>NC_133462.1:46117361-46737986 GCF_048565385.1 Saimiri boliviensis
TGAAGGGTCCCTGCCTACTCCTTACTTATTTTGCAGGCGGTCTCCTACACACACGTCCGGGAGCCAGCCGGCTGGCAAAGGGGGAGCAGGGCGCCTGTGAGGAGGGGGAGAGGCTGGCTCCAGTCTCAGGTGTCCGGGCAGCGTCCCGGTACTTGTCTTTGGGGAGGCTGGGGCGAAGGATAAAGAACATGCTGACGGTGGACTGCGGATTTTCTGGAAAATGCCAAGCACGTGTGTGGAGATGGGGTCTTGCTATGTTGCCCAGGCTGGTCTTGAACTCCTGGGCTCAAGGGATCCACCCACGTGGACCTCCCAGAGTGCTGCCACTGCGCTGGCCACGGCTGAGAATTTACCTGTGAGCAAGCGTGCCAGGGTTCCGGGGGAAGCGTCTGCGTGACCTCACCCCACGGCCACCGTTGTCACGCCCCATTCCCTCTGTCCGGGTGCCGTGGTTTTCGGGACCGTAAAAGGTGTCTGTCTTGCTTTCCCTCACTATTGTTTTCTAGAGCAGTTCGTGGTGATCTGTGGAGAAAAAGTGGCCCTACTGCTGGGTGGCCCCGTCTTGGGAATGGGCCGCAGTCAGCCCAAGCTGACCCAGGCGGCTGCGCCCAGCTCCCTGGGGTGTGGGCGATCACTCACCTGCGGGGGCCGCTCTCTGTGGGGGGTGTGGGTGGCGACAGCTCACGGCACCTCCCCGCACGCAGGTCCCTGGGTGAGGGCAGGAGTCCCTGTGTCCGGCAGTCACCTAGTGACGACTGTTCGCCTGGGCCGAGTGGATCCAAGCGCTTGTATGAACTTACTCTCCCACCAGCCCTGCACGGAGTCTCTCCCTCCCACATTCTCCCCAGGGCTTGATAATGTCAGACTTCTTGGTTGTGCCAAAGCTGTGAGCCTGGAGTGACATTCTGTTTTAATTTACATTTGCCAACAGCTGTTGGCATTAATGGGTCAGAAGACAGGGTTGTTGACCCTTTAGGGTTCGTCTCCTGTAGCATTTGCTCTGCCCTTTGGGGTTTTTTTGGTTATTGGTTTGGTGGAGCTCTTTATATATGATAGTTCCTAATCCTTTGAACACCTTACAAACTAGGTTCTTTCCAGTCTGTCTCTTGGCTCTTAGTGTCGGCTGTGGGGTCCTTTTGCCCCAGGGCCCATGAGGAATCATGGGCTGTTTTACTCCTTTTCCCTCTTTCTGTTTGCAGGTGTCCCGGGTATCCAGGGCGGCCCAAATGGCAGTCCCCAGCTCCCGGATCCTCCAGCTGTCAAAGCCGAAGGCCCCGGCCACCCTGCTGGAAGAGTGGGACCCCATGCCGAAACCCAAGCCACATGTGTCAGACTATAACCGCCTCCTTCACTTGGCCAGTAAGTGAGTGCCTCAGATGAGGCGCTTCCGACGTCCCGTCGAATCCTGGGGACACCCTAGACCTCTGCCTAGAGCAGGCAGCAGGAAGCTCTCCCCCAGGAAAGAGAAGCAGAAATCACCGGGAGTGTCATCTGGAAGCACAGGGTGTTGCCTGAGTGGGTTCCCTAGCAGGGAAAGAAGGTGTACAGGAGAAAGTTAGGGGGCAGAGCAGGGGCCAGAGAGCCACGCTACGGTACAAAGGCAGCTTTAAAGTGGGTGTTGGCGTGGCCGGGCACGGTGGCTCATGCCTGTTATCCCAGCACTTTGGGAGGCCGAGATGGACGGATCCCCTGAGGTCAGGAGTTCGAGACCAGCCTGACCAACATGGAGAAATCCCGTCTCTATTAAAAACACAAAATTAGCTGGGCGTGATGAGGTATGCCCTTAATCCCAGCTACTCGGGAGACTGAGGCAGAAAAATTGCTTGAACCCAGGAGGTGGAGGTTGTGGTGAGCCAAGATCGTGCCATTGCACTCCAGCCTGGGCAAAAAGAGTGGAACAATGTCTCAAAAAAAGAAAAAAAAAAAAGCAAAGAGAAATGGGTGTTGGCCTGACTCCCTTCCTGTCCTTTGGAACAAATTGAATACGCATTTCGCTAACGACAGGAGCTGTGGAGAAGCTGCTTGGCCATTTAGGTTTACCCTTTGGCATCATTTTCCCAGGTTCCTGAGGCCTGGCGTTTTGGGTTGTAGATTGGGAGCAGCTCTTTGTCTAACGTGGCAGCTCTTTATATAATGTGGCTACTAATCCCTCGGTGAACACAGGCACCGTAAGTTCTTCCCAGGCTGTGTCTTGTCTTTTAACTTCACTTGTGGGGCCTTTTCTTGTTTATTTGTTCATTCTTTCATCCACCCCCTTGACGTCTGTGAAATGATGAGTGAAATGCACGGGAACAGCTGAGTGCCACCATAGCACCGCCCCAGCCGTCCCGCACACCCGTGCGCTCACCACAGACACACGCGTCACGGATACAGATGCCGACATGCTGGTCCATACACGTGTGTGTGCATGCATCCGTGTTTCAGATGTGCGTCTGTCCCTGTGGGCGTGTGTGTGAGGATAGCGGAAGACAGTGGGCTTCACCCTCGCCCGGTCGGGACCAGCATTTTGAAAACGTGCAGCAGGCGGGCAGATGCGGAGCACTGACCTGCGGGTGAGAGCGGGTTTGCGGCTGGGCTGTTCCTCTGCGTTCGCTCACACGTGCCATGTGGGCTCAGTCACCGCCGTGAGAGTGCCAGAAACTCAGCTGGCACTGCCCAGATGCTGCCGAAGCCCAGATGCTTCCTGAGTTCTCACAGAGGAGTTCAAAGGGGGCCGGGTTCTGGGCATGGCCCTTCCAGCCCCCGTAGGGCCACCAGGGCCCCACTGCTCGGCCCCTTACCCTGCACAGGGGTGTCGGCCAGGCAGGGCTGCCATCCGCCCAGAAGGTGCAGGAGAGACACTTAGGGTGAAGAGCAGGGGCCAGAGAAACAGTCGTACCCATACCAGGGTGGCAGTGTTTATGTTCAGGATGTGTGTGTGAGTGTGTGTTTGTGAGTATGTGTGTTTGTGTGTGTGTGTGTGTGTGGTGTGTGGTGAGTGTGTATGTGTGTGACTGTGTGAGGACAGGCTGCAGTGCTGTGTACCCATGTTTATATTCACTGTGTGTGTGTGGTATGTGGTATGAGTGTGTGGGGTGTGTGTGTGTGTGTGACAGTGTGTGGTGTGTGTGTGTGAGACAGTGAGTGTGGGTGACAGTGTGGGGTGTGTGTGACAGTGTCTGGGGTGTGTGTGTGAGAGAGTGTGTGTGGTGTGTGTGTGAGTGACAGTGTGTGGTGTGTGTGACTGTGTGGTGTGTGTGTGTGTCAGTGAGTGTGTGTTGTGTGTGTGACAGTGTGTGGTGTGTGAGTGTGTGTGTGACGGTGTGGTGTGTGTGTGTGACAGTGAGTGTGTGTGTGTGTGACAGTGAGTGTGTGGTGTGTGAGTGTGAGTGTGTGTGAGTGTGTGACAGTGAGTGTGTGGGATGTGTGTGAGACTGTGAGTGTGTGTGAGTGTGTGTGTGACAGTGTGTGGTGTGTGTGTGTGTGTGTGTGTGTGTGTGGACAGGCTAAGGCGCTGCCGTGAACCCACGTTTCCCTGTCTGTCAGTGCGTCGGCACTGCTCTGTCTCTGTTCAGATGACCTTGCCCAGCCACGTGCCTGCAGGGGTTCTCCTGCCTGGTGGAAGAAACCCCACACTCTTTTCCCCGAGGCAGTTCACGGTGCCGGGCTGCTCGCCCAGGAGGTGGGTGGCCCTCATTCTCCTGCTCCAAGCAAAGAGGCATTTGGAGAGAAGGTGGTAGCTCCCCGAGAAGTCAAAGGCCCTGAGGCCCCAAGAGACAAGGTGGAGGATGGCCCCAGCTACTGCGGCTGGCTTGGGTGGCGCCCTTCCTAGTGTCCGAGCAGTCTGCTGCTGCTCCCTGCTGTAACGGAAGGGGTGGGGGAGAGCCGGGGAGGTGGGGGTACCAGGAGGCGGGGACACAGGTGCCTGAGGGACAGCCACCAGGAGCAGGACAAGACACCTGCCTGCTGGAGGAGATGCCCCCTGCCCAGTCCACCTGCCACCGTGACATTAGCAGGTGGAGAAGGGGTGGAAGGGCAGACTGAGCCCCCACCCACCAGCCACCAGGGTCACTCGGGTTGGCCACAGGATGAGGAGACTTGAGCCCTCTTGGCTGTGGCCCCCCGAGTCCCCTTTCAGGTACCTGTGGCCATTATTTTTTTCTTCAGAGTTGGGGTCTTGCCGTGTTTCTCAGTCTGGCCTCAAACTCTAGGGCCCAAGTGATCCTCCTGCCTCCACCTCCGGAAGTGCTGGAGTCACAGGCAGGTGTCTCTGAGCCTGGTGCCTGTGACCATTTGAAATATTTTTTCTGTATAATTCACCGGCTTTTTTTTGTTTTGAGATGGAGCTTCATTCTTGTTGCCCAGGCTGGAGTGCCGTGGTTCCATGTCAGCTCACTGCAACCTCCGCCTCCCGGGTTCAAGCGATTCTCCTGCCTCCGCCTCCCAAGTAGCTGGGACCACAGGCGTGCACCACCACGCCCGGCTAATTTTTTATTTTTAGTAGAGTAGGGGTTTCTCCATGTTGGTCAGGCTGGTCTTGAACTCCCGACCTCAAGTGATCCGCCTGCCTCGGCCTCCCAACGAGCTGGGATTACAGGCGTGAGCGATCACACCCAGCCTGTAATGCAGGTTTTCAAAGTGTGCATTTCATAGCCTGGTGTGGCAGCACGTGACTGTAGTCCCAGCTACTCGGGAGCTGAAGCGGGAGAATTTCTTGAGGCTGGAAGTTCAAGTCAGGCTGAGTCTGCAGTGAGCCATGATGGTGCTGCTTCACTCCTGCCTGGGCCACCCAGCAGGACCCTGCCTCGAAATAAAATGATAAAATGAAATGAAATAGGCCAGGTGCAGTGGCGCACGCCTGTAGTCCCAGCGACCCAGGAGGCTGAGGCAAGAGAATCGCTTGAACCCAGGAGGTGGAGGTTGCAGTGAGCCAAGATCACCCACTGCACTCCAGCCTGGGTGACGGAGCAAGACTCTGTCTCAAAATAAATAAATACATAAAAATTAAAAACACGGGCCAGGTGCGGTGGCTCACGCCCGTAATCTCAGCACTTTGGGAGGCCGAGGCGGGCGGATCACAAGGTCAGAAGATTGAGACCAGCCTGGCCAGCATGGTGAAATCCCGTCTCTACTAAAAATACAAAAATTTGGGGTGGCACGGTCTTGGCTCACTGAAACCTCTGCCTCCCGGGTTTAAGTGATTCTCATGCCCCAACCTCCCAAGTAGCTGGGGCTACAGTCATGCACCAGCACACCCGGCTAATTTTTGTATTTTTAGTTAGAGATGGGGTTTGGGGTTTCACGTTGGCCAGGCTGGTCTTGAACTCCCCGACCTCAGGTGATCCTCCCACCTCGGCCTCCAAAGTACTGGGATTCCAGGCGTGAGCCCCCATGCTCGGCCCGAATGTGGAGCTTTTATGAGGTCTGAGCTCCAGTGCCATCCCTTCTCTTCTGCCCCCTCTAGTGCCCAAAGCTCAGTCGGACAAGTGTGTTCCTGACCGAGATCCTCGCTGGGTGGTGCTGGATGTCACCAAGAAGGTGGTGGCCAGTCCCCGGATCATCTCCCTGGCCAGGCCCAAAGTGCGCAAGGGCCTCAATGAGGGCTACGACCCCTATTACATCTCTCCTGCTGCGCTGGTGGCCCGGGCGTCCCCTCGCCTCTATGAGCTCGCCACCCCCAAAAGCATCACCAGAAAAGTGTGAGCCCCCCAGGCCCAGCTTCTAAGACATTGGCTCCCAGTAAACACCCTCAGGCATCCTAACCCTGTGTATGTGATGATTGTTCTGAGCCTTTTGTCCCGGAGAAGGGAGGGCGGGCTGGAAGGCTGAGAGAAGGATGAGGAGGACAATAATATTTATTTTTGCATCCAACCTGCGATTTGTACAGCTGTTTATTTTCCAAGTCACTTATTGACCGTCTCGAGTGCCCTTGGAACCTCTAAAATTCAGACCTGCTCATCTGCTCCTCCTGAGGGCCCACAGGCGCTTTGGAGCCAGAATGAGCCACAGTGAAACCAGCTGACACCCGCTGCACAACATATGGATCTTTTATTTTATTTTTTGAGACAGAGTTTTGCTCTCGGCACCCAGGCTGGAGTGCAGTGTTGTGATCTCACCTCTCCCCAGTCTCTGTCTCCCAGGTTCAAGCGATTCTCCTACCTCAGCCTCCTGAGTAGCTGGGATTACAGGTGCCCACTACCACGCTCAGCTAATTTTTTTGTAATTTTGGTAGAGACAGGGTTTCTCCATCTTGATCGGGCTGGTCTTGAACTCCCAACCTCAGGAGATCCGCCCGCCTCGGCCTCCCAGAGTGCCGGGATTACAGGTGAGAGCCGCTGCGCCGACCACCTTACTGATCTTTACAGCAACCTGATGATGGAGGGATTGTCCCTGTCCCCGTTCCACAGACGTGGAGACTGAGGCTCAGGTTAGGAAAAGGCCCACAGTCCCTGCTATGGTCTGAACATCTGTCTCCCCCAAATTAATGTGTTGAAACTCCCACCCTCGAGGTGATGGTATCAGGAGGTAAGGCCTCCGGGAGGCGATGAGGTTATGGAGCAGAGCTGTCATGCTTGGGGTTGGTGTCCTTAGGAAGGAGGCCTAGAGACTGGGCCATGTCTGCCATGTTAGGACACGGAGAGCAGACGGTGTGTGACCAGGAAGACCCCCATCACCAGCACCTCACTGTGCTGATCCCCTACAACCCCCCGTCACCAGCACCTCACTGTGCTGATCCCCCACAACCCCCCGTCACCAGCACCTCACTGTGCTGATCCCCCACAACCCCCCGTCACCAGCACCTCACTGTGCTGATCCCCCACAACCCCCCGTCACCAGCACCTCACTGTGCTGATCCCCCACAACCCCCCGTCACCAGCACCTCACTGTGCTGATCCCCCACAACCCCCCATCACCAGCACCTGACCGTGCTGGCCACCCCAGCACCCTGTCACCAGCACCTGACCCTGCTGGCTCCCCAGCACCTCCCACCAGCATCTGACCCTGCTGACCCCATAGCGCCCCTCACCAGCACCTGACCATGCTGACTCCCCCTCCCATAACCAGCACCTGATCGTGCTGGCCCCCCAGCCCCCTCTCACCAGCACCTGACCCTGCTGGCCCCATAGCGCCCCTCACCAGCACCTGACCGTGCTGACACCCTGATCATAGCCTTGCAGCCTCCGGGACTGTGGGAAATAAACTTGTGTTGTGTGGAACCCACCAGTCTGCGGTACTTTGTTACAGGAGGGCCAATGGACAGAGACAGCTCCCATCTTAGCATCCGGTAGCTGCTGTAACAGATGCCCACAAACCGGGTGACTTAAAACTGCGCGGGCCTGGTGTGGTGGCTCACACCTGTCATCCCAGCACCCTGGGAGGCCAAGGCAGGTGGATCATGAGGTCAGGAGTTTGAGGTCTGGCTGACGTGGCAGAACCCCATCTCTACTAAAAATACAGACATTAACTGGGTGTGGTGTGGCTCGTGCCTGTGATCCCAGCTGCTCAGGAGGCCGGGGCAGGAGGCTCTCTTCAACCTGGGAGGTTGAGGCTGCAGAAGGCCGAGATCGCACCTCTATACTCTAGCCTGGGCAACAGAGGCTGAGAGACTCGGTCTCAGAAACAACAACAAAAACAGAAGAAGAATGCACATTTATTCCCTTATCGTCCAGGAGGCTGGAGTCCAAAGTGAGTCTCACTGGGCTTAATTCAAAGGATCAGCAGGGCCGCTTCTTCCAGAGGCCCCGAGGGAGAGCCCCTTTCACGCCTTTGCCGGCACCTGGAGGCACTTGCCTCCCTGGTAAGGGGTTGGGGGTGGGGCCTTTCATCTTCAGAACCCACAGCACAGCATCTTCAGTCTCTGACCCTCACCCTCCTGCCCCCTCAGTCCAGAACACTGTAACGACCCTGGGCCACTGGGGTGATCAGACAGTCTCCCAACTCAGCACCCTTAATCCGTCTGCAAGTCTGTTTTTTCATCTAGGGTGACATACTCACAGGCCTGGGGACGAGGATGGGGATGGCCTTGGACACGCTTCTGCTGACCACAGACAGCCTGATGGCTTCCGTGGTGCTCTCAGTGACTGGAGGTGGGTGACGTGGCTGGAGTGCAGAGAGCTTCAGGAGGCACAGTGTCAGGACCGGGTGAAATCAATGATCGGGGCTGGCGTGGTGGCTCACACCTGTGATCCCAGCACTTTGGGAGGCTGAGGTGGGAGGATCACTTGAGGTCAGGAGTTCCAGACCAGCCTGGCCAACACAGTGAAACCCCATCTCTACTAAAAATCCAAAAATTAGGGCCAGGCACGGTGGCTCAAGCCTGTAATCCCAGCACTTTGGGAGGCCGAGGCGGGTGGATCACGAGGTCAAGAGATCGAGACCATCCTGGCCAACATGGTGAAACCCCGTCTCTACTAAAAATACAAAAAACTAGCTGAGTGTGGTGGCACGTGCCTGTAATCCCAGCTACTCAGGAGGCTGAGGCAGGAGAATTGCCTGAGCCCAGGAGGCGGAGGTTGCGGTGAGCCGAGATCGCGCCATTGCACTCCAGCCTGGGTAACAAGAGCGAAACTCTATCTCAAAAAAAAAAAAAAAAAAAAAAATCCAAAAATTAGCCGGGCATGGTGGTGGGTGCCTGTAATCCCAGCTACTCGGGAGGCTGAGGCAGGAGAATCACTTGAACTTGGGAGGTGGAGGTTGCAGTGAGCTAAGATTGCACCATTGCACTCTAGCCTGGGCAACAGAGGGACACTATGTCTCAAAATAAATAAATCAGATAGTGGGGTGTGTGAAGGAAGCGGAGAGCACTCTCATGTGGCATCACCACTCACTAAGACAGGGAACACTGGGAGACGAGCTTGCTTTTTTTTTTTTTTTTTTGAGACGGAGTTTCGCTCTTGTTACCCAGGCTGGAGTGCAATGGCGCGATCTCGGCTCCACCACAGCCTCCGCCTCCTGGGTTCAGGCAATTCTCCTGCCTCAGCCTCCTGAGTAGCTGGGATTACAGGCACACACCACCATGCCCAGCTAATGTATTGTATCTTTAGTAGAGATGGGGTTTCACCATGTTGGACGGGATGGTCTTGATCACTTGACCTTGTGATCCACCTGCCTCGGCCTCCCATAGTGCTGGGATCATAGGCGTGAGCCACTGCGCCTGGCCCAAGCTTTCTTTTAAATATGGGAGTGGATAACGAATTCCGGTTTTGGAACTGTAGAGTTTGAAGGTGCTTTGATACTTGTGAGATGGAGTGCCGCCCCGTCACCCAGGCTGGAGTGCAGTGGCACAGTGTCAGCTCACTGCAACCTCCACCTCCCAGGTTCAAGCAATTCTCTTGCCTCGGCCTCCTGCGTAGCTGGGATTAGAGGCATGTACCACCATGTCTGGCTAACTTTGTTTGTGTTGAGACGGAGTTTCGCTCTTGCTGCCTAAGCTGGAATCCAGTGGTATGATCTCAGCTCACTGCAACCTCCGCCTCCCTGGTTCAGGCGATTCTCCTGCTTCAGCCTCCCGAGTAGCTGGGATTACAGGCGTGAGCCACCACGTCCAGCATAATTATTGTATTTTTTGTAGAGACGGGATTTCAGCATGTTGGCCAGGCTGGTATCAAATTCCTGACCTCAGGTGATCTTCCAGCCTCCACTTCCTAAAGTGCTGGGATTAAAGGTGTGAGCCACCATGCCTGGCCAGTGCTTAGATATATATTTTTTTTTCAAGAAGAGGAAGACAGAGGAAGAGAAAGAGGGGGAGAGAACGGGGGTGTTGCTTTATTGCCCGGGCTAGAATGCAGTCTAAAAATGGGTATGCCTGTAACTGTGCTTAATAATAAAGACAGGAAAAATGAGAGAAGAAAATAACAAACCAGCAGCCAACCAGTATTTCATATAAACCTGTAAATAGGTGTGATGTGGTGCTGATAACAGTGTATATTTTGTGTATTTAAAGTGGAGAGTTCTATAAATGTTAATTAAGTTTAGTTCAAATCCTGGATATCGTGAATTTTCTGTCTCATTGATCAGTCTAATATTGATGTTGAAGTCTCCCACTATTATTGTGTGGGAGTCCAAGTCTCTTTATAATCTTATATATCTGGGTATTCCTGTATTGGGTGCGTATATATTTAGGATCTTTAGCTCTTTTTGTTGCATTGATCCTTTTATCATTATGTAATGTCCTTCTTTGCTTCTTATGATCTTTGTTGCTTTGAAGTTTATTTTATCAGAGGCAAAAATTGCAACTCCTGCTTTTTATTTATTTATTTTTGCTCTCCATTTGGTTGGTAAATCTTTCTCCATCCCTTTATTTTGAGTCTTTGTGTATCCTTGCATGTGAGATGGGTCTGGATGCAGCATACCGATGGGTTTTGGCTTTTTTTTGCCTGTCTGTGTCTTTGGATTGGGAGATTTAGTCGATTTAAATTTAGAATTAATAATAATTTATGTGAGTTTAATACTGCCATTTAATGTTAGCTGGCTGTTTTGCCCATTAGTTGATGTGAATTCTTGATTATGTTGATGCTAATTCTTGATTATGTTGATGCTCTTTGCTTTTGGTATTTTTTAGAAAGGCTGATACTGGTTGTTCCTTTCTATGTGTAGTGGTTCTTTCAGAAGCTCTTGTAAAGCAGGCCTGGTGGTGATGAAATCTCTGAGTGCTTGTTTGTTCGCAAAATATTTTATTTTTCCTTTGCTTATGAAGCTTAGTTTGGCTGGACGTAAAATTCTGGGTTGAAAGTTATTTTCTTTAAGGATGTTGAATATTGGCCCCCACTCTCTTCTGGCTTGTAGGGTTTCTGCTGAGAGATCTGCTGTGAATCTGATAGGCTTCCCTTTGTGGGTAACCTGATCATTCTCTCTGGCTGCCCTCAGTATTTTCTCCTTCATTTCAACCCTGGTGAATCTGGCGATTATGTGCCTTGAGGTTGGTCTTTTTGAGGAATATCTTTGTGGTGTTCTCTGTATTACCTGGAGTTGAATATTGTCCTGCCTTGCAAGGTTGGGAAAGTTTTTCTGAATAATATCTTGAAGTGTGTTTTCCAGCTTGGATTCATTCTCTTCATCACATTCAGGTACACCAATCAAATGTAGATTAGGTCTTTTCACATAGTCCCATATTTCTTGGAGACTTTGCTCATTCCTTTTTATCCTTTTTTCTCTAATCTTGTCTTCTCATTTTATTTCATTAAGTTGGTCTTTAACCTCTGATATCTTTTCTTCTGCTTGATCAATTCGGCTGTTAAAACTTGTGCATACTTCGTGAAGTTCTCATATTGTGTTTTTCAGCTCCATTAATTCACTTATATTCCTCTCTAAATTGTGTATTCTTGTTAACATTTCTTCAAACCTTTTTTCAAAGTTCTTAGTTTCTTTGCATTGGGTTGGAACAAATTCTTTTAATTCCCGGAAGTTTCTTATCATCCACCTTTTGAAGCCTGCTTCTGATAATGGAACACACTCGTTCTCCGTCAGGTCTCGTTCCATTGCTGATGAGGAACTGTGATCCCCTGTTGAGGGAGAGGTGTTATGGTTTTGGGTATTCTCAGCCTTTTTAGGCTGGTTTCTTCCTTCGTTTTAGATTTATCCATATGTGGTCTTTATAATTACCGTCTTTACAATTGGGTTTCTGAGTGGACGTCCAACATGTTGATTCCCGGCACCGGAATCTGAGCAACGCACTGCGCCGGCCAAAACAGCGGCGTTAAGATTGATGGTGCTTTTCTGACTCTGCACCAAGAACCGCCGCTCCGAGGCGCAACCCATAAGGGTCACCCGTGGGGCTCCTCTGCTGAGACTCTCCCGGTGTGTGAGCAACAAGAATTCATCTGAAAGTGTGGCGTCCTCTCGTTCTCTGTGCTTCCACTGGGAGCTACAATCCCGAGCTGCCAGTGATCAGCCATCTTGGATCTCTCTCCCGCCAGTGCTTAGATATTCACAAGAGAAAATATTTACCTACATCTACACCTATACCTGTACCATACCCACACCTCTGCCAGCACTTATACCCGCTATATATTTAGGATCTTTAGCTCTTGTGAGATGGAGTGCTTACACCTGCGCTATACCCACACTGTGCTACACCTACATGTGCCTCCACCTTTGCCTACGTTTACACCTGTGCCTTCACCTAAACCTGCACCTACTCGATCTCTGCAACCATCTTTCCATCACGGCCAAGGATGGGTGATGCCACCAAACCCATGGCAGGACCGAGGCAGCAAAATCTTCCCACAGTCCATCCTTACCCCCGTGAGTGAGTGGCTCAGATCAGCACTGTGAGGGCTACACTGGCAGAGATTTTCTTGGAAATAATCTGAAGCAGTCTTCCTGAAGGAGTTAGATTGTCAGTGCAGGAGCTTACCGAAGACTTCACAGGAAGAATCATACATGGCCGGAACTGGAAGAACCGTTGGCCAAGCTGAACTAGCTGTAGAACAGCCTTTCATGCCAGCACCAGTGACGCGGAGAGCCAAGGTGGGCTTCCTGGACGGTCCCAGGTATGCATGAGCCCCTGACTCCCAGCTTCCCTCAACACCCCTTCCCACGGCCAGGACATCTCCCCTGCACTGTGGTGCCTCCTGGTAGCTGCTATTTACCTTTGCTACCGCTGAGAAAAATAATTCTAGGTGTCAGCTTCACTGAATTAAAATAATAATTATGCTGGGCACAGTGACCCACGCCAGTGACCCAGGACTTTTGGAGGCTGAGGCGGGCAGATCACTTGAGGTCAGGAGTTTGAGAACAGCCTGGGCAACATGGTGAAACCCCGTCTCCACTAAAAATACAAAAAAGAAAATTAGCTGGACATGGTGGCACGTGCCTATGATCCCAGCCACTTGGGGAGGCATGAGAATCGCTTGAGCCCAGGAGGCAGGGGTTGCAGCAAGTCAGGATCGCACCACTGCACTCCAGCCTGGGTGATGGAGTGAGACTGTGTTTCAAAAAGAAAAGAGAGAAATTAAAACTCACATTTCAAAAAGAAAAAAATGTAAAGAAAATGTATTGAGTGCTTAGAGGTCCAGACCTGAACCGTGTTAGAAGGAAAGGTTAAAAGAGCCGCATTGGTCAGGCCCGGTGGCTCAAGCCTGTAATCCCAGCACTTTGGGAGGCCGAGGTGGGTGGATCACAAGGTCAAGAGATCAAGACCATCCTGGACAACATGGTGAAACCCCATCTCTACTAAAAATACAAAAAATTATCTGGGCATGGTGGCACGTGCCTGTAATCCCAGCTACTCCGGAGGCTGAGGCAGGAGAATTGCCCGAGCTCAGGAGGCGGAGGTTGCAGTGAGCCGAGATTGCGCCATTGCACTTCAACCTGGGTAACAAGAGCGAAACTCTGTCTCAAAAAAAAAAAAAAAAAAAAAAAAAAAAAAAAAAAAAAAAAAGAGCCTCATTGCCGGGCGCGGTGGCTCACACCTGTAATCCCAGCACCTTGGGAGGCCTAGGCGGGCAGATCACGAGGTCAAGAGATCGAGACCAGCCTGGCCAACATGGTGAAACCTGTCTCTACTAAAAATACAAAAATTAGCCAGGCATGGTGTTGCACACCTGTAGCCCCAGCTACTCAGGAGGCTGAGGCGGGAGAATTGCTTGAACCTGGGAGGCAGAGGTTGCAGTGAGCTGAGATCATGCCATTGCACTCCAGCCTGGCGCCTGGCAATGAAGCGAGAGTCTGTCTCAAAAAAAAAAAAGCCTCATCACCCCAAACGCTAAGAGGATGAAGCATGTGAACAGAGTGAGGTTCAGGGAGGCTGGGCCACCTTGCTCAGAGCATGTGGCGACAGATTGCTGAGTAAACCGTGCTGATGGTGAGGAAGGGAATGGCCACAGGGCACCTACTGAATGATGGATGCCATCATTTCCCATGTTGCTCTAGTGACTGCAGCTGGGAACAGAGGGAAGCTCTTCAGGAGAGGCAGCTGTAAGGACATGCTCAGGTGGACCCGGCAAGAATCGAACACTGTTGAGGGGATGAGTTTCCATCCCAGGAAGTGGGCAAAGTAGTGACCACGCCGGACAGTGTTTTCCGAATTAGGCAGGCTCCGTTATGTGTTGGGCTGAGTAACAGCCTCCAGAGATACCCAGGTTCTCATTCTGAAGCCTGTGAATATGTTCTTTAATGTGGCAAAAGGGACTTTTCAGATGTGATCCAAGATGCTGACCTTGGGGGATGACCGTGGTGACCCGGATGGGTGCAGTGTAATTGCACATCCTTCTGAGAGGAAGGTAGGGAGAAATTTGTCTTCAGAAGTGGAAGGCACAGTGACACCAGAATGACAAGCTTCTGTCTGTGAAGAGGGAGGAAGGGACCCAAGAAGGACAGAGATTGTCCCCCTGGAACGTCTGGAGGTTCTGACCATGCCTTGGTTTCTGCACAGTGGAAATTCTGACTTCCTGATAATAAACATGTGCTCTTTCCAGCCTTGGAATCTCTGGAGATTTGTTACAGCAGCAGTAAGAAACCCATGCAGATGAGCAATCTTAGAGGTTGGCTCTTACTAAGGCGCATAGTGACTGCTGTGCAGCCAGCCACCCACCAGGTAGCTCAAATTATACAATTCCATGAATAAACGATAGCTGAACTGCGACTTTGAACACTGGTCACCTTCAAAACAAAACAAATATTTTAAATCAACTGAAGTGTCCAAAGTCTTGTGAAAGATCAGCAGCATTTTGATATTCTTATTCAACCTGAGGAATACATTTCACACATACACAAACACATATTTTTTGAGATGGAGTTTTGCTCTGTCACCAAGGCTGGAGTGCAGTGGTGGGATCTTGGTTCACTGAAACCTCCACCTCCTGGGTTCAAGTGATTCTTCCGCCTCAGCCTCCTGAGTAGCTGGGACTACAGGCGCACGCCACCATGCCTGGCTAATTTTTGTATTTTTAGTAGAGACAGGTTTCACCACGTTGGTCAGGCTGGTCTTGAATTCCCAACCTCGTGATCCACCAGCCTCAGCCTCCCAAAGTGCTGGGATTACAGGTGTGAGCCACTGTTTCTGGTCTACATGTATCTTTTAGAAATAACTTTGAGTTGGCCAGGCGCAGTGGCTCACGCCTGTAATCCCAGCACTTTGGGAGGCCGAGGCGGGTGGATCATGAGGTCAAGAGATCGAGACCATCCTGGTCAACATGGTGAAACCCCGCCTCTACTAAAAATACAAAAAATTAGCTGGGCATGGTGGTGTGTTCCTGTAATCCCAGCTACTCAGGAGGCTGAGGCAGGAGAATTCCCTGAACCCAGGAGGCAGAGGTTGCAGTGAGCCAAGATCGCGCCATTGCACTCAAGCCTGGGTAACAAGAGCGAAACTCCGTCTCAAAAAAAAAAAAAAAAATCACCAAATGTAAGCCAGGTGCAGTGGCTCATGCCTGTAATCCCAGCACTTTGGGAGGCTCAGATGGGCAGATCACTTGCATTCAGGAGTTCAAGATCAGCCTGGCCAACACGGTGAAACCCAGTCTCTACTAAAAATACAAAAATTAGCTTGGCATGGTGGTGGATGCCTATAATCCCAGCTATTTGGGAGAGTGAGGCAGGAGAATCACTTGAATCCAGGAGGCAGAGGTTGCAGTGAGCTGAGATTGCACCACTGCAATCTCTGCCTAAAAAAATAAAAAAATAAATAAAAATCACCAAATATGTAAATAAATTACTAAACGCAGGAATACAGGAGTTCATAGAATATATGGAAATGAAACGAGGCAAACATGAGGTTGCAGAAATTAGGAAAGAAATGGAAGAAAAAAAAAGCTTAAATTCGTTAAAATGAAGTCTAAATTGCCTTAAGGAAAACAAACATGCAGAAGACGTAATAGTAAAAGTACATGGAAAGCAGGATTGACAAAAGCTAGCACAATACAACATGAAAATAACAGATCATCATAAAGGGTCTGGGAGAAGATAATAGATCTGAAAACTAGAAAAAGGCCATACTACATATATAAAAACAATAGTCTCAAAGAAGAGAAACAAAATAATTGAACAGAGCAAATATTTAAATTTATAATTTAAGAAAACTTCCCAGAAATACGAGATGATTTTCATGTATAGATTGGAATAGTTCATCATGTCCCAAGAAAAATGACACTAAATGGCTTGCACCTGAGCACATTAACATAAGACCAAGTGACTTAAATGGGAAAAACCTCTCCCTAGAATTTATTTCAGCAACATTCATTGCTAGAAGTCGATAGAACAATGTCGGCAAAGTTCCAAAGGACTTAATTCTGAAGTAAGATGGTCTGGAGAAATAATTTTATACCCAGCCAAACTGTCATCAAAAAAAATAAAGACATTGGCCAAGAGTGGTGGCTCATGTCTGTAACCCCAGCACTTTGGGAAGCCCAGGCAGGTGGATAACCTGATGTCAGGAGTTCAAGACCAGCCTAGCCAACATGGTGAAACCCTGTCTCTACTAAAAATACAAAATTCACTGGGTGTGATGGCACATGCGTGTAATCCCTGCTATTTGGGAGGCTGAGGCAGGAGACTCACTTGAACCTGGGAGGCAGAGGTTGTAGTGACTAACAAGAGCAAAACTCCATCTTAAAAAAAAAAAAAAAAGAGACCTCACACAAATGTCTTAGAGCATGCAAGAACTGCAGGAACATCCTGAAGAAACTATTTAAGAATGCCTTTCAGCCAAGTGATAGAAAATGAAGAAGCCACAGCAAGAGAAATGTTGGTGAGCACTGAATCCAACTTACTTGAGGATTGGCATTAAATCAAATCTAAGAAGAATGTCTACAAACGTAGATGTTATAAATACTAGAACTAGAAATGATATAGTTAACAAATATTGAGGAGGGGGCAGAGAAAACAGGAAGTGGTACAGGTAGACACCTTCCCTCATCAAAAAAATTATAATGGATTATTCCAAAAATAGAAATGTAAGTATATTTAAGAGCATAATGTTAAACAGGAAGAAAAACCCATGTAATTAACTAGGATTCTATAATTTAGGAGAGGGGGAATGGGGCAAAGTGGAAGTATCCTAATATTATTTTAAATACTAGAGTCAGTAGATAGACACTACTGTCACTATCTAAAGCTGTGACATGGAGTCTTATGGCCACTAGCCACATGTGGTTCTCGGGCAAGTCACATGTGGCTAATTTGAATTACAATGTCCTATAAGTGTAAAATACACACCAGAGATTAAAAACAGGGTGAAAAACGGAATGTTAGGTCTCTCAATAATTTTATATTGATTACATGCGGGAAAAATAATACTTTAATGATATTGTATTAAATAACATGTTGCAATTAATTTTACTTGGTTCTTTTTACCTTTTTAATGTGGTTACTGGAAAATTTTCAGTTGTATTGCTTTCCTGTGAGACAGTGTTGGTCTGAAGGAATGGAATTAAGCAGATTATATGAAATGGTAATTGCAAAGGTAATCACTAGAATGAAAATGCAAGCCATTTAAATTCTCAGAAGGTGATGGAGTGGTGTTGTGGCACACCAGCCAGAAGGCCCCCTCCAGAACTCAGCACCCGTCCTCCAGCTTCTGGAAGGCAGTACCTCTGGGACTTATCCTTGCCTGAAGACAACTGCTTCCCATGGCACCCCATGGTCAATGCATGGGTTCCAATCCTTTGTCCCTGTAAGAGACAGCTCCGAAGGGCCAGCCTGGCTCCAGAGCGGAAGCCTGTGCTGTGTCTGTGCTGCAGACCCTTCTCCCTTCACCACAGGTGTCCATCCCGAGAACCCTCCTCTGTCTCAGCATTCTAACTCACAAACCTCTTATCTCGCCAACCTCTATCTCAGCATTCACTTCCTGGAGACTCTGACCTGCAAAAGGAGTCTGAGAAAGCAGATTCTAAAGCTGGATTTGGGGGCCAGATCACCCCCAACCCCGCATGCTGGCAGGGAGGCCCCGTGCCAAGTGGAGGGGAAGGCCATGTGACTCACTGTGTCTGAGGTTTACTCCTCGCTTTGCTCACATGGCTGAGATTTGTCCTGTGATCCATTCTGAGCTTAGCTTATTTATGTCTTTTGAGAGAATAAATGCTTCATCTTTGTTTTTCATCATGTTTGCTACACTTTCTATTTTTTCTTTTTTTAATCTTTTTATTGCTTTATATATATATATATTTAATATTATATATATGCGTACGTGTGTGTGTGTGTGTATGTATGTATTTGTTGTACTTACTGTCATTTTTCAGTAGAGACTGGGTCTCCCTATGTTGCCCAGGCTGGTCTTGAACTCCTAGGGTCAAGCGATACTCCCGCCTCGGTCTCCCAACGTGCTGGGATTACAGGTGTGAGCCACCACACCGGCCCTGCTTTTTTTTTTTTTTTCTATTCATTTTCTTTTATGGCCATCTTCTCTCTCATTATCTTAGACTTTCAATTAGTATTGCTTTTTGTTATGATTTGAATGATGGTGTCCCTCCAAAATTCATGTTGAAACTTAATCTGCAATGCAACTGGATGAAAAGGTGGAACCTCTGGCAGGAGGTTAAGTCATGAGGGCTCTGCCCCCAGGAATAAGCACCCTTATAACAAGGTCAAAGGGACCACTCTGCCTTTCCATTCCTTTTGCCACGTGAGGATTCGGCGTTCCTCCCTTTGGAGGCCCCATCTTGGGAGCAGAGACCAGTCTCTCCCTGGACACCAAAGCTGTCGGCACCTTGATCAAGGCTGTCCAGACTCCAGAACTGTGAGAAATAATTTTGTTTCTTTATAAACGCCCTCATCCGCGGTGCTTCATTATAGCAGCACAGATAGACCGAGATGCTTCTTTCGTTTTATTAAACCTTTTAAAATGTGACTCAATCCTGTGTCTACTAAAAAATACAAAAATTACCTGGGCATGGTGGCTCGTGCCTGTAATCCCAGCTACTAGGAAGGCTGAGGTAGGAGAATTGCTTGAACTGGGACCGAGAGGCAGAGGTTGCAGTGAGCCGAGATGGTGCCACAGCACTCCAGCCTGGGCTACAGAGAGAGAATCCATCTCAAAAAATAAAAAAATGTGACTAATGTTCTGTGGCATAGGTTAGGTCTCCAGGAAACAGACTTTGAGACACAGATTATGTGCAGGAATATTGTGGTGACCCCCTTGGGGTCAACGCCTGTCGGAGAGTGAAGGAAGCAGGGCTGGAGGGAGGGAGGAGCGAGCTGGGATGACAGAGCCCCCTCCAATCCCACAGGACCTCTGCAGCCTCAGGGTTGGCCCCAGGTGGTCACAGGTGCCTGGGTCCTTGTAGATCCAAACCAGCCCATCGCTGATGTGGGCAGCCCCTCAGAGGGATACTTGGCCCTGAGCAGAGGGGGAAATGAGTGCTGGTGTCGGGGAGGCGTTCATGACGCACCCTGCACCCACTACAGGCCGCCCCGTGCACTGCTAACAGCTCCTCCGGGACCCTGTTAGGCCTCTTTTTCTGGGGAAATTTTGCAAGGAAAACATTGCTTGGTTGAGCCGCAGCCCCCCTGCTGCCTCATGGCTGCCATGGATTTATCACCCCCAGCTCCACCACATTCACCATCTGCCCCAAGAGGCGTAGCGAGGTGGCGACCTGGACCCTCGTTCCAGGGCTGCCACGCCTCCATCTGGATCCTCGTCCTGGGGATACCACGCCTCTGTCAAATGTGAAAGCTGCCCGCCGACCATGAAAACCAGGTAGAGAAGGAGCAGGGATCCTAGAGTGGAGGCTCACATGGGGCATCTCCTCCAACGATGCGTCGGGTCAAACTGCTGTGCCAGTGCCGGGGCACCGCCCCCCCCAGCCTCTCCTCCTAAGGTCTCTGCTCGAGGTTCACTGCTCTTTATTTTCTTTCTTTCTCTTTTCCTTTCTTCCTTCTTCTTTCTTTCCTTTTCTCTCTTTTTTTTTTTTTTTGAGACAGAGTCCTGTTCTGTCACCAGGTACCAGGCTAGAGTGCAGAGGCGCCATCTCGGCTCACTGCAACCTCCACCTCCTGAGTTCAAGCAATCCTCCTGCCTCAGCCTCCCAAATAGCTGGGACTGCAAGTGTGCATCACCATGTCTGGCTAATTTTTGTATTTTTTAGTAGAGATGGGGTTTCACCATGTTGGCCAGGATGGTCTCAATCTCTTGACCTCGTGATCCGCCCACCTTGGCCTCCCAAGGTGCTGGGATGACAGGCATGAGCCACTGCGCCTGGCCTACTGCTGTTTATTTTCTGAGTTTTACTTCATGTTATGCTGATAGAATAACTGCAGGAATCAGTATAGTAGAAACCCTCCATACTGGCAGGGCGCGGTGGCTCATGCCTGTAATCCCAGCACTTTGGGAGGCTGAAGTGGGTGGATCACTTGAGGCCAAGAGATTGAGACCATCCTGGCCAACACGGTGAAACCCTGTCTCCACTAAAAATACAAAAGTCATCCAGGCATGGTGGCGCACACCTGTAATCCCAGCTACTAGGGAGGCTGATGCAGAATTGCTTGAACCCAGGAGACAGAGGTTTTGGTGAACCAAGATCACGCCAGTGCACACCAGCCTGGGCAACAGAGGAACACTCCCTCTCGAAAAAGGAAAAAAAAAAAAAAAAACAACCTCCATACCCATGTCCAAACCCAGCTGCTAACACTCACTGCCTTGTTCACTTCATCAGTTTTCTGTGTGTTTTTTTTGAGATGGAGTTTCACTCTTTTGTTCAGGCTGCAGTGCAGTGTCGTGATCTCAGCTCACTGTAACCTCCGCCTTCCGGGTTCAAGCAATTCTCCTGCCTCAGCCTCCCTCAGGCGTTAGTTCTGTCTCCCAAGTAGCTGGGGTTATGGGTGCCCACCACCACATCTGTCTAATTTTTTTTTCTTTGAGACAGAATCTTATTCTGTCGCCTGGGCTAGAGTGCAGTGTCGTGATCTCAGCTCACTGCAACCTCCATTTCCCCGGTTTGAGAGATTCTCCTGTGTCAGCCTCCTGAGTAGCTGGGATTAGAGGCACACACCACCACATCCAGCTAATTGTTTTCATTTTTAGTAGAGACGGGGTTTTGTGTTAGCCAGGATGGTCTTGATCTGATCTTATGATCTGCCTGCCTCGGCCTCCCAAAATGCTGGGATTATAGGCATGAGCTACCGTGTCTGGCTCCAGCCATCATGCCCGGCCCCTAATTTTTGTATTTTTAGTAGAGACTGGGTTTCACTATGTTGCCCAGGCTGGTCTTGAACTCTTGAACTCAAGTGATCCTCCCAGCTCTGCCTCCCAAAGTGTTAGGATTACAGGTGTGAGCCACCGTACCAGGCCACAATACCCTTCTGTTCACCCAGGCCCTCATTTAACATCTGTGTGATGACTCTGGCCAAGCTGTCTCTTAGGAATCTTCTCTGGTTGCTCCAGGCGGACTGAAGTCCTGTCTTCCAGCCCTCCACCTGTGACAGCACAGCACCCACTCTTACATCTGTCCATGCATCTTCCTGCTTCACTGGACCTCTGGCTACCCAGCACCCAGGTGAGGACTGCATAAGGTGTGTGTTTAGTCCACCGAAGGACTGAATGAATAATAGTAAATGAGTAGTAGATGAATGAACCAGCTGTTGCACAAATCGATGAGGACTCTGAACACGAGGGCCAGAACTCTCCGCCTGAAAGACATCAACCCCCAAAAACGGAGTGAGGGTAGACCCCTCCAGAGTGGTTCTTCGGTCTCGAGTTGGTGAACTCTCAGAGGACTGACTGAGGCTTTTGTTATCAGGCATCCAGTGTGGTGCCTGTCAAGTCCTCACTGTTCATTGGCTGATCACCGGGAAACGCGATTGAGTCTCTCCCCGTGTCCCCACTCTGGGTCCCAGGTGGAACGGCCCTCCACTCCTCTGCGCGGGCCACATATCTGGAGGTCATGCTTCCCCCTTTCCCCAGCTTCCCTCCATCACTGGGTCCTGTGCTGTCCAGTTCCCAAGTCTCTCTGCATGCTGGTCCAGGCCCCACATCTCCCACCTGGCCTCTGCCTCATTGCAGCCCCCCTGCTTCCTCCCCTCTCTGGGCTTTGTGTGCCCTGAAGATTCAAGACACTCAATCTGTCTCAAATTTAAAGTGTGGTGAGTCCTTGCCTTCCCATCCTCCACTCTAAGCGCCCTGAAGACAGGCATTAGTTCTGTCTCCCTCAGACCCTCCCCTGGGGAGCCTGGCACAGGATCAGAACGTGCACGTGTTCCAGAAATGTTGAATCGGTGAACAACGACAGACTGAAGTTTCTTTTTACTTTTTTTTTTTTTAAATAGAGACGAGGGCCGGGCGCGGTGGCTCACGCCTGTAATCCCAGCACTTTGGGAGGCCGAGGCGGGTGGATCACGAGGTCAAGAGATAGAGACCATCCTGGTCAACATGGTGAAACCCCGTCTCTACTAAAAATACAAAAAATTAGCTGGGCTTGGTGGCGCGTGCCTGTAATCCCAGCTACTCAGGAGGCTGAGGCAGGAGAATTGCTGAACCCAGGAGGCGGAGGTTGCGGTGAGCCGAGATGGCGCCATTGCACTCCAGCCTGGGTAACAAGAGCGAAACTCCGGCTGAAAATTAAAAAAAATAGAGACGGGGTTTGACCACATTGGTCAGACTGGTCTGGGACTCCTGACCTCAGGTGACCCCCCGCCTCGGCCTCCCCAAGCGCTGGGACGACGGCCCGGCCCGGGCTGCAGGTTCTGGAAGCTCTCCGCCTCGCCAGCTCCCCAACTCGTTCCTCGAGGGGCTCCTTTGCTCATCCCGGATGCAAAAGTGCAGAAAGTTCCATAACCACGCCGCCCGGGCTCCAGTTCCGGCTGTGTCCCTGACGCTCTGGGTGGTCCGTCGCCCTGGGCCTCAGTTTCCCCGTCTGCCACGCGGGGTGTTAACAGCGGGCAGCCGTGGGATCGGCGAGGTCACATGGAACCAGGTGACCCCCGCACAGGTGTGGCGTCAGGAACTCGCGTTTTTGTGGAATCCGTCGTTCTCCGTCACGGTCAAGGCCGAGCCCAGCGTCCGGCGGGAGGACACGCTCGGCTGCGCGCCCGCGCCAGAGCCCCTACTACGCGCCCGGCCCGCTCTCCGCCCCTCCAGGCCCCGCCCCCTCCAGGCTCCGCCCCAACCCCGCCCTCCCGGCGCCGTAGCCAATGAGCGCGCGGACCCGCATCCGGGGATCCCGGAGCGGCCGCCGCCTCCCGCGCACACACGGCCATGGCGGAGGTGAGTGAGCGGGCCGGGGGAGCCGGCCCCCCGCCCCCGCGCGCCCGCGTTCCCCGCCGCCCTGGTCGGGCCTCTCCGTGGGCCCCGGCGGTGGACAGCACCGCTCTGGAGCTCCGTGGCCGGCCGGGGCGCCTGGCCCGTCCGGGGCCTGAGGGGCGCGGGGCTCCGTCGGCGGCCGCCCCCGGCCCGGCCCGGCCCCCCCTCCCGGCTGCCACATCGCGGGCTGCGGTGCGCATGCGCGGCGGCGCGGGGCGGGCGGGGGGCAGGGGTGGGGGAGGGGAGGGCAGGGCGCGGGGCGGGGTCGGGGGCGGGGGTCCCGTGGGCGCGCGGCCCCACTCCGCTCCGGTTCCCGGCCCGGCCCCGCGGCGGCGCGCAGGCCTCCGTTTCTTGCGCGTCTGCCAACTTTGCCGAGTGCCGGGGCCGCCGGGCGCCCCGCGCTCCCCGTCGGGATCCCGGCGGACCCCCCGCGCTTCCGCCGCCGCGAGTCCCCCCGGTGGGGCCAGCTCAGACCCCGGGCGGGATTTGAACTCCCGACGCGGACCCGCCTGGCGCAGACTGGGCGCAGGGGGTGGGTGGGTCTTCCGGGGCCTAGGGAGCTTCGGGGCTGATCTCGGCAGAGTTGGACCCGCCTCGCCCCGGAGCGAAGTTACTTCTGGAGCCGCCTCCCTCGTCCAGGACACGAGCCCCGGACTCTGCGCCCGAGATCTCCGGGGCCGGCGTGTTCTGGAGTCCGGGATGTTTGCGATTTGCGGATCTGTGGGGTTCTGCACTGTGATGTCGGATCAAACCCACCCAGGACCGTCTAGGATAAGAGCTTCGGGTCCGGTCTGACCAGAATGATGACACTTTCGCCTTCGGAGCGTTTTTTTGATTCTGGAGCGGTGGATGAGCCTGTGTGGGCTTGCCTTCACCTGACAGGGTCGCGGTGAACACGGAGTGAGATAATGTGGGCGAAGGTACGGCGGCTGCCAGGTCCTCAGTCAGTGGGGCTCAATCCATGACTTCTCTGTGCCCGGAAGTGAGACGGGCAGGCAGATTTAGGAACTGGTCCTTATCTCTGGGCCGCAGGGCTCAGAGGACGAGGTGCCAACCCAGCCAGGCACAGCCGCCTTCGTGGGAAGCCGGGATGGGAAATGCGGCCTGGCCGTGGGGCCGCGTTGCGTGTTTATGTCTTGGCAGCACACGAGTGGGCGTTGTGGAAAGCAGGACTGGCCGTTCTCTGCCTCTAGTGACCTCCTCAAGGGGCAGCCACAGGCCCTGTGATTGTGCCAGAGACAGTGGAGGTGTGTCGCAGCCAGGCCAGGCCTCACCAGCCAGTTCCTTCACAGAGAGCGAGTTCTCCCTGAGATATTTACGAAGGCTGAGTCCCCGCTTGGGTGGTGGCTGGCCTCCAGGGTCAGAGGCAGAAACTCCACATCTCCTTGTGGCCCTTCAGGGACGTGGTGGCCAAATGAGTGTGTGCTCCTGGCATCTCTCCTGGGAGTGAGGTGGCGTTTGGGCAGCACATGGCCTCACAGGTAGCTGTGTGTCTGGGACTGCGCAAGTCAGACTCCCAAGCCAGCCTCCCCCAGAGCTGCGTGTGGCGGTCAGGTCTGCCCAGCCTTGGGCCGAGCTCCTCAAGTGCACACAGCGGTTCGTTGTCTGGGTGCTCCTGGGAACACTGTTTTACAGTTTGGGGTGGTGCCCTGTTGAGGGAATTTGATCTTATTTATTTTTTGAGATGGAGTCTTGCTTTGTCACCCAGGCTGGAGTACAGTGGCTTGATCTCCTCTCACTGCAACCTCCGCCTCCTGGCTTCAAGCAATTCTCTGCCTCAGCCTCCTAAGTAGCCAGGATTACAGGTGCCCACCACCACACCTGGCTAATTTTTGTATATTTAGTAGAGACGGGCTTTCACCATGTTGGCCAGGCTGGTCTTGAACTCCGGAGCCCGTGAGCCACCTGCCTCGGTTTCCCAAAGTGCTGCCATTACCAGCGTGAGCTACCACGCCAGCTTCATTTGATTTTCTCAGGCAGTTTCGCTCTGTCCTCAGCCCTGAGGATCCGGGAGTGAATGGAGCAGACAGAGCCTGTCCTACAGGGATGCAGTGTCTGGTCAGAGACGTGGATGGGTTGGGACCAGCAGGATGAGGGTGCTGAGTGTGGGGAGCCATGTGGCCCCTTGGACCACCAGGCTTGTTCTGCGTGGGCCTGGGCGGGTTGCCGGACGGCTCAGAACTTTCTGTTCCTCATCTCTGAAATGGGAAGCCCATGGAGGTCTGATGAGGTCCTGCCATGGTGGCTTGTGCATGGAAGTTGAGCCTTGTGGAGTTGACAGCACTCCACTGTTTTTAACCCGTAAGAATGGCAGTTTGTAACTCAATAGCATGTGACAGTATTAGCTGCTTTATTCTGGTATCTTTATCTGGGAATAATCGTAAGCACCACAGTGGCAGGCGGGAACGCCGCATGCTGTTCTCAGAGACGCTAGATTAATCTTGTAGAAACCTAAGAGTCTCTTGCTCCTGCCTAAAGTCCTCTGTGATTTTCCGTGGTCACCAGGACAAAGTGCTCCTCTTGTTGAGACCCCCAGCCCTGTGGGGTGGTCTCCGCCGAGCCGCCCCCACTCTAGGGCCCTGGGCTCCTTCGTTTGCTGGAGCACTCTGCCCCTCGGGAGGGGGGTGCCAGCGAGTGGTCCCACTTCTCCTCAGGCCTCTTGTCCTTCCCTGACCCCCACTTGTGAAGCCTCTGCGCCCTGTTTTCTCCTCTCGGTCCCATAGGCGTCCACTTGTTTATGTGTCCAAAACTGGGAGCTCCGTGTGGGTGGAGGCAGGTGGAACTTGTTTCTCGGGTTAGCCGAGTGGGCGCTCTGGGAGCGTTGGTCAGATGGAGGAGTGGGTGCAGGGCGGTCCAGCAAGGGCCTGGCTCTGTAGTTGGTGTGGGTGCGGAGAAGGTCAAGGATGGCTCTTGGAAGGAGGTTGTCCCAGTCGCCCTGGAGGAGAGTTTGTGGGATGGGAGGTGTGGGTGCAGCCATCTTGACGAAACTTGCCGCCGTGTGCTTTTGGGTTAAGTGTTGAAGGGTGGCACACCCTTCTGTTTTCTGGCACACTCTGCAGCTTTAGGGGCTGCTGAGGAATCGGAAGCTGCCCTCGCGGAAGGGCTGTCTTGTGCTCTGCACCCAGGCCTCTGGCGCAGTCTTTATGCCAAGGAGCGGGCGGCTGCCTCTGTTCCCGGAGGACCCTGGTGGCCGCCCTGGTCTGTGGCCTGCTGTCCTCGGGACCTTGTTTCTAGGGTGTTGCTTGTGCTCCCTTCTCTTTTTTGTTGCCTGGAATACCCTTGGCCTGCTCCCCATCTTTTTCTGCGTCCACTTTGACAAAACAGAGGCCTTTGGCTTTCCTGGGAGTGAACTCAGAGGGAAGCCTCCAGAGTGTTCCTGGTGAGGGAAGTGCAGCCCCTGGGAATCTGCTGGTAGAGTAGACGTGGTCCTGGACACCGGGCAGGGCAGCGGGAGGGAAGAAGGTCCGTGAAGTCTGTATTCCATGGTAAGTTCAAGGAACTCGGAGTCACGCGGAAGTGAACTTGGGACTCCCAGGCTGCTCATGGCCTCCCTGTTGGTAGCTCTTTCTGCTGCCCCCAGCTGCTTCCCTCTTTGCCCTGCTCTGCCTCCGCTCCCCTGTTAAATGACACGTTGATCCTCCTCAGACCTCACAGACCACCTCTCCTGGGGCTAGATGTGATTTCACTCTGTGTGGACCTCCAGCCTGCGGGGCCGGTGTCGGCTCACCGTCCAGACTGGGGCCTCATCTGATGTCGTTGCCTGTCCTCCCCTTGCTAGGCTCCTGCTTGCAGGAGTGGAAAGCTGACCCCTGACTGAGGCGGGAACCATTGCCCAGAGAGCCCCCCTTGACCCCTACCCAGAAGGTCGCAGGGAGGGCCGAGGGTGACTTCGGAGGTTGCTTAGAGTGCTCTCCCTGTGGCGTCACGCCGCGTGTGGCTGTGCAGAGTGGTCATGGGTTGGTAGCCCCCTGCCGCCTCCTGGAAAGGTGTGAGGCCGTCTCTGCCAGACCCGACCGACCCTAGGGCAGGAGGTGTGAGGTGTTCCTGCAGCCGCCAGGCACTCTGCCCGCCTGTCTGCTCCCATCCCCATGCCCCTTCCCGCCGGGGCCCGCTGTGGCTCTTCCTTCCCTGCGTCTTCTAGTTGCCCTTTGCCACTGCAGAGCTAGACTTTCTGAAGCTGGATGGGGCATGTCACTGTCCGGGTTTGAACTGCGTGGGTCACTTACACGTGGATTTCCTTCCACCTGTGCCACCCCGAGACATCAAGGCCAACCCCTCCCCCCCACCTCAGCCTCCTCAGCCTGAAGATGACCAGGATGAAGACCTTTAGGATGATCCATTTCCACTCACTGAGTAGTAAATGTATTTTCTCTTCCTTACAGTTGCCTTCACCTTTACTGTAGTTGCCTTTCTTGTAAGAAAACAGTACATCATGCAACATAGGAAATACATGTGTGTCAACTGTGTGTGTTACCGGTAAAGCTTCGGATCAGCAGGAGGCTGTCAGTGGGGTTTTGGGGAGGCGGAAGTTGACGCATGGGTTTTTACCTGTGTCTCGGGCTGGCACCCACAGCCCGTGCGTTGTTCCAGGGTCAGCTGTGCCACCCTTGTGCCCCCAGGAGTGGCGGGCTGGAAGGGTCTGCGGGCCGACGGCCTGAGCCTGGTGGTGCCCTTGCCATGTGAGCTAGGGTGGCTCACTGTCTCCATGAGCGTCTTGCCTGGTTTTTCTTAGGGAGGGAATGAGCATGCCACCTCTGAGGTTTTACTTGAGGACCTGTGAAGAAATCCGTGTTGAAAATCTTACTAAACAGGTGTTTAAACTTCATTAAATATTTTAATCGACGCTTTTTGGCAGCAGCTTTACTGAGGTATAATTCATTTGCCATGCAGTTCAGTGGTTATTCATGCATCCACTGAGTTGTGTGGCCACCATCAGTCAATTCTAGAACATTTTCATCACCCCTAAAGGAACCCCACACCCCTTAGTGGTCACTCCCCAACCCCACATCTACCCACCAACCCCTTTCGACCAGGAATCTACTTTCTGTCTCTACGATTTGCCTACCCTGGACATTAGAAATAAAACGAGTCATATGATACATGGCCTTTCGTGTCTGGCTGCTTTCGGGAGCGCGGCGCCTTCAAGGTCCATCCACGTTGTAATGTCAGCGCTTCCTTCTTTTGTCCAATCGTGAGTCCCTTGTTTGGTGTTTGTCAGCTGATGGAAATTAGGATCCTAACCTGGGTCGTGTCGTTAAATACCATTTACCTTTTGGAGGAATTGCTGGACCGCTTTCCAGAGTGGCTGCAGCATTTTAACGCTCCCACCAGTGGGGCAGGAGAATTCCGACGTGTCCACGTTCCTGTCAGCACTTGTGGTTGTCTGTCTGTCTGAGCATCGCTGCTCTCTGAGGAGGAAGTGGGGTCCCTGATGCTGCACTGAGCATCTCTTCCTGTGCCATTGCCCATTTGTGCGTCCTCTTGGGAGAAATGTCTGTTCACATCCTTTGCCCATGTCTTGGTTGGATTGTCTTTTCCTTATCAAGTTGTAAAAGTTCTTTATATGTTCTCATAACAAGTTCCTTACCACGTAGATGATTTTTCAGATGTGTTCTCTGATGTTCTGAGTTGTCCTTTTACTTTCTTGATAGTGGCCTTAAGTACAGAAGTTTTTAATTTTGGTGAAGTTGTTTGTCCATTTGTTTTTTTGTTTTTTTGTCAGTTTTCGTTTTGGTGTCTTGTGTAGGAAACCGTTCAAATCCATGGTCACAATTTCTTTTCCCCCACATCTGCAGATTCAATCAAAAGCTTACAGATATTTATTCCTGTGTTTTCTCCTGAAAGTTGTATGGTTTTAGCTCCTCTACCTAAGATCCATTTTGAGGTAATTTTCACATATGGTGTGAGATAGGGGTTCCGCTTCATTCTGTTGCATGTGGATATTCAGCTGGCCCGGCACCGTTTGTTAAAGACTGTTCATTCCCCTGTAGAACTGCTTTGACACCTGTTGACTGTGAATTCATTTCTGGGTTCTCAGTTGTATTTCATTGATCTTTGTGCTATCCCGACGGCAGCGCCGCACTGTTTTGATTGCCGTGGCTTTGCGGTGAGTTTTGAAATCAGGAGGTATTCTGTTTCAAGGTTGTTTGGGCTGTTTTGGGTATCTTGAGCTTCCATATGCTTTTTGGAATCGGCTCGTGGGTTTCTGCAACCAAGCCAGCTAGGGCTCTGATGGGGTTTGCACTGAGCCTGTGAATCCATCGGGTGTGACGCCATCTTGATGTTGCCTTCTCAGCCATGCACATGGGATGTCTTTTCATTCACCGAGATCTTTCCTTCAGCTTGGTCCACTCAGAGGACTGTAAATCTTTCATACTTCTCTCGATGCTATTGTAAACGAAATTGTTCTTTTAATTTTCTTTTTGTATCGTTTGTTGCTTTTACGTAGAAATAAAATCGATTTTTATGTATTGATTTTGTATCCTGCAACCTTGCTGAATTCACTTCAGTTTGAATAGTCACCAGCACCAGCACAGAGATAGTTTTACTTCTTCCTTACCAGTCTGTCTTTTTTTTTTTTTTTTTTTTAAGTCAGATTCTTGCTCTTTCGCCAGGCTGGAGTACAGTGGCGCGATCTTGGCTCACTCCAACCTTTGCCTCCTGGATTCAAGCTTTTCTCCTGCCTCAGCCTCCCGAGTAGCTGGGACTACAGGCGCATGCCACCGTGCCCTGCTGATTTTTGTATTTTTAGTAGAGATGGGATTTCACCATGTTGGTCAGGATGGTCTTGATCTCTTGACCTCATGATCTGCCCGCCTTGGTCTCCCAGGGTGCTAGGATTGCAGGCATGAGCCACTGTGTCTGGCCTATTTTTTTTCTGAAATGGAGTCTTGCTCTGTTGCCCAGGCTGGAGTGCAGTGGCACAGACTTGGCTTATTACAACCTCTGTCTCCCTGGTTCAAGCAGTTCTCCTGCCTCAGCCTCCTGAATACCTGGGATTACCAGGCACATGCCACAATGCCCAGCTAATTTTTTGGTATTTTTAATAGAGACAGGGTTTCACCATATGGGTCAGGCTGGTCTTGAACTCCTGACCTCAGATGATCCACCTGCCTCGGCCTCCCAAAGTGTTGGGATTACAGGCCTGAGCTGCCGTGCCCGGCTTCCTTATCAATCTCAGTTCTTTTTCTTTTTTTTTTTTTTTTTTTTTTTTTGAGACAAAGTTTCACTCTTGTTACCCAGGCTGGAGTGCAATGGCGTGATCTCGGCTCACCGCAACCTCTGCCTCCTGGGTTCTGGCAGTTCTCCTGCCTCAACCTCCTGAGTAGCTGGGATTACAGGCACGCGCCACCATGCCCAGCTAATTTTTTTTTGTATTTTAGTAGAGACGGGGTTTCACCATGTTGACCAGGATGGTCTCGATCTCTTGACCTCGTGATCCACCCACCTCGGCCTCCCAAAGTGCTGGGATTACAGGCTTGAGCCACCGCACCCGGCCCGGTTCTTTTTATTTCATGTTCTTGCACTGACTGCATCCTGCAGCTCTCTGCGGCACGTGAGAGGCGAGAGTAAACGTTGTTGTGTGCGTGGTGGCTTAGAGAGTGCATCCAGCCTTTCACCGTTGAGGGCAGTGCTGAGTATGGTTTTCCGTAGATGCTCTTTGTCAGGTTGAGACGTTCCCTTCTGCTCTGAGTTGATTGGATGTTTTTCATTATGAAAGGGATTTTGTTGAATTGGACGTGTTGAGATGATCCTATGTTTTGGTTTTTTTATTTTATTGATGTGGTTTATTATAGTAACTGAGTTTTGGTGTTGAATCAACCTTGCATCCCTGCAATAAATCTTACTTGTTTGTGGCGTACGATCGTCTTTATACGTTGCTGGATTCAGTTTGACAGTATTTTGTTGAGGGTTTTTGTGTTTACGTCCATGAGCGATGTTGCGGGTTCCTGCGGCGGTTCACGCAACACTTTGGGAGGCCGAGGTGGGCCGATCACTTGAGGTCAACAGTTCGAGACCAGCCTGGGACAACTTGGTAAAACCCTGTGTCTACTGAAAATACAGAAATTACCCAGGCATGGTGGTGCACACCTGTAGTCCCAGCTACTCGGGAGGCTGAGGCAGGAGAATCACTTGAACCTGGGAGGCAGAGGTTGCAGTGAGCCGAGATTGTGCCACTGCACTCCAGCCCAGGTGACAGAGCAAGGCTCTGTCTCAAAAAGAAAGAGAGAGAGATTGAACATTGTAATAATGGTAACTTATGGTTTTGTTGGCCTTTTTATAAAAAAAAAAAAATTGAGGTAATTTATAAAACATAAAATACACCTACTTTAAAGTTTATAATTCATTGACTTTTAGTGTATCCACGGTCACGCAGCTTTTGACTCTAATTGAAAACATTCTGTCATCCCCCTTAGCAGTCACTCTCCCACCATCCCTTTCCCTGGCTCCTGGCCCCCACGAGCCCCTTTCTGTCTGTGGATTGATTTCTGAACGTTCTGTGTCAGTGGACCCTCCGCCGTGGCCGTTGGTGTCTGGCTTCCCTCCCCAGTGCATGCTGTTCTTGAGCTTCGTCCGGTTGCAGCATGGGTCAGGACAGAGGCCTGTTTGTGGGCGGTTTTCAGTGTCACACAATGCATGTCCTGCCTGGGGCGAGGCAGCCTTCACCCTGCAAGCGATCCTGGGTGGGAGGTGGGAGGCGGCACCAGTGGTGGCCCACACATGTGCTGCGCCCAGTGCCCTTCAGCCCTCATAGGCGGAGACAAAGCCCTTTGCTGCTCGCCGAACGGGCTCTGACCAGTGCTTGCTCTTGGCTGCCACCCTGTGATGTCCAGCAGCAGGACTTGGACTGGCCAAGCTAACCCTGCTTCTCTTCCTCCGCAGGCCTCCTCGCTGGGGAGGCAGAGCCCTCGTGTGGTCTCCTGCCTTGCACACAGCCTGTGCCCCGGGGAGCCTGGCTTGCAGACAACCGCAGGTACCTTCCTCCCTCCTCCCCGCACCTGGGTCTGCCAAGGCCTTTGTGGCTGTGAGAGACAGAATGCCCGCCGGGCCTGGCTGAGCCGTGACCAGCACACTGGCTTCCAGAGTCCAGGGTGTTCCAGCTCCCACCCGCCCAGATGGAGCTGTGGGGAGCATGATCAGGACTCCCGTCTTCCTGTTGTCTAGCAGAGGCAGGGAGCCCAAGCCACCTGAAACCGTCCTCAGAACCCGGACCCCCAGCAGAGGACCCCGGCACAGGCCTGCACCCAGCTGAGGGCCACCTCATCTTGCCGGGGTGCTGGGGTGGGGGCTTGCTGAGGGATGCAGGCTGGAGACAGTGGAGCAGGGGAGGCAGGCAGACCCTGGTTCCCTGCACCTCCCTGCGCCAATGCTGCTTGTCCGAGGGGCTTCGAGGTCCCAGGCCGCCTGCTGGCCACCTGTGCTGGGCCCACAGGGCAGAGTGTGGGTGGGCAAGTGTCTCGGTGACTCCTCCTTCTTCCCCTTACTGCGCTCCTGTGGGCCAGGTGTAGGGCTGCATGTCTTCACTTAAAACTCGTCCACATCCCAGTCTCCAAAGAAGGCATTGCTGTCCCTGTTTTCCCTACGTGGCTCCTCCAGGGATGCCGTGGTCACTGAGGGTCCAGTGGTCACTGAGGGTCCAGGTGCACCCAGGCAGCTCCGGGTCATTCCCTCACTCTAGTGAGGCGCCTGCCACCAGGGGTCTTCCACATCCCACAGCTGCCTGTTCTGTGCGTGGTGCGCCCCTGTGTGTCCAGCCACGAAGGCTCTGTGGCTGCCCTCCTAGAGGCTTCCTGCCCTGGACCCCCGGCCCTTGGGCCCCCCAGGCTTGGGCTATACTGCTCCCTGTCTGGATTGATTGAACCCTGGCTATTTCCTTTTGTTTGTTTTAAAGTTTGACTAATTGGAGACTAAACGTGGAGAGAAATGATGACACACCCCAGTTCTTTCAGGGAAACCCTGGGTCTGATGACAGCCGCGGTCTGTTGGGCCGTGTGTGTCGCACGGCGGCTTCAGGTGGCCTTGCAGGCGGAGCGTGAGGGGCTGGCGTTGTCCAGGTCCCACCGCACTGCCCCTGCGGGGTCCTTGATGCTGTGCTGACCCACGCAGGTGAGGGTTCAACATCACCCGTTTCAGGAGCCGTGGAGCCCGGCGTGCACTCAGCTCCGATGAGTCCTGCTGCTCTGCCCACCCTAACGAGATGGGTGTCTGTCTCCTTCTAGTCCGCGCTCTCCAAATCCTCACAGACTTCCCTGTTCAGGAAGACACCACCCCCTTAAAAAAAAAAAACCCTTGGAATTAGCGTGTGCAGCTCACAAGCTCTTGTGGGGTGCTTGAGTTGTGGGGTGTCCCAGCGGGGACCCACATGGGAGGCTGGCCCTGCGTTGCAGAGGGCCTCACCCATAGGGTTTCACCTGCCCCAGGCATCCCCAGTCTCTGCAGGGTGCTTGGGACAGGCGGGCAATGCGCTCACCTGCTCTGCCGTCTTCTCCCCAGCGGTGTCCATGGGCTCTGGAGACCATCAGTTCAACCTCGCGGAGATCCTGTCACAGAACTACAGTGTTGAGGGGGAGTGCGAGGAGCCTTCGAGGTGCTCAGACAAGCCCAAGGAGGAGCTAGAGAAGGACTTCATCTCCCAGGTACTTGGCTGAGGTGATCCCGTCCCCTTGTTGGGTGGAGCCGTCTGGGGTCAGCCTCACAGTTTCTGTGCCTTCGGATTCATGTTGGCAAGTGCTAAACTGTGCATCTCTCTGCAAAGTGCCAGGCACCATCCTAGGGGCTGAATTCAGTGGTGACCGGGTCTTTCATGGGGCTCTCTGAGCAGCACGGTGGCCGGGTATTAAGCCAGCTGCTCTCAAACCCTCTGGTCTCAGAACCCAATTTGTATTCTTTTTTTTTGAGACGGAGTTTCGCTTTTGTTACCCAGGCTGGAGTGCAATGGCGCGATCTCGGCTCACCGCAACCTCCGCCTCCTGGGTTCAGGCAATTCTCCTGCCTCAGCCTCCTGAGTAGCTGGGATTACAGGCACGCGCCACCATGCCCAGCTAATTTTTTTTTGTATTTTAGTAGAGACGGGGTTTCACCATGTTGACCAGGATGGTCTTGATCTCTTGACCTCGTGATCCACCCACCTCGGCCTCCCAAAGTGCTGGGATTACAGGCTTGAGCGAACGCACCCGGCCCAATTTGTACTCTTAAAAATTATTGAGCGTTCCGAGGCAGTGTAGACTGGGGAAAAAAATTATTGAGAGTTTTGGCCGGGCGCGGTGGCTCACACCTGTGATCCCAGCACTTTGGGAGGCTGAGGTGGGCAGATCACCTAAGGTCAGGAATTCGAGACCAGCCTGGCGAACATGATAAAACCCCACTGCTACTAAAAATGCAAAAATTAGCTGGGCGTGTGGCACACGCCGATAGTTCCAGCTATTCAGTGGGCTGAGGCAGGAGAATCACTTGAACCTGGCAGGCGGAGGTTGCAGTGAGCTGAGATGGCACCATTGCACTGCAGCCTGGGTTGACAGAGTGAGACCCTGTCTCAGAAAAAAAAATTACGAGAGTTTTAAGGAGTTTTGTTAATGTGTTTTATCTATTGCTTTTGACTACATTAAAAGCTAAAATTGACATGTAGGAATATTTATCTGCTAACTCATTTTAAAATGACATGAATAGGCTGGGTGTGGTGGCTCATGTCTGTAATTCCAGTACTTTGGGAGGCCAAGGCGGGAGGATCATGAGGTCAGGAGTTCCAAGACCAGTGTGACCAACACGGCGAAACTCCTTCTCTACTAAAAATGCCAAAAAAAATTGGCGAAGCATGGTGGCGCGTGCCTGAAATCCCAGCTCCTTGGGAGGCTGAGGCAGGAGAATTGTTTGAACCTGGGAGGCGGAGGTTGCAGTGAGCCGAGATTGTGCCATTGCACTCCAGCCCGGGTAACAGAGGGAGACTCCATCTCAGAAAATAAAAATCAGGCCGGGCGCGGTGGCTCAAGCCTATAATCCCAGCACTTTGGGAGGCCGAGGCGGGCGGATCACAAGGTCAAGAGATCGAGACCATCCTGGCCAACATGATGAAACCCTGTCTCTACTAAAAATACAAAAATTAGCCGGGTGTGGTGGTGCGTGCCTGTAGTCCCAGCTACTTGGGAGGCTGAGGCAGGAGAATTGCTTGAACCTGGGAGGTGGAGGTTGCGGTGAGCCGAGATCGTGCCACTGCACTCCAGCTTGGCACCTGGCGACAGAGTGAGACTTTGTCTCAAAAAAAAAATTACAGCTGGGCATGGTGGCGCGTGCCTGTAATCCCAGCTACTCAGGAGGCTGAGGCAGGAGAATTGCCTGAACCCAGGAGGCGGAGGTTGCAGTGAGCCGAGATCACGCCATTGCACTCCAGCCTGGGTAACAAGAGCGAAACTCCGTCTCAAAAAAAAAGAAAGAAAAGAAAAAAAATTAAATTAAGAAAAAATAAAATAGCTTGAACAAGTCAGTTACATGTTAATATAAATATTTTTTTGAAAATGAAAGAAAACCTCTGTGTTCCGAAAGAAACAACAATTAGTGAGAAGAATGAATTTTTAGTTTTCCAAATCTCTTTGAATGTAGAAGCATATATGAAAGTCCAGCTTCTGTCTTGTGTGTGTGTGTGACAGAGTCTTGCTCTGTCGCCCAGGCTGGAGTGCAATGGCGTGACCTTGGATCACTGCAACCTCCGCCTCCTGGATTCAAGCGGTTCTCCTGCCTTAGCCTCCTAAGTAGCTGGGATTACAAGTGTATGCCACCACACCTGGCTGATATTTTTTTGTATTTTTAGTAGAGACAGGGTTTCACCATGTGGCCAGGATGGTCTTGATCTCCTGACCTCATGATCCACCCGCCTCAGCCTCCCAGAGTGCTGGGATTACAGTCGTGAGCCACTGCGCCCGGCCTCACCTTTTGATTTTATTTTCGTTTGTAGAAGTCTTGCTATTTTGCTAGGTCTGGTCTCAAACTCTTGACCTTGAGCAATTTTTCTGCCTGGGCCTCCCGAAGTGCTGGGAGTATAGGTGTGAGGCACCCTGCATGACTCAAGTTCTTTCTTTCTTTTTTGTTTTGAGACAGAGTGGGGCCCTTTTGCCCAGGCTGGAGTGCAGTGGTGCATTATCGGCTCACTGCAACCTCCACCTCCCGGGTTCAAGTGATTGTCCTGCCTCAGCCTCCCGAGTAGCTGGGACTACAGGCGCCCACCACCGTGCCTGCTAATTTTTGTGTTTTTAGTAGAGATGGAGTTTCACCATGTTGGCCAGGCTGGTCTTAAACTCCTGACCTCAAAGTGATCCTCCCACCTCGGCCTCTTATGCTTGAATTACAGGGTGAGCCACACTCTACCTGCTTCTGTCTTTTAAGGGAGATGTTAGTCTGTTGTGATAAGGTCTTATGGTTGAAGTACAAATACAGCCTCATACAGATCTGTTGTTGGAAAAGGAAGGAGTATTTAACAGTTTTTCAGATAATGGTGGGTGTTCTTTGATGCCACAGCAAAACTCAGCAAGTGGTACTTTTGTGGAGTGGAGTCTGAGACCGTTATCAGTGAACCTCACGGTTGCAGAGACAGAGCGGGACCCCGCAGAGCAGCTTTCGGTGCTGGCTCTCTTCCTGGCTCCCGCGTCCTCACGTGGTGGACAGAGAACCCGAGGGAGCCCTCTGGTGTTTTTCGTAAAAGGTTACTAATCCTGCTGGATCAGGGCCCCACCCTCATGGCCTCACTGGACCGTAGTCACTTCTGGAAACGCCTGTCTCCAGATACAGTCGCGTTGGGGGTTAGGGTTGACTGCGACAGTTAATGTCACCGCCGGCCTCATCACAGGTTTTGTAAATGTTGGAAATTTGGAAAGTTCATGTTGAGTTCTACGGTTGCAGCAGTTATGGTCGGCTGTTTCCTCTGCAGTAGCAGCCCTCCTTGCCTGCCTGCGAGGCTCCTGTCTGAGCGGCTGTAGTCGGCCAGCACTCTTGAGGTGAAGGGACAGGAAGGGCCCCCTCACCTCACCACGCATTCCACGCGTGCTTCCCTGAAGGAGCCATCTCGGGAAGGGCCCCCTCGCCTCACACCCATTCCACACGTGCTTCCCTGAAGAAGCTGCCTCGGGAAGGGCCCCCTCGCCTCACCACCCATTCCACACGTGCTTCCCTGAAGGAGCCCCTCACCCTGGTAGGCAGCAGCCGCTCTGCTTCCCATGCCCTCACACAGAACATGGAGGTGTCTGCTCAGGATGCGACTTCACAGAACGTGCCCACCGTCTTCTGAAGTGAAGATGGGGAGTTTGCTTTTGGTCTGTGAGGGATGGACAGTGGTGCCCTGGCTGTGGCTTCCACGGGCGCTGGGCTGTTGCCGGCTGCCAGTGTCAGTGTGGCACCATCAGTGTGAGTGTCAGTGAGGCTCAGCACAGAAACCACGGCTTAGTGCTCTTCGGACAGGGCTTCACCTGGGGCACCCAGGGGCCTGGGGACCACTGTGTCAGCCCTCCCACCCGCATACTCCTGGTGGTCATGGGCGTACACAATCTCTTCTGTCCGCCGGGTCCTTGAGAACTAAAGGGAAACTCGGTATGGACGTTCCACCTGGGGAAGGTCTGGGAATGGGCCGGGAGGTTCTTTGTGGACTTGAAGCCCCAGGAGGAGTCTGGGCAGGAGCTGGGGTGGAGGACAGGCCAGTGCTGACATCCTGAGAGAATGAGGGGGAGGGTTCAGGAAGGTGGATGCCGAGAATGACCCCCGGGGCCGGGTGGAGTCTGAGCAGGCAAGCTGTACCTCAGTGGTGAAGAGGCTCCCATGAGGCGGGCGTGGGGATTTGAAAGCAGCGCCGGAGAGGGTGACATCTCTTCCTTCCGGGGAGTTACGTGCCCTGTTTCCACTTCCTGGCAGGCTGCACGGGCTCAGCATCAAGCTGTGTGTTCATCATGGCACTCTTGTTCGCATTCGTGATGGCGATTTCTCTGGTTACTCATTTTTGACCCAGTGTGAATCGACAGCTTCTCCATTATGTTTACGAAGCCTCCATCTGTTTGTGTACTTTTCATCTTCTTTGTTAATGTTTTATTTTGAGACAGAGTCTCGCTGTGTCTCCCAGGCTGGACTGCAGTGGCGCGGTCTCAGCTCACTGCAACCTCTGCCTCCTGGGTTCAGGTGATTCTCCTGCCTCATCCTCCCGAGTGGCTGGGACAATAGGAGGCATGCAGCTTGTTTCTAGTGGAGACAGCGTTTTGCCATGTTGCCCAGGCTGGTCTTGAACTCCTGGCCTCAAGTGATCTTCCCTCCTTGGCCTTCCAAAATGCTGGGATTACAGGTGTGAGCCCCTGTGTCTGGCCTGTTTATGTAGTTTCCTGAGAGTTTTTTTTTTCCAGTCAGGAATAAATGTCAGATTTTACCAAATAGTTTTCAGGTTACTTTTTTCCCCTTTGATCAACTGATGTTGAGTTAAAATACTAGATTGCCAGGTGTCACACCATCCTTGTATTCCGGTCATTCACCCTGTGCGAGGAGGCACTGTGGGCAGGGTGGTGCCCTCTTCCCCGGCCGGTGACGCCTGTGTGCCAGTGCCTCTCGGAGGGATTGTGAAGGAGCTCTCGGATGAGGGGCTGGGCCTGAGGTCTGGCTGGGGAGTGCTGCGTGTGGGGAGCTGCTGTGGGTGTGTCAGAGTAGCCTGGTTGTGGCCAGCAAGGCTCAGGTAAGGCAGAGGGGACAGGAGCCCTCTGAGTAGTCCTTCCTGACGGGGCCCTGTTCCCCTCCCTAACTCAGAGCAGCGACATGCCCTTCGACGAGCTCCTTGCACTCTATGGCTACGAGGCCTCAGACCCCATCTCAGAGCGGGAGAGCGAGGGTGGCGATGTGGCTCCCAGCCTCCCGGACATGACCCTGGACAAGGTGAGTGAGGGCCCTTCCTGGAACTGGTGTGGGGACCGGGGCTGCCTCTCAGCAGGGGGCGTTCAGTGAGAGGAGCACAAAGGCCCCCAGAACAAGTTGAATGTGGCCCCCTGTACCACTCTGCCAAGGTTGGAATGGCCGTGGGCATGAGGCTGGACCCTGGCCTTAACCCTGGGCCACGTGTCCTTCTGGCGTGGGCAGGTGGAGGGGCAGCTGGGGCCCGTCCTGGAGAAGTGCACCTGGGAAGGCAGAGGAACCATGGCCTAGCCGCCTCCCCAGGACTGGGCTCTCTGACATTAGGTACCCAGAGGTCACCGCTCGAGGGCTGGGCGTTTGAAGGCTGCATTGCAGAAGGTTAACACCACATGTGCAGCCGAGAAAGAGCCACCTGCTCTGGGTGGTGCCCAGTGGCAGCTCTGACTGTTGCCAGCTCTGGTGGCTGGGTGTGGGCTCCCCCGTGCTGTGCACCCTTGGGTACCTCCAGCTCCTTACCTGTGTAATGGGAATAGCACCCCACAGGTCCATTTCCATCCCTGCTCCCCCCCGCAACACTGTGCACCCTCGGCCACCTCCGTTTCCTTTTCTGCAGAATGGGCATAGGCCCCACGTGAGCCTCAGGGAGCCCCCAGCGTCTTCACTGTTGTTGTCTTTAGTGTTATCCCGAGACTGCTTAACTGTAAAACGTTCTTTACTTTTTTGTTAAAAGGAACAAATAGCGAAGGATTTGCTTTCAGGGGAAGAAGAGGAAGAGACGCAGTCATCTGCTGACGACCTCACTCCGTCCGTAACCTCCCACGAGGCCTCCGACCTCTTCCCAAACCGGAGTGGATGTAGGTGGCTCTGTTCCAATCCTCTTCCGTGCCCAGGCCCCAGGCCAGGCAGGGGTGATGCTGATGAAGGGTCCTGGGGCTGGTGCGGGCCAAGAACTCATCACGGATGAGGGGTCAGCCTGGTGGGAAGCGTTGGTAGCCCAGGGGATGCCTTGTTCTCCCCCACCCTGGCCAGTGAGCAGGGACTCTTGGAGGGATTCAGTTTAAACAAGCGGGGAATGTGTTGTTTCCCATAGCAGATCTAGAGACAGCATCCCCATAGCCATCCTCCCCCACAGGCCTGTGCACTGGCTTTCCTGGGAGCTGAGGGCTGGGACCCAGCGGTGCGGCAGCCACCTGGAAGGGAAGGGAAGGGAAGGCCTCTTTCTTCAAAGTGCACCCCGGGTCCTGGGTTCTGTGCCCATCCACGTCCCGGTGTCTGGCCAGGGAGGGGGTCACAGCCTGGGAATCAGGTGGATGGAGAGTGGGAGTGGAGGGTCTTTGCCCGGAGAACGGGCCTTGCAGGCTGCCGGCAGTTGGGACCCTGGGGGACCTGCCTCCGTTTTCCCAAAGCTCGTTTCCTGGCTGATGAAGTCAAAGAGACTGGCTCTTCTGCCTCCTCCGACACTGAGGAGGACTCCCTTCCTGCCAACAAATGTAAGAAGGTACGTGGCTCTGCTTCTCCCAACCTCGTATCAACCACAGTCACTGCAGTGGGGTCCTGCTGAGCCCTCTCCCTGGGCGTGTGCCCTTTCTCAGAGGAGGGACGAGCTGCTCAACCCCGGGTTGGGCCGGGACCGGAGCCCCGGCTCCTGCTGCTGACCCAGAGTGTCTCTCCGACATCCTGTCTGGGCCTGCCAGGCCAGTGTCAGGGCACAGCCTCCCCTCACACACCCAGGCCTCTGCCTCCCGTCCTCAGACCCCAGAACTGGCATCAGCAGGTCAGTTGCACACACGGGTCTGGGGTCTGAATGGCGGCCCCTCCGCCCAAGCCGGCCACAGCCAGCCTCCCTCCTGTGCTGGATGCTTCCTCAGAGTCCTGATTCCCAGGCCCTTGTTTGCAGGAGATCATGGTGGGACCTCAGTTCCAAGCTGACCTCAGCAGCCTGCACTCGAACCGGCCCTGTGAGAAGAGTAAGTGGGGCCCGGGGCGGGGAACTCACTTCTGCAGGGGAGGGGCCCGGTTGGACGGCAGAACTTTGGGCAGTCTGAGGGCCCCAGCCTGGTCAGGTGCCCGCCCTTTGTGGCTTGCTGGACAGCCAAGCCTGTGGCTGCAGGAAGTGGAGACTTTCTTGACTGCGGTGGGCCTGTCGATGCCTGGTCCTGCCCACTCTGCCCAGCTCTGTCCGTCTCTTGGGGTCTGCCTCTGTCAACCTGTGCAGCCAGACCCTTGGCAGTCCATCCTGTCCCGCCCTTGACTCCAGCCACCTCCCCCCAGGTGGGGCACTGCCTTCTCCGGCTCTCTGCCCCGAGGCCCCTCCTCAGGAGCCCCGGGTCAGATGGGTTCTCCGGAGAGACCTGCTGGGTGTCATGCGGCTTCCCCTGCCTGGCTCCCCGCCTCTGCAGGGCACATCCTGTCCTGGACCTGATCTTCGTCTCTTTCCCACTAGAGTTCAGAGCCAAGCCGCTCTGGCCCCTTCCAGGCCTGGACTCACGTGCCCACTGACTTGGGTCTTGTCTTTCCCCGGAGCCCTCGGAAGCCCTGGGCCGGTGCTCCTAGCTCAGGAGCCTTCTCCAAGGTGATTCCAGGGCTGGGATGGACCCATGTGAGAGGGGAACGGAGGCAGGCAGGTGCAGCCAAGCTGGGACATCCAGAAGGCGGGGTCAGAGGGGACACGGGACCCACACCTAGAAAAGGCACCTGCAGTCACACTCTGGGTGGAGCCCTGGCCTCGGAGCCTGTCGTCAGGGCCCTTTCCCAACCCTGACTCACCCCATGAGGGTGCCCTGTCCTCAGCAGCCACGGGACGCCGCCGGCCACTCCCACCCTGTGTGACGTCTGTGCTGTTGGAGTCGTCTGCGTGCTTGTGTCTCGCGTATAGCGCTGTGGTGCTTGGTTTGGGTGCCACGTTTGCCCACCCCTCCTGCCGTGGGCTGCTGTCACGGTTGGGTCCGTGTGTGGGCCGTGAATGCCCTTGTGCCTGGTTCGTGGATAGAGCGCTCAGTTCTCGATGGATAGCAGGGAGTCGCACGGTAGGCATGAGCCGGGGTCACGCGTGCTGCCTGCGTTTCTCACTCATGGTTTGTGGGCGTGTGCAGGGGTCACGCGTGCTGCCCGCGTTTCTCACTCATGGTTTGTGGGAGTCGCTCACATTCTCGGCGTTTGACCCCGAGGGTGAACTTGCCTGAGTTGAGATGGACTCTTGTCGCGTCGTGTCTTTCACTGGCATTTCCCTGGAGAGTGGGCTCGCCATTTGGATATTCTCTTTGTGCGTGCCCAAAGCTTTCCCCCTTTCTGACTTGGGTGGTCTTTCTCTCTGATTTGTGGAGTGACTCATGCGTTCTGGAAGCGAGTCCTCTGTGGGCTTTGCGCACTGCTGCTGTCTGCTCCAGTTCGTGGCTTGCCTGTTGACTCTCTTGGTGGTGTCTTCCGTAAAGTCCAGCTTACCGATCTTCATTTTAAAAGTAATGTGTTTGTGTCCTATTTAGGAGTCTTTGCTTACCTTCAGGCTCTTGAAGGTATTCTTCCACATTTCATTCTAGAAGCTTTATTGTTTTCCTTTCACATTTAAGGCTGTGATCCAACTTAATTTAAATTTTGGTGTATGGTGGCCAGGGCTGTCGCTCACCCTGTAATCCCAGCACTTTGGGAGGCCGAGGCGGGTGGATCACTTGAGGTCGGGAGTTTGCGACCAGCCTGTCCAACATGGTGAAACCCTATCTCTACTACAAATAAAAAAAATTAACCAGGCGTGATGGCGCTCGCCTGTAGTCCCAGATAACATGGAAGGCTGAGGCAGGAGAATCGATTGAACCACAAGGCAGAGGTTGCAGTGAGCTGAGATTGCACCCCTGCACTCCAGCCTGGGCCACAGAGTGAGACTCCGTCTCAGAAAAAAAAAAATTGATAAATTTTGGTGTGTGGTTAGATGGTAGGAAGTGTGGGTTAGGGAACTGTTTTCCCATACGGATATGCAGTTGCTCCAGCACCACACATTGAAAAGACCGTGGCCAGGCGTGGTGGCTCTGTCTCCAAAAGGAAAAAATAGTCCATTCTCTCCCTCACCCACTGAGTTGCAGCGATGCCTTTGTGATAAGTCAGGTGTCTGTAAAGTGTTTGCCTTCTCTCACCCTGAGTCATGCCACACTGTCACAATTGTTCCACGTTACACGTAAGTCCGAGGTGGTGCAAGTCTTCCAGCTTTGTAAGTTTTCATTGTATGTATATAAGTTTAAGAGTAAAATTATTTTTTTGGCAACGGACAGGTTTTATTATTACTTATTTATTTTAGAGACAGAGTTTCGCTCTTGTTGCCCAGGCTGGAATGCAATGGTGCAATCTCAGCTCACCGCGACCTGCACCTCCCGGGTTCAAGTGCTTCTCCTGCCTCAGCCTCCCAAGTAGCTGGGATTACAGGTATGCGCCACCACGCCCAGCTAATTTTTTTTATATTTTAGCAGAGTTGGTGTTTCACCATGTTAGCTAGGCTGGTCTCGAACTTCTGATCTCAAGTGATCCTCCTGCCTCGGCCTCCCAAAGTGCTGGGATTACAGGTGTGAGCCACCGCGTCCAGCCCTGACGAGTTTTAATCTTAGGTAGATACACAACTTGTCGGTCATCTCAAAAATATTTGCTAGGGTTTTGATTAGGCTTGCATTGAATCTTTAATGTGGGGAGAATTGATACTCCACTCTGTGGGTTTTTACCTCTCTGGTAAAACCTTCAATCTGAGCAATGTTACGGTTTTCAGTATAGCATCTTTTTTTTTGAAATGGAGTCTCCCTTCATCACTCAGGCTCGAGTGCAGTGGCACGATCCCAGCTCACTGCAACCTCCGCCCCACAGGTTCAAGCAGTTCTCCTGCCTCAGCCTCTGGAGTAGCTGGGATGACAGGTGTGCGCCACCACACCCAGCTATTTTTTGTATTTTTAGTAGAGACAGGGTTTCACCATGTTGGCCAGGCTGGTCTCCAACTCCTGACCTCAGGTGATTGACCTGGCTTGGCCTCCCCAAGTGTCAGGATTACAGGCGTGAGCCACCGTGCCCGGCCTGCTTCTTCATTTTCTAAAATTGTGCTGGCTAGTCCAGTGCAGGTGTGAGAAGATGTGCTGATGGAGGACATCCTGTCTTGGTCTCAGACTTGGAAAAAGTGGCGTTTCCCCTGTTGCATGTGATGTTGGCTGTGAGATTTTCATGGATGCTGTATCAGATGAAAGCTCCCTGCTCTGTTCCTGGTAGCAGGCAGATTTTTTTCATGAGCGTGTGTTGAATTGTTTCAAATGCCCTTTCTGCATGGATTGAGATAGTCTTTTTCTCTTTTATTGTGCTAATGCAGTTCATTACATAAATTAACTTTCTTAATTTTATTTATTTATTTTTTTGAGACAGAGTTTTGCTCTTGTTGCCCAGGCTAGAGTGCAATGGTGCGATCCCAGCTCACTGCAACCTCCGCCTCCTGGGTTCAAGGGATCCTCCTGCCTCAGCCTTCTGAGTAGCTGGGATTACAGGCATCCGCCACCAGGCCCGGCTAATTCTGTATTTTTTACTAGAGATGAGGTTTCTCCATGTTGGCCAAGCTGGTCTCGAACTCCCAACCTCAGATGATCCTCCCACCTCGGCCTCCCAAAGTGCTGGGATTACAGGCATGAGCCACTGTGCCTGGCCCATAAGTTGATTTTCAGACGTTAAATTAACTGGGCGTTGTGGAATAAACGCTGCCTGGTCAGGAGGTATTCTCTCTGTTGTTTGTCACGTGCAGTCAGTCCTCATTATCGCTGGGTCTTGTATTGGTGAATTGCCTACTTGCTAGAATTTATCTGTAACCCCAGATCAGTGCTGGCAACACCATTGTGGTCAGTCGCCGGCGGGTGTGTGGAGCGGTGGGGAAGGTGAACGGCCTGACGTCAGCTCCCAGCGGGGTGGGCGACACCCCTCTGCCTGTCTCAGCTCTCGCTGGGTACGCCTTTCCACGGTGTCCTTCATGCCGTTTCGCATCTTTGTGCTTTGTGTTGGCGACTTGACTGTTTAAAATGGCCCCTAGCCGGGTGTGGTGGCTCAAGCCTGTAATCCCAGCACTTTGATCCACCCGAGGCGGGTGGATCACGAGGTCAAGAGATCGAGACCATCCTGGTCAACATGGAAAAACCCCGTCTCTACTAAAAATACAAAAAATTAGCTGGGCATGGTGGCGTGTGCCTGTAATCCCAGCTACTCAGGAGGCTGAGGCAGGAGAATCGCCTGAACCCAGGAGGCGGAGGTTGCAGTGAGCCGAGATCGCGCCATTGCACTCCAGCCTGGGCAACAAGAGCGAAACTCCGTCTCAAAAAAAAAAAAAAAAAAACAAGAAACAAAACAAAAAAAGCTTAAATTTGGCCAAGTACGGTGGCTCGCGCCTGTAATCCCAGCACTTTGGGAGGCCAAGGTGGGCAGATCACTAGGACAGGAGTTCGAGAGCATCCTGGCCAACATGGTGAAACCCTGTGTCTGCTAAAAATACAAAAGTTATTTCTGCATGGTGGCACATGCCTGTAATCCCAGCTGCTCATGAGGCTGAGGCAGGAAAGTCGCTTGAACCCGGGAGGCGGAGGCTGCAGTGAGCACAGATCTCGCCACGGCACTCCAGCCTGGGTCACAGAGCAAGACTGTCTCAAAAAAAAAAAATTAAACTTAAGTTTTTTTTTTTTTTGGAGACAAAGTCTTGCTCTGTGGCCCAGGCTGGAGTGCCGTGGCGAGATCTCGGCTCACTGCAGCCTCCGCCTCCCAGGCTCAAGCGATTCCCATGCTACAGTCTCCCAAGTGGCTGGGACTACAGGTGTGCACCACCATACACCGGCTAACTATTTTTGCGTGTATGTTTTGTAGAGACCAGGTTTCACCTTGTTGCCCAGGCTGGTCTTGAACTCCTGGCCTCTAGCATGATTCAGCCCCCTCAGCCTCCCGAAGTGCTGGGATTACAGGCGCGAGCCACAGTGCCCAGCTTGCAGCAAGGTGTCTTTAGTGGTTGAGGAAAATGCTGTATTTCCCTGGGGCAGTGATTCATGCTCCCCGTGAGCACCTGAGTTCATGGAAATTAGCACAGACGTGTTCGATCCCTCCCTTCCTCAGTTTGATTAGCTCCGGTTGATGATTTTTGCATGATTTTTGCATGTATGTTCGTGGAGGGACTGAGCTGCCCTTCTGTCTGTATTTGAGTCTGGTCTCGGTCCTAGGGTTGTGCCGCTTTCCTAGATGTGTTTGGAAGTGCCTTTTTCCAACCTCTGGAGGAATTTGTGTAAGGTCATTTCCTTCTGCGGTTCTTCAGTGGAGTCATCTGGGCCTGGGATTTAGTTTTGTTTCTGTGGAAGGTTTTGAATTATAAGTTCAGTTTATTTATTTAGAGACAGAGTCTGGCCTCTGTCACGGGTGCAGTGGCGCAGCAGTCTCTGCTCACGGCAACCTCCGCCTCCCGGGTTCAAGCGCTTCTCCTGCCTCAGCCTCCTGAGAGGCTGGGATTGCAGGCGCCCGCCACCACACCAGGCTGATTGTTGCATTTTAGGTAGAGACACGGTTTCACCGTATTGGCCAGACTGGTCTCAAACTCTTGACCTCAGGTGATGCTCCTGCTTCGGCCTCCCAAAGTGCTGGGATTACAGGCGCGAGCCACCGGCCAAGTTCCTTTGATTGAACGTACGTGGTTTTCGTTTCGATGGGTTGTGTGTATGCGGAGCTTACTGTGCAGTGCGTCGTTGGCCCTGTTGGCATCGGGCTGTCATCAGACCCTTGGGCACCCTTCCCAGGATCTGTGGGGCGTCCCCTTTTTGATTCCTGATAGTGGTGATTGGCATTTCCTCCTTTTTCTTGTCCCCCGGATCCGCCTTCTGAGGAGTTTTATCAGACGTGTTTCTCTTTACGGAAAACTCACCGTAGCCTTGTTCGTGTCTCTCTGTTGTTGGATTTCTGTTTTTCATTAAATGTGTGCTCTGAATGAAGAGACCCCCAGACAGGCTTTGTGTGAGCAACATGGCTGCTCATTCACCTGGGTGTGGGCGTGCTAGTCCCAAGAGGCAGCGCAGGGCAGCGGGACGGGAGTTGGTCTTGTAGCTTTGGGGTGGACAGTAGAAGGTTGCAGAAGTTACCGTTGAGGGCAGCTTTTGCAAGCTGGGAGGGGGCCGAAGGGTCTGGAGTCACGAGCTTGGTCTTGGTCAGCTACAGAGGCCAGTTGCCTCATCAGCTGAGGCGGGAATAAGGAACCGTAGAAACGTCTCGGGTTAATGAGGCCCCCCAGGGGCTGATCGCTCTCCTTCTTGTGGTTTTCCAGAACTCGTCTGGGGTGCACGTGTGGGTCACAGAGGTTACCCTGTGGGTCCCTAAGAGGCCTTACATGTTTTACTTTTTTTTTTCTTTTCTTTTTTTCTTTTTTGTGACAGAGTCTTGCTCTGTTGCCCAGGCTGGAGTGCAGTGGTGTGATCTTGACTCACTGCAACCTTCGCCTCCTGGGTTCAAATGATTCTCCTGTCTCAGCCTCCCGAGTAGCTGCGATTTCAGGCGTGCACCACCATGCCCGGCTAATTTTTGTGTTTTTAGTGGAAACGGGGTTTCCCCATGTTGACCAGGCTGGTGTCGGACTCCCGACCTCAGGCGATCCACCCGCCTCTGCCTTCCAAAGTGCTGGGATGACAGGCCTGAGCCACCGCGCCCGGCCCTCTAACCGGTGTTTAATTGAATTACTCTGGAGTCAGAAAACAGACTCTAATTTCAGTTCTTTGAAGTTAGTTGCGCCTCGCGTTGTGACCAATATTTAATCTGTTTTGGTCAGTGTTCTGTGTGCTTGGAAAGAATGTGTGTTGTGCGGTTGGTGGGTGGAGCTCTCCGTGCGTTCCTCTCAGTGAGTTGGGTAGCTGTCATTCACGTCGTCTGTATCCTCACTCGGGTGTTCGGCCGCATTTCATCTTTACCGAGAGATTTGTAGGGATCGTCTGTTTCCCCTTTGTTTCCGTCCGTTTCTTCTTCACATTGCAGCCATGTTATTGGGTGCACAGACCTTAAGATGGCTTTGTCTTCCTGTTGAATTGTTTCTTCTGTCATTGCGAAACGTCTTTCTGTGGTAATCCTGTTCTTACCGTACATAAGTACTGGACCTGCCATACATGTGACTCGGCAGCGTTTTCTAGGTTTGTTCAGTGTTTGCATGCCTTTTCCCGTTCTTTTTACCATTCTGTATTTTTTATTTGAGCTGTATTGTCTGTAAATGGCACGTTTAGGTCTTCTATTATTTTTTTGAGATGGAGTCTTTGGAGTCTAGTTGTGCAGTCTCCACTCACTGTAACCTCTGCCTCCCGGTTTCTAGCAATTCTCCCACGTGAGCCTCCAGAGTAGCTGTGATTACTGGTGCACGCCACCACGTCCAGCTGAGTTTTTAGTACAGATGGGGTTTCACCATGCTGACCAGGCGGGTCTCCAAAATCTAGACTCCAAGTGACCTGCCCACCTCGGCCCCTCAATGTATGCGCGAGGCACTGTGCCCAACTAGATTTTGTTTTTAATTCAGTCTGATGGTCATTGTCTTTTAATGGAGTTTTTAGTTCATTTGCGTTTTTTTTTTTTTTTTTTTAAAGATGGGGTTTCTCCATGATGGCCAGTCTGGTCTTGAACTCCTGACCTCAGGTGATCCACCCACCTCTGCCTCCCAAAGTGCTGGGATTACAGGTGTGAGCCACCACGCCAGGCCTCATTTGCATTTTTTAGGTCACTTGTATGTCATGTAATTGTGGAAACAAGTGTATGATGCCACTGTCTTGCCCTTTGCTTTTCTGTGTGGTACGTCTGCTCTTTGTTCTTGTTTTTTTTTTTAGACAGTTTCACTCTTGTTGCCCAGGCTGGAGTGCAGTGGCGCGATCTCAGCTCACCGCAACCTCTACCCCCTGGGTCCACGCAGCTCTCCTGCCTAAGCCTCCCGAGTAGCTGGGATTACAGGCGTGCGCCACCACGCCCAGCTAATTTTGTATATGTAGTAGGGAGGCGGTTTCACCATGTTGGTCAGGCTGGTCTCAAACTCCTGACGTCAGGTGACCTGCCTGCCTTGGCCTCCCTGAGTGCTGGGATGATAGGCGTGAGCCACCACGCCCAGCCTGTTTTTCTTTTTAATTTTTTTGTGTTTCCTTTTGGATTAATTAAGGAGCTTTGTCTCGTCCTCCGTTTCAGCTTACAGTTTTAGTTTAGTGCTTACCTTAGAGGTTACAACAGGAGTCCTTATCACAGTCTCCTTTAAGTAGAATGTACTCATTTGAAGTGGACTGTGAGGCTGTGTGCGGCGGCTCACACCTGTAATCCCAGCACTTTGGGAGCCTGAGGTCACCAGAGTCAAAATTCGTGGCCGACATGGTGAAACCCCGTCTCTACTAAAAATAAAAAATTAGCCAGGTATGGTGGTGGCGGGTGCCTGTGATCCCAGCTGCTTGGTAGCAGAATCACTTGAACCCTGGAGGCGGAGGTTGTGGTGAGCTGACACGGTGCCGCTGCACTCCAGCCTGGCGACAGAGCGAGACTCTGTCTCAAAAAAAACCCCCAAAAACACAGAACTACGTATCACAAGGCGATAACGTTGCTGTTTTAAACAGTGAACATTCTCTGTATTGACCCACGTGTATCCCTCAACCTCCAGTTGGGAGCACGTCCTTCAGCCTGAAGAACTTCTTTTCACTTGGCCTTATGCTTCCTTTCAGCATTATTTTGTCTGAAAAGCCTGGATTTTGCTTTCATTCCCTGAAGAATATTTTCATGGTCATATTTTTCAAGGTTTGCAGGGTTTTTCCTTTCAGCACTTAACAGTTCCCTTCCAGCATTCTTGGCTGCCGCTGTCTCTGTTAAAAATCAGAGCCTAGGCCGGGTGCGGTGGCTCACTCCTGTAATCCCAGCGCTTTGGGAGGCCGAGGTGGGTGGATCGAGGTCAGGAGTTCGAGACCAGCCCAACCAACATGGCGAAACCTTGCCTCTATTTAAAAACAAAAACACTCAGAGCCTGTCTTACTGTTTGCTTTGAAATCATTGTGCTGTCGTCTCTCCTAAGATTTTTTTCCTTTTTTTTTTTTAAACCGGTTTTACTGTGATGTGTGTGTGCACATGTGCCTCTGTGTGTCCTTGCGTTTGCCCGAGTGCCCCGGCTCTGGAGGTTGGCGTCCGTCTTCAGTCGTGAAGAATTCTTGGCTCTCATCTCTTCAGACTTTGTGCTGCCGCCTTTCTTGGTCTCTTCTGTGACTCGTCTGCGCGTCTCCAAGGTTGCCTAGCTGTCATAACGCCTGCCCCAAACGCCGCTCTGTCTTTGTAGGCTGTCGGCTTCTTTCTGACTCCACTCGTTGGGTCTCGTGCTGTGCTCAGGCTGCTGGTAAACCACTCCCCTGGCCCGTGCATTTTCCAGTCCTGGAAGGTCCTTGAGATTCTTCCGTAACTTCAAGTCTCTGCGGAGACTCTCCAGCTGATCCCAGATCGATGTCTTCGTCTGTGGACGCCTCGTGTTGGCTGTGTGTAGACATGTTTTCTGGTTTTATTTGGACACACGGTCTTGCTCTGCTGCCTGGGCTGGAGTGCAGTGGCGCATTCGTGGCGACCTCCTGGGCTCAAGTGCTTCTCCCACCTTAGCCTCCTACGTGGCTGGGACTACAGGCAGGTACCACCAGGCCTGGCCACTTTGGAAATTTTCTGTAGAGGTGGAGTGTGCTGGTCTCAAGCTCTGGCCTCAGCCAGTCCTCCCACCTCAGCCTCCCCGAGTGCTGGGGCTGCTGGAGTGAGCTTTTTTCCCTCGCGTTTCCCCACCCTTCACGTGCTAGGCTTTTCTCCAGAGATGGCCTCTTTTCTTGGAGACCACCTTGGTCCAGGCAGGGCTCAGGCGGTGCCTGTGGAGATGGAGAGAGGTGGCTGTGGGGTCTGCCCTCAGGGACCAGGAGAGGCCCCGCCTTGTGGGCACAGCACCAGCCCGGGAGCTGGTTGTGTGTCAGCCCCCGGTGGTAGAGTTTCCCGTGGGAGCGGTTTTCCCGTGTGCGTTTCTCGCCGTCTTCCCCTTGCACTGATGGCGTTCGTTATTCGTTGGTTTGCGTTGTTTGGGTTCCTGTGCCTCTTTCCTGGATAATCGAGAGGGGCCGGCACTTGTCCCAGACTTGGCCCTGAGCTCTCCGCTGCCTTGTCCCCGGCCACGTCCCTCCCTTTGCTGAAAGCTGACTGCATCTGAAGTTGTGGCCCTTTCCTCCCCTGTTAGCCCATCCACCCCCTGCACCAGCTGCCGGGGGCAGGACGTCTCCCCAGCGCTGATGCACATTCTGGCCATGGCTCTTCTGATCCCGCGGTTAGAGTGCGATGGTGCCTGTGGGGGTTCCCGCTTGTCCACGGGACCCAGGCCCCAGCTGCCTTCATCCGCTGTCTGGGGTCCGCACGCCTCAGCTGCCTTCATCCGCTATCTGGGGTCCGCAGGCCCCAGCTGCCTTCATCCGCTGTCTGGGGTCCGCAGGCCCCAGCTGCCTTCATCCGCTGTCTGGGGTCCGCAGGCCCCAGCTGCCTTCATCCGCTGTCTGGGGTCCGCAGGCCCCAGCTGCCTTCATCCGCTGTCTGGGGTCCGCAGGCTCCAGCTGCCTTCATCCAGAGTCTGGGGTCTCCTTCCTGCTCTGTCAGGCCCCCACATCTTATACCTGTGCAGCCTGAAGCCAGCCTCGCCTCACTGGGGTCACTCCTTACATCCCCCTTTGCAGAGCCCTCGCTGGGAACTCCCCTGCCCCAGATCTAGGCTGCCTGCAGCTTCCTCTGACCCCTTGGCTGGATCAGGCGCCCCTGCTGACTGCTCATGGCTGCCTGCGTTTGGTCATGAGGATACAGGCCTGTGTCTGGCTCCTGGAGCCTGCTCTGGACCCAGCCTCACCAAGCCCAGGAGGAGCCAGTGACAGTGCCCCCAGGGAAGGGGGTGGTGTGTCCCAGCATGTGTGGGTGCAGAGCGGGTTCCTGCAGCGTGACCCTTGCCCTCTGGTTGTGCAGTCTACGAGAACGAAGACCAACTGCTCTGGGATCCCAGTGTCCTCCCCGAGAGGGACGTGGAGGAGTTCCTGTACAGGGCCGTGAAGAGACAGTGGCACGAGACGGCGGGGTCTCAGCTCCCGGAGGGAGAGACCGTGAAAGACAGTGAGCAGGTGGGCGCTCCCGTGCTCGGGACAGGGGCTGAGGGGCAGGGAGGGCAGAAAGGAAGCCACGGGTCAGGCGTGTGGGGGCCTGGGTGTCAGAACAGCCACTCAGATTGGGAGGGGGCCAGTTAAAACCACGTATCAGAGGAGGCGCAGACGCTTCCCGATACCTCTGCAGGGGGATGTAGATACCCTGAGATCTCTCCCTGGATGGAGGTGTAGACAGCCCGACATCACCCCGATGTCTCTCCCTGGATGGAGGCGTAGACGGCCCTGACATCACCCTGAGATCTCTCCCTGGATAGAGGCGTAGACGGCCCCCGACATCACCCCTGATATCACTCCCTGGATAGAGGTGTAGACGGCCCTGACGTCACCCCTGATATCTCTCCTTGGATGGAGGTGTAGACGGCCCGACATCACCCGATATCTCTCCCTGGATAGAGGTGTAGATGGCCCCCAACATCACCCCTGATATCACTCCCTGGATAGAGGTGTAGATGGCCCCCGACATCACCCCTGATACCACTCCCTGGATAGAGGTGTAGACGGCCCTGACGTCACCCCTGGTATCTCTCCTTGGATGGAGGTGTAGACGGTCCGACATCACCTGATATCTCTCCCTGGATAGAGGTGTAGATGGCCCCCAACATCACCCCTGATATCACTCCCTGGATAGAGGTGTAGACGGTCCCGACATCACCCCTGAGATCTCTCCCTGGATGAAGGTGTAGACGGCCCGACGTCACCCCTGATATCTCTCCCTGGATAGAGATGTAGACAGCCCTGACGTTACCCCTGGGATCTCTCCCTGGATAGAGGTGTAGACGGCCCTGACATCACCGCTGACATCTCTCCCTGGATGAAGGTGTAGATGGCCCGACGTCACCCCTATCTCTCCCTGGATAGAGGTGTAGACGGCCCCTGACGTCACCCCAGTATCACTCCCTGAATAGAGGTATAGACAGCCCCCGACATAACCCCTGAGTTCTCTCCGTGGATAGAGGTGTAGACAGCCCCCGACGTCACCCCTGATGTGTCTCCCTGGATGGAGGTGTGGATGGCCTGACGTCACCCCTGAGATCTCTCCCTGGATGGAGGTGTAGGCAGCCCCCATGTCACCCCTGATATCTTTCCCTGGATAGAGGTGTAGACGGCCCATTGTCATCCCTGATGTCTCTCCCTTGATGGAGGTGTAGACGGCTCTGACGTCACCCCTGAGATCTCTCCCTGGATAGAGGTGTAGATGGCCCTGATGTCACCCCTGAGATCTCTCCCTGGATGGAGGTGTAGATGGCCCGACATCACCCCTGATGTCTCTCCCTGGATGGAGGTGTAGACGGCCCTGATGTCACCCCGATCTCACTTCCTGGATAGAGGTGTAGACGGCCCTGACGTCACCCCTGATGTCTCTCCCTGGATGGAGGTGTAGACGGCCCTGACATCACTGGCGATGAGTGGTGTGGGCCGCCCTGGATACCACTCCTGGTGGGTATAGACGGTTCTTGCTGTCAGCTCCTGGGGTGAGCCCATGGGAAGAGTCTGCACATCTTCTCCCCAGGCGCTGTACGAGTTGGTAAAATGCAACTTCAACGTGGAGGAGGCCCTGCGGAGGCTGCGGTTCAACGTGAAGGTGATCCGAGGTGAGCGGCGTCCGGGCGCGTTCCTCCGCCGCCCCGCCCCGGACGCAGCTGACCTGTCCCCCGGCCGTTTTTGCAGATGGACTCTGTGCTTGGAGCGAGGAGGAGTGCAGGAACTTTGAGCACGGCTTCCGTGTGCACGGGAAGAACTTTCACCTGATCCAGGCCAACAAGGTGCGGATGCCGCTGTCCTCCTCCTGCCAGGCTCCGTGTGGGTGGGTGGGGCCCTCCGTCTGGTGGGGGGCGGGCTTCCTGATCTGGGCGGTGTTCTCCATCTGGGGAGGGGATTCTGCATCTTGGAAGGGGCTTGATCTGGTGGGTGGGTTCTTCATCTGGAAGGGGCTTCTCCATCTGGGGAGGGGCTTCTCAGTCTTGGCAGTGGCTTCTTGATCTGGGGGGGTTTCTCTCTGGTGAAGGGCTCCTAAGTCTGGGGAGGGGCTCCTCAAGTCAGGGGAGGGGCTCCTCGGTCTGGGGAGGGGCTCCTTGGTCAGGGGAGGGGTTCCTCGGTCAGGGGAGGGGTTCCTCGGTCAGGGGAGGGGCTCCTTGGTCAGGGGAGGGATTCCTCGGTCTCGGGAGGGGCTCCTCAGTCAGGGGAGGGGCTCCTCGGTCTCTGGAGGCTCCTCGGTCAGGGGAGGGGCTCCTCGGTCTGGGTAGGGGCTGAGGGTCAGCAGGCCCACAGCACACGGCTGACTGCAGGCCTGAGCCCTGTGTCTGCCTCCTCACTACGTGCTCATTGCCGTCTTCTGTAGTTTCCTCTACTGACTGCTCTGGGCCCCTTTCCAGTCCCCAAAAGAACAAGGCTCTGGTTTTGGGAAGGAATGTGCCAGAAGTGGGTTCCGGTAGGCGTTTCCGTCTCACATTCCGCCTAGCACCATGGGCGCCTCATTTCCATGCCCGTGTCCTCAGACGGGAGCCTGCTGGCTTTGTGCCCCTCACTGACCCCACAGCGGGACCCTGACACCTGACACCTGGGGACCAGGGGTCTCAGGGTTCCCTCCAGGGACCCGGGTCCTTCTGCCACCCAGGGAAGACCCTCACGACAGGTGGGTCTTCCTCTGCCCCTCCCTCTCTCTTGGCCTTGTCCTCTGTGCGTCTCTGCACGTCCTGCAGGAATGCCATCTGTCCTGTGGCTCCTGGAGTGATGAGGTCCAGCTGTGATAACAGAGCGACTTAGAAGTTCCAGATTCCAAATTCAGAGTCCTTTATTAATTAGCCGGCGACCAAGAGTCAGCTCATGCTCAAAGTTTCCCGGCCCCGAGGAAGGGGCTTGATTTAGGTAGGGGAGGGGAGCCTAGCTGAAGTGGATTTTACAGAAGCAGAGCGGGCGAGTGAGCTGGTAACCAGCGGGAGGAGGTTCCAGGATTGTTAGTCGCTAAGGGTATTTCTGGACAATCACCAACACGGCTTCAAAGAGAGTTGCACACAGCAGCAGGTGCGCTTGTCAGGCAGGATGCAGTGACATTGTCACATGGTGGGATGAGCAGAGTCAGCGTGGCCCAGTTACGCTCCCGGAGGGGCTGGGGTCAGGAGCGGGGAGCTCGGAGTTTACAGCTGAGATGGGGTCAGTGATGCCGGCCCAGGGCAGGTTATTACACAGCCTCTTGCCAGAGTCAGACATCTCTGGCTGAAAACCTGCCTGTGGCTGGCCTGTGGCTTCTCCTTCTCTGTCCACACCCCTCTTGGGCACTCAGTCCCTTCAGGACCGGCGGGTCTTGTGTCCCGGGGCCTGATGCCTTCCCCTGAAGGGAGGAGGCGCCCGCCGCGGCTGATTGTGCAGCACAGGGCGTTCCTGTGACTGCGGGGCGGCCGTGGACTGTCCTCGTGGAGTTCAGCGCCACTTGGTGCTTGGATTGGAGGCAGCTGGGATGGGTGTGGCCGCAGGGCAGCAGGGTTGCTGGCTGTGTTTCTGTAGCTCCGGGCGGGGGCTGTGTGTAGCCAGCACACGATGGTTTGCTGTGTCTGGAATGGGACTGGGAGCCGGTATTCATCTCAGCCTGGCCTTTTCCCGGGCGGCTCCCTCATGGCGGGCACGTAAGGGTTGCCCTCTGGAGAGGTCGTCTGGGTCTCACTCCCAGGCAGGACCCCATGCTGTGCTTGCCGGGGGAGCACTGGGTGTCCTGGTTCTGGTGGTGGTGGGTTAGTTAACCAGGGTGTGTACAGGTGAGGGGTCTTTTCCGCCTCCTCAGTGGGGGCCTCAGCCTCAAGCTCACTGTGGGACCGGCCTCCTGGGTGGAGAGGCAGGAGATGTCGGCAGGTGTGCATCCAGCTCCGTGCCAGGTGCTGCACGGAACACGCTTGTCCCGTGTCCCTTCTCTTCTCCCTGACCGCCTTACGTGTGTGTTTGGGCCTTTGTGTGCTGCGTTGTGAATTTTGAATCAGGTTCACGGAACCCGTATGTCCTTCCATGGTGTCTGGTGTTACTTGGGAAGCACTCGGCGCTGGAGGGATGTGTTTGGTGGGAAAGCAGGCCCTGTGGGCTTGTGCGTCCTCCTCCCGGGCGGGGGCCCTGTTCAGGAGTCTGTGGACCCTGCAGGGCCCGTGTGTGTGGCTGATGCTACAGAAAGGAAAGAGGGGTCTCAAGCCAGGAGCCGGGGGGCTCTCCAGGGGCTTGGAACAGGAGTCAGTACCACATGCTGCAAGCCCGCATTCGCTCATGGTGGGCATAGCCCGTGGGCCTGAGTAGGGTCATGGGGGTCTTGCATTATCTGAGCTCAGTGGATGCTGTGCTCTGAGAGTGGTGGGTGCCGTCCCAGGAGACGTCCTGGGTTGGGGGTGCAGGTGCTGGCGGCTGGGGACAGAGGTGACACCTGGCCCCTCCCCGCAGGTGCGCACGCGGTCCGTGGGCGAGTGTGTGGAGTACTATTACCTGTGGAAGAAGTCCGAGCGCTACGACTACTTTGCCCAGCAGACGCGGCTGGGCCGGAGGAAGTACGTCCCGTCTGGAACCACGTGCGTGCAGCTCCTCCCCAGCAGTAACCGTGGGAGGCCGCCCCACCGGGGGTGGGCACCTGGGCTCCTGGGCAGGGGCGTCCCTTCTCTCAGCTGCCCCGGCCCTTCATGGCGCCCTCTTCGCACAGGGACACGGACCAGGACCTGGATGGCAGTGACCCTGACGGCCCCGGTCGCCCCCGCCCTGAGCAGGACGCCCTGGCTGGGATGCACACAGGTGAGGCGTGGGGGTGTCTCCTGCCTTGGGGGTGGCTGCCAATCTGGAGCTGCGAGGCCTGGTGGAGCCCCTCGTCCCCGGCACCCGGGTTTGGTGGGCGTCAGGGTGGTTGAGGGCCCGCCACGTGGTGTGGATATGGCTCTGCGCACCTGGCCGGGAGAGGGGAGGGGCATGGGCGGTGCCTACCTGGGCTTGCTGAAGGGGTGTCTCTGGCCCACCCCCGGGGAGCCCCACATGGTCAGGGGGGTGCTCTCCAGGCCTCAGTGTCCTGGGAGGGCCTTCCTGCCCCTTGCTGGGGACGTCGCCTCAGTTACTGGGACACTCAGGAAGGACAGGGTGTTGGAGCCGTTGCCGGCATCTTGCACGTGAGGCCACCACGGACCACGCTGAGGCCTCGGGGGGTTCTCACCGTCTCCGAGGGTGGAGGCCTGTGGGGTGGGTGGGGTGCAGACAGGGACCCTTTGCTTCCTGGCCCTGCGTTGAGATGGTGGAGTCTCGGGAGGGTCGCCCCATTCCCAGAATCCAGTTGTTCCGTGGCTCGTTTGCCCAAGGGTGCCCACATCTCCCTGCTCCCTAGTTCACTGCCCCGAATTCACCGCCCCAAGCTTCATTCATACCCAAGTCTGTTGTATTCTGCTCTGGTTTTAAAGATGTGGGTTGTGACCCATTCAGTGATTTATGACCTTTTAAAGCTGGGGGCCTCAACCTGGGATCTCACAGATGTCAGCGTAATTGGTTTGTTTTGTGTTTGTGCAGAGGCTTTTTTGAGGTCCACAGGCTTTGCTGCACCCAGCAAGGTTAGGTGGGCACCCGCCCGGTCCCCAGCCTGCCGTGCAAGGTGACTGAGCAGTGCAGCGTGGCTGCAGCCCAGTGCCTGTGGGCAGGCCCCACTCTTTGCTGCCTTCTCTTTCACAGAGCCCCTGAGCGTGGATGGCACAGCCGGTGGTCTCGGTGAGCCTGGAGTGGCCTCTGGTGGACCCCCGTCCTCGGAGCCGGGGCCCTGTTCCTTTCAACAACAGCTGGATGAGCCGCCCGCTGCGCCCCTGCCCCGTCTGCCCCCAGCCCCGGCCGACCCAGCCTCATACCTGCCGGCCGTCGGTGCTCCGGAGCCGGACGCCAGCCCAAGGCTGGCCATGGACTTCGCCCTGCCCGAGGAGCTGCCCCTCATCCCCAGCCATGTGGACCTGGGCGCCGACCCGGAGGAGACAGTGGCCCCTGCCCAGGTGGCTTTGTCGGTCACCGAGTTTGGACTCATCGGCATTGGGGACGTGAACCCCTTCCTGGCTGCCCACCCCACGTGCCCGGCCCCCGGGCTACACTCGGAGCCCCTGTCACAGTGAGTGCCGCCCAGCCCCCAGCTGAGGTCCCCCCAGCCCTGGGGCAGAGCTGAGGAAGGGGAGGATCTGCCCCGAGGGTCCGTGGACAGTGTGGCTGCAGGAGCAGGCCCTTGGTGTTTCTTTAGGTTTCTTCTCCACTTGTGATTTGATTTCTGCATTTCCCACTAGAGGACACATTCCCGTGGTCCACGCTCTCCACAGACGGGGCAGGTGCCGGGCTCTCCCACCCCTGCCCCAGCCACCAGCTCCCCCAGAGCACGGGGCCCTGCTGCTGTAGGGGCTTGTTCAGGCTGCTCGCACCAGCATGGGTTCTGGAAGGCAAGGCTCAGTCAGCCCCCGGCACCAGGCCGTGTGGATGCGTGGGCCTCACTGACACATTGTGTAGGTTCTGGGTGGGGGCAGGGCTGGGAGGCTCGAGTCAGCCCCCGGCACCAGGCCGTGTGGACGTGTGGGACTCACTGACACTCACTATGTAGGTTCTGGGCAGGGGCAAGGCTGGGAGGCTCAGTCAGCCCCCGGCACCAGGCCATGTGGACGTGTGGGCCTCACTGACACTCACTGTGTAGGTTCTGGGTGGGGGCAGGGCTGGGAGGCTCGAGTCAGCCCGCGGCACCAGGCCGTGTGGACGTGTGGGCCTCACTGACACTCGCCCGTGTAGGTTCTGGGAGGCAAGGCTCAGTCAACCCCCGGCACTAGGCCGTGTGGACGTGTTGGCCTCACTGACACTCACTGTGTAGGTTCTGGGTGGGGGCAAGGCTGGGAGGCTCAGTCAGCCCGCGGCACCAGGCCGTGTGGACGTGTGGGTCTCACTGACTCTGCTTCTCTTTTGGTCTCCCCTGCAGCTGTAACGTGATGACCTGTTGATTCCTGGCCGTGGGCGGGCGTGTGTGGCCGAGTGGACTTGGCGCTGCTGCTGGCCCGCCTCCGTCGGTCTTCTGACCCCTACCCCCTCTCAGGCCTCGGGGCAGCACCTCCTCTGCTTCAGAACTCGTCGGGACTGGGGTGAGGGCCTGGGCCGTGAGCCCCTGCCCCCGACCACACAAACTGGACCCAGGGCCACAGCCAGCACCGTCGGCGCCCAGCACTGCCGCCCGGGTCCAGGCTGCCGCCTGCACGTGGGGTCCATCCGGCGGCCAGGGACAGAAAGACTCGGCGCTGGGGACACCGGGCAGAGCCGGACACCTGGTCTCTTCCAGCTAGCAGAGGCGAGGGAAGGGGCCGCTGCCCCGGCGGGGAGACGGCAGGACGCCCCGTCCCGCACCAGCAGCCTCCGCCGGGGCGCCCTCAGCTCCCTGCTCGGCTCTGTCTCCACACTTGGCAGGGCCGCGGGCTGCCCCAGCCAGGGGGTCGTGGCAGCTGCTTCTCAGTGCCAACCCCATGGGGCACAGAGCCATATACCTCGCTGTCCGGCGACCCCAGCCTCGCCACCCACCCCGTCGTCTCCACTTCAGGAAAAGCCGCACTTTACACCGCCACCTGCCTCCTCCCCTCCCTCCCTGCTCCCCGATCCTGAGCGGTTGGGGTGGGGGCCCCTCAGCAACCCCAGACGTGGGTTTGAGGAGACAGGTGGCTTACACCCCCTTTGCTGCCCTCCCCCAGTACCAAGGCAGGGTCCCCAGAGGAGCCAGCCGCCCTCGCCGCCACGCGGGCCCGACTCCAGCCCGCTTGCCCAGCCCTGCAGGCGTTTCTTCTGTGGGAGCGCCCCGCACGCTGGCTCGGAGTCCCGTCCTCCCCGCCCTCGTCTGTCTGTTTACACGTTGGAGTGGGGTCCTCCGTGGGCGGGTGCTGTCGGCCCCTTGTGCCCGAGCACCTTTCCGAGTGGACTCGACCATCCCTCACCCCCCACCAAGGACCACACTGTGAAGTGATAACTGCCTTGAACCCCCCTTGCTGTTTTATTTATTAAACTTGATTTGAAGCCCAGGGCGCCGCATGGTGGGCTGGGTGGGGCTAGGATGGCGGGTGTCCTTGTCCTCTCCCTCTGTTCAATGATCTGGGGTGAGTTGTGACCCATGCAGGCAGGGGGTCCAGCGGGGGGACGGTGTGGTTGGCCACGTGGCGGCCGCTCGGTAAGAGGAATGGAGGCACGACGCCAGGGTGTGTGTGAGGAGGCCTGTGTCTGCCTGGAGGTGGTCAGGGCAGCGCCCGGGAAGTGACATTTGAGCTGAGCCTGAAGGAGGACGGGCCTGCGTTGCCGAAATTCAGCAGAGTCCTGGCAGTTACGACGGCAGACACGGAGGCGGCAGGCCTGGGCTCCCAGAGGCTGCGGGCACGGAGGGCGGGCGCGCGGGGTGGGCGCCGTGGGTCAGGAGGCTGGTTTTGTTCTTGGGGTGGCAGCTACTCGAGGTCTGCGTTCGCAGCTCTGCAGGGGCTGATCGGACCGTGTCGGTGGCATCCTCCCCTCGTCAGTGAGGGAGACGCGGGCATGCTGACGGCGTGTGCGGAGGCCTGCGTGAGCCTGTGAGGGGCCAGCCCCGGGTCGGGAGGGTAGGAAAGGAGAGATGGGCCAGGACCACTTGTGTGATGGGCCTGGGAGAGTCAGGGCTCTCTGGGGAGCTGGCGCCGTGAGCCGTGAGACCCAGTGCCAGCCGCCGGGCAGCCTGGGGGTGTGGGGATGGGCTGTGGAGCGGGTTTTGGTTTTTGAGATGGAGTCTCCCTGTCGCACAGGCTGGGGTGCAGTGGCCTGATCTCGGCTCACCGCCACCTCCGCCTCCCGGGTTCCAGCGATTCTCCTTCCTCCGCCTCCCAAGCAGCTGGGATTACAGGCACGCGCCACCATGCCCAGCTAGTTTTCGTATTTTTTTTTTTAGTAGAAACGGGGTTTCATCCTGTTGGCCAGTCTGGTCTGGAACTCCCGACCTTGTGATCCACCCACCTCGGCCTCCCAAAGTGCTGGGACTACAGGCGTGAGCCACCGCGCCCGGCCCGGTTTTCGTTTTCCTTCAGACGGGGAAGCTGTTCTGTCTTCTGGCTCGCCCTGCCTCCCGAGGGAAACCTCTCTGGTTTCTCTCCCCTGAATTTGAGCAGTTTGATCAGGACGTCCTGTGGTGGACACAGACAGTGTCCTTTGAGGCCGGCCTCTTCCATATTCATTTCAGGCCCCTCCCTATCTTTTTGTGGCTCAACAGCCTATTTCTTTCTTTCTTTTCTTTTCTTTTTTTTTTTCTTTTTTTGAGACGGAGTTTCACTCGTTACCCAGGCTGGAGTGCAATGGCGCGATTTCGGCTCACCGCAACCTCCACCTCCTGCATTCAGGCAATTCTCCTGCCTCAGCCTCCTGAGTAGCTGGGATTACAGGCACGCGCCACCATGCCCAGCTAATGTTTTGTATTTTTAGTAGAGACGGGGTTTCACCATGTTGACCAGGATGGTCTCGATCTCTTGACTTTGTGATTCACCCGCCTCAGCATCCCAAAGGGCTGGGATTACAGGCTTGAGCCACCGCGCCCGGCCTCTTTTCTTTTTTTGAGATGGAGTCTTCCTCTGTTGCCCAGGCTGGAGTGCAGCGGTGCGATCTCGGCTCACCGCAACATCTGCCTCCCGGGTTCAAGCGATTCTCCTGCCTCAGCCTCCTGAGTAGCTGGGACTACAGGTGCGCGCCACCATGCCCAGCTAATTTTTGTACTTTTTTTTTTTTTTTTTTTTTTGAGACGGAGTTTTGCTCTTGTTACCCAGGCTGGAGTGCAATGGCGCGATCTCGGCTCACTGCAACCTCCGCCTCCTGGGTTCAGGCAATTCTCCTGCCTCAGTCTCCTGAGTAGCTGGAATTACAGGCACGCGCCACCATGCCCAGCTAATTTTTTGTATTTTTGATAGAGACGGGGTTTCACCATGTTGACCGGGATGGTCTCGATCTCTCGACCTCGTGATCCACCCGCCTTGGCCTCCCAAAGTGCTGGGATTACAGGCTTGAGCCACCGCGCCCGGCCTAATTTTTGTACTTTTAAGTAGAGACGCCGGCTTCAGCGGTTACGGTCCACGTCCGCTCTCACGCTCTGCTTATGTACCTGGTTTCTGTTCTCAGAAGATAATCAATAATAGTAACATAACCTTCATGTCCTTCATATTTCTGACAAATACGTGAACTGCGCTGACACGTTCGGTTTTCTCCCGGCCTCGGCTACGTGAAAGTCCTGGGCCCCACCATCTCCAAGACATGAGATTTATGTGACCTGTCACCGACCACCATGACCGCCCCTGACCTTCGCTGCCCACTGCTTTGTACTCAGTAAATTAGGTCAGAGCGTCCAGGCACTCGGGGCCACTGCAGGTCTCTACGCTTCCACTGGCCGTGGACCGCCAAACTCTTTTCTCTCTCTCTGTGTCTGTGTCTTTTATTTCTACAGTTTCTCATCTCTGCACCTGCAGGGAGGGACTCACAGAACCCTATAGGGCTGGACCTTATAAATACAGAATCTCTTTGGACCATATACATGATTTTCTTGTATTTTTTGGACTTTGACAGTTTGTGGTGTACCTGGGTCTAGTTTTCTGAACTGAGTGACGTCAGCCTGAGGATGGGTGCATTTCAACAGATTTTGAAGTCTTGACCGTGATTTCTGAAAATGTTTGTTTTCTTTTTTTTCCTCAGAATTCAGTTTCTGGGAGAATATTTCTCAAATTTTTCTGATTTTCTGCTCTGTCTTCCTTTTGGGTCTCTGGTATATGTGCCATGTGCTGGGGTATCATCCCACAGGTCTCTGTAGTCACCTGTATCACGGCCGTGGTGACCCACGGGTCTCTGCGTTCACCTGTATCACGGCCGTGGTGACCCACGGGTCTCTGCGTTCACCTGTATCACGGCCGTGGTGTCCCACGGGTCTCTGCGTTCACCTGTATCATGGCCGTGGTGTCCCACGGGTCTCTGCGTTCACCTGTATCACGGCCGTGGTGACTCACGGGTCTCTGTTCACCTGTATCACGGCTGTGGTGACCCATGGGTCTCTGTTCACCTGTATCACGGCCGTGGTGACCCACGGGTCTCTGTTCACCTGTATCACGGCCGTGGTGACCCACGGGTCTCTGTTCACCTGTATCACGGCCGTGGTGTCCCACGGGTCTCTGCGTTCACCTATATCACGGCCATGGTGACCCACAGGTCTTTGCAGTCATCTGTATCACGGCCATGGTGTCCCACAGGTCTCTGCGTTCACCTGTATCATGGCCATGGTGTCCCACAGGTCTCTGCAGTCACGTGTGACGGACCTGGGGGTTGTCGCACGCGTCTCTCTTTGTTCTCTTATTTTCTGTCTCTGTGCTACTGTTTGAATAATTTCCTTTTTTGTTGTTGTTTTTGAGATGGAGTCTCACTTTGTCACCCAGGCTGGAGTTCAGTGGTGCGATCTCAGCTTACTGCAACCTCCGCCTGCTGGGCTCAAGAGATTCTCCTGCCTCAGACTCCCCAATAGCTGGGATTACAGGCGCCTGTTCCGATGCCCAGCTAATTTTTGTTGTATTTTTAGTAGCGATGGGGTTTCACTATGTTGGCCAGGATGGTCTCGAACTCCTGACCTCATGATCCACCCTCTTGGCCTCCCAAAGTGCTGGGATTACAGGCGTGAGTGAGCCACCGCACCCTGTCCTTTATTTTTCTGAGACGGAGTCTTGCTCTGTCGCCCGGGCTGGAGTGCAATGAGGTGATCTCGGCTCAGTGCAGCCCCTGTCTCCCGGGTTCAAGCAATTCTGCCTCAGCCTCCTGAGTAGTTGGGATTAGAGGCACCCACCACCACGCCCGGCTAATTTTTGCATTTTTAGTAGAGACTGGGCTTCTTCATGTTGGCCAGGCTGGTCTTGAACTCATGAGCTCAGGTAACCCAGCCACCTCAGTCTCCCAGAGTGCTGGGATTGCAGGCATAAGCCGCCGCACCCAGTCCATTCTGTTTTTTAAGCAAGTCATTTGGCAGGGTTAATTTGCGTTAGACACACGTTCTGGACTGTTCAGCATGCCTCTTCACTGGCTGCTGGTCATCAGATTATTTTCCCGTTACTGTCTGTTTGAGTCTGAAATTGAGGTGCTGGTGGGAGTTACACTCTTCCCCCTGCTCACCTGAGATAGAGTCTTCTTCTGTCGCCCCGGCTGGAGTGTAATGGCGCTGTTTCGGCTCACTGCAACCTCCACCTCCTGAGCTCAAATGAATTTCCTATCTCAGCCTCCCAAATAGCTGGGATTATAGGCACACGCCACCACACTCAGATGATTTTTGTATTCTTAGTAGAAATGGGATTTTACCATGTTGGCCAGGATGGTCTCGATCTCTTGACCTCGTGATCCGCCCGCCTGGGCCTCCCAAAGTGCTGGGATTACAGGCATGAGCCACCACGCCCAGCCCAGAAGTTAAACTCTTAAGAGCCAGTTCAGGGATGCCTGGGCCTTTAGAAACAGGATTCAGGCGTCATGATCCACATTATATTTTGATGCTTCTATTTCCCTGCTACCTGAACTGACCTTATTCTCAGGTGTGGTTCCCATTGTGGTGACCGAGGTGGCACCAGAAACCCCAGGCACACGTGATTTCTGTGGGAAGCCTGAGTCTTGCCCAATGGTTCCAATAAAACTCCTGGGTAAACCTGGTCTCTGGGTCTTGTGCCCGCACCTGAATCAGGAGCTGCTGAACAGAAGGGGTTTTCTGGTTGGCTGGGCCTGGGTCCCTTGTTCAATTCAGTAGCAGGGCGGGCCTCATGGAGAAGGAACAGCAAGAGGGAGGACCCTGTGGCTGGCTGGGCGCAGCCACCCAGAGGCATGAGCGTCCTGTTTGTGTGGGGTGAGCACGGAGGTCAGGAGGGCAGTGTTGGAACGCTGTCCCTCTTAGGCTGAGGAATCTGAAACCAGGGGCGGCAGTGGGGAGCCTTAGCGTTTTTTTTTTTTGTTTTTTTTTTTTTAAGCTGGAGTAGAGACATGTTTCAGGGAGGTTTGATTGTTGGAATATCTAAGATAGGTTGGAGCCGGGAGAGACCATTGCCACTTAGGGGATGTCATGCGTTGACTAAGAATGTTCCTGTTCGTGGTGTCCCATGTGGATATCGCTGGTCGACTAAGCACATTCCTGTTCATGGTGTCTTGTGTGGACGTCGCTGCTTGACTAAGCACGTTCCTGTTCGTGGCGTCCTGCGTGGACGTTGCTGCTTGACTAAGAACGTTCCTGTTTGTGGCGTCCTGTGTGGATGTCAGTTGACTAAGCACGTTCCTGTTCATGGTGTCTTGTGTGGATGTCGTTGGTTAAGAACGTTCCTGTTCGTGGTGTCCTGCGTGGACATTGCTGGTTGACTGAGCACGTTCCTGTTCGTGGTGTCTTGTGTTTCTGCGGGTGCCCTAGATGTGCATAAGACAGGTAAGGTGTGGAGGGGATACTGTTTTGCCCCAGGAAGGCCCTGCCCCTGGCCGTCAGCAGTTGGGTTGACAGTTGAGACTCTAGCTGGGTCGGCCTGGTCACCGCTTGCATAGTGCCGCTTCGCCTCCAGGCTGGCCGTGGAGTGGTGGAATCATGCCCTTCCCGCAGCCCAGACCCAGGCAGGAGGATCTGAAGGACCCACTCTGCCCTGGGGCTCTTCTGCATTCGCCCCACCCCAGGTTCCTAGGACTAATCGGGCCTCCACCAGACTTGGTCTCGGTAACCTCAGGAGAGCTTGTACCTCTCTAGAACAAACGGATTGTTCTCGGCTTTTCGGTGGCCATAAGGAAAAGTTCTTACTTGTTTGTGTTAGTTTATTGAATGCTTTCCTTTTACGGAAAGGTCGAGAGTTTGTATTCAAGAGTTTGAGACCGGCCTGGCCAACATGGTGAAACCCGGTCTCTACTAAGAATACCAAAATTAGCCGGGTGTGGTGGCACGTGCCTGTAATCCAAGATTACAGGAAAATCCCCCAAATGAAGGTCTTTTGTGACCTCCTATCAGCTAATCAAATATGGAAATCTGTTCTGGACAGAGTCAGTGGCCATGCCAGGAAGCAGGCCTTAGCCAGGGCATCCCTGGAGATGGGACCTCCTGAGACAGTTTCTGTGGCGGGGAATACTGGTGGGAGAAAGTTGCCCAGAGCTGATGGTCCTGGCCTGGCTACTGTCCCCAGAGCCTCAGCCTCCCGGGCCCAGGCTGTGCTGAGGATGCCCTGGCTCTGGAGTGGGACTGTCTGGGTCCCTACTGACCTGACCCAGCTGTTCCTCTCGCCCTGGTGGGCCTTGTGGTTCCTGGGTAGGGTGGCCTGATAAAATACAGGATGTCCACTTAGATTCAAACTGCAGATAAACAAATGTGTGGGCCGGGCATGGTGGCTCACGCCTGTAATCCCAGCACTTTGGGAGGCCGAGGCAGGTGGATCACGAGGTCAGGAGATGAAGACCATCCTGGCCACCATGGTGAAACCCTGTCCCTACTAAAAATACAACAAATTAGCCAGGCATGGTGGTGTGTGCCTGTAATCCCAGCTACTCAGGAGGCTGAGGCAGGAGAATTGCCTGAACCCGGGAGGCGAAAGTTGTGGTGAGCCGAGATCGTGCCATTGCACTCCAGCCTGGGTAACAATAGGGAAACTGCGTCCCAGAAAACAAAACACAAACGTGTAAGTATATCCCAGGCAGCATCTGGGACACACACTGAAAACCGGCTTGTTGCTCTTCTGGGATCAGATGTAACTGGGTGTCCCATCCGTTTGTGTCACAGGCATCAGGACTCAGCCAGGGGGTCCTTGAGGTTTCTTTGCTCTGTCTGTCCGGCAGCCTCGTTCCTGGGCTTTCTCAGGAGGGCGCGGAGACCCTGGCATGGGGCGCCTCCTCCGTGTGCCCAGCAGAGGGTGCCCATGTTCCCGGAGGCAGCCCGGCCCCGCCCGCTAGTCCTCTGGCTTGAGGTCACGCAGGGAGGGGTGGGTGGTGGTCGCTGGGGGGCGGATGTTTCCTCACCCGGAGCCAGGCCCCACCGTCTCTGAAGAGAGAGCCGAAAGCAGGGCCCCTGCTGAGCATCTGGGAAGTGAGCTGGTGGACCGTGGTGGGCTCTGGTGGGCTGCGGTGGGCACTAGAGGCATGGTAAGTCCTCTGGGTCTGTGGGTGCCCAGCGGCTTTGCAGGCAATACGAGGTCTGCAGGTGACCCTGCTTGCCCTCACCGGATCCTGGTTTGGGGGGCAGGGGTAGAGGCTGCCCTGCATCAGGAAGCCTTCTGAGTGGGGATTTCATTGTTTCACAGGGGGTCGCCTGCGGCCTCCCCACCCTCGTGCTGTACAAGAAGCAGGTGGAAGGCCGGGCGTGGTGGCTCACGCCTGTATTCCCAGCACTTTGGGAGGCCGAGGCGGGTGGATCACGAGGTCAAGAGATCGAGACCATCCTGGTCAACATGGTGAAACCCTCGTCTCTACTAAAATACAAAAGTTAGCTGGGCGTGGTGGCGCGTGCCTGTAATCCCAGCTACTCAGGAGGCTGAGGCAGGAGAATCACTTGAACCCAGGAGGCGGAGGTTGCGGTGAGCTGAGATCGCGCCATTGCACTCCATCTTGGGTGACAAGAATGAAACTCCGTCAAAAAAAAAAAAAAAAAAAAAAAAAAGCAGGCAGAAACCCACTCTCCCCTCGGGAACACACCGTTGCCTCCACTGTTGCTCGGGTGTCCTGCTGTGACCCACTTAAAACTTTCTCAGCGAGCTCCCTGCTGCTTTCCTATCCTCCGGGGGTGACGTCATCCCAGTACGCATGCCCTGAGCACCCACTGTGTGCCGGCTCGGGCGCGGAGACGGGGACGGTGAGCCCTTGGGCACACCGAGATGGCATGCAGCGCTTACGGATGAGGGGCAGGGAGGGGCCGTGCGGTCGGGGGTGTCCCTGCATGCAGGGCTGTTGCTGTGTGGTTTTCTTTGGTATGACCCAGTGCAAACTTCCTGACAGAGCACAGCAGACTCAGTGCTGAAGCCCTAGGGCTGCCCTGTCCCTGACAGTCAGGTTACCCGATGATGCATTAAGGGGCACCCCACCAGGGGCTGCACAGTCCTAGCGGGCTTCTGAATTCAGGGGTCCTGGATTCTGACCCTGAAGGCAGTGGTTTCCAACGCTTTTTCGTCTTCACCCCGGGAAGAAGTACCTTTTACATCTTGACCCAGCAAACACGTGATACCCACTCACTCCATATTTTGTTCAATGATGTTTCCTAGTGTTTGTCCCTGGGTCAAGCATTTCACCAACTGTTTAATCTTCTCCACAAGCCCAGGTGGTAGCTACTGTCTTGTCCCCTTTATGCAGACAGAGACTGAGGGATCCACCCACTCCCCTTCCCTGCCCACCGCCTGCACGTCATACCCACCGATGGGTACCTGCTTGGCTCCAGGAGCCCCACGCCACAAACCGTTGGGCAAGGTACTTCACCTGTCAAGTCACAGAGAAGCACAAAGTGAGGGCAGATGTCGTGCTGGCTGCATTGAGGTGGCACCTACTGTGTGCCAGGCCCCCTTCTGTCCCCTTCCCAGGTGTTTCAGTCTCCGAAGTGTCCATTTGGAAGCAGACCTGGAGCCATCCAGGTTGCAATGAGGCACGGAGGTGGCAGAGCCTGTGGAGAGGAGTTTGCTTGCCTGGGGGTGGCAGCCGGGCCCCCAGGGGCGGTCCTGCATCTAGAGGACCCAGCTTGGGGCCAAGTACCGCCACCCACTTCCAGCTCTGCCACGTGCAGGTGAAGGAGGCTGGCCAGCTCTGTCTCTGCTGGGAGGTGCCCTGGCCACACGTTCTTCCTGAAGGGAGGATCAGGCGGCTGGGGCAGCTGTAGACGCAGCTGAGAAAGCTCTGACAGAAGTCCCCTGAAGTGTGGTCGATGCAGTCAGCAAATGTAGGAGATGACCCCAATCCTGACCCTAATCCGAATTCTTGCTTCCCCAACCACATTTTAATCCTTGCCCTGCCCAGGGATTTTAAGGGCTGACCCAAATCCTGACGCAAGGGGAAGGATGGAAGGGGGAACAGCTTCCAGCCTCACCCCCACCCTCTATCCCCTCAGGTTTACCTCCTCCCGTCTCCTGGGTGTCTCCCTCCTGGCTTGGCCCAATCCCACAGCCCCCACCATCTTCCCCCCTCCCACGGTGGCAAGCCCCTCCAAGTGACCTCTCCCTTGCCCCCAGCACACAGTAGGTGCTCACTAAAGAACCCTGCCTTTCCTCGACTCCAGGGTGATGCTGCACCCTCTCCATCGTAGCAGAAAGTGCGCATGGGCTGTGAAGGCTACACGGACAGCAGCGGTCGCTCTTCTGCAGACAGGCTGAAGTGGGCAAAGTGCAGCAGGGACGCTGAAGGCGACATTAATGTGGCATTTATTTATGGCCAGCACGCTAATCCCGACGGGAGCGGGAGCCGCAGCCCAGCCCAGCCCAGCCCAGCCGCACCGTGAGTGCAGCAGGGGAACTCGAAGCCACAGGGCAGCCTGCACCGTTTCCTCCCACCCAGCACCACTGTGGCCTCTGCTGTCTCCCAGGAGCCCCGTGCCCCAGGTACAGGTGTCTGACCATCCAGGAAGCAGGGCTGAGGAGCTCCCAGCTCAAGTCCAGTTGCTGAGACGCACCCTGTTGTTGGTGTTGCTGGGGCAGGGGGCTGATGGTGGTGCTGAAGATTCAGGGTGGTGGTGGACCCCAGGGCTCAGCCTGGCCACACCCCACTGAGTGACCGGGAGTGGCAGAGGTCAAGGCTGGACTCGGGAGGGCTGGGTCTGACACTCCTGAGGCCTCCGGCTGGTCCCAGCTGAAAGGACCCAGTGTGGGCCCTTTGGGGCTCCGTTTCTTGGCTTGGACGCCCTCAGCCCCCAGGCACCCTCAGCTCAGCGCTCCCCAGGACCTGGTGGGGGCACAGACCCCGGTGCCATTTCATGGGTTCCCACCTCCCCGTACCCCCGTGCTCTTCCATGAAATGGGATCGCCAGTGTGCTGGCAGGAACGGCGCCTGGGCATGGGGTACCCCCGGGACACCCAACACCATCCGCAGGGTGGGTGCTGAGGAACCTGAGCTGCTGACATGCTGGGGATCGAAGCTGCACCAGAATTTTGAGTATTAGGAGAAAAGAAACGCCCCTGTCATTGAAGCCACGGGCCCCTTCCTGCTTTCAGAGGGTTTTTTTTTTTTTTTTTTTTTAATTGATCATTTTTTGGGGGACAGTCTTGCTCCATTGCCCAGGCTGGAGGGCAATGGCACGATCTCCGCTCACCGCAACCTCCGCCTCCCGGGCTCAAGCGATTCTCCTGCCTCAGCCTCCCGCGTAGCTGGGACCCCAGGCGCGCCCCGCCAAGCTAATTTTTGTATTTTTAGCACAGACGGGGTTTCAGCATGTTGGTCAGGCAGGTCTGGAACCCTTGACCACCCGTGACCGGCCCGTCTCGGCCTCCCGAAGTGCTGGGACGGCAGCTGTGAGCCGCCGCGCAGGGCCTTTCGGAGGTGTCAAGGTGCGCAGCACGGGGGCCGCTTCCCTGGAGGAAAGTTGGGGGGCCCGTCCCGCGGAGCCAGAGCGCACCTCCCCGCGGCCCAGCCGTTCGCCGCCTTCCTTCTCCACGTGGGGACCCTCGAGCCGGCACCACCGAGCGCAGCTCGGGTCAGGGCCCCGGACTCCAGGCGGACGGTCCCCGCGGCGCCTGCACGGTCGCCCCACCCGCTCCTCCCGGCGCCGCGGGCGGGGGCAGAGTCCACGCCTCCCCGGCCCCGCCGCACCCGCCCGGCCGCTCCCCTCCTCTTCCCTCTACTCCCCCCTCCTCCCCTCTCCTCCGCCTTCCCGTCCGTCCCCTCCCCTCCCCTCCCCTTCCCTTCCCTCTACACCCACCTCCTTCTCCCTCCAGTCCCTCCCCTCCCCTCCCGTTCCCCCCTCCCCTCCCCTCCACTCCCCTCTCCTCCCCCTCCTTTCCCTCCGCGCGGGGCGGGCTCCACGGCCATGTGACGCGCGGCCAGGCTGGGACGCGCAGGGAGCGGCGTCGGGGGGCCGCGGGCATGCAGCGGAGGTGGGTCTTCGTGCTGCTCGACGTGCTGTGCTTGCTGGTCGGTAAGAGCTGCGGGGCCCGGGTGTGGGGACCGCCCCCGGGACGGACACGGCCCGCTCCACGCAGGTTCAGCGACCGGGAGGCCGCGCGCCCTAGTCCCTCCGCGGGCCCCGGAGGCCGCACCTCCCTCCAGCACCGTGCCGCGCGCACCTGCCAGGCCTCGGGGTCCCTGCGTCTTGGGCCCGGGGGGGATTGGGGGTCTTGAAGCGCCCGGGACTCCAGGGCTGCCTCCCCGCCCGGCAGCAGGAAGTGGCGGTGCAGGGGCCGCGCGCAGCTCCCTCCCTCGCGGTGATTCACGCGGGCCGCTGGCCCTGGGGGTGGGAGCAGCCGCTGATCTCCCTGGACGTCCGCGCCTCCGCCCCCGGGTGGGCGCTCTGGGTGCTAGCGGAGGGGCCTACCCGGCCCTGGCGCCCAGCGCGTCGGTGGGATTCGAACCCCTGCGCCTCAGGCGGGGGAGACACTTGGAGAGAAAAGGTGGGTCCCAGGCTTCGGGGCCTCGGGAGACCCAAACAAACCTGTCCTGCGGGTTTTCGGGCCAGGTAGAGGAAGCAGCGGCCCGAAGCACCCCCCCTCCCCCGGGGTCCCGGGAACAAAGGCCAAGTGTTTGCTCTGTGGCTGAAGGGACAATGGCCCCGCGGATCTGTCCCCGCGGGGGGCGGGGGTGCGCTCCTCCTCAGCGCCTTTCCTGGTTCTCTGGCCAAGCCCTCTGAACTCCGAAGTAGACCCTCGTTAGGGGGGGCCAGGGGACAGCACGAGGTCCCCGTGGGGTGTCTGCCAGCCCTGGGTGCCATGTCCTGAGCAGCTGTGCTGTCAGTTACTTAAACATGTGTGTGGCACTTTCTGGCAGCCAGGCGCTCAGCAGCATGCAGATAACCGAAACGGTTCCGAAAACGGCCTGTGAGGGAGGGGCAGCCGCGGAGGGAGTCGCCTGCTGGAGGCCGCACAGCTGGGAGGTGCCTCCGGGGTGGGGTTGGGTGTGGCTGCTGCATGCCAGGGGTGGCGGCCAGGCCGAGGTCACCTCCATCTGGAAGCTGCGGCCCGTCACAGTGCAGTCCACAGGTTCCAGACGGGGTTGTGGGGGCAGCGTGAGGGCGGGAAGGCTCCCGGGGGTCAAAGGAAGAGAAGGTGCCTGTTCCGGGGACCCCAGGGTGAGCTTTCCAGGCAGAGGGAAGCCCGAGGCCGGTTGTCATGGGGGTGTCTGAGTCTCTAGCTGGAGTTACTGGGGCAGGGAGGTCGGAAACGGAGGCCAACCGGTGTGAGCCTCCGCCTGCTGAGAGCTGCGGGGAGCGGCTGCAGTCCTGTGACCCTGACCTTCCACCGCGGGGCAATTGCAGGAGCCTCCTCCCTGGTCTCTGCCCTCAACCGCGGCGCTAGCCGCCCCTGCGCCCCAGCAGAAGCCGGGCTCTTACAGCGCATCCCGCTCTGCCCCAGCGCTCGGCTCTCCAGGCACCGTCTAGGCTCCGGACCCCTGCCCGTTCTGTTCTGCAGTCCCTCCGCCTTTTCTGCCCTGTGAGGCAGACCTCTGCTGTCTTCACTGCTTTATTTCCCCAGACTCAGCCAGCATCGAAGGCGTGCCGTGTCCTAGGACCCTTGCAGCTGGCATGCAGGGAGGAGTGTGAGGCTCCCTGTCCCTCCTCAGACTCTCAGAATTCAGAAGAGCCATGCTTTTTTTCCTTGCCCTGCTGAGCCAAAGACGCCCTGTCTTCTTTTCTCTCTGGGGTAGACACCCCATGCTTTCGCTGTGCACCTGCCGGGTGGAACAGGGAGCTGCCCCCGCCCCTGCCCTCTGTAGCTGACTCCGGCTTCCCTGGCCCCTCGGCTCAGCAGGGCCCCGGGAGCCCCAGTGCCTTGTGACATCTTCTGTAAGTGTGGAATTGAGAAGAATGTGCCTTTCGTCCCTGAGTTACAGTGTGGCTGGCATGTGCCCTGGCATGAGGGTCAGTGACGGGCAGGGGCGAGCATGAAGGCACCTCCATTGTGCCCCTGCTTTGGCACTTTCCTGACTTCTCTGGCCAGCTCTTAGGTTGACATAAGTCCTGCCTGTTTTAACAGATGTTTATTAAACATCTGCCCTGGCCAGGCTCTGAGCAGCCTCCAGGGTCTCTGTCCTGAATACAATAGGCCCCTCCTGGTGCTGGCGGGTGGAGGTGGGGAGATTAAGTCCAATGTCCTACAGGCGACTGCATAATTCCACATGGGGCAATAGGGAAAAAGAATAGACCTTCCCTTTTATTTTTATTTATTTATTTTCTTTTTATAAATTGAGACAGAGTCTCACCCTGTTGCCAGGCTGGAGTGCAGTGGCACGATCCTGGCTCACTGCAACTTCCATTTTCTGGTTTCAAGCGATTTTCTTGCCTCAGCCTCCTGAGTAGCTGGATTACAGGCACGCTCCTCCACGTCCGGCTAAGCAGACTTTCCTTTTGTGAGAGGGACTCCGGTGTGGACAGCCGGGAGGGGAGATGAAACTGAGCGGAAGTGAGAGTCACTTTGGTGCCCGGCACATTGTCTCACACCTGTAATCTCGGCACTTTGGGAGGCTGAGGCTGGGGGGTCGCTCCAGCCCGGGAGTTTGTGACCGGCCAGGTCAGCATCAGACCCCTGTCTCTACTTTTAAAAATAAAAATAAGATATTTTGGGCAGAGAGAAGTCCCTGTGCAAAGGCCCTGAGGTGAGCGTTTGCCTGGTTTGTTCAAGGAGCAGAGGGGAGGGTGTGAGGGGGAGAGGGCCTGGGGAGTTCGTGCTCATCTGAGGACGATGGGAGAGGGGTGTCCCTTGGGCCTCCCACATGCTGTGAGAAAAGCTCTTCCTTGCTGTCGGTGGGAGGCCTCGAGGCAGGGCATGTGTGGGGGCCCCACGGCCCAGCTGGTTTGAGAACCTCACAGCTCCCAGGCCCTTCTCCCCCTCCAGCCTCCCTGCCCTTCGCTGTCCTGTCACTGGTGAATGCCCCGTACAAGCGAGGATTTTACTGCGGGGATGACTCCATCCGGTACCCCTACCGTCCAGACACCATCACCCATGGGTTCATGGCTGGGGTCACCATCACGACCACCGTCATCCTTGTAAGGCAGGAGGGGTTCAGAGGGACAGGGAGGGGGGCAGGATGGGGTACAGCCTAACCCTGGGTTCCTGATGGGGGTGGCCTGGAGGTCTGTGGGGGGCTGGGGACACAGCCTTGCCCCGAGTGGTACTTGTGGGTAATAGGAACCCCCTTTTGTTTTTTGAGACGGAATTTTGCTCTTGTTGCCCAGGCTGGAGTGCAATGGCAGGATCTCCGCTCACTGTAACCTCCGCCTCCTGGGTTCAAGTGATTCTCTTGCCTCAGTCTCCCCAGTAGCTGGGACTACAGGCATGCTAATTTTTGTATTTTTAGTAGAGACAGGTTTCACCATGTTGGTCAGGCTGGTCTTGAACGCCCGACCTCAGGTGATCCTCCCGCCTCAGCCTCCCACAGTGCTGGGCTGGCAGGCGTGAGCCACCGAGCCCGGCTAGGGCACCTTTAGAGTCCCCAGCTCTGCAGCCGCCTTGGGGAGGCCCGTGGGGAGGACTGAGGCCCACTAAGGGCCCATGGGCTGACCAGGATCCCCGCTGGTCGCTGCGGCTGCCCCACACGCAGGTCTCGGCGGGAGAAGCCTACCTGGTGCACACGGACCGGCTCTATTCCCGCTCCGACTTCAACAACTACGTGGCTGCCGTGTACAAGGTGCTGGGGACCTTCCTCTTCGGGGCGGCTGTGAGCCAGTCTCTGACGGACCTGGCCAAGTACACAATCGGCCGCCTGCGCCCCAACTTCCTGGCCGTCTGTGACCCCGAGTGGAGCCGGGTCAACTGCTCGGTCTACGTACAGCTGGAGAGCGTGTGCAGGGGAAAAGCTGCTGACGTCACCGAGGCCAGGTGGGTGTGGACGAGCAGTGGGTGTGGACTGGGGGCAGTGGGAGCTGAAGAAGCCGCAGAAGCCAGATGGTTAGCAGCCGGCAGGCAGGGGGTCAGGCGGGAGCGGGGCCTCAGGGCTCCAGGCGCCCCGCAGACAGCAGGAGGCGGCGGGGAGGGTGCTCTGTCTTCCCCGAGTCTCAGCCCTGCTCTCTTCTGCGCTGTCTTCTTACCATCTCTACTGATAGGTCCTTAAACGTTTCAACTCATCGTTGTCCTTTTTAAAAAATCAAAATATTGACTGACAAGCCTAGGGTCATGTCAGACCAAAAAAAAAAAAATCAAAATGAAATTTGTATAAGTCACCATTTCTTCCATTTTAATGTGTACAGTTCATTTTTAGTACATTCACACTGCTGTACAGCCATCTCCTCTACCTAATTCCAGAATATTTTCATCTCATCGGAAGGAAACCCCGCAGCATGGGTAACATGGCAAAACCCCGTCTCTACGACAAATCAAAAAATTAGGCCGGGCGAGGTGGCTCATGCCTATAATCCCCGCACTTTGGGAGGATGAGGTGGGCGGATGACCTGAGGTTGGGAGTTCGAGACCAGCCTGGCCAACATGGAGAAATCCTGTCTCTACTAAAAATACAAAATGAGCCAGGCATGGTGGCACACGCTTGTAATCCCAGCCACTCGGGAGGTTGAGGCAGGAGAATTGCTTGAACCCGGGAGGCGGAGGTTGTGGTGAGCTGAGATTGTGTCATTGCAGTCCAGCCTGGGCAACAAGAGTGAAACTCCATCTCAAAGAAAAAAAAAAATTAGTCAGGCCTGGCGGTGGGCACCTGCAGTCCCAGCTACTGGGGAGGCTGAGGCGGGAGCGGCACTTGAACTCGGGAGGTAGAGGTTTCAGTGAGCCAAGATTGTGCCCACCCCAGGCTGGGTGACAGAGTGAGACCCTGTCTCAAAAAAAGGAAAGGAAACAAAGAACTTTTGTACCCATTAGCTGTCACTCCTTCCCCAGCCCCTGGCAGCCGCCACTATCCTATTTTCTGTCTGTAGATTTGCGTGTTCCCAATGTTTCATATAAATGGAATCATACACTATGTGGTCTTTGGTATCTGCCTTCTCTTTTTCTAATTTTTTTTTTTTTTTTTTGACATGCAGTTTTGCTCTTGTTGCCCACACTGGAGTGCACTGGTGTGATCTTGGCTTACTGCAACCTCCGCCTCCTGGGTTCAAGCGATTCTCCTGTCTCTGCCTCCTGAGTAGCTGGGACTACAGGCACCCATCAACACGCCTGGCTGATTTTGTATTTTTTATTAGAGATGGGATTTCTCCATGTTGGCCAGGCTGGTCTCAAACTACTAACCTCAGGTGATCTGCCCACCTTAGCCTCCCAAAGTGCTGGGATTACAGGCATGAGCGACTGTGCCCGGATTCTTTTTCTAATTAAAAAAATGTTGGGGGGCTGTGCAAGATGGCTCACACCTGTAATCCCAGCACTTTGGGAGGCTGAGGTGGGCAGATCACCTGAGGTCAGGAGTTCGAGACCAGCCCAGCCAACATGGTGAAAACCCATCTCTACTTAAAATACAAAAATTAGCTGGATGTAGTGGTGCATGCCTATAATACCAGATGCTCAGGAGGCCCAGGCAGAGAATCAGTTGAATCTGGGAGGCAGAGACTGCAGTGAGCAAAGACAGTGCCATTGCACTCAAGTCTGAGTGAGAGAGTGAGACTCTGACTTAAAATAAAAAAATTAAGGCCAGGCGCGGTGGCTCAAGCCTGTAATCCCAGCACTTTGGGAGGCCGAGGCGAGTGGATCATGAGGTCAAGAGATCGAGACAATCCTGGTGAACATGGTGAAACCCCGTCTCTACTAAAAATACAAAACATTAGCTGGGCAGGGTGGCACGTGCCTGTAATCCCAGCTACTCAGGAGGCTGAGGCAGGAGAATTGCCTGAACCCAGGAGGCGGAGGTCGCAGTGAGCCGAAATTGCACCATTGCACTCCAGCCTGGGTAACAAGAGCGAAACTCCATCTCAAAAAAAAAAAAAAAAAAAAAAAAAATTTGGCCAGATGTGATGGTTCACACTTGCAATCCCAGCACTTTGGGAGGCCAAGGTGGGCAGATCACCTGAGGCCTGGAGTTTGAGACCAGCCTGATCAACATGGAGAAATCCCATTTCTACTAAAAATACAGAAATTAGCCTGTCTTGGTGACGGATGCCTGTAATCCCAGCTACTCAGGAGACTGAGGCGGGAGAATTGCTGGAACCCGGGAGGTGGAGGTTGCAGTGAGCCGACTGTGCTCCAGCCCGGGAGACACGAGACTCTGTCTCAAGAAAAAAAATTGTTTTTGTTTTGCTCAAAACTATAGGAAAAAGATAAATAAAAAGAAAAAAGAGGATAAGTAAATAGAATAAAAACAAAATTGTTTTGGTATGTTTTTACTGATTGAACACAGTTTAGTGCATTCTCGTGTTTTGGAAGTTCATGTTGTAATGTTCTGTCCGTTTTTGCTTTATGTAGTTTGGAGTTCTGTGGTTTACTACATTTACCTTTATAATTGCTATATCTTTTTTTTTTTTGAGATGGAGTTTCGCTCTTGTTACCTAGGCTGGAGTGCAATGGCGCGATCTCGGCTTACCGCAACCTCCGCCTCCTGGGTTCAGGCAATTCCCCTGCCTCAGCCTCCTGAGTAGCTGGGATTACAGGCACGCGCCACCATACCCAGCTAATTTTTTGTATTTTTAGTAGAGACGGGGTTTCACCATGTTGACCGGGATGGTCTCGATCTCTTGACCTTGTGATCCACCCGCCTCGGCCTCCCAAAGTGCTGGGATTACAGGCTTGAGCCACTGCGCCCGGCCTATAATTGCTATATCTTTTTTTTTTTTTTTTTTTTTTTTGAGACGGAGTTTCGCTCGTTACCCAGGCTGGAGTGCAATGGCGCGATCTCGGCTCACCGCAACCTCCGCCTCCTGGGTTCAGGCAGTTCTCCTGCCTCAGCCTCCTGAGTAGCTGGGATTACAGGCACGTGCCACCATGCCCAGCTAATTTTTTTGTATTTTTAGTAGAGACGGGGTTTCACCATGTTGACCGGGATGGTCTCGATCTCTTGACCTCGTGATCCACCCGCCTAGGCCTCCCAAAGTGCTGGGATTACAGGCTTGAGCCACCGCGCCCGGCCCCTACCTCTGTTTTTTGCCTTCTCTGCTCTCGTGGCCCCAGGCAGCAGAGACGAACAAATTTGTTGTAAATGTTTGGGAGAATGCCCGGTCAGGGGAGATCAAGATCAGCCCTCGAGCCATACCCTAGTCCACAGTTGCAAATAAGGCCCCTTCTCTGAACCTGTGCTGGGCGTGTGGTCTGTTACCCTCAGGCCACCACGGTCTAGGCGCTGCAAGAGGGACCAGGATGAGTTAAAATGCCACAAAGCTGTTTGTTCTGAGATCCAACTGGATTATCTTTTTTTTTTTTTTTTTTTTTTTTTTTGATGGAGTCTCGCTGTGTTGCCCAGGCAGTGGCGTGATCTTGGCTCACCCCAACCTCCACCTCCCAGGTTTTCAAGTGATTCTCCTGTCTCAGCCTCCTGAGTAGCTGGGATTATCGGCATGTGGCACCACGCCTGGCTAATTTTTGTATTTTTAGTAGAGACGGGGTTTCACCATGTTGGTCAGGCTGGTCTTGATCTCCTGACCTTGCGATCTGCCGGCCTCGGCCCCCCGAAAGTGCGGGGATTACAGGCATGAGCCACCGCGCCCGGCCTCAACTGGATTATATTAATCAAGTGTTCCGTCTGGTTCCCGAAAGCTTTTGATTAGGTCCAAAAAAGTTGATTGTGGCCGGGCGTGGTGGCTGACGCCTGTAATCCAAGCACTTTGGAGGCCAAGGTGGGCGGATCACCTGTCTTTTTTTTTTTTTTTTTTTTTTTTTTTGAGATGGAGTTTCGCTCTTGTTACCCAGGCTGGAGTGCAATGGCGCGATCTCGGCTCACCGCAACCTCTGCCTCCTGGGTTCAGGCAATTCTCCTGCCTCAGCCTCCTGCGTAGCTGGGATTATAGGCACGCACCACCATGCCCAGCTAATTTTTTTTGTATTTTTAGTAGAGACGGGGTTTCACCATGTTGACCAGGATGGTCTCGATCTCTCGACCTCGTGATCCACCCGCCTCGGCCTCCCAAAGTGCTGGGATTACAGGCTTGAGCCACCGCGCCCGGCGAAACCCTGTCTTTAAAAAAAAAAAAAAAGTTGATTGTGACTTTTTTTTGCCAGTTTTTTGCTTCCTATTTGCTGTGTTTCATTCATGTCCTTTACGGAATCTCGAATTTATATAAAAAGAAATCTCCCCTCAGTTCCACAGATGGGAGAAAATCCTGAAAAGAGACGCAGTGAAAACGAAACCGGTGTTGCCTGCTTGCTGGACACTACCATCCGCCCTGGGTGTTGGGTTCAGGCCTCAGAGTCTTCACGGGGGAGGCATCTCATGCCACAGCCCCAACTGGAGACTCTGATCCATCATCAGATAACTGGAAAGGACAGAGGGAGCAGCCTTTGCTCCTGGGATTTGGTGGCCTGTAACGTCGGCAGCTCCCGTGTTGAACCCTCCCTTCTGTGGGAGGGTTGGGGGCGAGGGGAGGTTGGAAGATGCCAACTGAGCCGCCTGCCCTCTGACCTGCTACCTCTCCTTCTCCAGGTTGTCGTTCTACTCGGGACACGCCTCCTTTGGGATGTACTGCATGGTGTTCCTGGCAGTGAGTCCGTTTTTCCGGGGCTCGCCCGTCAAGTCACTCCCTTCCCTGGACCTCGGTTTTCCCAGCTGTAGAATGGGTGGGTTGTGGTGGTGATGGGCGCACTCACTGACTTGTTTGTAAAGACATGAGGCCCTGGGCTGGCCGGTTTTGTGCCCCCAGCCTCGGAGCCGCCATCTGTGCGGTGGGCGTGGGAGGGCCTGGCAGGGCACAGGCTGAGGCGCCCTTTCCTGTCCCAGCTCTACGTGCAGGCGCGTCTCTGCTGGAAGTGGGCGCGGCTGCTGCGCCCCACGGTCCAGTTCTTCCTGGTGGCCTTTGCCCTCTATGTGGGCTACACCCGCGTGTCTGATCACAAACACCACTGGAGCGACGTCCTCGCTGGCCTCCTGCAGGGGGCGCTGGTGGCTGGCCTCACTGTGAGCTTCTGACCCTGACTCACCCCCTGTGCTGTCCAGAGACCGCTCCCTGCCCAACCCTGGTCCTGCCCTGCACGCTCTTGCCCCACGGAGTCGTCCCCTGGGGCCCTTCCTCCAATCCCGGTCCTGCCCTGGGACCCCTCCTTCCCCCTGTTTCTCCCCTGGGACCCCTACCCCCAACTCCAGTCCATCCCTGGACCCCTCCTTCCCTGGGACCCCTCTTTGCCCCAATTCCTCCCGAGACTCCTTCCCCCAACCCCAGTCCATACCTGGGTTACCTCCTCCCCCCAATTCTCCTCTGGAACCCCTTCCCCCCGACCCCAGTCCTTCCCTGGGACCCCCTCTTCCCCCCATTTCTCCCCTGGGACCCCCCAACCCTAGTCCATCCCAGGACCCTTCCCTCCTCCCCCACATCCTGCCCTAGGACGCCTTCCCTCAACCCCGGTCCTTCCCTGGACCCCTCCCTTCCCCCCATTCCTCCCCGGGACCCTTTTCTCCAACCCCAGTCCATCCCTGGGACCCCTCCTTCCCCTCCCCACATCCTACCCTGGGACCCCTTGTCCCAAGCCCAGTCGATTCCTGGAACCCCTCCTTCCCCGATTCCTCCCCGGGACCCCTTCCCTCAACCCCAATCCTTTCTGGGGGCCCCCTCCCTTCTTCCCACTTCTCCCCTGGGACCCCTCTCCCCAAACCCAGTCCTTCCCTGGACGCCTTCTTCCCCCAGTTCCTTCCCTGGGTCTCCTGCCTGCACACCGCAGCCCTTCCCTGGGCCCGTCAGCGCCCCAGTGCTCTCCACTGGTCCTCCACCAAGAGGGCTCTCTTCCCCCACAGGCACTCTTCCTCTCATTGCCCACCTGGGACCCTGTTCCTCCCCCTCCTGCCCATGCCCATGTCCCTGGTGCCTGCCCAGCCCCTGCCCAGTCTCACCTTCCTCCACTCTGCCAGGTCCGATACGTCTCAGACTTCTTCAAAGCCCGACCCCCACAGCACTGCCCGAAGGAGGAGGAGCTGGAACGGAAGCCCAGCCTGTCACTGACAGTGACCCTGGGCGAGGCTGACCACAACCACTATGGGTACCCGCACTCCTCCTCCTGACACTGGACCCCGCCCAGGCAGGGGGTGGCCATGAGTCCAGCTGAGGCCAGCCCCCCAGGTGGTCCCTCTGGCCCTGGGTAGGCACTGAGGGCTCCAGACAAGCTCCGGGAACCCTGAGTAGGCTCTGCTGCCCCCTGCCCTGCACTGGACCAGGGGTCTGGGGAGGCCTAGGTAGCCCTGAGCATTTGGAGGGGGACCTGTTTCTGTAGCTCCCCAAATATCCCCATTCTTTTTTTTTTTTTGAGACGGAGTTTCGCTCTTGTTACCCAGGCTGGAGTGCAATGGCACAATCTCGGCTCACTGCAACCTCCACCTCCTGGGTTCAAGCAATTCTCCTGCCTCAGCCTCCCGAGTAGCTGGGACTACAGGCGTGCACCACCATGCCCGGCTAATTTTTGTATTTTTAGTAGAGACGGGGTTTCATCTTGCTGACCAAGATGGTCTCGATCTCTTGACCTCGTGATCCACCCGCCTCGGCCTCCCAAAGTGCTGGGATTATAGACGTGAGCCGCCGCGCCCGGCCCATATCCCCATTATTTTATGGGGTTAAGTAAGGGACTGTTTTGTAAAACGTAATGTACATGTGGTTTTTAGTAAAATGGGGTTTGTTTGACGAGTGGTCTCAGTGCCTCTGTTCCTTACGGCTGTTCTGGGATGGTGTTCCCCCGTCAGAGGGCTCCTCGGAGCTCAGGCGTCAGGCTGACTCACCCGCTGTGACGGTGGAGGGCAGCAGCCAAGCCCACCCCTTGCGTTTCTCCCTGCAGGGTGCTGGGGTCAAGGGTCAGATGGGTCAGCACACCCCTCCCCTCTGCTCATGTCCACCCCGTGCACCTGGGGGCCACGCTTCTGAAATGGGTAATTCAGGGGCTGGTTTCCCTGAAGTGATGGCAGAACACACAGAGCTTATTTTTTCAACAGGAGGGTAAAGGGTACATTTGTTTTTTGTATGGGCAGTAACTTAAGTGTCTGCTGATGTTTCCTTTGCCCCTGGAACCTCTCTCATTCCCTCACCCTGCAGGGTGTTCCTATCAGGCCTTAGCCTTCGGGAAGGGTGGTGTAGCCCTGGGGGCAAAAGTGCAGCCCGGGAGCCCCACCCAAGGGGCTGCGATGAAGACCTGCCCTTGGCGGTCGGGAAGGAAGGTGACCCAGACCCTGCAGAACTCCAGCTGGACGTCAGGGACTTACCTCCATGCAGGTGTCAGACGGGATCCTGGCCAGGAAAGTCACACTGAAGCCTCCCAGGTCTCCTAGGGTGCCACAGCAGGCAGTGACGCCCGAGGACTGAGGAGGCTGTGTCTGGGCTCAGAATGTGAGTCTCTGGCAGTGGGTGGGAGAGAGGTTCCCAGCCAGATCCCACAGGGAGAGTCACTGCATCAGGAGCAAATGGGAATGACCCACGTGCCCTGACAGCAGCGACACCTCCGTCTCCTCCCAGGCACAATGGCCTTGAAAGCCAGGACCACAGTGAGGGTTGTCGGCGAGTCTGTGGGAGCAGCTGCAGTGCACAGGACTCCGGTGTGGTCTGCTGGGGGCAGGTGGCCATGTTGGGACGAGCGGTGAAGACTGAGGAGCAGAGGAAGTTTGGAGTGAGGGAGGGAAAGGACGGGGCTGAGTCTGGTGGCTGGCCTTGGCTGGGGGAGTCTCAGTGCTTCTGAAAGAGCATGTGCACCCCAGGGCTATCAGAGTGGAGAAAGAAAGGGCTGTGCTGACCAGAGCCATCCCCAGAAGGTCCTCAGGAGCCAGGATAGCCCAGCTCTGCAAGCCGGTGGCCTGTCTCGCCGTTTGGGTGCTGCCCAGCTGGGCTACGCACGCACTGCTCTGCATCAGTTGGGAAAAGCCAGGATGCAGGGTGTCGGGCTCAGAAATTCTCACAGGTTCCCAGTACCAAGATGGCAGGCAGGGCGGCAGTTAGGACACATCTCTCCACCCACACGGAGCTCTGGGGAAGCTCTCATGCGTAATTTTGGGTTTACACTGCCCACACCCTTATGGTTTCATGGAAAAAAATAGTATTTTCTCTCGTTGTACAAGGAGGATTTTTTTTCTGTTGTTTCTCACAGGAAACTCAGATTCTTAGCCTCGTAAATATCATTTCCCATGGCTGTGACCTCGTGGCCCGGCATTTCTCCCACCTTCTGAGGTTAATTGGTTTCTGAAGACCTCCTCCTGGCCGGGCACAGTGGCTCACACCTGTAATCCCAGCACACTGGGAGGCCGAGGCGGGTGGATCACAAGGTCAGGAGATCGAGACCATCCTGGTCAACATGATGAAACGCCATCTCTACTAAAAATGCAAAACTTAACCGGACATGGTGGTGGACCCCTGTAATCCCAGCTATTCGGGAGGCTGAGGCAGGAGAATCGCTCAAACCCAGGAGGCAGAGGTTGCAGTGAGCTGAGATTGCGCCACTGCTCTCCGGCCTGGCGACAGAGCGAGACTAGGTCTAAAAAAAAAAAAGGAAAAAAGAAAACTCCTGAGTATTTGATGATATACAGGATTTTTTTGAACATGTCAGCTACCGTATGTCATTCTAGTTTTGTAGGAAAACATACATACTTTGTTTTTTAGACACAGGGTCTCGTTCTGTCGCCCAGGCTGGAGTGCAGTGGTGCAATTACTGCTCACTGCAGCCTCGACCTCCCAGGCTCAAGCGATGCTCCTGCCTCAGCCTCCCAAGTAACTGGGATTACAGGCGCCCTCCACCATGCCCAGCTAATTTTTGTATTTTTAGTAGAGATGCCGTTTCACCATGTTGGCCAGGCTGGTTTCGAACTCCTGACCTCAGGTGATCCACCCGCCTCAGCCTCCCAAAGCGCTGGGATTACAGGTGTGAGCCACCACACCTGGTTATTTATTCCTCAACTGAATTTCTGTTTGAATTGAAACAACATGAAATCCTAATTTTGATAACATTATTTACATTTTTTACGTTAGCTGATAGAACCCGATTCGAGAAGGCAGCATTTCCTCAACCTCACCCGGCAGTGGTGTGGCCTGCGGCCTTCTGGACAGCATTGGGGGTGGGAATTTGGGGGGGGTGAGCCCCCGGGCTGGCTCAGCAGTGCAGTTGGAGCCTTTTCCCAGAGGCTTCTTAGCTCCAAGCCTGATTGTCCACCCCCAGTCTCCTCAACAGCGAGAGGCACATTGTCCTGCTGTGTAGAGAATCTTAGTTCTTCTGTCTCCTGCCGCATATTTTCAGGAGCTGGACAGCTCCCAGCTCCCACCCCCTGTCTCAGAAATGACTTCTCAAGTCATACCCTGCCGCAGCATTTTGTTAGCCTGTTTTGTTGTTCTTTGTTTGTTTTGAGATAGGGTTTCACTCTTCTTGCCCAGGCTGGAGTGCAGTGGCACGACCTCGGCTCACTGCAACCTCCGCCCTCCGGGTTCAAGCAGTTCTCTTGCCTCAGCCTCCCAAATAGCTGAGATCACAGGCACCTGCCACCATGCCCAGCTAAGGTTTTTGTGTTTTTAGTAGGGACAGGGTTTCACCATGTTGGCAAGACTGGTTTCAAACTCCTGACCTCAAGTGATCCACCCGCATCAGCCTCCCAAAATGCTGGGATTACAGGTATGAGCCACTGCACCCTGCCGAGCCTCTTTTGTGACAGTTGTGATTCGTTGGATCTAAGCCGAGTTTGTTTTTACCCTGACTTGCTGTTTATAAGCAGGCAGCCTAGTTTAGACATTTTAATGGCATTACAGGGATGGGAAATCCCTGGAAAGAATTAGCCGACCAGGCAAGGTGTGTGGTGAGGGCATTGCATGGCAGGTGGAATAAATGAGTAAAGAAGACTTACCTGAGGCCGGGTGCGGTGACTCACACCTGTAATCCCAGCACTTTGGGAGGCCCAGGTGGGTGGAGCACCTGAGGTCAGGAGTTCGAGACAAGCCTGACCAACGTGGAGAAACCCCATCTCTACTAAAAAAAAAAAAAAAAAAATATATATATATATATATATATATATATACATATATATATATATATATATATATAATTAGCTGGGCATGGTGGTACATTCCTGTGATCCCAGCTACTTGGGAGGCTGAGGCAGGAGAATCACTTGAATTACAGGTGTGAGCCACTATGCCCAACCTCAGCTGGGCATGGTGGCTCACGCCTGTAATCCCAGCACTTTGGGAGGCCAAGGCGGGTGGATCACGAGGTCAAGAGATCGAGACCATCCTGGTCAACATGGTGAAACCCCGTCTCTACTAAAAATACAAAAAATCAGCTGGGCATGGTGGCACGTGCCTATAATCCCAGCTACTCAGGAGGCTGAGGCAGGAGAATCGCTTGAGCCCAGGAGGTGGAGGTTGCAGCGTTGAGCTGAGATCATGCCACTGCACTCCAGCCTGGGTGACAGAGCAAGACTCCATCTCTAAAAAAAGAAAAAAAGGCCGGACGTGGTGGCTCAAGCCTGTAATCCCAGCACTTTGGGAGGCCGAGGTGGGTGATCACGAGGTCAGGAGATCAAGACCATCCTGGTCAACGTGGTGAAACCCCGTCTCTACTAAAAATACAAAACATTAGCTGGGCATGGTGGCACGTGCCTGTTATCCCAGCTACTCAGGAGACTGAGGCAGGAGAATTGCCTGAACCCAGGAAGTGGAGGTTGCGGTGAGCCGAGATCGCGCCATTGCACTCCAGCCTGGGTAACAAGAGTGAAACTCCATCTCAAAACAAAACAAAACAAAACAAAACCTTTCAGCCTTCCCAAAGGTTTGAGACTATACATTTCTAACTTTCCCTAATGTTTTCCTCCTATTTTGCCAGCCACCCCGAGTAAATCCCAAAGCACAGTGAAAGCCACATTTGGAATCTTTTAGCTGCTGGCTGTGTGGAAAATCACTTGCATCCCCAGCGTTCAACTATAAAAAGACAAGTATTTATACTGAAGAGCACAGAATTTTGTGACTATAATAAAAGATAATATGAGAGACTCCTGGCAAAATTTGATGCATGAAAATGCTCATACATAGATTGCAGACAAACATGCACATGTTAATGGAAGTGCCAGTCACACTTTGGATCTTGTAATCAGGAGGCCGTCATCGCACCCTGTGAACGTGAGAACCTAGTTCCAAATCAGCTACTGCCAACAAGCTTGGGTCATGTGCTTGGTCACAGCCTCCACTAGCCTCATAATCTTTGTCTTTTATTTTTGTTTTTGAGATGGAATCTCGCTCTGTTGCCCAGGCTGGAGTGCAGTGGAAGGATCTTGGCTCAATGTAACTTCCGCCTCCCGGGTGTTGAATATTCGCACTTTGAATGAAGAGACCCCCCCAGGCTTTGTGTGGGCAACGTGGCTGTTCATTCACCTGGGTGCAGGTCGGCTGTGTGCGCAAAGGGCGTTAGCAAAGGGCAGTGGGATGGGAGTTGGTTTTACAGGTTTGGGGCGGGCAGTGGAAAGTCACAGAGTAAGATCAGTTACAGTGGTGGGGTAGGGGCAAAGAGTGTACATGACTACAAGTTCAGTTACAGTGGCGGCTGGGGTGAGGCAGAAGAGCAGTTAAGATGACAGGATGGGTGAGAGGCATTCACATTATCATAAGAACAGTTGAGATGGCAGGGTTGGGTGAGGGGCTTGTCCAGGGAAGCTTTGCTGGGCACTCAGGGACAATGGCAAACGAAGGTGGGGGGGGGGGTGGGAGACAATCAGCCCAGGCAGGCAGGACTTCAGGCTGGCATATGGAGACCTGACCTACCTGTCTTTTTATATATAGAGAGAAAGAATTAGAGAAGAGGGAGTGAGCACAGGTTTCTGGGGGTGAGGGTGACATTTCTTTCTTTCTTTTTTTTTTTGGAAATGGAGTTTCGCTCTTGTTGCCCAGGCTGGAGTGCAATGGCGCGATCTCGGCTCACCGCAACCTCCGCCTCCTGGGTTCAGGCAATTCTCCTGCCTCAGCCTCCTGAGCAGCTGGGATTACAGGCACGCGCCACCATGCCCAGCTAATTTTTTGTATTTTTAGTAGAGACGGGGTTTCACCATGTTGACCAGGATGGTCTCGATCTCTTGACTTCGTGATCCACCCGCCTCGGCCTCCCAAAGCGCTGGGATTACAGGCTTGAGCCACCGTGCCCGGCCTCGAGGGTGACGTTTCTTAAGGTTACTTCGTGCCTGACAGGGGACTGCTGGGGCACCTAAAATATTTGTTTTTTGAGCGGGGGAGACAGGGTGGAAATGGGAACAGGACAGGTGTGCAAATAAGGAAGGTCTGGACAATATGTTCTGCCTTACGAATGCTTAAGCTGCTGGGGGACTTAGAGGCACTGTGCCATTCTGTGGGTCGTTCAGAGCAGCATCTGCTGATTTGTGGTCACCTGGATGCGGTTTTGTATGAATTGGGAGAGTAAGCAGAAGATACAGGGTCCAAACAGGAGAAGAAGAAAGATGGGTATTAAAGGAGTAAGGATTGGGAGGAGCCGTGACTCTAGTTAGACAGTGTCCAGCCCGTCCAGCCAGGTCCAGAATAACCATTTGCCTGATTCGTGTGCTTTTGGGCTCTGTCTCTTAATTTATTGTTGGAATTATATACGAGGCCAGGCTGCTTTACATAAAAACATTTTTTCTGGAGCTTTGGACCCGAAAGCCAAGGGAACCAGCAAGGGCTGCTGCCGTTACAGGGCTTGGTGGGGTAACTGTGTGGAGGGAGAGCTTTTGTTTTCATGGCGTGTGAGGAAGCGTGCGGTATCTATAAGCAACCACTCACTTTCATTAACAAGATTGTGTTTGAGCAGAGAACGGGAGCCAGATGAAGAGTGAAATGTCAGCTGCAATTGCCTGGAGGAACCGTGTAAACTGGCAACTTAAAGAAAAGCAGGGCATGTAAAGGTAAATGAGTGCCGTGAATTTGGGTTCAGTTAGGAATAACAGAAACAGACTTTATGAGGTGTGGTTTAAGCAGTAGGGGTGACTGCTTAAAGCTGGAGAAGGCGAGGGGCTGAAGGTTAAGTGTGAGGTGTAAAGACAAAACTTTGGAGGTGGTGAGAGCCAGAGGGTAAGTGGGGTGGAGCCTGTGACTTTGAGGGATTCTAAGAGTATCAGGGCGGCTGCTGTGAGTTGTCATGAGGGCCTGCCCAGGGCTGTGAGCTTAAGTGGTTTGGATAAAAAGGCTGCAGGCCATGGGCCTGGATCCTGTGTGAGAATCCTGACCGCCCAGCCCTGGACTTTAGCAGTATAGAATGAAAAAGTGTTGAGACAGGTTGGGGAAAGCTAGGGAGGGAGCTGCTTTTAGAGCTGTTTTTTAAGGAGCAAAAGGAGGAGTGAGGAAAGGATTTGGGATTAATAGGGTTGGATAAGTTTTCTTTAGTGAGTTTATACAATGGCTTAGTTAGAATAGCAAAACCTGGTATCCTGAGGTGAAGCAGCAACCACACCCAGGCAGGAGATAAGCTGTTGTTTAGTGGAGGGGGTTGGGGTTTGGGAAATTTACCGGTTGCGGTTAGCAGCGGGAGCGCGAGTGTGTGTATGCTGATGAAGGATTAGAACAAATGGGAAGAAATGTGCACTTCGGAAGGGGATACGTGATGCCTCTTTGAGTACAGATGCTGAAGAAGCAGGAGGGTGAATTACAAGGCCATGTTTCAATAGACAGGTGATAACAGGCTTTACTTTAAAGGCAGTTGTGGGATGGGGTACGGGGCTGGGCAGGGTAAGGGTGGTTAGGTTCTAAGGGGATGAGAAGGGGTGAGTGACTTGTAGCGACGGATGGGAGGTGATGTTTTACACCATAGGCTTAAGGTTGGGGGACGTAAGGGGAGTATTGAGGGAGGTACGGGTTTGGGGAGCAGGGCAGCAATGAGGCGTGGCTGTAGCCCAGGAACAGTCAAGGAGGCAGACAATTTTCCTAGGATATCCCGGCCTAAGGGGGAACCGGACAGGTGGGGCTGATTAGGAAAGAATGTGGAAGGGAGTGCTGGCCTGATTGACACCAGACGTGGGGAGTTTTGAGAGGCCTGGAGGCCTGGCCGTCAATTCCCACAACAGCATGGTGGCCAAGGAGCCAGGTCCTTGAAAAGAAGGCAGCGTAGGGTGGGTGCCTCTGTGCTGATTAAGAAGGGGATGGACTTGCCCTCCACGTAAGAGTTACCCAAAGTTTGGCATCTGTGAAGGTCCAGGGGGCTTCCGAGATGGTCGGGTAGCATCAGTCTTTAGCTGCCAAGCCAAGGGTTGGAGCTTCAGGAGCTCTGGGAGCAGCGACCTGAGTTGGACAGTCGACTTTCTGTGGGGGCCCCGCACAGACGAGGCAAGGCTCAGGAGGAGTCCCGGGCTGCGGGCATTCCTGGGCCCAGTGGCCAGGTTTCCGACACGTGAAGCAAGGTCTGGGTGGGGGGGTCGGCTGGAGCCGCTGCAGTCTGGGTGCTCTGAAGTCTCTGTGAGCCGGTGGCGTGGCTCGGGTTTGTCTTACGGAGGAGGCAGCGTCTGCAGTTCTGAGATGTGCAGCCGGGCAGATTTCTCCCTGTTATTGAGCACCTTGAAGGTAAGGTTGCCTAATTCCTGTAGCGGGGTTTGAGGGCCAGATTTTAATTTTTGTACCTTTTTGTAATGCTGGGGTTGACTGGGTGATCAAATGCATATTAAGCGTTTTTAGGGGTGAGAGTGGAAGTAAGGATGGCATTTAAGTCACTCCGGCTGAGATGACTGGACTGGGTGACGTACTGGAGGATCTGATGAAAAGGAGCCTAACCAGTGGTCGATTTGGGAAAGGTCAGACAAAGGGAAGGAACGTCACCCTAACTGTGCCTTTGGCTCCAGCCACCTCTGGAAGGGGGATTGTCGGGCAGGGGTGCAGGAGGCAGCCACAGGACTAACTGTAAGCCGGCCGTGTACGAGGTGGGGAGGTGACAGGAGGGGCATGAGGAGGCGGGTTGTGGGCAGAGGAAGAACTCCTGGCCTCATGATCCACTGCCTCGGTCTCCCAGAGTGCTGGGATTACAGGTGTGAGCCACCGTGCCTGACCACCTCACAGTCTTTGTCTGAAATACAGGGGCAGAAGTATTCTTCCCAGGGCGGTCCAGGGTTCAGTGAGACGAGTTATCAGGTTTCTCAGCAGAGTGACTTGGACAAGGGAGAGGCTCCACAGCTGTCCTCTTTCCACAGTTGCTCAGATTGTGAGTGAGACTGGAAAGTAGCCCAGGTGGGAGAGTGGCTGTGTGCAGGGAGGAGGTGACCTGGTGAGAGACCCAAGCATCTAAGATTACCTCACCCTCGACTTCCACACTGCATTTCAATAGAAGTAAAGGCTGGCCGACCAGGCGCCACCTTATAGATCGCAGGCATGGCGTGGGGGAATCTTTCCGGAGGCGTTGTTTTGACTTAAACGAGTTCGAGCCTCCACCTCACACCTACTCCATGGACCAAGGCCCTTGGAAGGTGTCGTTTTTCTTTTTCTTTTTCTTTTTTTTTTTTTTTGAGACGGAGTTTCACTCTTGTTACCCATGCTGGAGTGCAATGGCGCGATCTCAGCTCACCGCAACCTCCGCCTCCTGGGTTCAGGCAATTCTCCTGCCTCAGCCTCCTGAGTAGCTGGGATTACAGGCATGCACCACCATGCCCAGCTAATTTTTTGTATTTTTAGTAGAGACGGGGTTTCACCATGTTGACCAGGATGGTCTCGATCTCGACCTCGTGATCCACCCGCCTCGGCCTCCCAAAGTGCTGGGATTACAGGAGTGAGCCACCATGCCCGGCCTGGAAGGTATCGTTTTAACTTACACGAGTTCAGGCCCCCACTCCACACCTAGTCCATGGACCAAGACACTTGGCAGGTGTCGTTTTAACTTACACGAGTTCAAGCCCCCACCCCACACCTACTCCATGGACCAAGGCCCTTTCCCATGTAATTTCTAGAACGGTAACCCCAAGACCCTTTCACGCGTCATATCTGGAGTTGTCAGCCTCTGTAAAGCCGGGCTTCTGATCGTTAGAGGATCTTTGGCCACCAGGTAGTTACGCCACCTTGCTCCAGCTCGCCCTCTGCTGGTGGCCGGGGCACTGCAGGGCCCTCGCGCTCACAGCGCTGGCCGAGGCCGCGCGCCCTCTGGTGGCCGTCCCGCCGCACCACTTGAAGTCGGAGCGCGGAGTGTTCAGCGCCCTCGTTCTGGAAATGGAAACTGACACGAAGCCCACTAGCCCGTGTGTTTATGAAAAGGAAGAAGGGACAATTAATTGGAAACCATAGGAATGAAATAAACATGGATGCACGTTTTACAACTGATGGAAAAATTCACTCAACATAGTCTTTGCACTTAAAATGCAAAACCGTCAGAGGCATCTTAACCACAGTGACTTTATTTTAAATACAAGCCTTAGAAAAAGCTAAATCTGGGCAGGGTGCAGGGCTCACGAGTGTCATCCCAGCACTCTGGAAAGCCAAGGGGAGAGGATCACTTGAGATCAGGAGTTCAAGACCAGTCTGGGAAAATAGTGAGATCCCCATGTCTACAAAAAATATAAAAATTAGCTGGTGTCGTGGCTCGTGCCTGTGGTCCCAGCTACCCAGGAGGCTGAGGTGGGAGGATCGCTTGAGCCCAGGAGTTTGAGGCCTCAGTGAGCCAGCCATGATCACACCACTGCACTCAAGCCTGGGAGACAGAGTCAGACTCTCTCTCTCTCTCTCTCTCTCTCTCTCTCACACACACACACACACACACACACACGTTAAATTTGTTGGATTATATATTTAAGGATTGAGCACCTTTGGTTATAAAATTTTTATGGTTACAGGAACAAGTTAATAACTAAATAAAAACCCAAAACTTATAAATATATACCAGTACTTTAAGCAAAAAGCATTCTTAATTTAAAAATAAGTTTTACTTTAAATAGTACACTCACAAATTATTGTTAAAATCAATAGTGACATAGAAAAGTAACAATACTAATAGCATGACACAAACTGATCACAATCCTTTATAAGAGACAACACTGTTCTTAATAACCCATATAACCAAACATTAAGTAATCCTATTTGTATGTTAATGTGCTGGCATCCCAGGTGTGATTACTTAATCCTAGCACTCTGGGAGGACAAGGAGGGCAGATCACTTGAGGCCAGGAGTTGGACAGCAGCATGGCCAACATGGTGAAACCCAGTCTCTACTAAAAATACAAAAATATAGCTTTGCACAGTGGCAGTATCATTGCCAATGAGGTTTATCCAAGGCGCGATTATTGCTAATTGAAAATTTTTCCCAATACCCCGCCATGATGACCGGAAATGTAGTCGGCATTGGCAATTTTTGGCAGTCTCTATGGGGATGGAATAAAATAAATTAAATAACAAAAATAAATTAAAATGGAATAGAAATACAAAAAAATTAGCGGGCGTGGTGGTGCACACCTATAATCCCAGCTACTTGGGAGGTTGAGGCAGAAGAGTTCTTAAACCCAAGAAGGAGAGGTTGTAGGGAGCTGAGATCATGTCATTGTGACTAGAGTAAAACTCCATCTCAAAAAAAATTTTTTTTCTTTGAAACAGATGCATTCCTCCTCTTGCTTTCTGAGGACTCTCTGCTCTGTCACTTAGTAGTGGCTAATAAACTCTCTTAATGTCACTAGACTCTGCGACTCACCATAAATTCCATTTTGTGTGAGATCCAAAATCCTGTTGTTGGGGTCTGGGACAAGACACCTTTGCTGGTGACAAAACTATACTAATTCTTTTGTTTTCTTTTTTCTTTTTCTTTTTTTTTTTTTGAGACTGAGTTTCGCTCTTGTTACCCAGGCTGGAGTGCAATGGCGCGATCTCGGCTCACCGCAACCTCCGCCTCCTGGGTTCAGGCAATTCTCCTGCCTCAGCCTCCTGAGCAGCTGGGATTACAGGCACGCGCCACCATGCCCAGCTAATTTTTTGTATTTTTAGTAGAGACGGGGTTTCACCATGTTGACCAGGATGGTCTTGATCTCTCGACTTCGTGATCCACTCGCCTCGGCCTCCCAAAGTGTGCTGGGATTACAGGCTTGAGCCACCGCGCCCGGCATCTTTTTTTTTTTTTTTGAAACAGAGTCTTGCTCTGTTGCTCAGGCTGGAGGGCAATGGTGTGATCTCGGCTCCCTGCAGCCTGTGCCTCCCAGGTTCAAGCGATTCTCCTGCCTCAGCCTCCCGAGTAGCTGGGATTACAGGCGCCTGCTACCAGACTGGCTAGTTTTTGAATTTCTAGTAGAGACAGGGTTTTCCAATGTTGACTAGGCCAGTCTCGAACTCCTGGCCTCAGGTGATCCACAAGCCTCAGCCGCCTAAAGTACTGGGCTGACAGGCGTGAGCTACCTTGCCTGGCCGGCTTGCAATCTTGGTGATCGCTTGGATATGGAGGGTGGAGGAGGAGGCGTGTCATGCAGATATCGCTCTTGGATTACCACCTGGGATATTAGGTGCAAGGCTCTATTATTGGTTCGAACCCTGAGAGCACCAGCAAACAGCTCGAGGCAGTGTGGAGCAACATGCTGTTTTCACGAGTGCCTGGCTGCAGACTGGCTGAGGCCTAAAATGGCGTTAGCCCCAAGTGAGGGTGAGGTGGGGGTTTTATAGTCTCCTGTAAATGGGAAGAGTCCCAGTCTGATGTAACTGCTCCGTGGTACCTAGACGGCCTCTGTCCTGATCTTCAGGGGGTCCTTGTCTTCCGGCCTGCCCTTTTCTGGCTTCTGCTCTGTTGCTGACCCAAGCTGCTGGTGCACGTGGTCTTGTACCTTGGGACCAAGCCTGAGGAGGGAGGAGTTACCCACAAATTGTCAGGCCCCGGCGGGGGGAATCTTTCATTAGGGAGAGTAGGCTGGCTGATTGTTGTTTGTTAGGCACAACTCGGTTTTGCGGTTTTGCGGGTGCAGTGGGGTGCCTCAAGCCGTAAGCTTGACTCATCATACAGGCCAGACCCCACGTGGCCGTTCGTGTGACTGCCAGGCCACTTTGATGCTGAGAGACAGTTTTATCTGGCCTCTGTCCTGCACATGTTTACGGTACCTTCTCTGTGTTGGCAGATCTGGGGGTCCACCAGATAGGATCCCGTGAAGAGATCTCAAAGGTCGTTAGTCCACTGCGTTTATCACATCACTTCCACAATCAAAGATGAATAAAATATAGAGGAGTATTTAGTGATAAGGCTGATGGTGCACCTGTGCTAGGCAGTGTTTTAGTTCCTTGAGACACCAAGGAGTTGAGACAATCCTTTGCCTTAGAGTTTTGCATCTGTAAGTCCTGCTATCGCAAGCTGTGTGTGTTAAAATGTCTGATTTATCAAGCAGGATCTGGGCTGTCTGTAAGCTTAGGTGAGGGGAGGCTGGTGTCCAGCAAGTATCCAGTACCCCCTCAACATCCCAATTCTTCTCCACCAATCTTCCAATTCTAGGACTGATGCGGAGGCCCTCAGAGCGACTTAAGAGGGGAAGTAGTCAGTGTGCTCTGTGGCTAGCTTGTTTGGGAGCGTACATCGTAAATTCTCTCCCAACAAAACGTTGGAAACAAGTGTGTTTCAGCTTGAGTTTCTCGTAAATGGCTTGCAGTCGTATAAACCAGAGCATGCATACCACAGGGCAACATGAGGGTCCCTCTACCACCCTTTCTCCCAGCGGCCTAAGTGGGCATCTACACAGAATAATGTGTGCAGCCTCACTGTGTGAAAGTCCAGTGCTTTGTGCTTGGAGTGTCATCAGGGAAGGGCCCCTGACTTGGAAGGTTGCCGAGCTGCTGCGGAGGGAAGGAGGGGGTGTGCCGTGCTGCTGGGTCTGCGTCTCGCTCTGTGACAGGAGGTGTGGTGGCCTAGAATTAGAGCCTAAACAACACCATTGTATACAAGAAAAAGCTGATTTTCAAAAATAAGTTGTAAAGGCTGCCCCATTCTCCTCACAGTGACTGCGGGCCTTGGCCTCTGTAAATACAGCTGCTAGTTTACTTTGCAAAATGCAAAAGGTAAAGCTGCTTGTCAGTAACTGCCAGAGTTGCTAGTCCTTGCTTACCGGTCATAACCAGAATAAGCATCCCCATCTAATTCCATCCTGGCTCCTGCAGCTTGTAATAAGTGACTAAGATCTGTTATTTCTACCTTAACTCAGACAACGTGCAAACGAATGCTTATCTTGACTTCTGTAAGCCACTTAGGTCACAATCGAAGTGACAAGAAGTCCTCTGCCCCCAGAATGTCTGAATCCCTTCACCTCCACCCCTGCCCCACACTCTCACCCCCAAAGGTGGGCATAAAAAGGTCTTGTCACCCTCCTTTCATTGCCACGGGTTGGAGAGATGCGAGTCCTCCGTGGTCGCTGGCATAATAAACCCTGTAATTTGGCATACTTTTGTCTTGGTGTTGACTTTCTGTGCTCAGCCCAGTATAACAGAGGCATGAGAGAACCCTGGTCTTATGAAGACCTTGGGTGTTGCAGCTCACTTCATCCCTGATCAGCGTGATGCAGGCACTGGGCCCTGGTTCTGGAGGTGAGAATACACCCTGGGCTTCCACTGCATGGCTGGCCCAGTGGACTTTCAGGTGCCTCTTTGGGGACTGCTGCAGAGTCCTGTGCCAGATGCAGTGGTGCACAGCTGGGAGCCAAGGGTCCCTGCTTCTGCTGGAGAATCTGGGCAGATGTAAAGGGTTAAGGTTAGTGGTAGGGTTAGGGGTTAAGTTTAGGGTCCGTGTTGGGGTTTTGGGGTTGGGGTCAAGGGTCAAGGGTCAGGGTTAAAGAGTAGGATGAGGGATTGGGGTACGGTTAGTGTTTAGGGTTAGAGGTTAAGGGGGTGAGGGTGAGGATAATAAGCAGATTACTAAAAGCAATTCTGCTTCACTTCAATAACAACCTTCTCCAACTCATTTTGTCTCCACAAACTTATTTTTCCAAGAATTCCAGGCTTCTTAAAGCACCCAGGGACTTTTCACACCTTAAATCTGTGAAATTCTGTCTTCTTCTGCCGTATGCATAGTTCAAACATACAAGGAGAGGCAAAGCCAGACGCCTTCCTGAAGGGACCCGAGAAATTCTTCTCTGTCTCTCTCTGGAACGAAATGAATTCTCTGGACCATCAGTGCTAACCTTCAAAAGCCAAACCCGGGCTGGGCGCGGTGGCTCAAGCCTGTAATCCCAGCACTTTGGGAGGCCAAGGCGGGTGGATCACGAGGTCAAGAGATCGAGACCATCCTGGTCAACATAGTGAAACCCCGTCTCTACTAAAAATACAAAAACTTAGCTGGGCCTGGTGGCGTGTGCCTGTAATCCCAGCTACTCAGGAGGCTGAGGCAGGAGAATTGCCAGAACCCAGGAGGCAGAGGTTGCGGTGAGCCGAGATTGCGCCATTGCTCTCCAGCCTGGGTAACAAGAGTGAAACTCTGTCTCAAAAAAAAAAAAAAAAAAAAAAAGCCAAGCCCATTTGTGAGATCTCCTTTAAAACTACTGTAGACCCAAGTGTTTATATTTATATGACATTAGTTTAGTATTTATATTAATATAAGGGAGAACACTTAAATCTGTCTACGCCACATGTGCCTCTGGCTTATTGCCCAGTTAATTGTCGTTTCAGGCTAAACTTTGGTTTCTGTCTCTAATTTTTGTCGGAAAGAATATAACTGATCTCAAAACATCTGCTATTATTTTAGGGACTCGTGCTGCCACCTCCACTCCTCCCTCTTTTCTTGCAGTCTGTGTGGAAGTTCTTTAATGTGAACATTTTGACCACCTTCACGCTCCCACGTCCACTGTGAGCACATTCAGACTTACCCAGCCAAGGCTGTCATCTTAGGCCAGGGATTTTTTAGGGATCTTTATTTTGCTGTGATACAGTTGGCACTCCTTTGACTTACTGTATCACCCTAGAGTTCTTTTCATTTTAGGAGCCCAAGAGGGCCGAAAAAGAAGTAGGTGAGCAATTAAACCTTCTGAGTCACGAGAGAGTCCCGTTGTGTTAAGCAACATTGCAGAACATGGTATGTAGTAATCTAGCAGATGAGCCACGTGGCTGCTGAGCACACATGCCCGCTTGCTGCTGTGAGCTCAGACTCCCTCATCATTAGTCTTTTCTATCTCTGGAGGGAATTATAAGGGCCACTTACTAACCTGTAAGTCAGAGAGAGTTAAAGGTGTTTCCCCAAAACACTGAGGACAGAATGAAAGGTGAGGAGTGTTAGCCACAGCTCAGACGTGCAGGAAAGTCTGTCAGTGTGGGTTGTTGGAGAAATGCAGGTCTTTTTTCTTTTGGAAGTCTCCCTAGAATGGGGTCAAGAACTCTGCCCATTCTAGGATGAATAATTGGTATATTAGACACCCTCGGATATTTATCCTAAACCTTCATGTAGGGATCTTAATGAGTTTGTTCAGCCATCACAGTCTCAAATGCTAAGTAGGACATTGGAATCTCTCCACAGTCCAAACTGGCACTGTCTTTTAAAGTTGAATCTCTCATTATTCTCACCGGACATGCCTTATGTATCCCACACGCTTGCTAATAACACATCGTGCTCACTGTTACCTTTGCACCAAGACTTGAACTTTACTTAGCCTGGAGGAGTGCACTTCACACGTCCAGACCCAGTTCTGACTCATTCTGCAGCCCTGCATCAGTCAGTGGGGGCTGGTTAAACCACGGTGACAACCAACCTCCAAGTTTCAGTGGCTCAAAAATCTTCTTCCTCATGTATTTGCATCTCATCATGGCTCTGTGCCGTGTCGTCCTAACACAGGAATCGAGGCTGAAGAAGGTACCATCAATAAGATCCCCATTGCTCTAGAAAAGACAAAAAGCATGCTGGATAGAACTGTTTCTTGGAGATTTCTCCTGAAGAAGTCACATATTATTTCTTCTAACCTCCAATGGCAAAAAAAAAAAAAAAAAAAAAAAAAAAAGTCACGTGGCCATGCAAACATTTAAGTAGGTGGGATGGAACAGTCAGAATACGTTGATAAAAAATGAACTGAAGGCCGGGCGCGGTGGCTCAAGCCTGTAATCCCAGCACTTTGGGAGGCCGAGGCGGGTGGATCACGAGTCGAGAGTTCGAGACCATCCTGGTCAATGTTGTGAAACCCCGTCTCTACTAAAAATACACACACAAAAAATTAGCTGGGCATGGTGGCACATGCCTGTAGTCCCAGCTACTCAGGAGGCTGAGGCAGGAGAATTGCTTGAACCCAGGAGGCGGAGGTCGCGGTGAGCCGAGATCGCGCCATTGCACTCCAGCCTGGGTAACAAGAGCGACACTCAAAAAAAAAAAAAAAAAAAAAAAAGAACTGAAAATATGTGGAGAACAGCGCCAATGACTATCGTGAATGCCAGCATGCATTCCTGACAACCCAGTGCTGCTACCCTTCACACTTCTTCTGTCTTGCAAAGTGTTAGAACTTCTTATCTGAAGCCACACCACTCAGAGGGACTGCAGAATACGTAATGACATCTCCTTTAGGATGTCCTTAGAGAATTCAAGGAAAAGAAGTTAAATAATCAAAAAGTGCTTTTGGGTACAGCTGTTTAGCACTAGAGGGTAAGATTAGAGAGAGATTGTAGTGATAATAATAGGGTTAGAATTGGGGTCTGGGTCAGGGTCAGGGCTGGAAGAATGGTTAGAGGTGGGGTCACGGTCAGGGTCAAGATAAAAGTCAGGGTCAAAGTTAGGGTCAGCATTATAGACCAGGGCATGGATCAGGGTTTAGGGTCAGGGTCAAAGTCTAGGGATGGGGTTAGGATTAGAAGCAGAGCTTTGTTCTCCTCAGGACCCACTTGAGGAGAGGCCATGTCTTTGGAGCACCTGGTAGCATGTCCACAGTGAAGACCAAAGTTTTGTTCTCCTCAAGTCTGGCCTGGGGAGACGTGACTGCAGGCCACGTGAGGAAGGTGAGGCAAAAGCTTCCTGTCTGCTCCCCGTGTGCAGAGGAAGGAACTCTGACACTGGCTTTACTTCCACACATTATAGTCTACAAATCTTGTTTTCAGAAGCATCCCTTGCCTGAGGCTTCGGCTGCTCATCATCGTAGCGTGCCCTAACATATTGTAAGATTTGGGTTTCTTTTTGGGGCGAGGTCTTCATATAGAGAAAGGAGAAATGCTTAGAGCCACCATCAGGACAGCTGGGATGAAAGCTGGGGATGGGCAGGTGCCTTTCAAGTCACCCCAATCCTGAGGCTGGAGGAAACATGTCCACCCCCTGTAAACACTTTTATTCATGTTTTAATTACTCATTTTTCTTATAGCGTTAAAGTAGTCAAAACAGGCATATTAAATGATAAAATGTAGGCATATGAAAACTTGCAACATGATTTAAATTTCAATATATTATTTGTACCTCAACATTTTTATTTTGTTGAGAAAGTCTAAGGTTAATTGGCAGTATAGTTTTAATAGTAGATAGAATAATGTGTGTTTTACAAACATTAACATCCTGCATTACATGTATGAACCCCAGAAATCTGAGACAGGTCTTAGATTTTTTAGTGAGTTAATTTTGCCAAGTTTGAGGATCCCCGCCCCTGTGATGTATCCTCATGAGGTCCCGACAACATGTGCCCCAGGTGGTAGGAGCACAGCTTGATTTTACACATTTCAGGGAGACATGAGACATCAATGATTATGTGTAAAATGTACATTGGTTCAGTCCTGAAACGTGAGACAACTTGAAGAGAAGGCCAGACAGGGGGCTTCCAGATCATAGGTAGATCATGATGAATGGTTTCATTCTTTTGAGTTGCTGATTACTCTTTCCAAATGAGGCAATCAGATACGCATTTATGTTGGTGAGCGGATGGGTGACTTTGGATAGAAGGGGAGGAAGGTTTGCCCTAAGCGGTCCCCAGCTTGACTTTTCCCTTTAGCGTAGTGATTTTGGTTCCCCAAGATTTATTTTCTTTTCACAAGGTCAAACATGTTTTCCTATGAGCATTAATTATTCATTGTGTATTTTATTACACAAATAAGGCAGAGATTTGAAAAAAAGTATCAACTTCATGACTAGCTAAATAGACAGAATTACATAGAAGTTCAACTAAATTTGGAAACATTCCAGAGTTTGGGGTTCCAATAATTCTTTGTGATTATTTTAAATGTAAAGTATTTTTCCCCCATAAAACATAGAAACGTCTAAAATCACCCATAGGGTGTCCTGCCAATCTTGTTTCTCTAGTTTCCTCATTTTCTGCAAAGCCCTATTGAGGAAATTGACTTTGAATATCCTTTTAAACTTTTCTGTTTTAGGAAGTGTTGCGGTGAGACATTGAATTATCATGGTCACAAGTTTGGTTCACATTCTTTTTTTCTTTAAATATTTTTTCCCAGTGGCCAATATTTGATTCTGGTGTATTATGGCTAAAAGGTAGACACTGGAAAAAAATACAGACAAGAAGTATTTGGAATAAGTGATCCAGTCACAATGAGTCAATCAGCCATTGGAACATATTTTTACAAAGTCACTCTTGTAAAAATATTTATCTATGAATTGAAATAGAATCTGTAGGGTTATTATTTTTTTTCCTGGTCTAAGGTGAACAGCATTTTAGAGAATGAACCCAGGACACATCCACAGCACAAGAAAAATATGTGAAAAATAAGTTCACACATATGTAAAGCTCACACATAAAGTTCACACATATGTATACTCAAGGAGTGAGGCGTTGGCTCTACCTTCTTGATGGCTGAGTGTCTACATTAAGTATTTGGAATTCTTTTGCAAAGGAGATTTCTATTCAACTCCATTTGCTTATTCACCTACACATACAAATGGAGACACCTAGATAATTACTTGAAGCTTTAGTTAGTATTAAACACTGCAGCAATATGTTGAACAGTTCATTCCTGTGTTGGCCAGCGGTAGCTCTTGTTATTGGCTCCAATTTTCCTTTGACATATTTCAATTTTTTTTTAGTACTTACTTACTTTCTGATACTTCAAGATTATCCTGGCTCATATATTTACTATCTCGGTTCTAGTATCAGACGTTTCTTCAATGAGCCTGATTCCTTTCAGAATGGTAGGAAAACTTGTATCTGGCTGCTGAGTGAGCACATTGTGTCTTGTCTCTCATTAGCAATGCTAGGAAGTATGTGTGTGTATGTCACCTACCTATACACACCTAGTTAGGAAGATTTCGATGTGGAACTGTATGTATCTGTATTAAACTAAACACAAGTTTATGTTGATGTCTTCACCTCTGATCTACTATCACATGAATCTGCCCTTCTCCCCTTGCTAATTTATAACCTCCCACTTCAACACTGAGGGACCTGGTTCCTACCATCTGCGACTTATATAACTCATTGTTTGATTCCAGATACAGATAATGTGGTTTTACAATTGTTCACCATTATCCCTGTTGGAAAGAACTTTATAAAATGGAATCCAATGATGAAGTATAATTTATTTTCCTTCAGCCTACAGATTCTGTTCATTGTTAAAGAGACTTAGGTCAGCACCGTTTTCGCTACACCTTCAGAGAGTTGTTTCCCACATTTGCATCTTAGTCCATTTTGTGCTTCTGTAACACAATACCTGAGGCAGGGTAATTTGTTTTTTTTTTTTTTTTTTTGAGAGGGAGTTCCGCTCTTGTTACCCAGGCTGGAGTGCAATGGCGTGATCTCGGCTCACCGCAACCTCCGCCTCCTGGGTTCAGGCAATTCTCCTGCCTCAGCCTCCCGAGTAGCTGGGATTACAGGCACGCGCCACCACGCCCAGCTAGTTTTTTTTGTATTTTTAGTAGAGACGGGGTTTCACCATGTTGACCAGGATGGTCTCAATCTCTTGAACTCGTGATCCACCCGCCTCGGCCTCCCAAAGTGCTGGGATTACAGGTTTCAGCCACCGTGCCCAGAGGCAGGGTAATTTGTAAGTAAATAAGGTTCATTTGGCTCACAATATTGGTGGCTGTAATGTCCGAGATTCGGCAGTTGCATCTGGCGGGGCCTCAGTCTTTTTCACCTCATGGTGGAAAGTGGAAGGGGAGCAAGGGATGCACCAGAGATCACAGCAAGAGGGAAAGCAGGAGGGAAGCCAAGGAAGCAAGACTCTTTTTGACTATCTACTCTTGCAGGAATTAATCCATTCCTGTGAGAGCAGACAGAACTCACCTCCATGGGAGGGCACAAATCTATTCATGAGGGATTGATCTCCATAATCCAAACACCTTCCACTAGGCCCCACCTCCCCACACTGCCACCTTGGGGGTCAAATTCAACATGAGTTTTTCCAGGGACAAACCACATCCAAACCATTGTAATTTGTAACATAGTTAAATTATTTTTCACATTATGGATTCTGTGCTGGGATACTCCACATCCTGAATAATATTATTTAATTTGAATAGAGTTTGATTTACCCATTGAGCTGTAAAATTCTGCATGTTTTGACAAATGGATAGTGGCCGGTATGTACTATTAAAGTATCACATGGAACACTTCAAACCACCACCCCACGCAGCCTATGGCTTCCCATCTGTGTAGTTTCCCTTCTCCAGAACCTCATTAAATGAGGTCACACCGTGTGGATTCTCCTTACACTTCTTCTTCCACTTAGCAATGTGCATGAAAGATCACTCATGTCTTGCTGTGAGTTTATAGCTTGTTCCTTTCTATGGCAAAATAGTATTCCATTGCATAAATGTATTACAATTTGGTTATGCATTTCGGGGACCAAACCTTCCTCTTCTTTGTTCCAGGATTGGAGGCCTTCAAGTTGTCTAACAATAGATACATTAATAGGGGAGACAATACTTGGTACTTGTTCCACGTGTATCATCGTGTGACAAAATTCATCAGATGGCAGGGTCCAGTTTACAAAGAGGTAAAAATAGCCCAAAGAAAAGAAACAAGATTAGAATCTGATAACCCACAAGGGCTATAGTTTTTCTATTTACAAAAAATTTTTTTGAGACAGGGTCTGGCTCTATGGCCGAGGCTGGAGTGCAGTGGTGCAAGCTCAGCTCACTTCACCCTCTATTTCCTGGGTACAAGAAAGCCTCCCTCCTCTGCCTCCTGATTATCTAGGACCACAGGCACATGCCATCATGCCCAGCTAATTTTTGTATTTTTAGTAGAGACGGGGTTTTGCTGTCTTGCCCACGCTGGTCTTGAACTCTTGGCCTCCCAAAGTGCTGGAATTATAGGCATGTGCCACCATGCCTGGCTGAGTTATCGTTTTTCATTGAAACATAAAATTTCTCTCTGTAGTAACCATCATTTTTGATCATAGATAATCAAAGATTTTTCTTGTTTTAAAATAAGTCTGGTTTTGTTATATTTTGCCTGATGATTTATGTAAGTGCAGCAAGAACAGGAGCTGACCACATAGGTGCTTTCAAGCTTCTTTGCTGCTAGTTTTCCTACAGAATCTCAGATTGGAGTTTTAAAGGCCTTATTGAGGCTAAAAGCCAAGCCCAGAACATACTATCAAATTTCAGCTGCAGTCCTAATAGCTTTGAGTGAATTCCTTTCTTCTTGAGGCTCCCAAACTATCTCCAAATTTCTAGGCCTACAAGAAAGAACCTTTCTTACTAACCTGTAAGGATGTGAATCCTGTAATCTAGGTATCAGGCTGGCTTTTCTCAGGCTGCTTTGTAAGGATTGGGTCCATAAAAATCAATCTTAGTTCCTTAAAATTGCTGGTCATAGCTGATGTTAGGTACACTATTGCTAAATATGATATTCCAGTAAAAGCCTCGATAATATAAACAAAGTTTCCAATTATGTCCTGTTCTAAGGTGAACAGATTCTTATTGGACTTCTGCTAACAACTATATTATCATGAAAATAAGAGTGTTCAGTAAGAATTTCAAAATTCTGGAGGAATCAGTCAAGGAAAAAGAGAAATGCTTCATTTCTATTTAAATAAGTGTAATCTACTAAATTGTTGTGCGTTATAGTTAGCTCAAGGGAAAGAGATGTCTTAAATCCAGAAACCATAACATCAAAGAACCAGCAATGCTCAAAAGAAGCTATAAAATTATAATCCATTTTCATCAGTGTATTCAGTGCCGTGTACTCAATTCCAGTCTCGCTGAATCTTGGGTTAGCCCTGTCATGAACCCATCAGTTTCTCAACTAGACTTCTGGAAGCTTCACTGAGTCAAGCTTAAAGTTGGGTGGTCTTAAAGCTTAAAGTTGTATGGTCTTAAAGTTATTTGAGCAATATCATCAGAAGCCTGTAACCAGAGCACCTGTCATAGTCTTTTCTGTGAGTCTCAGAGGGAGTCCTGTGTTGGAGACGAACATTCTGATCCATAGCTGATTGCAGGAGCTTTCAGGAAAGCATCAGGCATAAATAATATCTAAATGACAAAGAGCGTGAAATGACTATGACAAAAGATCTGATGAGAGTTCATTATACCACAATTGACAAGGACATTCAATTTTGTCTGTGGCATATGACATTTAAAATAATTGAAAATATGACTCATAACACTATACCAGCACATAGCATGGATAAGGAGGAAGAACATTGACAAATTTCCAGGATTTTATATAATTTCTGAAAACATAACAGTTTACCAATTCAAATATAACAGAGGGAAGGTTAGATATCTCTTTTTACTTGTGTATTTTGTATAGTTTTTCTTATAAAAAATACAATGTACTTTATTTGCATAACTTGCCTTACTTTTCCTGCATACTTTGCACAGTTTCTAGTTATTCTATTATTTCTAGTAATTTTATTTATGTATAGATTATATTTTTAACACTTAGTAATCTTTATTTTCCAGAGTAAACTAGGAAGTAGACGATTTTAAATTGTCATATGTTAACATTCTATAGGAGATTAGAAAATGTATGAGTATACGATCTCCCAACATCTAGAGTTGATGTTCCCTCATAGTATAATTTCTCAGTGTTGTGGACAAAAAAAAAAAAAGTTTATTAACAGGCCAAAATATCTTTATTCTCTCCATAAAAAATAGGGGACAAAAGTATATATAAAATTGAATTAGTTATGTTCAGTAATTAATGTTTTAGTATTGTATCTTATTTATAAATGATCTAGATATTTAATGCAAATCTTTTAATTAGCTTAACTTTAAGGTTAAAAATCACCAAAAGTACTTTGGAAACTATTATTAGGCAGATTTACTGTAAAAAATTATTATTGAAATAATGTTTTTAAAAATAAGAATAACAACTTAATTAGAATCAATTTATAAGCTGTAAGATTTTAAGTATCTAATAAGTATAATACTAGCTAATTTGAGTAGAACTCAAGAAGAATAGAAATTTATGTTTGTTTTATATTTAATAGTGATAGCTCTGAAGGCATAGTTGTTTTATTACACCAAAAATATTCAATTGGTCTTATTTAACTATGTTTTATGTAAATTGTGTTAACTTGAAAAGCATTTATAACAGTTTCTACATTTCTAGGAGTTTGGGGAATATTTATGTATAAATGCTTGTTTTTTTTCCAAGCTAAGTTAGAATAGAGCATTTTTAGAGGATTGTATAAATGAATTTTGCATTGCTATCTGGAGTTAAGAAAATATCACATATACATAACATACGTTAATAGGCAAAAAACACAAATAGAGATCTCATAGGTTTCATCCTAAAATTTTGGCCATGAATCAGGCATACGTATTCTCATGGTTAATTTTAGAGATCTGCTTGATTGGATTAAGAGACACGTAACTGGTAAACCACAGTTTCAATATTTCTACTCATTTGATTACAAGTTCTCACGCATCAAAACTAATTAACAAAATGACAATCTCTAGGACTTCTATGGGAGACTATGGAAGGTCTTTTGAACTTTGTAATACTGTCAACTGAAGAATGATGAAGTTCATAAATTTGGAAAGGAGTGATTTCGTTTTTTACATTTTTTTTATTTATATTTTTTTGAGAAGGTGTTTCACTCTTGTTGCCCAGGCTTGAGTACAATGGTGTGATCTCGGCTCACCGCAACCTCCATCTCCTGGGTTCAGGCAATTCTCCTGCCTCAGCCTCCTGAGTAGCTGGGATTACAGGCACGCACCACCATGCCCAGCTAATTTTTTGTATTTTTAGTAGAGATGGGGTTTCACCATGTTGACCAGGATGGTCTCGATCTCTTGACCTCGTGATCCACCCGCCTTGGCCTCCTAAAGTGTTGAGATTACAGGCGTGAGCCACCGTGTCTGGACTATTTATTTTTATTTTTTTGAGATGGCGTTTCACTCTTGTTGCCCAGGCTTGAGTACAATGGTGTGATCTTGGCTCACTGCAACCTCCACCTCCTGGGTTCAAGCAGTTCTCCTTCCTCAGCCTCTCAATTATTTGGGATTACAGATGTCCATCACCAAGCCTGGCTAATTTTTTGTATTTTTAGTAGAGACAGGGTTTCACCATGTTGGCCAGGCTGGTCTCAAACTCCTGAACTCAGATGATCCACCCACTTTGGCTTCCCAAAATGCTGCGACTACAGGCATGAGCACCTGCACCCAGTGAGAGATTTACTTCCTGTAAAGAGTTGCAGCCTGCAGGGTAGTCCTTTTAATAGGCAGCGAAGCATAGACTCCAGCCAGAAGCCAGAAGCAGACACTTAAAGGGAGAAATAAAGGAAACAGAAATTTATGCTGAGTGGCATGGCCAAATACAAATATTTAATAAGCTCTAGGAGGAGTCATTAATATTTATGAAAGGAGAAATGAGTGCAATCACAGTTGAGTTTCTTACTTCCTCATGGGTCCCTTGTACCAAAAATGGCAGTGTTACCGTGATGACAGGGCAAAGGGTGAAGTTTTCAGCCTTCTGACATCAAAAGGTGAAGCAGAGGACATGAAAACTTGCTCTGTGGCTCTGTGCATCCACTGTATACTGTCCAGACCCTCTCTGTCATGGGTGGTCTCTTATCAGGCAAGAAAGGAAAGGCAACTTCAGGCAGATGGTTGATATCAGTGGCGGAGTCTTTTGAAGGGGCTGGTTTCTCTTAAATCCTTTGGTTAGGTGTCTGTTCAGATTTGTGTGTATCTTTAATTGGGCTGCTTTACTTGGTTTTAAGATATTTTTGTATATTGAATACAAATTCTTTCTCAGATCTGTATTTTGCAAATAGTTTCCTTCAATATGTGGCTTGTGTTTTTATTCCCTTGACAAGATCTTTTCCAGAGTATACACTTTTAATATTAAAAAAAATCCACCTAATTCTTTCTTTGGTGTGTATTGACAGTTTGTGTTGTTTCTTTTTTTTTTTTTTTCGAGACGGAGTTTCGCTCTTGTCACCCCAGGTTGGAGTGCAGTGGCGCGATCTCGGCTCACCGCAACCTCCACCTCCTGGGTTCAGGCAATTCTCCTGCCTCAGCCTCCTGAGTAGCTGGGATTACAGGCACGTGCCACCATGCCCAGCTAATTTTTTTTGTATTTTTAGTAGAGACGGGGTTTCATCATGTTGACCAGGATGGTCTCAATTGCTTCACCTTGTGATCCACCCGCCTCGGCCTCCCAAAGTGCTGGGATTACAGGCTTGAGCCACCGCACCTGGCCCTGTGTTGTTTCTTAAAATTCAATACTGAACCCAAGAGCAGATAGCTTTTACTCTATGTTTTCTTCTGGAAATTGTATAGTTTTGCATTTTTAGTGTAAGGATGATTTTGAGTGATTATTTGTATAAGTTGCAAAGTTTTCATCTACATTCGTTTTATTTCCTGTGGTTTCCAATGAATCGTTCCTTCACTTATTTTGGGAAAGACACAGGATAGTGGGCTCTGTTAGAGTTGGTAGATAGCTAGACATGAATATGATGGGAAGGCTCACCTGGAGGGACCATCAAAAATTTATAAATTAGTAGCATCTCTCATGCTGGAGTGGATGGGCGCTTGTCAGTTGTGCGTAGGAGGAAGAAGAGGTACCTATGCAGAAAGAAACACCCTAGAACTCCTCTTAGGATGCCCCAATCATCATTCACTCTACAGCTAAAATGTCAGAAAATTGCTAGCTACGTGCTGATAAGAAGGACAATGGGGACATTTAAAGAGAAACCTGGGGAAGATTTCTCTTAAATCTTCCCCTCCGGGGTTCAAGTGATTCTCCTACCTCAGTCTATTGAGTAGCTGGGATTATAGGCACATGCCACCACAGCCTGCTGATTTTTTTATTTTTAGTAGAGACAGGGTTTCTCCATATTGGTCAGGTGGGTCCCAAACTCTTGACCTTGTGATCCACCTGCCTCAGCCTCCCAAAGTGCTGGGGTTACAGGCTCACACACGCCTGACCTGTGTGACACTTTAATGAAGTAAGGTGTGTAGGTGATGGCTGCTTGATCATCTTCCCACCACAGGGCAGGGCTAGGGGCTATGTTGTCTGGAAATTCCTCAGCTCTTTAAGCTGGTAAGGGGAGAAGAAAGAGGGAGCTCTCGGGGGACATGCGGTGAGGTTTGGTGGGGACATAGCTCACCAGATTGTACTTGGTGTTCCCATGTAACTTGTAACGGCTCTCATGGAAGGTAGCCTCGAACCTCAGGGAGTGGGGGTTGCTCACTATCACCTAGGGGTTGCGGGAAGAGAAGCTGAGGCTGCACAGAGCCAGCAGGCAGGACAGAGAAACTAGGGCCAGATTCGGTGGCTCACACCTGTAACTCCAGCAGTTTGGGAGGCGGAGGCAGGTGGACCATTTGCGGTCAGGAGTTTGAGACCAGCTGGCCAACGTGGTGAACCCCCATCTCTACTAAAAATACAAAATTAGCCAGGCTTGCTAATGCATGCCTGTAATCCCGGCTACTCAGGAGGGTGATGCAGGAGAATCGCTTGAATATGGGACGCTGAGGTTGCGGTGAGCCGAGGTCATGCCATTGCACTCCAGCCTGGGCAACAAGAGCGAAACTCCGTCTCAAAAAAACAAAAACGAAAAAAACAAAAAACAAACTAGCTCTGCCATTGTGGATGCAGGTGCAACCCCTGATGTGTCCCTTCTGCCCTGCTCCTGCTCCAACATCGTCCACAACCCCCAGCTGTGGATTTGAAGTCCTGCAGTGCAGACAGCGTGCATTTGCAAAGCTGCGAGCTTAGGGTCTATCCTGCAGCAGGAGACACAAGAGGAGGGAGCCCTGAGTTTGAGCCAGAGGCAGGCTGTGGTGTCCCCCTGCAGGCCCTGATCCCCTTGTGTTTTGTGACACTCCCCCATATCCTCACACAAGCCACCACCATTTTCAGCATGATTACAGATGCTCCTTGACTCATGATGGGGTCAAGTCCCCATAAATCTATTGTAAATTGGTAATAGCAGCCAAATGCAGTAGCTCATGTCTGTAATCCCAGCACTTTGGGAGGTCAATGTGGAAAGATTGCTTGATCCCAGGAGTTCAAGATGAGTCTGGGCAACACAGAGAGATCCTGTCTCTGAAAAAAAAAAAAAAGTGAAAATGTACTAAGTTGAAAATGCATTTATTTAATTTTTTTTGTTTTGTTTTGTTTTTTTTTTTTGGAGAAGGAGTTTCTCTCTTGTTACCCAGGCTGGAGTGCAATGGCGCCATCTCGGCTCACCACAACCTCCGCCTCCTGGGTTCAGGCAATTCTCCTGCCTCAGCCTCCCGAGTAGCTGGGATTACAAGCACGCGCCACCACGCCCAGCTGATTTTTTGTATTTTTAGTAGAGACAGGGTTTCACCATGTTGACCAGGATGGTCTCGATCTCTTGACCTCGTGATCCACCCGCCTCGGCCTCCCAAAGTGCTGGGATTACAGGCTTGGGCCACTGCGCCTGGCCTTCATTTATTTTTTGAGACAGAGTCTCACACTGTCATTCAGGCTGGAGTGCAGTGGTGCAGTCTTGGCTCACTGCAACCTCTGCCTATTAGGTTCCAGTGATTCTCCTGCCTCAGCCTCCAGAGTAGCTGGCATTACAGGCATGAGCACTGGGTAAATTTTGTATTTTTAGTAGAGATTGGGTTTCACCATATTGGCCAGGCTGGTCGTGACCTTTTGACCTCAGGTAGTCTGCCTATATCAGTCTCCTAAAGTGCTGGGATTACAGGCATGAGCCACTGTACCTGTCCTATTTATTTTTATTTTTATTTTTGGAGGTGGATTCTGGCTCTGTTGCCCAGGCTGCAGTGCAGTGATTCCATCTTGGCTCACTGCCTGCAACCTCTGCCTCCCGGGTTCAAGCGATTCTCCTGCCTCAGCCTACTGAGTATCTGGGACTACAGGCACCCTACCACACCTAGCTAATTTTTGTATTTTTAGTAGAGACAGGGTTTCACCATGTTGCCCAGGCTGGTCTTGAGCTCCTGAGCTTAGGCAGTCTGCCCACCTCAGCCTCCCAAAGTGTAGGGATTACATGTGTGAGCCACGCTACTCGTCCCGCAAATGCATGTAATACACCTACCCTACCAAGCATTGGATGTTAGCCCAGCTGACTTCAGGTTGAGAACAAACCGAGCAGTACTAAAAAGAGAACAAAACCCACTCACCCTTCCTCAACTTGGATCATGACTTTGACATTTCAGGGGTCCAGCCTTCGTGAATGTTTGTAGAAATAGATAATAAACTTGGATAAATGTACCACCTTTAAGTGTACAATTCAGTGGCGTTTGGTAGCTTCACAATATTGTGCAACCAGCACCACCATCTGTTTCTAAACTTTCTCATCATCCCAAACAGAAATGCTGTCCTCGTGAAGCAATAGTTTACCTACCTTTAAATTTTTATTTACTTATTTATTTATTATGAGACCGAGTCTTTCTCTGTCTCCCAGGCTAGAGTACAATGGTGCAATCTTGGCTCACTGCTACTTCCACCTCCCAGGTTCTAAGCAATTCTCCTGCCTCAGCCTCCGGAGTTGGGATTACAGGTGCATGCCACCACACCCAGCTAATTTTTGTATTTTTTGTAGAGATGGGGTTACACCGTGTTGGTCATGCTGGTCTTGAACTCCTGAGCTTGTCGTGATCCAGCCACCACAGCCTCCCGAAGTGCTGGGATTACAGGCATAAACCAAAATTTTTTATTTTTTATTTTTGTATTTATTTATTTATTTTTTTGAGACGGAGTTTCGCTCTTGTTACCCAGGCTGGAGTGCAATGGCGCGATCTCGGCTCACCGCAACCTCCGCCTCCTGGGTTCAGGCAATTCTCCTGCCTCAGCCTCCTGAGTAGCTGAGATTACAAGCACGCGCCACCATGCCCAGCTAATTTTTTGTGTTTTTTTTTTAGTAGAGGCGGGGTTTCACCATGTTGACCAGGATGGTCTCGATCTCTTGACCTCGTGATCCACCCGCCTCGGCCTCCCAAAGTGCTGGGATTACAGGCTTGAGCCACCGTGCCTGGCCCAAAATTGTTTATTTTTTAAATTTATTTATTTATTTTTATTTATTGATTTATTATTATTATTTTTTTATTTTCTTGAGATGGAGTTTCGCTCTTGTTACCCAGGCTGGAGTGCAATGGCGTGATCTCAGCTCACCGCAACCTCCGCCTCCTGGGTTCAGGCAATTCTCCTGCCTCAGCCTCCTGAGTAGCTGAGATTACAAGCACGTGCCACCATGCCCAGCTAATTTTTTGTATTTTTAGTAGAGACGGGGTTTCACCATGTTGACCAGGATGGTCTCGATCTCTTGACCTCGTGATCCACCCGCCTCAGCCTCCCAAAGTGCAGGGATTACAGGCTTGAGCCACCGCGCCCTGCCCAAAATTTTTTATTTTTTAAGAGATGAGGTCCTGCTCTGTTACCCAGGCTGGAGTGCAGTGGCATGATTATAGCTCACTGCAGCCTCAATCTCCTGGGCTCAAGTGATCCCTCCTGCCTCGGCCTCTCAAGTAGATGGGACTACAGGTGCACACAATTGCACGTGGCTAATTTTTATCTTTTCTATAGAGACAAGGTGTCACTATGTTCCCAGGCTGGTCTCAAACTCCTGGGTTCCAGTGATCCTCCCACCTCAGTCTCCTGAAGTACTGGGATTAAGGGCATGAGCCACTGTGCCTGGCCCTCATGCAATTTATTGAATACTATGCTAACGGTGAAAAACAGACAGATTGTATTGGTACTGGAAGCAGAGTTTCTACTGAATGTGATCATTTTTGTGCCATTGTTAAGTCAAAAAGTTGTGTGACCATCTGCACTTGCAACTACTGGTAGGCTTAGACACTTGGATTTTTAGATTCAGAAACATCCAAACAGTTCCTGCTGGGTGGGAGAAGGCTGCAGGGGCAGAGCTCTTAGCTGCTAGCGAGAGAAGCCCACTCAGGCTGAGTTTAAAAACTGAGGCCGGGCACTGTGGCTTATGCCTGTAATCCCAGCACTTTGGGAGGTCGAGGTGGGTGGATCACCTGAGGTCAGGAGTTTGAGACCAGCCTGACCAACATGATGAAACCCTATCTTACTAAAAATACAAAAATTAGCCTGGCATAGTGGCACGTGTCTGTAGTCCTAGCTACTTGGGAGGCTGAGGCAGGAAAATTGCTTGAACATGGGAGGCAGAGGTTGCAATGAGCCGAGATCATGCCATTGCACTCCAGCCTGGGTGACAGAGCAAAACTCCATCTCAAGAAAAAAAAACAAAAGAAAGAAAAGAAAATGAATTTGTGGACAGCTGAGAAGAATTGAGGAGACACAGAGACTAAAGATGACAGGCAGCCAGCTGGACAGCCACAGCCTCATCAAGCCCAAACATGCAGAGGCTGGCCTAGGGGGGTGACACAGAAATGGCCTGGCATGGTGGCTCATGCCTGTAATTCCAGCGTTTTAGGAGGCCTAGGAGAGCAGATCACTTGAGACCAGGAGTTCAAGACCAGCCTGACCAATATGGTGAAACCGTTTCCATTAAAAATACAAAATTAGCCAGGCATGGTTGCAGGTGCCTGTAACTCCAGCTACTTGGGAGGCTGAGGCAGGAGAACTGCTTGAGCCTGGGAGGTGGAGGTTGCAGTGAGCTGAGATCACACCATTGGACTACAGTCTGATCAACAGAGTGACTCTTTCTCAAAAAAAAAAAAAAAGACACATAGAGACAACTTCTATGCAGAATTGTGAGTGAGTGTCTCTCCTTTTGAGGGCAATGTCAGGGGATTTCCAGCATCTGGGAGTGGGCACCGAGCATGTGGCTGAGAATCCTGGACAGCTGCAACATCCAGATGTATTTAGCAGAGGAATCCGGGATGTGCCTGACTGGGGTATCAAAAAAGCTGTCAATTCCAGCTAGCTGTGGATGTTGATGCTATACATCCTGTATATGAATTCTCCCATCAGAAGCTCTATCTAGTTAGAAAGGCAAAGAAGAAAGAAAATCATGCTCCCGTTCCCCAAAGGAAAGGGCAGGGAGGCGGGAAGGTGGAAGGGAACTTCCTGGTGCTGTGGCCTGAATCTCCACTTGTGCTGCTGTCTTCTCCACTAGACTCTGTACTTCCAGAAGGGGCTGGAGATGGGCACAATGCCAGCCCCTCCCTTCTCTCCAGAAGTGTTCCGCAACCCTGACATTCACAGTAATTGCTTCTTTCTGTTCATCTTTTTTTTGAGGCAGGTTCTTGCTCAGTCACCCAGGCTGGAGTGCAGTGGTGTGATCATGGCTCACTGCAGCCTTGACCTCTGGGTTCAAGTGATCATCTCCCCTCAGCCTCCTGAGTAGCCGGGACTATAGGCGTGCACCACCATTCCTGGTTAATTTTTAAAAAACATTTTTTTTTCCTGTAGAGACAGGGTCTTACTATGTTGCCAGGCTGGTCCCAAACTCCTGGGCACAAGCGATCCTCCCTTCTCGGCCTCCCAAAGTGTTTGGCGTTACAGATGTGAGCCACCACACCTGGCCTCTTTGTGTTTCTTTAGAGTAGAGCTGCCCTAGTATGCATCTCTAGCCCATAACTGTTCCCCAGCATTGTTATGTCTTTTAAGCCTCTTTCAATCTCCCAAGTTTGTTGGCTGGGTGAGTCCTTACCCCTGTAATCCTGATGTGATAGGATCATTTAAGTTCGGAGATTTGAAACCAACCTGAACAACACAGGGAGACTTCTGTCTCTACAAAACCGAATTTTCTTCTTCTTTTTTTTTTTTTTTTTTTTTAACTCTACCCAGGCTGCAGTGCAGTGGTGTGATCTCACCTCACTGCAACCTTCGCCTCCTGGGTTCAAGTCATTCTTCTGTTTCATCCTCCCAAGTAGCTGAGATTACAGGCACATGGGACCATGTCCAGCTAATTTTTGTACTTTTAATAGAGCCGGGGTTGGCCTGGCTGTCCTCAAACTCCTGACCTCAGGTGATCTGCCCACCTCAGTCTCTCAAAGTGCAAAGATTGGGATCACAGGTGTGAACAACAGTGCTTGGCCAAAAACTAAAATTTTAAAAAAGACAAAATCTATAAGTTTCTCCTCTATTCCCTATTCCTTTTCCTTTTTTTTTTTTTTTTTGAGACAGAGTCTTGCTCTGTCACCCAGGCCAGAGTGCAATGGCACAATCTCAGTTCACTGCAACCTCCGACTCCCAGGTTCAAGTGATTCTCTTGCTTCAGCCTCCTGAATAGCTGGAATTACAGGCATGTGCTACCACACCTGGCTAATTTTGGTATTTTTGGTAGAGATGGGGTTTCTCCATATTGTCTGGCTGGTCTCAAACTCCTGACCTTGTGATCTGCCCACCTCGGCTTCCCAATGTGCTGGGATTACAGGCGTGAGCCTCCTTGCCTGGCCGATCCCTTTTCTTCTCTATGGATTTTGGAAGACTCCACACTGTTGGGCCTGTAGCATTTCTCAAAGTCTGGATTTCCCTGGTGCAGGTGAACCCATTTTCTGTCTTTTGTATTTGTGGCATATTTGCAGCTGGATTTATGCTCACCCCAATAGATTAGAGTTTGATCGTGTTGGCAAGATTCAGTGGGTGATGTGATTGATCTCTTATTCGTGATGAATACTATCCTATTGTCTCTCTTATTTTGTTAATTTTTTAAATTAGTTTTTTAGAAATAGGGGTCTCATTTTGTCACCCAGTCTGGAGTGCAGTGACTCCACCATAGCTCCCTGAAGCCTCAGATTTCTGGGCTCAAGTGATCTACACACTGCAGCCTCCTAAGTAGCTGAGACCACACACCACCACACCCAACTTTTTTTCTTGTTTGAGATGAAGTCTTGCTCTGTTGCCCAGGCTGGAGTACAGTGGCATGATCTCAGCTCATTGCAAACTCTGCCTCCCAGGTTAATGCAATTCTCCTGCCTCAGCACTCTGAGTAGGTGGAATTATAGGCACCTGCCACCACACCCAGCTAATTTTCATATTTTTAGTAGAGATGGGCTTTCACCATGTAGGTCAGGCTGGTCTGGAACTCCTGACCTCAAGTGATCTGCCTGCCACAGCCTCCCCAAGTGCTAGGATTACAGATGTGTGCCATCGCACTGTACCTGGCCAATGCCCAGCATTTTCTTTTTTTAGATTGAGTGTTGTTTTGTCACCCAGGCTGGAGTGCAGTGGCACAATCTCGGCTCACTGCAATCTCCGCCTCCTGGGTTGAAGCGATTCTGTTGCCTCAGCCTCCTGAGTAGCTGGAATTACAAGCACCCACCACCAGGCCCAGCTAATTTTTGTATTTTTAGTAGAGATGGGGTTCTGCCATATTGGCCAGGCTGGTCTTGAACTGATCTAGTGATCCACCCACCTCAGCCTTCCAAAGTGCTGGGATTCCAGGCTTGAGCCACCACGCCTGGTACCTAATTCCTATTTACTGGTCATGGATGGGAGCTATGAAACCTTTCCCCAGAATACATGCTGGCCCCATCAGAACTTCAGGGTTCAGTGTCCTAAGAGATGTTCCTCTGTTTGTGCTACACACCCAAATAATCCATCTCAGTCCACTGTCAGACAACTTCCAGGAATGACAGTGACTGTAGCGTAGCTGAAGAAACACTGAAGTAGGAGTCAGCAGACCCCAGGACTCTCTTGACTCAGCCGCTAACAACTTAATGTGGCCTTGGGAAAAAAAAAAAGCTGGAGCGACCATGCCTGTAATCCCAGCACCTTGGGAGGTCGATGTGGGAGGATTGCTTGAGCCCAGGAGTTTGAGAGCAGCCTGGGCAACATAGCAAGACCCCATCTCTACAAAAAATTTCAAACATTTTTCCAGGTGTGGCAGTGTTCCCCTGTAGTCCCAGCTACTCAGGAGGGTAAAGTGGGAGGATAACTTGAGTCCCGGAAGTCAAGACTGCAGTGAGCCAAGGTCATGCCACTGCACTCAAACTTGGGCTTCAAAGTGAGACACTGTCTCAGAAAAAAAAAAAGCTGGAGGTTTTGTTTCACATTTGTAAATGGTAAATGATATTATCTCCTTTATGGAGTTACTGTGAGGATGGAAATGCAATTATTTCTTTTCCCTCTCCTTTTAGAAATACAATGAGATAGGCATAGTGGACAGGTGAGGTGACTCATGCCTGTAATCCCAGCACTTTGGGAGGCTGAGGCGGGTGGATCACCTGAGGTCAGGAGTTCAAGACCAGCCTGGCCAACATGGTGAAACCTTGACTCCACTAAAACTACAAAAATTAGCCCAGCGTGGTGGCATGTGCCTACAGTCTCAGCTACTCGGGAAGCTGAGGCAGGAGAATTTTTTGAACCCGGGAGGTGGAGGTTGTAGTGAGTCGAGATCATCCCACTGCACTCCAGCCTGGGAGACAGAGCAAGATTCCATCTCAAAAAACAAACAAAACCCAAAACCCGGTGTGGTGGCTCATCCCTGTAATCTCAGCACTTTGGGAGGCCGAGTTGAATGGATCACCTGAGGTCAGGAGTTCAAGACCAGCCTGACCAACATGCAGAAACCCCACCTCTACTAAAAATACAAAATTAGACAAGCATGGTGGCATGTGCCTGTAATCGCAGCTACTTGGCAGGCTGAGGCAGAAGAATTGCTTCAACCTGGGAAGCAGAGGTTGCAGTGAGCTGAGATTGCACTCCAGCATGGACAACGAGAAGGAAACTCTGTCTCAAAAAAAATAATAATAATTAGATAGGCATAGGCCCTGCGCGTCGGTGGGATTCGAACCCCTGTGCCTCGGGCGGGGGAGTCACTTGGAGAGAAAAGCTGAGTCCCAGGCTTCGGGGCCTCGGGAGACCCAAACCTGTCCTGCGGGTTTTCGGGCCAGGTTGGGGAAGCAGCGGCCCGAGGCCTCCCGCCAGGGTCCCAGAAACAAAGGCCAAGTGTTTGCTCTGTGGCTGAAGGGACAATGGCCCCGCAGTTCTGTCCCCGTGGGGGGCGGGGGTGCGCTCCTCCTCAGCGCGTTTCCTGGTTCTCTGGCCAAGCCCTCTGAACTCCGAAGTAGACCCTCGTTAGGGGGGACCAGGGGACAGCACGAGGTCCCCGTGGGGTGTCTGCCAGCCCTGGGTGCCATGTCCTGAGCAGCTGTGCTGTCAGTTACTTAAACATGTGTGTGGCACTTTCTGGCAGCCAGGCGCTCAGCAGCATGCAGATAACCGAAACGGTTCCATAAATGGCCTGTGAGGGGGGGGCAGCTGCGCGGAGTCGCCTGCTGGAGGCCGCACAGCTGGGAGGTGCCTCCGGGGTGGGGTTGGGTGTGGCTGCTATGTGCCAGGGGTGGCAACTCCAGCTTCCTTGGCCACCCTCAGCTCAGCAGGGCCCCGGGAGCCCCAGTGCTATGTGACACCTTCCGCAAGTGTGGAATTGAGAAGAATGTGCCTTTTGTCCCTGAGTTACCATGTGGCTGGCATGTGCCCTGGCACGAGGGTCAGTGGCGGGCAGGGACGAGCATGAAGGCACCTCCGCTGTGCCCCTGCTTTTGCCTTTTCCTGACTTCTCTGGCCAGCTCTTAGGCTGAAATAAGTCCTGCCTGTTTTAACAGATGTTTATTAAACATCTGCCCTGGCCAGGCTCTGAGCAGCCTCCAGGGTCTCTGTCCTGAATACAATAGGCCCCTCCTGGTGCTGGCGGGTGGAGGCTGGAGGCGGGGAGATTAAGTCCAGTGTCCCACAGGTGACTGCGTAATTCCACATGGGGCAATACGGAGAAAGAGCAGACCTTCCCTTTTATTTATTTATTTATTTATTTTCTTTTTATAAATTGAGACAGAGTCTCGCCCTGTTGCCAGGCTGGAGTGTAGTGGCATGATCCCGGCTCACTGCAACTTCCATTTTCCGGTTTCAAGCAATTTTTCTGCCTCAGCCTCCCAAGTAGCTGGATTACAGGCACGTGCCACCACGCACAGCTAAACAGACCTTTCCTTTTGTGAGAGGGACGCTGGTGGGGACAGCCGGGAGGGGAGATGAAACTGAGCAGAAGTGAGAGTCACTTTGGTGCCCGGCACCTTGTCTCACACCTGTATTTTCGGCACTTTGGGAGGCTGAGGCTGGGGGGTCGCTCTAGCCTGGGATTTTGTGACCGGCCTGGTCAGCATCAGACCCCTGTCTCCACTTTTAAAAATAAAAATAAGATATTCTGGGCAGAGAGAAGTCCCTGTGCAAAGGCCCAGAGGTGAGTGTTTGCCCGTTTTTTTTTTTTTTTTTTTTTTGAGACGGAGTTTCGCTCTTATTACCCAGGCTGGAGTGCAATGGCGGGATCTCGGCTCACCGCAACCTCCGCCTCCTGGGTTCAGGCAATTCTCCTGCCTCAGCCTCCTGAGTAGCTGGGATTACAGGCATGCGCCACCATGCCCAGCTAATTTTTGCATTTTTAGTAGAGACGGGGTTTCACCATGTTGACCAGGATGGTCTCGATCTCTTGACCTCGTGATTAACCCACCTCGGCCTCCCAAAGTGCTGGGATTACAGGCTTGAGCCACCGCACCTGGCCTTTTTTTTTTTTTTTTTTTTTTTTGAGATGGAGTTTTGCTCTTGTTACCCAGGCTGGAGTGCAACGGCAGGGTCTTCGCTCAGTGTAACCTCCGCTTCCTGGGTTCAGGCAATTCTCCTGCCTCAGCCTCCTGAGTAGCTGGGATTACAGGCACGCACCACCATGCCCAGGTGATTTTTTTGTGTTTTTACTAGAGACGGGGTTTCACCATGTTGACCAGGATGGTCTCGATCTCTTGACCTCGTGATCCACGCGCCTTGGCCTCCCAAAGTGCTGGGATTACAGGCTTGAGCCACCGCGCCTGGCCTTGCCCGTTTTTTCAAGGAGCAGAGGGAGGGTGTGAGGGGGAGAGGGCCTGGAGAGTTCATGCTCATCTGAGGGTGATGGGAAAGGAGTGTTGCTTGGGCCTCCCACGTGCTGTGAGAAAAGCTCTTCCTTGGTGGGAGCAGGCCTCGAGGCCAAGGCAGCCGTGGGGGCCCCACGGCCCAGCTGGTTTGAGAACCTCACAGCTCCCAGGCCCTTCTCCCCCTTCAGCCTCCCTGTCCTTCGCTGTCCTGTCGCTGGTGAACACCCGGTACAAGCGAGGATTTTACTGTGGGGATGACTCCATCCGGTACCCCTACCGTCCAGACACCATCACCCTTGGGCTCATGGCCGGGGTCACCATCACAGTCATCGTCATCCTTGTAAGACAGGAGGGGTTCAGGGGGACAGGGAGGGGGGTAGGATGGGGTACAGCTTAACCCTGGGTTCCTGATGGGGGTGGCCTGGAGGTCTGTGGGGGGCTGGGGACACAGCCCTGCCCCGAGTGGTACTTGTGGGTAATAGGAACCCCCTTTTGTTTTTTGAGATGGAGTTTCGCTCTTGTTGCCCAGGCTGGAGTGCAATGGCAGGATCTCCGCTCACTGTAACCTCTGCCTCCTGGGTTCAAGTGATTCTCTTGCCACAGTCTCCCCAGTAGCTGGGACTACAGGCATGCTAATTTTTGTATTTTTAGTAGAGACAGGTTTCACCATGTTGGTCAGGCTGGTCTTGAACGCCCGACCTCAGGTGATCCTCCCGCCTCAGCCTCCCACAGTGCTGGGCTGGCAGGCGTGAGCCACCGAGCCCAGCTAGGGCACCTTTAGAGTCCCCAGCTCTGCAGCTGCCTTAGGGAGGCCCGTGGGGAGGACTGAGGCCCACTAAGGGCCCATGGGCTGACCAGGATCCCCCCTGGTTGCTGCGACTGCCCCACACGCAGGTCTCGGCGGGAGAAGCCTACCTGGTGCACACGGACCGGCTCTATTCCCGCTCCGACTTCAATAATTATGTGGCTGCAGTGTACAAGGTGCTGGGGACCTTCCTCTTTGGGGTGGCTGTGAGCCAGTCTCTGACAGACCTGGCCAAGTACACGATCGGCCACCTGCACCCCAACTTCCTGGCCATCTGTGACCCCGCGTGGAGCCGGGTCAACTGCTCAGTCTACGTGCAGCTGGAGAGCGTGTGCAGGGGAAATGCTGCTGGCGTCACTGAGGCCAGGTGTGTGGACGAGCAGCCTTCACTCTGGGGGCAGTGGGAGCTGAAGAAGCCGCAGAAGCCAGATGGTTAGCAGCCGGCAGGCAGGGGGTCAGGCGGGAGCGGGGCCTCAGGGCTCCAGGCGCCCCGCAGACAGCAGGAGGCCGCGGGGAGCATGCTGTCTCCCTTGAGTCTCAGCCCTGCCCTCTTCTGCGCTGTCTTCTTTTTTTTTTTTTTTTTAAAGATGGGTTTTCACCATGGTGGCCAGGCTGGTCTTGAATTCCTGACCGCAATGATCCACCCACCTTGGCCTCCCAAAGTGCTAGGATTACAGGCGTGAGCCACCGCTCCCAGCCATGCGCTGTCTTCTTACCATTTCTACTGGTCCTTAAACGTTTCAACTCATCGTTGTCCTTTTCAAAAAAAATCAAAATATTGACTGACAAGCCTAGGGTAATGTCAGACCAAAAATAAGTAAATAAATAAATAAATCAAAATAAAATTTGTATAAGATAAGTCACCATTTCTTCCATTTTAATGTGTACAGTTCATTTTTAGTACATTCACAATGCTGTACAGCCATCTCCTCTACCTAATTGCAGAATATTTTCATCTCATCAGAAGGAAATCCCGCAACATAGATAACATGGCAAAACCCCATCTCTACGACAAATCAAAAAATTAGGCCGAGCTAGGTGGCTCATGCCTATAATCCCCGCACTTTGGGAGGCTGAGGCGGGCAGATTACCTGAGGTTGGGAGTTTGAGACCAGCCTGGCCAACATAGAAATCCTGTCTCTACTAAAAATACAAAATTAGCCAGGCACGGTGGCACACGCTTGTAATCCCAGCGAATACCACACCATGAGCAAGAGAACCCTGCAGTGCTCTAGTTGCCATCACCGGAGTGTTGCCAGGACACTGTGGGCAAGAGGGTCTTGCAGTGCCCCAGCGGCCAGCAGGGGGCGTGACCCCACTCCACCGAGAGTAAGAGTGCCCAGCAGCACAGGCACCACACTGTGAGCAAGAGGATGTAGCACTGCCCTGTTTGCCAGCAGTGGGCATATTGCCACTGTACTGAGCAAGAGGGCCCTGCAGCGCTCCAGCTGCCAGCAGGTGATGCCGGTCACCACTGTCAGAGGGCCCTGCAGTGGACCTAGCCAGAAGGGGGGGGCACAGCATCGTGAGCAAGAGGCCCCTGCAGTGCAGGCCCCCAGTAGGGGCCCCCACACCCACCTTTAAGAATCTTGAGGCTCCTCCACCGGTGTGCATCGTGTCACACCACCAGCGTGCATTGAGTCACAGCGGTCTGCAGAGGTGCGTTCTCCTCCGTATAGAACTGGGGGGCATTGTGAGGGTGGAACTGCGTCTTCCTCAGCACAGACCTTGGGGCGGGGTTCTTACTGCAAGAGGGGCTTGCGGTGGCCCTAGCTGCCATCAGGGGGGATGCGGACACAGGACCATGAGCAAGAGGGCCCCGCACCGCCTGGCCACCAGCCTTTTCAGTTGGCATCACGGCGCCGGCGCGTGTTGCCTCATGGCAGTCTGTGGAGCTGTGTTCTCCAGGGCACAGACGTAGCGGGCACAGCCTCGGTTTGGGACAACTCTAGGCTGTGTCCACAGTGAGTAAAATCCTTCCTGTTTGCATTCCTGACTGCTGAGGGTCAGAGACTAGTAGGAAGAGCTCTGTGTGGGAAACTGGACATGAAAAGCCCCTCTGAACCCTGCGCACCTGGGTTCTCCCGCCCAAGGCCGGGCGGTTGCGGTGTGAGGTGCACCCAGCAGCCTCAGAAGACCAAAGGAGTGTTCCTGAGGCAGAGATGGCCTCTGAAATACGAATACAATAACCCCAGTGCTCAGGTAGGAAACACCTAATGCTAATGCAAGGCCTCAGTCCAAACATGTTACTATAAAATCCGCACCATTCCTGCTGCACTGCCAGTACAGCAGTTTTAATACTCAACACTGACATATCAGTGCAAACATAGAAACTAACGTATCCTTAGGGTTTAGGGTGAGGATTAGGGCTAGCGGATAGGGTTAGAGTTCGGGGTTACCAGTTAGGGGTTAGGATATAGGGGTTAGAAAAATTTTAGGCCAAATAAATTTAAACAGTTTGTTTGAGCACAGGAATGATTCACGAATCGTGCCTGAGGCAGGAGAATGGAAAAAAGGGCTTGGGGCGTCGAGCTTTTAGTGGAGGCAGCTGAGTGAGGTTTCTCGTTGGCTCCAGCTGGGCGACCGCCGGTTGTGGGGATGGTTCCCTCAGCGTCCCTAATCATACAGCCAGCTGGCAGCTGGGCTTTTTGTTATTGACTGGTTGGTTGGTTCATGTTTTTAAGTCAGTTTAAAATGACTCCAAGATTGGTTTCCATTTGCTTAGGCAAGACCTCAGGCTAATGGCTTCTTTCTTTGCTTTAATGTTTCAGAACCATAATTCATTTTCATTTTACTTTACTGACATTAACAAAAGTAAGGTTTTTTTTTGTTGTTATTGAGAAAGTCGGTTTTATTGGCAACCTACTTCTGATGGTGCATAAAATAATGTTTGTTAATCATTAGCATCTTAGATTAGATGAAATGTGTTAACTCTATTAAGCTTTGTTATTAAACCATAACAGGAGTTCAGTTGCTTTTTTTCCTCCTATGCTTTAACCATTTAAAACACAGTGATGCATCTCCTAACGATGTGGATACTTTCTGAGAAATGTGTCCTTAGTGATTTCATCTTTGTGCAAACACCATCGAGTGTCCTTATAAAACCTGGATGGTGTAAGTGATATGCTATAGCTTCTTGCTTTCAGGCTACATACCATACCTGTATAGCTCATCTCTGTACTGAATGCTGTAGTCAAATGTCACACCATGGTGATTGTGGGTTGTGATCCCTAAATATCTGAGTCAGGTCTCAGTCAAGTAGAAAGCTTATTTCGCCAAGGTTCAGGACATACTCATGACACAGCCTCAGGAGGTCCTGACAACATGGTCCCAAGGTGGTCAGGGTAGAGCTTGCTTTTATATATTTTAGAGAGACATGAGACACCAATCAATATGTGCAAGATGTAAAGTCATTTGGTTCAGTGAGGTGGAACAACTGGAAGTAGGAAGGCGGGGTGGGGGGTGGTTCTAGGTCAGAAGTAGTTAAAACAAAAGTTGCATTCTTTTGAATTTTTTGATCAGCCTTCCACTGAATACAATTTATTCTGGTTCAGTGAATTTGCATTTTTTTTTTTTTTTTTTTTTTTTTTGAGATGGAGTTTCGCTCTTGTTACCCAGGCTGGAGTGCAATGGCGCGATCTCAGCTCACCGCAACCTCTGCCTCCTGGGTTCAGGCAATTCTCCTGCCTCAGCCTCCTGAGTAGCTGGGATTACAGGCACGTGCCACCATGCCCAGCTAATTTTTAGTATTTTTAGTAGAGATGGGGTTTCACCATGTTGACCAGGATGGTCTCGATCTCTCGACCTCGTGATCCACCCGCCTCGGCTTCCCAAAGTGCTGAGATAACAAGCTTGAGCCACCGTGCCTGGCCGAATTTGTATTTTTACATATACAGTAGGGCAGAGGAATGATGTGATCTTGGCCCAGCACACCGACCTCCTCCCTGGTTTAAGCGATTGTCTTGCCTCATCCTCCCCAGTAGCTGGGATTACAGGCCTGCACCACCAAACCTGGGTAATTTTTGTATTTTTAGTAGAGATGGGGTTTCTCCGTGTTTGTCAGGCGGGTCTTGAGCTTCCGACCTCATGTGATCCGCCTGCTTTGGCCCCTCAAAGTGTTGGGATTATAGGCATGAGCCACTGTGCCTGGTCAGGAAGCTTATTTTGATTCTGATATTGTCAACTGTATTTCAGGTATAACTTATTTTCCTTGGAGCGTTACATACTGCGTTGGTATTGTATTACACAAATAAAACACAGATCCCCTTTTATCACATTCATTGCTAGTGATATTGACAACTAAATTTAGATGCATTCCAGAGTCTGGGCTTCCAGTAATTCTTAGCGATCCTCTAAAGGTAAATTACTTTTTCTCATGAGACACAGTGACATCTAAAGTCGCATTGATTGTCCTGCCACTTTTGTTTCTCTAGTTTCATCGATTTCTTCAAAGCATCTTTTGGGGAATAACTTTGACTATCCCTTTAAACTTTTCCGTATTAGAAAGCATAGTCATCAAACATTGAATAATTGTGGTCACAAATTCCCTTTACAGTCTTTCTTTGAATATTTTTTCCAGTGGCAAATATTTGCTTTTGTTGTATTGTAGCTAAAAGGAATGCTGGGAAACAAAACAAAGACAAGCATTCATTATAATAAGTGATTCAGTCACAATCAGTTGCTATTTTAATTTTTTTAAAAAAGTTATACTTTTGAAAACGTCCCACTGTAAATTAAAATAGTCTCCAAAATCTGAATTCTTTCCTTGGTTCTAAGGTGACCAGATTTCCTAGAGGGTGAACCACATCACAAGAAAAAAGATATGATAAATATGTTTACATGGATGTGTTATTTTAACGTAAATCTTGTAAAATAGGCATTTCATTGAAATTATATATGTTTGCATAAATTACTTTGCAGCATCATGAATGCCCTTGTTTTGAAAAGTAGGAGTAGTTAGTGTCAATTACTACTTATTATTAGTACAAATAAGGAGATATTTTTAAAAAATTACAATTTTTTTTTTTTTTTTTTTGAGACAGAGTTTTGCTCTTGTTACCCAGGCTGGAGTGCAATGGCGCGATCTCGGCTCACCGCAACCTCCGCCTCCCGAGTTCAGGCAATTCTCCTGCCTCAGCCTCCTGAGTAGCTGGGACTACAGGCACGTGCCACCATGCCCAGCTGATTTTTTGTATTTTTAGTAGAGACGGGGTTTCACCATGTTGACCAGGTTGGTCTCGAACTCTCGACCTCGTGATCCACCCGCCTCAGCCTCCCAAAGTGCTGGGATTACAGGCTTGAACCACCGTGCCCGGCCAAAATTACAATTTTTAAATAAAGGTTTTATTTTAGTTTTAGAATCACACTGAAATTGGGAGGAAAATGCAGATTTCCTGTGTAGACCCGAACTAGTTTCCCCTCGTATTAGCATATCAACATGTATGAGATATGTTATTAACAATTTTTTTTTTTTTTGAGATGGAGTCTTTCTAGCTCTGTAACCCAGGTTGGAGTGCAATGGCATGATACTGGCTCATTGCACCCTCTACCTCCCATGTTTAAGCGATTCTCCTGCTTCAGCCTCCCAAGCAGCTGGGATTACAGGTGCCCACCAGCACACGTGGCTAATTTTTTGTATTTTTAGTAGAGACGGGGTTTTGCCATGTTGGCCAGGCTGGTCTGGAACTCTGACCTCAGATTATTTACCCGTCTAAGCCTTTGAAAGTTGCGGGATGACAGTCATGAGCCACCATGTCCAGCCTACTATCAGTATATTTGCTTCGGTTAGGCATCTGTTCAGATATTTACCCAGTTTTAAAATCACGTATGTATTTTATAAATATCTTCGCGCATCTCTCTTTTCTTGTTGTTCTCTGAATACAGTTTTGCACAGTAGAATACTTAGTTTTATGAAGTCTGTTATCAATATTTTCATGAATTGGCATTTGATGTTTTGTGTTACAAGTTAAAACCAAACTCAACGTCATATAGATTTTCTTTTAGATTTTTTATAGTTTTGCATTTAAAATTACAGTCTCTGGACTATTTTGAGTAGGTTTTTGTTTTTCTTAATTTGTGTATATATTCATTTGATTCTACATGGCTTCCAAAGTCTTCCATCACCGTCTTTGGGAAGGAATGGCTACAGTGGGCTTCATTTTGGTTTGAATTTCTAAAATTATTACATTGAGTAAACTCAATATTGAATTTTATAGGTATTTCAGGACAGCCAGGCGGGGGTGCACGTCTGCTGAGAAACTGAGCAAGAGTATCTGTGCTGAGCTCTGGCACCACCAGAGTGCGCACGAACCCACCCCTGACCAACTTCCCTCTGAGGTGCCAGAAGCAGCGAGGAGCTTTGACTTCCTCGGGGCAGCACGTCGGTGGTTCAACTAAGTCTTGTTCATTGGTGAGTAAAAAGCTTCCTTTCCACGGCCCTGAGTGCAGAGAAGAGAGTCTTTAGAGTACTCAGCAAAGGAAGAAATTCATCTAGAAAAATGAAATCCCCAAATCCCATCATTACAACTACATCCTGATATCATTGTCAACATCCAGACACAGTGGCTGCTAAGATATGTTCTCACAGTAGCCTCTAATATAATAATCACACCGTGCCCTAACATTACTATGATAGCCATACTGTACCCTAACACCAATAAAATATACACACCATATTCTGACGCTAATCTGATATCCACACTGTTGCTTCTAATGCTAATGTAATACTATCCCTGATGTTAATGTAATATCTGCACTGTTCTCCAGCATCAATATAATATGTACACCATGCCCTAACACGAATATCCACACTGTGCAGTAAAACTAATGTGTCCACACGGCAGCCTCTAATACTAATAAGTATAATAATATCTACTAAGTGGAGTTGGTTGATATTGAGCCTTTTATAAGGGTTCACAGCTTTGCATGAAGTGTAGCCTCTATAGTGGATTTTGGTGATGTCTCTGCTTTTCTGGCGTAGTATTGATATGGTTGTTTTAAAAAGTAATTGACTTTTTTTTTTTTTTTTTTTTTTGAGACAGAGTTTCGCTCTTGTTACCCAGGCTGGAGTGCAATGGCGCGATCTCGGCTCACCGCAACCTCCGCCTCCTGGGTTCAGGCAATTCTCCTGCCTCAGCCTCCTGTGTAGCTGGGATCACAGGCACGCGCCACCATGCCCAGCTAATTTTTTGTATTTTTAGTAGAGACGGGGTTTCACCATGTTGACCAGGATGGTCGCGATCTCTCGACCTCGTGATCCACCCGCCTCGGCCTCCCAAAGTGCTGGGATTACAGGCTTGAGCCACCGCGCCCGGCCCACGACTTTTTATTAATGTCATACTTCTAGGAAACTTCCAGTAGCAGTGCAAAATATAACCTGTTTCTTTTCTTAGAGTCCCCACCAGTTATTGCTGTGCCAGATTTGCAACATCCCACAAAATACTCTGGTATATTTTATCCAAAGTGTGGAAACTCTCCTAGGTTACCACCGCATAACCCCTAGATCAAGAAATCAGCATGGTTCCTACATGACAATTCAGTTCACAAACTCATTTAACTTTTACCTCTTGCCCCGCTTGGGAGTAAAATATGTTTTTGCATTCTGATCCAGTTTTCCTGACACTGTTTCCAAGACTTTCCTGCATATTTATGATCTTGACACATTTAAAGAGCATACAAGTTTTTGTTTGAACACCTGTTTTCAGGTCTTTGGGGCATATAGCTAGCAATGGAATCACTGAGTCATACGGTAAATCTACTTGCAACCATTTGAAGAAACTTCAAATTAGTTCCCAGGGCTCATCCCTCACTTCTATCACATTCACAGAGAAGGCTTCCCTGATTATCTTATCCGCCACCAACACCGCACCCCTGCTCATGCTAGTGTGCATTACACCCACATCTGATTTTGCTTTCCTTTCCTTTCCTTTCATTTTCTTTCTTCTTTCCTTTCCTTTCCTTTCTCCTTTCCTTTCCTTTCCTTTCTCTGGTGTTTTATTTTATAAGAACACCTTATTTTATAAGGACACTAATCTCATCAGGCCAGGGCCCAACCCTATGACTTCATTTAACTTGACTGACTTCCTTAGAGACCCCATCTCTAAATACAGACACACTGTGGGGTTAGGACTTGGACATATGAATTTGTGGGAGATACCAACATTCTATCTGTAGCACATGAAAACTTTTCAGAAATGTTAAATCTTGGGATTTACCATGAAACTACTGTGTCAGAAACCCTAGGATTTGGTCTCAAATATCTCTTTCAATCAGGCTTTTCGGTGTGTCTGAGTTTGAGACCCAATAAGAGTCAATACAGGAAGTGGATGGAGGGGAGATGAAAGAAGTAGATTGTCAGCAGAACGTGGAGAACTTTGAGGCTCAAGAATGCAAAGGCTGCTCTTAGTCAGTGGGACACCTAGAAGGAGAGGAGCTAAATCATTTCTTTTGCCGTCTGTTTGTGGAAGGAAGGGGAGGAAAGAAAGGAGGAGAGAAGGAAAAAAGGACGGAATTAAGAGAAAGGGAAGAAAGGAGAAAGAGAGGGAGGGAATAAGAAAGGGACAGAAGAAGGCCTTTTGGAAAACAGTTTCCCATTTCCGGTGTTTACATTCTAAATACAGTAATGGAGAAATGGATAAATATGATATATATTATGAAAATCTATAGCTCATTCCAGGGTCAAGCCAGCAAAGGAGAAAGGGGAATCAGGGTAACTTGTAGATCTGTGCAACCTCCCACTGACAAAAATGTGGACGCTCAGATAGGAAGCTGATGTGAGGCACACATTCAGTTTTATTTATTTGTGCTGATGTTAACAGGAGGACATCTAAGTGACTGTGTTTACTAAGATAGAGATATAGCTAAGAGAGCAGTCAGTTCTGAAACTACCTTCAGAAGGTGATTACTGAATCTTGTGGATTCTCTGCAAGTTTGAGGAAGGGCACACAGTGAGAGAGGATAAATAAGGTCACAGAGAAAGCGACTGTTTCAAGGAAAGCAAAGACCCAGAATGAGGGTGAAGATGAGGGCAGGGTAAATCGCAATGACATTTAACTTTTTTTGCCAGTTAGCACCTCAAGAGGCATCCCGGTCTGAGCTCTGCAGAAGGGACGTGTTTGCAACTCATTGTGAGTCCTCTGGGTGAATCACTGACTGTGCCTATGAACAGGACCAACTGGCCAAAACTGTGAATTGTGATGACCACCACTGTTGTTAGGCTGAACCCTTGTTAAACAGGATAGTGGTTTTCAGTACCAGCTAAAAGAATTTTAAAATGTTGACCATTTATATTATTTAAGTAATGTGCTACCATTTATAGTCATTTATATGACATTAATATACCATTTATATCACATATGCCATTAAGTAAAATAAAGTCAACATTTATATTACTGAAGCAATGTGCTACAGAAACCCTAAAGGGGTTTCTGTAACATTAAATTGATGGCTCTCTAGTGCAGTCCAGAATCACCTGTAGGGCGTGTTGGGCCACAGATTGCTGGTTTCCACTCAGAGTTTCTTATTCAGTAGGTCTGGGTGGGGTCTGAGAATCTGCATTTATAATAAGTTCTCAGACACAACTGATGCTGCTGGTTCGGGAACCACAATATGAGAACTATGGTTAAGCCTCACGCCACAGCATTCCTATAGCAAGAGCCACCTGTGCTAATTCAGGGTAACTTGTTGGCTGCAAACTGTAACCATAGGCAACTTCTTTAGCAATATAAACCTCTAGATAAAAGAAACACTCGACAGTCATAGTAGAAACATATATGGTCAATGAAATATCTTTTTTCCAAATGGGAACATGTGTCTTACAGCCTCAAAAGAATATTTTCACCTAGACTGCACTAAAGTAACAAGATAAATCTGAAACTAAAACTTAAAACGGCCTTTATGAACAGAAACACTTTGACACCTCAGGTAAAGGGCTACATATTTCCCTCTCTATTTTCATATCTTAGCTTTAAGATGAAATGACATTGTCATTTTACTTATAATAGGAGAACCTACGAATAGGAGAACTTAAATAACATTGTCATTTGACTTAAAACAGGACAACCTAGAAACTTGATTCCCGCTTATTAGTGCAAACCAAAGGGGTTATTTCCAAATATTTTCAGTTTAGTTTTTGTTCATGTGTAATATAAATGATTTAAAAGCCAGGTTTCGGGGAAAGCTGCCATAAATGTGTTTAATAGTTGCTGCCTCAGCATCCATTTTCAGACCTGACCTAAGTTGTCTGAAGCCCAGTCTCACTGTATCCCCTCCGATCTGGGTAACCCTCCCCCTCCCTGAGTGGTCGTGATGCGGCCCATCCCGCTGAGTCAGAACCCACCCATCACACAGCTGCTGGTCATGATAAAACCTAATGGTCGACACCAGAGCCCTGTAAATAAGCCCAGCTCCACGTGTTCTCTTAAATCAGCAAAGCCACACCCTCACGGGAAAGCCCGAGAAGAAAGCTTCAGGCCCTCCCTCTGCTCTCTGGTTCCTCACGGCCTTCAGACTGCCCCTCGGGCTCCAGACGCTCCCCGACCTTCTCCAGGATGGGTAAGTTAGAGATTTCTTCTGTTCCTGTGTTTTGGTGTTGCCTCCTCCTTGTGCCTTACCTGACTGACACCCCAGAGCCTGCCTTTCCTCCTGGCCAGGGCTCTCCTGGAGATGGGCTGGCTTCTGGCCTCCTTTAAAGAGAGACCTCAACCAAATTAGAGAGAAACCTAAATAAATAAATCACAACAGAAAGCTTGGTTTTTTTACTTAAAATCCATATTTATAACATAAAATGTGTTTATGCTAGATTTAGAACACACTAGGCCTGTTCTAGCTCTAAATTGCACTGCTATCTTGTAGTATGCAGTTATTCCTCATTTTATTTTCCACTTGAAGTCATTGTATTTCCTCAGTTTATAAACATCTTGAATTCTTGAGCTGAAAAGACAGGGTAACTTGATAGGGCATCTCTCTTAGGAACCATAACCCCCAATGCAGAACAAATTAAATGTGCAAAACTGTGAGCACCATGTCCTATGTTATTAAAGATAGAATATAATGCTGAAAGGCAAGAAAGTCTTTATGAAGAAGTTTAAAGGAGTAGAAGAATGGACAGATGAACTGGAAATGGAAAGATCAGTTTTCCTTTCCTTTAGGAGTAAGCCCCTTTGGAAACTAGCTGGTAAATGTCACAGTCCCTTTAGATGGCAAGGTTAGTGAATACTAAGAAAACACTAGGGTACAAGTGTTCATCACGCAAAGCACACCTGTAATATTTCATCTGGTCTCTCAGTGACCCTAGAAGAAACAAGAGATGTTTTCAGATGAGGAGATTGGGCTTCAGGGTGAAATTAGGAGACTGGTAAGACTCACAGAGAGAGTCAGTGGTGGAACGGAGTTCAGATCCACATTCTTCCAACTGCAAGCACAGGGCATTTTCCACTAATCAGTGCACTAACCCAAGAAATCTAATTTTTCCAAACATTTAAAATGATGCTATGGCCATCTGAGTAAAACCACTTTTGGCCTCTACTTCTGATTCCTCATTACCAGCCTACCATTGTTTATCTGATATGGGCAGCAGAATTAAGATGTAATGAAGTCTAACAGAACCCCTCATTACCTGTGTAGATACAGTAGTAACAGAGATGGTGATATCGTTTGAACGTTTGGGCCCTTCAAGTCTCATGTTGAAATGTGATCCCCAGTGTTGGAGGTAGGGCCTGCTGGGAGGGAGGTGTTGGCTCATCGGGCAGATCCTTCCTGAATGGCTTGGTGCCCTCCTCACAGTAATGGCTGAATTCCTGCTCTCTTCACTCACTGAGATCTGGTTGTTAAAGTGTGATACTGCCCCCGTCTCTCTCTTGCTTCCTCTCTCACTATGTTAGATGCCAGCTCCCCTTTGCCTTCTGCCATGGTTGTAAGCTCCCTGAGGTCTCACAAGAAGCAGATGCTGGTGCCATGCTTCTTGGACAGTCTGCACAACCATGAGTCTAATCACCCTCATTTCCCTATAAATTACCCAGCCTCAGGTATCCCTTTATTACAGCAATGCAAATTGGACTAATACAGATGAAGAGATAAAGTATTAATTTAGAAGATGTTTATATACATATATATATAAATATATATATATATACACATATACATATGCATATATATGTATATATGTATATATGTTTAACATTCTCACTGAGACTGGGAGGTGTTAGAGACACATAATTGAAAACGAAATCTCCCCCCAACCAAGAAAACTTCTCCACGAAGGTAGAAGAGAAAGAAATACTATTATTACACTTTAATTTCCGGGGTACATGTGCAGAACGTGCATTTTGTTACATAGGTATCCACACGTCTTGGTGCTTTGCTGCATCTGATCCTCCCATCAACTACACTAGGTATTTCCCGTGTTATCCCTTCCCCATCCCCCCACCCCTGCCTGTTCCTCCCCACCCCTCCCCCACCACCCACAAGCCCCAGTGTGTGATGTTCCCCTCCCTGTGTCCATGTGGTCTCATTGTTCACCATCCACTTATATTTTAGAAAAAAATATTATGTTTTAAGTTCTGCAATACATGTGGAGATCATGTAGGCTTGTTCAATAGGTATACACCTGCCATGGTGGTTGTTACTGCATCCATTGCCCCGTCATCTACATTAGGTATTTCTCCTAATGCTATCCCTCCCCAATTCGCCCACACCCTGCTATTCCTCCCCTAGCCCCTCAACCCCTGGGCCCCAGTGTGTGATGTTCCCCCACCTGTGTCTGTGTGTCTCATTATTCAACACCCACTTATGAGTGAGAACATGCAATGTTGGGTTTTCTGTTCTTGTGTCAGTTTGCTGAGAATGATGGTTTTCAGCTTCATCCATGTTCCAGCAAAGGACATGAAGTTATTTTTTATGGCTGCACAGTATTCCATGGTGTATGTGTGACATATTTTCCTTGTCCAGTCTATCTATGATGGGCATTTGGGTTAGTTCAAAGTCCTTACTATGGTAAACAGTGCCACAATAAACATACGTGTACACGTGTCTTTATAATTGAAAGTGTTATAATCCCTTGGGTACATATCTAATAATGGGATTCCTGGGTCCAACAATATTTCTATTTCTAGATCCTGAAGGAATCACCACACTGTCTTCCACAATGGTTGAACAATTTACACTCTCAACAGCAGTGTAAAAGCATTCCTGTTTCTCCACATTGTCTCCAACATCTGTTGTCTCCAGATTTTTTAATGATTGCCATTCTAATTGGCATGAGATGGTACCTCAAAGTGGTTTTGATATGCATTTCTCTAGTTATCAGTGATGATGAGCTTTTTTTTTTTTCATGTTTGTTGGCCGCATGAATGTCTTCTTTTGAAAAGTGTCTCTTCATCTCTGTCACAAAATTTTTTGCCCATTCTTTTGGTTGCCAGTTCACTCTAATGCTAATTTCTTTTGCTGTGCAGAAGTTCTTAAGTTTAGATCTCATTTGTCTGTTTTGGCTTCTGTTGCCATTGCTTTTGCTGTTTTAGTCATGAAGTCCTTGCCTATGCTTATGTCCAGAATGGTACTGCCTAGGTTTTTTACGGTGTTAGGTCTTATGTTTAAATCTTGAATCCATCCGGAGTTGATTTTTATATAAGGTGCAAGGAAGGGATCCAGTTTCAGCTTTCTGCATGTGGCTAGCCAGTTTTCCAACACCATTTGTTACCTAGGGTATCCTTTCCCCATGGCTTGTTTTTGTCAGGTTTGTCAAAGATCAGACAGTTGTAGCTGTGTGGTGTTACTTTCGAGGCCTCTGTTCTGTCCCGTTGGTCTACATTGGTACCAGTACCACGGTGTTTTTTATTACTGTGGCCTTTTTTTTATTTTTGGTACCAGTACCACGGTGTTTTTATTACTGTGGCCTGTACAGTTTGAAGTCAGGTAGTATGATGTCTCCATAATTGTGTGCTTAGGATTGTCTTGGCTATGTAGGTTCTCTTTTGGTTCCGTATAAAGCTTAAGGTGTTTATTTTCCAATTCTGTGAAGAAAGTCATTGGTAGCTTATGGGGATAGCATTGAATATGTAAATTATTTTGGGCAGTATGGTCATTTTCACAATATCGATTCCTCCTGACCATGCGTATGAAATGTTTTTATATCTGTTTCTGTCCTCTCTTATTTTCTTAAGCAGTGGTTTGTCCTTCTTTTTGAAGAGGTCCTTCACATGTTTTGTTAGTTGTATTTCTAGGATTTTATTCTCTTTGTAGCAACTGTGAATGGGAGGTCACTCATGATTTGGCTCTCTGTGTGTCTGTTGCTGATGTACAGGAATGCTCATAATTTTTGCACATTGTTTTTGTATCCTGAGACTTTGCTGAAGTTGCTTATCAACTTAAGGAGATTTGGGCTGAGACAATGGGGTCTTTTAAATATACAATCATGTCATCTGCAAATAGAGACAATTTGACTTCCTCTTTTTCTAATTGAATAACCTTTATTTCTTTTAGCATGAAACCAAAGTGAGATGCACTTCTCAGGAAATCAGCTCAGCAGTTGCAACGACAGAAAAAAAGAAAAAAACAACTCTCACCTTTTTATATAAAAAGCAGATATAACCTTTAACATACAAATTCTCAAGGTAAGCAATAACTTGTCCTCAAGGGGACTTTACAGTCCCATTTGTCACACACCTTTCATTTTAAACGTTCTTAGCAATTGGGGTAACCGTCTCTGTTAGACAATTGGCTTTTCCAAAGAAAAAAATAAACTTCTTATGTCTTTATAAAAGGAGGTTGTCTTGCAACTTGGAGTAAGATACCTGCGGAACTTACCCTCCCAGCCTCCTACTGAACCTGAGAAATGGAGGTGTTATCTTCCTTGATAATTTTCAAAGTGATGATTCCCAGGCTTTCAGAACAGCATCTTTGGGTCTTAAAACTAATGAGACTAAGTTATCTTTTAAGAATATTTACATACATTTCAATATGACAAAGATGTACAAGCTTTCTAAAATAACCGCCCTAAGCAAAAGGTGCTTCTTTTCTTATTTTTTAACATGGAGAATATATGAGTCAGTTAGTAATTATAGGCTTCTAACAAAATACTACAGATTGGGTAAGTTAAACAACAGATATTTATTTCCTCACTGTTCTTGAGGCCGAAAGTCTAAGACGAAGGTGCCAGTGGGGTTGGCTTTTGGTGAGACTGCTCTTCCTATCTTGGAGACAGTTACCTTTTCACTCCCTCCCATGTGGCCTTTTCCCCATGCACAGGGAGAGAGATCTCTTGTGTCTCTTTCTCCTCTTAGAAGAACACCAGTCTTATCATACTGAAGCCCAATCCTTGTCATCTCATCTAACCTTAATTAACTCTTTAAAGGCCCTCTCTTCCAATAAAGTCACACTGGAGGGTAGGACTTCCACATGCAAATTTAGTGTGGGGCACAATTCAGTCCTTCACATAGAGTCGAGCTTCTTATTTTTAGTTGGCCTTTGTCCTTATGGGAATAACAAGCCAGGCTGAGTCCTTCTCATCATGGGGCATGTATTGGAAGAAGAGATGATGAAAAGCAAGTACATTTATCACTTGCAAGTAATAATCAAGGAAAGAAACAGTGATGAGTGAAGGCCCTTGGCTCAAGGATGAGAAGATACCTGTGAGCTCCTGGTTAGCCAGGTAGTAAATCAAGCATTCCTGATGATTTGGAAAGAATGGAGCTAGAAAAACCAATTCAGGAAAGCAGAATCATCTAGATAGTCAGTGATATAACTAAGTCGTATGTACTATTTAGGCCATCGATCAATAATTTATCAACATTCCACTTACATATTAGCTCATTTGTTTATGCACTCAACATTTAATCACCCCTAGATTCATTGTACACATCAGTATGGCTGAAAACTACCCAGATAATTTTTTCCTTCCTGCAATCACTTACTACCACTGTAGATTTTATGAAACTATTAATCAGGTTTGAACTTAGATTTCAATTTCAAGCTGTTGTCATGTTGATTTTACACAAAGAATTGTGAGGTGACATGTCAGAATTCTCTTCCTACCAGTACAGTTCACAAAACCCATGAAACATTTATATGGCTTGAAGCATCATATGTGCTCAGTTTATGGTGAGAAAACAGTTATCTGCATTTCTTCCCAGTTTTAAAAAAACAACCATCAACTAATTGAAAAAGCATAACTCACTCAAAATAACTGAAAGATGGTCTAAATAAATTTACAAGATTATGTAGTCTGTTAACATCCACAGATAGATAGTAAACTTACATCGAAGGAGTTTGGGATGAGTCTTCACTCATGAAGTACTGAGTTTCAGAACTCAGTACTTCCCTCTTCTCAATGTATGGCCATTCTGTTGGTAGGGTGGATTTTCATCACTGGAAGCAGATGTTACACTGCTCCTCCCCTCAGGCAATCTGGCTTAGAGGAAGGCAAGTGAAGGCCAGATGAGACTGAGCCTGCACCCAGCTCCCCATGCCCATCCAACCCTCTGATTCTCTACCCTGCGCATCTTGAAGTCAAGTTAGGTATGTTTTAATGACTGTGTCATAGTTTAAAGAGATGAAAGCGATGATGATTCATTGTGCATTTGTTAAACCAAGTTTCAGACATGATTAACGTGGGCCCTGGACACCAAGCATGGGTGAATTATTTTAGTCTCAGGAAGACAGGTTTTGTAATGTATTTTGTATTAGGCAGAATGAGAAAGTAGAGAGATTGGAGAGTCCTAGATAAGCTGATAGAGAATGGGTAGGACCCCACTGGCACCTTCTCACCCTTCTCCTGACCAGCAGACTGCTGGTTAATCCCGGCTTTGGTCTCGCCTAGCTTCCTACGTGGTTCATCAGTGGCAGTGAGGCACAATGCATTATCTGCTGAAACACAAAGAAAATGCTGATGCATTTCACATTTATTTCCTCAAGTCAATTGAACTTTCCCCTAAAATACGGTCACATTATTAATTACTTTAAATCTTGTCTTTGCCACATATTATGTGTAACATTGAGTAAGCAATTTAACTTTTCTACGTCTCATTCCCTCATCTGTAAAATGAGGTTGACAATAGTGTCCCCTGAGGGTGGTTGGTGAGAATATTAAATAAATCAATATATGTAAACCTCTCAGAACCATGCCTAGTGCATAACAAATACTTCATAGAAAGATTCTTTGTTATTTTATTTTCCACAAGTTATTGGGGTGCAGCTGGTATTTGGTTACATGAGTAAATTCTTTAGTAATGTGTGAGATCCTAGTGCACCCATCGCCTGAGCAGTATACACGGCATTGTATTTGTTGCTTTTGTCCCTTGTGCCTCCCCCCCTCCACCAAGTCATCGAAGTCCACTGTGTCATTCTTAAGCCTTTGTGTACTCATAGCTTAGTTCCCGCATATCAGTGAGAACATACAATATTTGGTTTTCCATTCTCGAGTCGCTTCACTTAGAATAAGTCACCAATCTCATCTAGGTTATGGCAAATGCTGCTAATTTATTCCTTTTTTGGCTGAGTAGTATTCCATCATGTATCTGTATGCCAGTTTCTTTATCCACTCATTTATTGATGGGTATTTGGGTTGGTCCCATGATTTTGCAGTTGTGAATTGTGTTGCTATAAACATGCATGTGCAAGTATCTTTTCTCAAATAATGACTTTTTTTTTTTCTGAGTAGATATCCAGTAGTGGTATTGCTTGATCAAATGGTAATTCTACTTTTAGTTCTTTAAGGAACTCCGCCCTGTTTTCCGTAGTGGCCGTACTAGTTTATATTTCTTCTAGCAGTGTAGAAGTGTTCCCTAATTGCCACAACCATGCCAACATCTACTGTTGTTGTTGTTGTTGTTGTTGTTGTTTTTACATTCTTTGATTATGACCATTCTTGCAGGAGTAAGGTGGTATTGCATTGTTGTTTTGATTTACATTTCCCACATCATTAGTGATGTTGAGCATTTATTAAATTATTTGCTAGCCATTTGTATGTCTTCTTTGGAGAATTGTCTATTCATGTCTTAGCCCACTTTTGGATGGGGTTGATTGATTTTTTCTTACTGATTTGTTTGAGTTTGTTGTAGATTCTGGATATGAGTCCTTTGTCAGAAGTATATATTGTGAACATTTTGTCTCACTCTGTGAGTTAACTGTTTATTCTGCTGACTGTTATTTTTGCCATGCAAAAGCTCTTTAGTTATCTCTCAGCTATTTATCTTTGTTTATATTGCAATTGCTTTTGGGTTTTTAGTCATAAAATCTTTGCCTAAGCCAATGCCTAAAAGGGTTCTTCCAGTGTTATCTTCTGGAATTTTTATAGTTTCAGGTTTTAGGTTTAAGTCTTTAATCTGTCCTGAGTTGATTTTTGTATAAGGTGAGAGATGAGGATTCGGCTTTATTCTCCTACATGTGGCTGGCCAGTTATCTCAGCACCATTTGTTGAAAAGGGTGTCCTTTCTCCACTTGATGTTTTTGCTTGCTTTACTGAAGATCAGTTGGCTGTAAGTATTTGGTTTTATTTCTGGATTTTCTATTCTGTTCCCATTGATCTATGTGCCTGTTTTTATACCAGTACCATGCTGTTTTGGTGACCATGGCCTTATAGTTTGAAATCAGGAAGTGTGATGCCTCCAGATTTGTTCCTTTTACTTAGTCGTGCTTTGGCTATGTTGGCTCTTGTTTGTTTCCATATGAATTTTAGAACTGCTTTTCTTGAACTCCCGACCTCAGGTGATCCACCCGCCTTGGCCTCCAAAATGCTCGGATTACAGGCATGAGCCACCACGCCCGGCCTTAGAACTATTTTTCTAACTCTGTGAAGAATGATGGTAAAATTTTGATGGGAATTGCATCGTGTTTATACATTGCATGTATTTGTACATTGCAGTATGCTCATTTTTACAATATTGATTCTACCCATCCAGGGCCATGTGATGTGTTTTCATTTCTTTGTGTCATCTATGTTTTCTTTCATCCGTGTTATGTAGTTTTCCTACTAGAGGTCTGTCCACCCTTTTGTTAGATATATTCCTAAGTATTTTTTTTTTCTTTTTTTTTTTTTCTTTTTTGGCGGCAATGGTGAAAGGGTTGGAGTTCTTGATTTGGTTCTCCATTTTGTCACTGTTGGTGTATAGAAGAGCTGATTTGTGTACATTAATCTCGTATTGGGAAATCTGCTAAATTATTTTATCAGTTCTGTGAGCTTTCTTGGGGAGTCCTTTGGGTTTTCAAGGTAGATGATCATATTGTTAGCAAACAGAGACAGTTTGACTTCCTCTTTATCTGTTTGGATGCCCTTTATTTCTTTCACTTGTCTGATTGCCCTGGCTAGGATTTCCAGTACTATGTGGAAGAGGAATGGTGAGAGTGGCCATCCGTGTCTCGTTTCCATTCTCAGGAGGAATGCTTTCAACTTTTCCCCATTCAGTATTATGTTGGCTGTGGGTATGGCATAGATGGCCTTTATTACATTAAGGTATGTCCCTTGTGTACCGATTTTGCTGAAGGTTTTAATCAGAAAATGATGCTGGATTTTGTTAAATGCTTTTTCTGCATCTATTGAGATGATCATGTAATATTTGTCTTTAATTCTGTTAATGTGGTACAGCACATTTATTGACTTGCTTATGTTACCCCATCCCTGCATCCCTGGTATGAGTCACTTGATCATGGTAGATTATCTGTTTGATATGTTGTTTGATTTGCTTAGCAAGTATTTTATTAAGAATTTTAGCATGTATCTTTATCAAGGACATTGCTCTGTAGTTTTCTTTTTAGTTGTGTCCTTTCCTGGCTTTGGTAATAGGGTGATGCTGGCTTCATAGAATGGATCAAGGAGGGTTCCTTCTTTCTCTGTCTTGTGGAATAGTGTCAAAAGGATTGCTGTCAATTCTTCTTTGAATATCTGGTAGGATTCTGTGGTGATTCCATCTGCTTCTGAACTTTTTATTGTTGGTAATTTTTAAATTACCATTTCAGTCTTGCTACTTGTTATTAGTTTGTTTGGGGCATCTAATTCTTTCTGATTGAAGCTAAGAGGGCTGTATTTTTCCAGGAATTCATCCATCTCTTCTAGCTTTTCTAGTTTATTTCTGTCAAGGTGTTCGTAATAGCCTTGAGTGATCTTTAGTATTTCAGTGGTGTGAGTTGTGATATCTTCCGTTGTGCTTCTCAGTGAGGTTATTGGGATGTTTCTCTCTTCTCTTGGGTAATTCTGCTAATGGTCTACCAGCTTTATTTATCTTTTCAAAGAACCAGCTTTTTGTTTCATTTATCTTTTGTATTTTTGTTCGTTTGTTTCTATTACATTTAGTCTGGTGTTGGCTATTTCCTTTCTTCTGGGTTTGGGTTTGGGTTTGGTTTATGTTTTTCCTCTCATTCCTTGAGGCACGACCTTAGATTGTCTGTTTGTGCTCTTTCAGACTTTTTGACGTAGGTGTTAAGGGCTATGCAGTTTTCTCTTAGCACCTCCTTAGTTGTAGCTCAGAGGTTTTGATAGGTTGTGTAATTTAAATATGTCATTGAGTTTGACAAATTTTTACATTTCTATCTCAATTTGCTTTGGGACCCAGTGCTCTTTCAGGAGCAGGTTATTTAATTTCCATGTATTTGTGTGGTGTTGAAGGTTCCTCTTTGAGTTTATTTCCAGTTTGATTCCACTGTTGGTATGATAGAGTGCTTGATACAATTTCAGTTGTCTGAAACTTCCTGAGGGTCGTTTTATGGCCTATCATATGGTCTATACTGGAGAAAGTTCCATGTATTGTTGAACAGAATGTGTATTCTGTGGTTGTTGGATGAAGCGTTCTGTATATATCTGTTAAGTCTATTTATTCCAAGGTATAGTTTAAATCCATTGTATCTTTCTTGACTTTCTGTCTTGATGACCTGTCTAGTGCTGTCAGTGGAGTATTGAAGTCCCCCGCTCTTATGGTGTTGCTGTCTACCTCATTTCTTAGGTCCGTTCGTAATTGTTTTATAAATTTGGGAACTCCAGTGTTAGCTGCATATATGTTTAGGATCGTGGTGTTTTCCTGTTGGACAAGGCCTTTTACCATTATGTACTATCTCTCTTTGTCTGTTTTAACTGCTGTTGCTTTAAAATTTGTTTTGTCTGATCTAAGAACAATTATCCCTGCTCAGTTTGGTGTCCTTTTGTATGAAATGCCTTTTTCCAGCCTTTTACTTTAAGTTTCTGTGAGTCCTCATGTGTCAGGCAAGACTCCTGAAGGCAGCAGATGGTTGGTTGGTGAGTTCTTACCCATTTTGCAGTTCCGTATCTTTTAAGTGGAGCATTTGGGCCATTTACATTCGATGTTAGTATTGAAATGTGAGGTATCATTGCAGTCATCATGCTCTTTGTTGCCTGCATAGTCTGTGTTGTTTTGTTTTCGCTTTTTACCTTGTAATTTTGTTTTATTGGTTTTGTGTGATTTATGCATTAAAGAGATTCTGTTTGCGTGTGATTCCAGGATTTTGTTTCAAGATTTAGAGCTCCTTTTATAGCGGTTCTTGTAGTGGTGGTTTGGTAATGGTCAATTCTGTCAGTGTGTGTTTGTCTGAAAATGACTGTATCTTTCCTTCTTAAATAATGCTTAGTTTCACTGGATGCAAAATTCTTGGCTGCTAACTGTTTTGTTTGAGGAGGCTGAAGATAGGACACCAATCCCTTCTAGCTTGTAGGGTTTATGCAGGTAAATCTGCTTTTAATCGGGTGACTTTGGTTTTACAGGTTACCTGGTGCTTCTGTCTCACAGCTCTTAAGAGTCTTTCTTTCCTCTTAACTTTGGATAATTTGATGGCAATATGCCTAGGCAAAGACCTTTCTGTGATGAATTTCCCACGTCTTCTTCATGCTTCTTGTATTTGCATGCCTAGGTCTCTATCTGGGCCAGGGAAGTTTTCCTCAGTTATTTCCCTAAATATGCTTTCCAAACTTTTAGAATTTTCTTCTTCCTCAGGAATACCAATTATTCTTAGGTTTAGTCATTTAACATAATCCCATAATTTGTGGAGGCTTTGTTCATAATTTCTTATTCTTTTTTCTTTGTCTTTGTTGGGTTGGGTTAATTCAAAGTCCTTATCTTTGAGCTCTGAATTTCTCTCTTCCACTTGTTCAATTCTATGGCTGAGACTTTCCAGAGCATTTTACATTTCTAAAAGTATGAACAAATTTTCCTGAATTTTGGATTGTTTTTTTTTTTTTTTTTCTTGAAGCTGTCTGTTTCCTTTAATATTTCTCCATTCACTTCTAGTATCATTTTTTGGATTTTTTTTTTCCCACCCCCACAGGGCTTTGCCTTTCTCTGGACCCTCCCTGAGTAGCTTAACTAACCTCCTGAATTCTTTTTCAGGGGAATCAGGGATGTCTTCCTGGGTTGAATCCATTGCTGGTGAACTAGTGTGATTTTTGTGGGGTGTTGACACGCCTTGTTTTGCCATATTACCAGGGTTGGTTTTCTGGTTCTTTCTCATTGGGCTAGGCTGTGTTAGAGGCAAAGTCTAGGGCTGAAGGCTGTTCTGATATTTTTTGTCCCATGGGGTGTTCCCGTGGTGTAGTGTTCTCCCTGTTCTCCTGTGGATGTGGCTTCCTGTGAGCTGACTGCAGTGATTGTTGTCTCTTCTGGATCCAGCCACCCAGTGAGTCTACCTGGTTCTGGGCTGGTACTGGGGATCGTTTGCACAGAGTCCTGTGATGTGAACCATCTATGGATCTCTCAGTTGTGGATACCAGTGCCTGTTCTGGAGGAGGTGGTGTAGGGTGCAGCAAACCCATGAGGGTTCTTAACTTTGTTGATTTAGAGGTCTATGTTTGTGCTGATTGGCCTCCTGCCAGGAGGTGGCACATCCCAGAAAGCATCAGCTGTGGTAGTGTGGAGAGAAACCATTGGTGGGTTTCTCTCCCAAGATTATATGCCCTTTGTCTTTCCCTACCAGGGTAGGTAGGGAAGGACCGTCATGTAGGGCAGGGCCAGGTGTGTGTGAGTTCAGACTCTCCTTGGGCAGGTCTTGCTGTGGTTGCTGTGGTGGGTGGGGATGAGACTCCCAGGTCACTGGCATTGTGTACCTAGGATTATGGCTGCCTCTGCTGGATCTTGCAGGTTGTCAGGGAAGTGGGGGAAAGCTGGCAGTCACAGGCCTCACCCAGCTCCCAGGAAACCTGAAGGGCCAGTCTCACTCCCACGATGCCCCCTGCAGCATCCCTGAGTCTGTTTCCAGGTGAATGACGAATCGGGCTCGGAAACTTGCCGGAGGGTTTCCTTCTTTCAGCTTCAGCTTCTCCATTGGGGACGTTTTCCACTTCCACAGCTGGGTCTCTCATAGTATTTGGGGTGTCTCTGGGGTCCTGAGGAAAGAGTCTGTTTCCTTCAGAGGGTCTGTCAGTCATCTCAGTATTGCTGGTTTGTTCTTGGAGTCAATCTGGAGCAAAAATTCACAGTGGAAGCCTCCACATGCTGCTCTGACTGGAGCTGCCACCTACTCCTGCCTCTCGTCTGCCTTGATCCATAAGTAGATTCCTAATTATGGAATTTGTGATTATTTTAAGTTATTTAAGGCAATTGTGTTCAGATCTTATTTTGCCACTAAAACTGCCTTGGAAATACGTTCTCTGCCACTCATGCTAACAGTGGTTATAGTGACACAATGGCATAACAGTTTCTCCAGAAATAATTCAGAATTCTCGGACAGTTTTTATTTGTGTCATTCTTTGGTTTATTTGGACAGATTCCGTTTTCCCGTGAATTACATTTGACCTTGTACAGAAATGTAACCAAATAACTGGAAAGTAATTTTCTATTCATTATACTAGTTATTTAATCTCTTAAATGATTATATCAAATAAATTTCTTCAGAGCATAAGAAATAGTGCATATAAAAATGCCTTTAAGACCTTGAAAAAAAATGTTTTCCAGAGGAGTTTTGGTTGTCTGCTTTAGCTTGGTTTGTTTTTACTAAGCTCATCGGTAATTTCTGTCCAACACCCAGCATGACGGAGTCTAGTTGAGTTGGACAGGGTTTGTGTACTGAGTCTGAAGGTTAAAATAAAAAATACATGTTGAATTCCATCTCAGAGGAGGTTATATGAACCACAAAGTTGTATGTTTTTCATGGCGTATAATATGCTTGTCTCAAGTGTGGGTATTCTTTCTACCAAAAGCACTACATTAAAAAGGATCATTTCTATATCCCATGCCAAACATGCCTCCCTGTGAATTTTAGATGACTCATTTCCCACAAGGGAGGTGGCTATGGAGGCCAGCTTTGTTGTTTTTAGTTTCATGGGATTTTCTTCCAGGAACTGGAATGTAAAGAGTATGGCCATGATGCAAACTTAAATGACGATAAGTCCCAGGCTTGCTTTGAGGAGTTACCACTGATATGCATATGCACACACCCACGTGCAACAAAAACTTCAGAGGCCGAATGACAGCACCAGCAGCTTTATGTATGACCCTGATTGGAGGCACTGCACAGGTGTGAGAACTGGGGATATTGTTTGGATGTTTTGTCTTTTCTGACTCTCATGATGACACGTGATTCACCCAGTGTTGGAGGTGGGGTCTAGCGGGAGGTGTTTGTGTTATGGGAGCAGATCTCTCATGAATGACTTGATGCCCTCCCCAGGGAAATGAGTGATTTATTGCTCTATTAGTTTAGCTGGTTAAGAGTCTGGGACCTCCCTCTTCTCTTGCAATGTGAAACACCGGCTTCCCCTTTGCCTTCCACCACGAGTAAAAGCTCCCAGAGGTCTGACCACTAGTTGAGCAGGTGGCGGTGCCATGCTTGTATTGCCCGCAGAACTGTGAGCCAAAGAAACCTCTTTTCTGAATAAGTTACCCAGTCTCAGATATTCCTTTACAGCAATACAAAATGGACTAACACAACTGGGAAGTCCCATCCCTGGGAAGAGCTGTCCCTAATCTTTTTGACAACAGAGACTGGTTTCCGTCTTGGGCAGCTTTACCCCAAAACCAGTTGGGATGGTTTTTGGATGAAACTGTTCCACTTCAGATCATCAGGCAATAGTTAGATTCTCATATGGAGTGCACAAGCTAGATCCCTCACATGTGCAGTTGACGACAGAGTTTACGCTCCTGTCAGAATCTAATGCTGGCTGATGTAACAGGAGGCAGGTCTCAGGTGGTAATGCTCACTTGCCTGCCACTGACCTCCTGCTGTACAGCCCAGTTCCTAGCAGGCCGCAGACCAGTCTCAGTCCACGGCCTGGGGAGTTAGGAACCCCTGCTCAGGAAGGTCAGAGCCAAAGACAATTGTAGTGCCAGCAAAGAATTCTACCAGGTGCATCAGGAGATGGCTTAACACCTTTGGAATCCAGGGTCCTCTGGTAGAAGGATATTCTACCGAACCTGCAGGCCAACGTTTCTGTGCATGTAAGGGGCTTATTTTAGGTAGCCCAGGGGTTGTGGCCCTCCACTTATGAACCCCAAATATGTCTGGGGTAACATATGGAAGGAGAGGGAAGATTGTTGGGCATGGAGAATTGCCTCTGAGATGCTACAGAAGAGGCAAGAGAGTCACCCCTGTGTAACACATAAAAATTACAATAAAGAATTGAATTTTGATCTTTTTCATGGACTGGTAATCTACACGACACATACTAAGAATGTAAGGGTTGTATTTGTATTTTTGACAATAACACAGCTTGGGGTTGTATTTGTATTATTTTCAAAGATAGAGCTAAGGGATGTATTTATATTTTTGAAAATAACACAGCATCGGGGTGTATTTGTATTATTTTCAAATATACAGCTAAGGGTTGTATTTGTCTTTTTGAAAATAACACAGCTTGTGGGTGTATTTGTATTATTTTCCAAGATACAGCTTAGGGTTGTATTTGTATTTTTGAAAATAACACAGCTTGGGGCTGTATTTGCATTATTTTGCAAGATACAGCTAAGGGTTGTATTGGTATTTTTGAAAATAACACAGCTTGGGTGTGTATTTGTTTTTTTTTCCAAGATACAGCTAAGGGTTGTACTTGTATTTTGGAAAATAACAGGGCTTGGGGGTGTATTTGTATTATATTCCAAGATACAGCTAAGGGTCTTATTTGTATTTTTGAAAATAACACAGCTTGGGGGTGTATTTGTATTATTTTCCAAGATACAGCTAAGGGTCGTATTTGTATTTTTGAAAATTACACAGCTTGGGGGTGTATTTGTATCATTTTTAAACATACAGCTAAGGATTGTATTTGAATTATTGAAAATAACACAGCTTGGGGGTGTATTTCTATTATTTTCCAAGATACAGCTAAGGGTTGTATTTGTATTTTTGAAAATAACACAGCTTGGGGGTGTATTTGTATTATTTTCCAAGATACAGCCAAGGGTTTTATTTGTATTTATGACAATAACACAGCTTGGAGGTGTATTTGTTTTATTTTCCAAGATACAGCTAAGGGTTGTCTTTGAATTTTTAACAATAACACAGCTTAGGGGTGTGTTTATATTATTTTCAAAGATAAAGTTATGGGGTTTATTTGTATTTTTGACAATAACAGAGCTTGGGGGTATATGTATTATTTTCCAAGATAGAGCTAAGGGTTGTATTTGTATTTTTGAAAATAACACAGTTTGGGGATGTATTTGCATTATTTTCCAAGATACAGCTAAGGGTTGTATTGGTATTTTTGAAAATAACACAGCCTGGGGGTGTATTTGTGTTTTTTTCCAAGATACAGCTAAGGTTTCTATTTGTGTTTTTGAAAATAACACAGCTTGTGGGTGTATTTGTATTATTTTCCAATACAGAGCTAAGGGTTATATTTGTATTTTTAAAAATAACACAGCTTGTGGGTGAATTTGTATTATTTTGCAAGATACAGCTAAGGGTTGTATTTGTATTCTTGAAAATAACATAGCTTGGAGGTGTATTTGTATTATTTTCCAAGATAGAGCTAAGGGTTATATTTGTATTTTTGAAAATGACACAGCTTGGGTGTGTATTTCTATTATTTTCCAAGATACAGCTAAGGGTTGTATTTGTATTTTTGAAAATAACGCAGCTTGGCGGTGTAGTTGTATTATTTTCCAAGATAGAGCCAAGGGTTGAATTTGTATTTTTGACAGTAACCCAGCTTTGGAGTGTATTTGTGTTATTTTCAAAGATACAGCTAAGGGTTGTATATGTATTTTTGAAAATAACACAGCTTGGGGTTGTATTTGTATTATTTTCCAAGATACAGCTAAGGATTGTACTTGTATTTTGGAATATAACACGGCTTGGGGGTGTATTTGTGTTATATTCCAAGATACAGCTAAGGGTCGTATTTGTATTTTTGAAAATAAAACAGCTGGGGGAGTATTTGTATTATTTTCCAAGATAGAGCTAAGGGTCGCATTTGTATTTTTGAAAATAATATAGCTTGGGGGTGTATTTGTATCATTTTCAAAGATACAGCTAAGGATTGTATTTGTATTTTTGAAAATAACACAGCTTGGGGGTGTATTTGCATTATTTTCCAAGATACAGCTAAGGGTTTTATTGGTATTTTTGAAAATAACACAGCTTGGGGGTGTATTTGTGTTATTTTTCAAGATACATCTAAGGGTTGTATTTGTATTTTGGAAAATAACACAGCTAGGGGGTGTATTTGTATTATTTTCCAAGATACAGCTATGGGTTGTATTTGTATTTTCGTCAATAACACAGCTTGTGGGTGTATTTCTATTATTTTCCAAGATACAGCTAAGGGTTGTATTTGTATTTTTGAAAATAACACAGCTTGGGGGTGTATTTCTATTATTTTCCAAGATACAGCTAAGGGTTGTATTTGTATTTTGGAAAATAACGCAGCTTGGCGGGGTATTTGTATTATTTTCCAAGATAGAGCTAAGGGTTGAATTTGTATTTTTGAAAATAACACAGCTTGTTGGTGTATTTGTATTATTTTCCAAGATACAGCTAAGGGTTGTATTTGTATTTTTGAAAATAACACAGCTTGGGGTTGTATTTGCATTATTTTCCAAGATACAGCTTAGGGTTGTATTGGTAGTTTTGAAAATAACACAGCCTGGGATGTATTTTTGTTTTTTTTCCAAGATACAGCTAAGGGTTGTACTTGTATTTTGTAAAATAACACGGCTTGGGGGTGTATTTGTATTATTATCCAAGATACGTCTTAGTGTTGTATTTGTATTTTGGGAAATAACACAAATTGGGGGTGTATTTGTATTATATCCCAAGATACAGCTAAGGTTTCCATTTGTATTTTTGAAAATAACACAGCTTGTGGGTGTATTTGTATTATTTTCCAATATACAGCTAAGGTTTGTATTTGTATTTTTGAAAATAACACAGCTTGGGGGGTGGTATTTGTATCATTTTCCAAGATACAGCTATGGGTTGTATTTGTATTTTTGAAAATAACACAGCTTGGGGTTGTATTTGTATTATTTTCCAAGATAGAGCTAAGGGTTGAATTTGTATTTTTGAAAATAACACAGTTGGGGGTGTATTTGTATTATTTTCCAAGATAGAGTTAAGGGTTGTATTTGTATTTCTGAAAATAACACAGCTTGGGGGTATATTTCTATTATTTTCCAAGATACAGCTAAGGGTTGTATTTGAGTTTTTGAAAATATCACAGCTTGGGTGTGTATTTGAATTATTTTCCAAGATACAGCTAAGGGTTGTATTTGTATTTTTGAAAATAACACAGCTTGTAGGTGTATTTTTATTATTTTTCAACCTACATCTAAGGGTTGTATTTTTATTTTGGGAAATAACACAGCTTGGGGGTGTATTTGTATTATATTCCAAGATACAGCTAATGGTTCTATTTGTATTTTGGAAAATAACACAGCTTGTGGGTGTATTTGTATTATTTTCCATCATACAGCTAAGGGTTGCATTTGAATTTTTGAGAATAACACAGCTTGGGTGTGTATTTGAATTATTTTCCAAGATACAGCTAAGGTTTCTATTTGTATTTTTGAAAATAACACAGCTTGGGGGTGTATTTCTATTATTTTCCTAGATACAGCTAAGGGTTGTATTTGTATTTTTAAAAATAACTCAGCTTGGCGGTGTATTTGTATTATTTTCCAAGATAGAGCTAAGGGTTGAATTTGTATTTTTGAAAATAACACAGCTTGGGGGTGTATTTGTATTATTTTCCAAGATAGAGATAAGGGTTGTATTTGTATTTCTTAAAATAACACAGCTTGGGGGTGTATTTGTATTATTTTCCAAGATACAGCTAAGGGTTGTATTTGAGTTTTTGAAAATATCGCATCTTGGGTGTGTATTTGAATTATTTTCCAAGATACAGCTTCGGTTTCTATTTGTATTGAAAATAACACAGCATGTGGGTGTATTTGTATTATTTTACAATATTCAGCTAAGGGTTGTATTTGTATTTTTGAAAATAACACAGCTTGTGGGTGAATTTGTAATATTTTCCAAGATACAGCTAATGGTTGTATTTGTATTTTTGAAAATAACACAGCTTGTGGGTGTATTTCTATTATTTTCCAAGATACAGCTAAGGGTTGTATTTGTATTTTTGAAAATAACGCAGCTTGGCGGTGTATTTGTATTATTTTCAAAGATAGAGCTAAGGGTTGAATTTGTATTTTTTAAAATAACACAGCTTGAGGGTGTATTTGTATTATTTTCCAAGATAGAGTTAATCGTTGTATTTGTAGTTCTGAAAATAACACAGCTAGGTGGTGTATTTGTATTATTTTCCAAGATACAGTTAAGGGTTGTATTTGAGTTTTTGAAAATATCACAGCTCGGGTGTATATTTGAATTATTTTCCAAGATACAGCTAAGGTTCGTATTTGTATTTTTGAAAATAACACAGCTTGTCGGTGTATTTGTATTATTATCCAACATACATCTTAGGGTTGTATTTGTATTTGGGGAAATAACACAGCTTGGGGGTGTATTTGTAGTATATTCCAAGATACAGCTAATGGTTCTATTTGTATTTTGGAAAATAACACAGCTTGTGGGTGTATTTGTATTATTTTCCATGATACAGCTAATTGTTTTATTTGAATTTTTGAGAATAACAAAGCTTGGGTGTGTATTTGAATTATTTTCCAAAATACAGCTATGGTTTCTATTTTTATTTTTGAAAATAACACAGCTTGTGGGTGTATTTGTATTATTTTCCAATATATAGCTAAGCGTTGTATTTGTATTTTTGAAAATATCACAGTTTGGGGGAGGTATTTGTATTATTTACCAATATACAGCTTTGGGTTGTATTTGTATTTTTGAAAATAACACAGCTTGGGGTTGTATTTGCATTATTTTCCAAGATACAGCTAAGGTTTGTATTGGTATTTTTGAAAATAACAAAGCCTGGGGTGTATTTGTGTTTTTTTCCAAGACACAGCTAAGGGTTGTACTTGTATCTTAGAAAATAACACGGCTTGGGGTGTAATTGTATTATATTCCAAGATACAGCTAAGGGTCGTATTTGTATTTTTGAAAATAACAAAGCTTCGGGGTGTATTTGTATTATTTTCCAAGATACAGCTAAGGGTCGTATTTGTATTTTTGAAAAAAACACAGCTTGTGGGTGTTTTTGTATCATTTTCAAATATACAGCTAAGGATTGTATTTGTATTTTTGAAAATAACACAGCTTGGGCGTGTCTTTGTATTATTTTCCAAGATACACCTAAGGGTTGTATTTGTATCTTTGAAAATAACACAGCATGGGGTTGTATTTCTATTATTTTCCAAGATACAGCTAAGGGTTGTATTTGTATTTTTGAAAATAACACAGCTTGGGTGTGTATTTGTATTATTTTCCAAGATACAGCTAAGGGTTGTATTTGTATTTTTGAAAATAGCACAGGTTGGGGGCGTATTTGTATTATTTTCCAAGATACAGATAAGGGTTGTATTTGTATTTTTGAAAATAACACAGCTTGTGGGTTTATTTGTATTATTTTCCGAGATAAAGCAAAGGGTTGTATTTGTATTTTTGACAATAACACAGCTTGGGGGTGTATTAGTATTATTTTCCAAGATACAGCTAACGGTTGTATTTGTGTTTTTGAAAATAACACAGCTTGGGGGTGTATTTGTATTATTTTCCAAGATACAGCTAAGGGTTGTATTTGTATTTTTGAAAATAACACAGTTTTGGGTTGTATTTGTATTATTTTCCAAGATACAGCTAACGGTTGTATTTGTATTTTTGAAAATAACAGAGCTTGGAGTTGTATTTGTATTATTTTCAAAGACAGAGCTAAGGGTTGTGTTTGTATTTTTGAAAATAACACAGCTTTGGTGTGTATTTGTATTATTTTCCAACATACAGCTATGGCTTGTATTTGTGTTTTTGAAAATAACACAGCTTGGTTATGTATATGCATTATTTTCCAAGATACAGCTTAGGGTTGTATTTGTATTTTTGAAAACAACACATTTTGTAGGTGTATTTGTATTATTTTACAAGATACAGCTAAGGGTTGTATTTGTATTTTTGAAAATAACACAGCTTGGGGGTGTATTTGTATTATTTTCCAAGACACAGCTAAGGGTTGTATTTGTACTTTTGAAAATAACACAGCTTGGGGTTGTATTTGTATTATTTTCGAGATACAGCTAAGGGTTGTATTTGTCTTTTTAAAAATAACACAGCTTGGGGGTGTATTTGTATTATATTCCAAGATACAGATAAGGGTTGTATTTGTGTTTTTGAAAATAACACAGCTTGGTGGTGTATTTGTATTATTTTCCAAGATACAGCTAAGGGTTGCATTTGTATTTTTCAAAAAAACACAGCTTGGTGGTGTATTTGAATTATTTTACAAGATACAGCTAAGTGTTGTATTTGTATTTTTGACAATAACAAAGCCGGGGGTGTATTTGAAGTATTTTCCAAGATACAGCTAAGGGTTGTATTTGTATTTTTGAAAATAACACATCTTAGGGGTGTATTTGTATTATTTTCCGAGATACAGCTAAGGGTTGTATTTGTATATTTGAAAATAACACAGCTTCGGGGTTTATTTGTATTATTTTTGGAGGTAGAGCTAAGGGTTGTATTTGTATTTTTGAAAATAACACAGCTTGGGAGAGTGTTTGTATTTTTTTCCGAGATACAGTGAAGGGTTGTGTTTGTATTATTGAAAATAACACCGCTGGGGGGTGTATTTGTATTATTTTCTGAGATACAGCTAAGGGTTGTAATTATATTTTTGAAAATAACATAGCTTGGGTGTGTATTTATATTATTTTCCGAGATATAGCTATGGGTTGTATTTGTATTTTTGAAAATAACACAGCTTGGGGGTGTATTTGCATTATTTTCCGAGATACAGCTAATGTTTGTATTTGTATTTTTGTAAATAACGCAGCATGGGTGTGTATTTGTATAATATTCCAAGATAGAGCTAAGGGTTGTATTTGTGTTTTTGAAAATTACACAGCTTTGGGGTGTATTTTTATAATTTTCCAAGATACAGCTAAGGGTAGTATTTGTATTTTTGAAAATAACACAGCTTGGGGGTATATTTGTATTATTTTCCAAGATACAGCTAAGGGTTGTATTTGTTTTTTCGAAAATAACACAGGTTGGGGGTGTATTTGCATTATTTTCCAAGATACAGCTAATGGTTGTATTTGTATTTTTGAAAATAACACAGATTGGGTGCGTATTTGTATTATTTTACAATATAGAGCTAAGGGTTGTATTTGTATATTTGAAAGAAACAAAGCCAGGGGGTGTATTTTTATTATTTTCCAAGGTGCAGATAAGGGTTGTATTTGTATGTTTGACAGTAAAACAGCTGGGGGTGTGTTTGTATTATTTTCCGAGATATACCTATGGGTTGTATTTGTATTTTTGAAAATAACACAGCTTGGGGTTGTATTTGTATTATTTTCCGAGATACAGCTAATGGTTGTATTTGTATTTTTGTAAGTAACACAGCATGTGTGTGGATTTGTATAATATTCCAAGATAGAGTTAAAGGTTGTATTTGTGTTTTTGAAAATTATACAGCTTGGGGGTGTATTTTTATTATTTTCCAAGATACAGCTAAGGGTAGTATTTGTATTTTTGAAAAAAACACAGCTTGGTGGTGTATTTGAATTATTTTACAATTTACAGCTAAGGGTTTTATTTGTATTTTTGAAAATAACAAAGCCGGGGGTGTATTTTTTATTATTTTCCAAGATACAGCTAAGGGTATTATATGTATTTTTGACAATAACACAGCTTGTGGGTGTATTTGTATTATTTTCTAACATACAGCTAACTGTTGTATTTGTATTTTTGACAATAACACAGCTTGGGGGTGTATTTGAATTATTTGCCAAGATACAGCTAAGGGTTGTATTTGTATTTTTGAAAATAACACAGCTTGGGATTGTATTTGTATTATTTTCCAAGATATATCTAAGGGTTGTATTTGTATTTTTGAAAGTAACACAGCTTGGGGGTGTATTTGTATTATATTACAAGATACAGCTAATGGTTCTATTTTTATTTTGGAAAATAACACAGCTTGTGGGTGTATTTGTATTATTTTCCATGATACAGCTAAGGGTTGTATTTCAATTTTTGAGAATAACACAGCTTGGGTGTGTATTTGAATTATTTTCCAAAATATAGCTAAGGTTTCTATTTGTATTTTTGAAAATAACACAGCTTGTGGGTGTATTTGTATTATTTTCCAATATACAGCTAAGGGTTGTATTTATATTTTTGAAAATAACACAGCTTGGGGGTGTTTTTGTATTATTTTCCAAGATACAGCTATGGGTTGTATTTGTATTTTTGAAAATAACACAGCTTGGGGTTGTATTTGCATTATTTTCCAAGATACAGCTAAGGGTTGTATTGGTATTTTTGAAAATAACACAGCCTGGTGGTGTATTTGTGTTTTTTTCCAAGATACAGCTAAGTGTTGTACTTGTATTTTGGAAAATAACACGGCTTGGGGGTGTAATTGTATTATATTCCAAAATACAGCTAAGGGTCGTATTTGTTTTTTGAAAATAACACAGCTTTGGGGTGTATTTGTATTATTATCTAAGATACAGCTAAGGTTCGAATTTGTTTTTTTGAAAAAAACACAGCTTGGGGGTGTATTTGTATCATTTTCAAAGATACAGCTAAGGATTGTATTTGTATTTTTGAAAATCACACAGCTTAGGGGTGTAATTGTCTTATTTTCCAAGATACAGCTAAGGTTTGTATCTGTAATTTTGAAAATAACACAGCTTGGTGGTGTATTTGTATTATTTTCCAAGATACATCTAAGGGTTGTGTTTGTATTTTTGAAAATATCACAGCGTGGGGTTGTATTTGTATTATTTTCCAAGATACAGCTAAGGTTGTATTTGTATTTTTGAAAATAACACAGCTTGGGGGTGTATTTGTATTATTTTCAAAGACACAGATGAGGGTGGTATTTGTAATTTTGAAAATAACACAGATTGGGGGTGTATTTGTATTATTTTCCAAGATACAGCTAAGGGTTGTATTTGTATTTTTGAATATAACACAGCTTGGTGGTGTATTTGTATTATTTTCCAAGGTACAGCTTAGGGTTGTATTTGTATTTTTGAAAATAACACAGCTTGGGGGTGTATTTGTATTATTTTCCGAGATACAGCTAAGGGTTGTATTTGTATTTTTGAAGATAACGGACCTTGGGGGTGTATTTGTATTCTTTTCCGAGATACAGCTAAGGGTTGTATTTGTATTTTTGAAAATAACACAGCTTGGGGGTGTATTTGTATTATTTTTTGAGATACAGCTAAGGGTTGTATTTGTATTTTTGAAAATAACACAGCTTTGGGGTGTATTTGTATTATTTTCCAAGATACAGCTAAGGGTTTTATTTGTATTTTTGAAAATAACACAGCTTGGGGGTGTATTTGTATTATTTTACAAGATACAGCTAAGGGTTGTATTTGTATTTTTGACAATAACAAAGCCTGGGTGTGTACTTGAATTATTTTCCAAGATACAGGTAAGGTTTGTATTTGTATTTTTGATAATAACACAGCTTGAGGGTGTATTTGTATTATTTTCCAAGATACACCTAAGGGTGGTATTTGTATTTTTGAAAATAACACAGTTTGGGGTTGTATTTGTATTATTCTACAAGATAGAGCTAAGGGTTTTTTTGTATTTTTTAGAATAACTCAACTTGGGCGTGTTTTTGTATTATTTTACAAGATACAGCTAATGGTTGTTTCTGTATTTTGGAAAATAACACAGCTTGTGGGTGTGTTTGTATTATTTTTCAAGATACAGCTAAGGTTTGTATCTGTAATTTTGAAAATAACACAGATTGGGGGTGTATTTGTACTATTTTCCAAGATACATCTAAGGGTTGTATTTTTATTTTTGAAAATAACACAGCTTGGGTGTGTATTTGTATTATTCTCCAAGATACAGCTAAGAATTGTATTTCTATTTTGGAAAATAACACAGCTTGGGGGTGTATTTGTATTATTTTCCAAGATAGAGCTAAGGGTTGTATTTGTATTTATGAAAATAACATAGCTTGGGGCTGTATTGGTATTATTTTCCAAGATACAGCTAAGGTTTTATTTATATTTTGGAAAATAACACAGCTTGGGGTTGTATTTGTATTATTTTCCAAGATACAGCTAAGGGTTGTATTTGTATTCTTGAAATTAACACAGCTTTGGGGTATATTTGTATTATTTTCCCAGAAAAAGCTCTGTGTTATATTTGTATTTTTGACAATACCACAGCTTGGGGGTGTATTTGTATTATTTTCCAAGATACAGCTAAGTGTTGTATTTGTATTTTTGAAAATATCACAGCTTGGGGTGTATTTGTATGATTTTCCAAGATACAGCTAAGGGTTCTATTTGTATTTTTGAAAATAAGACAGCTTGGGGGTGTATTTGTATTATTTTCAAAGACAAAGCTGAGGGTGGTATTTGTAATTTTGAAAATAACACAGCTTGGGGGTGTATTTGTATTATTTTCCGAGATACAGCTAAGGGTTGTATTTGTATTTTTGAAAATAACACAGCTTGGGGGTGTATTTGTATTATTTTCCGAGATACAGCTAAGGGTTTTATTTGTATTTTTCAAAATAACAGAGCTTCGGGGTTTATTTGTATTATTTTCGAAGATACAGCTAAGGCTTGTTTTTGTATTTTTGAAAATAACACAGCTTGTGAGAGTGTTTGTATTTTTTTCCGAGATACAGCTAAGGGTTGTATTTGTATTTTTGAAAATAACACAGCTTGGGGGTGTATTTGTATTATTTTCCGAGATACAGCTAAGGGTTTTATTTGTATTTTTCAAAATAACAGAGCTTCGGGGTTTATTTGTATTATTTTCGGAGATACAGCTAAGGCTTGTTTTTGTATTTTTGAAAATAACACAGCTTCGGGGTTTATTTGTATTATTTTCGGAGATACAGCTAAGGGTTGTATTTGTATTTTTGAAAATAACACTGCTTGGGGGTGTATTTGTATTATTTTCCGAGATACAGCTAAGGGTTGTATTTGTATTTTTGAAAATAACACAGCTTAGGGTTGTATTTGTATTATTTTCCGAGATACAGCTAATAGTTTATTTGTATTTTTGTAAATAACACAGCATGGGTGTGTATTTGTATAATATTCCAAGATAGAGCTAAGGGTTGTATTTGTGTTTTTGAAAATTACACAGCTTGGGGGTGTATTTTTATTATTTTCCAAGATACAGCTAAGGGTAGTATTTGTATTTTTGAAAAAAACACAGGCTTGGTGGTGTATTTGAATTATTTTACAATTTACAGCTAAGGATTTTATTTGTATTTTTGACAATAACAAAGCTGGGGGTGTATTTGTATTATTTTCCAAGATACAGCTAAGGGTTGTATTTGTATTTTTGACAATAACACAGCTTGTGGGTGTATTTGTATTATTTTCTAAGATACAGCAAAGTGTTGTATTTGTATTTTTGACAATAACACAGCTTGGGGGTGTATTTGAATTATTTTCCAAGACACAGCTAAGGGTTGTATTTATATTTTTGAAAATAACACAGCTTGGGATTGTATTTGTATAATTTTCCAAGATACAGCTATGAATTGCATTTGTATTTCTGACAATAACACAGCGTGATGGTGTATTTTTATTATTTTCAAAGACACAGCTAAGGGTGGTATTTGTAATTTTGAAAATAACACAGCTTGGATGTGTATTTGTATTATTTTCCAAGATACAGCTAATGGTTGTATTTGCATTTTTGAAAATAACACAGCTTGGGGGTGTATTTGTATTATTTTCCAAGATACAGCTAAGGGTTGTATTGTGTTTTCGAAAATAACACAGCTTGGGGGTGTATTTGCATTATTTTCCAAGATAGAGCTAAGGGTTGTATTTGTATTTTTGAAAATAACATAGCTTGGGGGTGTATTGGTATTATTTTCCAAGATACAGCTAAGGGTTGTATTTGTATTTTTGAAAATAACACAGTTTGTGGTTGTATTTGTATTATTTTACAAGATAGAGCTAAGTGTTGTATTTGTATTTTTTAGAATAACTCAACTTGGTGTTCTATTTTTATTATTTTACAAGATACAGCTAATGGTTGTTTCTGTATTTTATAAAATAACACAGCTTGTGGGTGTATTTGTATTATTTTTCAAGATACAGCTAAGGTTTCCATCTGTAATTTTGAAAATAACACAGCTTGGGGGTGTATTTTTATTATTTTCCAAGACACAGCTAAGATTTGTATTTCTATTTTGGAAAATAACACAGTTTGGGGGTGTATTTGTTTTATTTTCCAAGATAGAGCTAAGGGTTGTGTTTGTATTTCTGAAAATAACATAGCTTGGGGGTGTATTGGTATTATTTTCAAAGATACAGCTAAGGGTTGTATTTATATTTTGGAAAATAACACAGCTTGGGGGTGTATTTGTATTACTTTCCAAGATACAGCTTAGGGTTGTATTTGTATTCTTGAAATTAACACAGCTTTGGGGTATTTGTGTATTATTTTCCAAGATACAGCTAAGGGTTGTATTTGTATTTTTTAAAATAACACAGCTTGGGTGTGTATTTGTATTATTTTCAAAGACACAGCTAAGGGTTGTATTTGTAATTTTGAAAATAACACAGCTTCGGGGTGTATTTGTATTATTTTCCAAGATACAGCTAAGGGTTGTATTTGTATTTTTGAAAATAACACAGCTTGGTGGTGTATTTGTATTATTTTCCAAGATACAGCTAAGGGTTGTATTTGTATTTTTGAAAATAACACAGCTTGGGGGTTTATTTATATTATTTTCCGAGATACAGCTAAGGGTTGTATTTGCATTTTTGAAAATAACACAGCTTGGGGGTGTATTTGTATTATTTTCCGAGATACAACTAATGGTTGTATTTGTGTTTTCGAAAATAACACAGCTTGGGGGTGTATTTGCATTATTTTCCAAGATACAGCTAATCGTTGTATTTGTATTTTTGAAAATAACACAGATTGGGTGTGTATTTGTATTATTTTACAATATACAGTTAAGGGTTATATTTGTATTTTTGACAATAACAAAGCCTTGGGGTGTATTTTTATTATTTTCCAAGATACAGATAAGGGTTGTATTTGTATGTTTGACAGTAAAACACCTGGGGGTGTATTTGTATTATTTTCCAAGATACAGCTAATGGTTGTATTTTTATTTTTGAAAATAACACAGCTTGGGGGTGTATTTTTATTATTTTCCAAGATACAGCTAAGGGTTGTATTTGTATTTTTGACAATAACAAAGCCTGGGGGTGTACCTGAATTATTTTCCAAGATACAGGTAACGTTTGTATTTGTATTTTTGATAATAAAACAGCTTGAGGGTGTATTTGTATTATTTTCCAAGATACAGCTAAGTGTTTTATTTGTATTTTCGGAAATATCACAGCGTGTGGTGTATTTGTATTATTTTCCAAGATACAGCTAAGGATTGTATTTGTATTTTGAAAATAACACAGCTTGGGGGTGTATTTGTATTATTTTCAAAGACACAGCTGAGGGTGGTATTAGTAATTTTAAAAATAACACAGTTTGGGGGTGTATTTGTATTATTTTCCCAGATACAGCTAAGGCTTGTATTTGTATTCTTGAAAATAACACAGCTTGGTGGTGTATTTGTATTATTTTCCAAGATACAGCTAAGGGTTGTATTTGTATTTTTGAAAATAACACAGCTTGGGGGTGTATTTGTATTATTTTCCGAGATACAGCTAAGGGTTGTATTTGTATTTTTGAAAATAACGCAGCTTGGGGGTGTATTTGTATTATTTTCCAAGATACAGCTAAGGGTTGTAATTGTATTTTTGAAAATAACGCAGCTTGGGGGTGTATTTGTATTATTTTCCGAGATATAGCTAAGGGTTGTATTTGTATTTTGAAAATAACACAGTTTGGGGTGGTATTTGTATTATTTTACAAGATAGAGCTAAGGGTTATTTTGTATTTTTTAGAATAACTCAACTTGGGGGTGTTTTTGTATTATTTTACAAGATCCAGCTAATTGTTGTTTCTGCATTTTGGAAAATAACACAGCTTGAGGGTGTGTTTCTATTATTTTTCAAGATACAGCTAAGGTTTGTATCTGTAATTTTGAAAATAACACAGCTTGGGGGTGTATTTGTATTATTTTCCAAGATACAGCTAAGGGTTGTATTTGAGTTTTTGTGAATATCACAGCTTGGGTGTGTATTTTAATTATTTTCCAAGATACAGCTGAGGTTTGTATTTGTATTTTTGAAAATAACAAAGCTTGTAGGTGTATTTGTATTATTATCCAAGATAAACCTTAGGGTTGTATTTGTATTTTGGGAAATAACACAACTTGGGGGTGTATTTGTATTATATTCCAAGATACAGCTAAGGTTTCTCTTTATATTTTTGAAAATAACACAGCTTGTGGGTGTATTTGTATTATTTTCCAATATACAGCTAAGGGTTGTATTTGTATTTTTGAAAATAACACAGCTTCGGGGGTGTGTATTTGTTTTATTTTCCAAGATACAACTATGGGTTGTATTTTTATTTTTGAAAATAACACAGCTTGGGGTTGTATTTGCATTACTTTGGAAGATACAGCTAAGGGTTTTATTGGTATTTTTGAAAATAACACAGCCTGGGGTGTATTTGTGTTTTTTCCAAGATACAACTAAGGGTTGTACTTGTATTTTGGAAAATAACACAGCTTGTGGGTGAATTTATATTACTTTTCAAGGTAGAGCTAAGGGTTGTATCTGTAATTTTGAAAATAACACAGATTGGGGGTGTATTTGTATTATTTTCCAAGATACATCTAAGGGTTGTATTTTTATTTTTGAAAATAACACAGCTTGGGGGTGTATTTGTATTATTCTCCAAGATACAGCTAAGAATTCTATTTCTATTTTGGAAAATAACACAGCTTGGGGGTGTATTTGTATTATTTTCCAAGATAGAGCTAAGGTTTGTATTTGTATTTATGAAAATAACATAGCTTGGGGCTGTATTGGTATTATTTTCCAAGATACAGCTAAGGGTTGTATTTATATTTTGGAAAATAACACAGCTTGGGGGTGTATTTGTATTATTTTCCAAGATACAGCTAAGGGTTTTATTTGTATTTTGAAAATAACACAGCTTGGGGGTTTATTTCTATTATATTCCAAGATACAGCTAAGGGTTGTATTTGTATTTTTGCAAATAACGCAGCTTGGCGGTGTATTTGTATTATTTTCCAAGATAGAGCTAAGGGTTGAATTTGTATTTTGAAAATAACACAGCTTGGGGGTGTATTTGAATTATTTTCCAAGATACAGCTAAGGGTAGTATTTGTATTTTTGAAAAAAACACAGCTTGGTGGTGTATTTGAATTATTTTACAAATTACAGCTAAGGGTTTTATTTGTATTTTTGACAATAACAAAGCCGGGGGTGTATTTTTATTATTTTCCAAGATACAGCTAAGGGTTTTATATGTATTTTTGACAATAACACAGCTTGTGGGTGTATTTGTATTATTTTCTAACATACAGCTAACGGTTGTATTTGTATTTTTGACAATAACACAGCTTGGGGGTGTATTTGAATTATTTTCCAAGATACAGCTAAGGGTTGTATTTGTATTTTTGAAAATAACACAACTTGGGGGTGTATTTGTATTATTTTCAAAGACACAGCTGAGGGTGGTATTTGTAATTTTTAAAATAACACAGCTTGGGGGTGTATTTGTATTATTTTCCAAGATACAGCTAAGTGTTGTATTTGTGTTTTTGAAAATAACTCAGCTTCGGGGTGTATTTGTATTTTTTTCCGAGATACAGCTAAGGGTTGTATTTGTATTTTTGAAAATAACACAGATTGTGGGTGTATTTGTATTACTTTCCGAGATACAGCTAAGGGTTGTATTTGTATTTTTTGAAAATAACACAGCTTCGGGGTTTATTTGTATTATTTTCGCAGATACGGCTAAGGGTTGTATTTGTATTTTTGAAAATAACACAGCTTGGGGGTGTATTTGTATTATTTTCCAAGATAAACCTAAGTGTTGTATTTGTATTCTTGAAATTAACACAGGTTTGGGGTATATTTGTATTATTTTCCGAGAAAAAGCTCTGGGTTATATTTGTATTTTTGACAATACCACATCTTGGGGGTGTATTTGTATTATTTTCCAAGATACAGCTAAGAGTTGTATTTGTGTTTTCGAAAATAACACAGCTTGGGGGTGTATTTGCATTATTTTCCAAGATACAGCTAATCGTTGTATTTGTATTTTTGAAAATAACACAGATTGGGTGTGTATTTGTATTATTTTACAATATACAGCTAAGGGTTGTATTTGTATTTTTGACAATAACAAAGACTAGGGGTGTATTTTTATTATTTTCCAAGATACAGATAAGGGTTGTATTTGTATTTTTGACAGTAAAACAGATGGGGGTGTATTTGTATTATTTTCAAAGATCCGGCTAAGGGTTGAATTTGTATTTTGAAAATAACACAGCTTGTGTGTTTATTTGTATTATTTTCCAAGATACAGCTAAGTGTTGTATTTGTATTTTTTAAAATATCACAGCGTGGAATGAATTTGTATTATTTTCCAAGATACAGCTAAGGGTTGTATTTGTATTTTTGAAAATAACACAGCTTCGGGGTGTATTTGTATTATTTTCCAAGATACAGCTAACGGTTGTATTTGTATTTTTGAAAATAACAGAGCTTGGTGGTGTATTTGTATTATTTTCCAAGATACAGCTAAGGGTTGTATTTGTATTTTTGAAAATAACACAGCTTGGGGGTGTATTTGTATTATTTTCCGAGATACAGCTAATGGTTGTATTTGTATTTTTGAAAATAACACAGCTTGGGGGTGTATTTGTAGTATTTTCCGAGATACAGCTAAGGGTTGTATTTGTATTTTGGAAATAACACAGCTTGGGGGTGTATTTGTATTATTTTCGGAGATACAGCTAAGGGTTGTATTTGTATTTTTGAAAATAACATAGGTTGGGGGTGTATTTATATTATTTTCCGAGATACAGCTAATGGTTGTATTTGTATTTTTGAAAATAACACAGCTTGGGGGTGTATTTGTATTATTTTCCGAGATACAGCTAATGGTTGTATTTGTATTTTTGAAAATAACACAGCTTGGGGTTGTATTTGTATTATTTTCCGAGATACAGCTAATGGTTGTATTTGTATTTTTGTAAATAACACAGCATGGGTGTGGATTTGTATAATATTCCAAGATAGAGTTAAGGGTTGTATTTGTGTTTTTGAAAATTACACAGCTTGGGGGTGTATATTTATTATTTTCCAAGATACAGCTAAGGGTAGTATTTGTATTTTTGAAAAAAACACAGCTTGGTGGTGTATTTGAATTATTTTACAAATTACAGCTAAGGGTTTTATTTGTATTTTTGACAATAACAAAGCCGGGGGTGTATTTTTATTATTTTCCAAGATACAGCTCAGTGTTTTATATGTATTTTTGACAATAACACAGCTTGTGGGTGTATTTGTATTATTTTCTAACATACAGCTAATGGTTGTATTTGTATTTTTGACAATAACACAGCTTGGGGGTGTATTTGAATTATTTTCCAAGATACAGCTAAGGGTTGTATTTGTATTTTTGAAAATAACACAACTTGGGGGTGTATTTGTATTATTTTCAAAGACACAGCTGAGGGTGGTATTTGTAATTTTTAAAATAACACAGCTTGGGGGTGTATTTGTATTATTTTCCAAGATACAGCTAAGTGTTGTATTTGTATTTTTGAAAATAACTCAGCTTCGGGGTGTATTTGTATTTTTTTCCGAGATACAGCTAAGGGTTGTATTTGTATTTTTGAAAATAACACAGATTGTGGGTGTATTTGTATTACTTTCCGAAATACAGCTAAGGGTTGTATTTGTATTTTTTGAAACTAACACAGCTTCGGGGTTTATTTGTATTATTTTCGCAGATACGGCTAAGGGTTGTATTTGTATTTTTGAAAATAACACAGCTTGGGGGTGTATTTGTATTATTTTCCAAGATAAACCTAAGTGTTGTATTTGTATTCTTGAAATTAACACAGGTTTGGGGTATATTTGTATTATTTTCCGAGAAAAAGCTCTGGGTTATATTTGTATTTTTGACAATACCACATCTTGGGGGTGTATTTGTATTATTTTCCAAGATACAGCTAAGGGTTGTATTTGTATTTTTGAAAATAACACAGCTTGGGGGTGTATTTGTATTATTTTCAAAGACACAGCTGAGGGTGGTATTTGTAATTTTGAAAATAACACAGTTTGGGGGTGTATTTGTATAATTCTCCAAGATACAGCTAAGGGTTGTATTTGTATTTTTGAATATAACACAGCTTGGTGGTGTATTTGTATTATTTTCCAAGATACAGCTTAGGGTTGTATTTGTATTTTTGAAAATAACACAGCTTGAGGGTGTATTTGTATTATTTTCCAAGATAAACCTAAGGGTGGTATTTGTATTTTTGAAAATAACACAGTTTGGGGTTGTATTTGTATTATTTTACAAGATCGAGCTAAGTGTTTTTTTGTATTTTTTAGAATAACTCAACTTGGGGGTGTTTTTTTATTATTTTACAAGATACAGCTAATGGTTGTTTCTGTATTTTGGAAAATAACACAGCTTGTGGGTGTGTTTGTATTATTTTTCAAGATACAGCTAAGGTTTGTATCTATAATTTTGAAAATAACACAGATTGGGGGTGTAATTGTATTATTTTCCAAGATACATCTAAGGGTTGTATATTTATTTTGGAAAATAACACAGCTTGGAGGTGTATTTGTATTATTTTCCAAGATAGAGCTAAGGGTTGTATTTGTATTTATGAAAATAACATAGCTTGGGGCTGTATTGGTATTATTTTCCAAGATACAGCTTAGGGTTGTATTTATATTTTGGAAAATAACACAGCTTGGGGGTGTATTTGTATTATTTTCCAAGATACAGCTAAGGGTTGTATTTGTATTCTTGAAATTAACACAGCTTTGGGGTATATTTGTATTATTTTCTGACAAAAAGCTCTGTGTTATATTTGTATTTTTGACAATACCACAGCTTGGGGTTGTATTTGTATTATTTTCCAAGATACAGCTCAGTGTTGTATTTGTATTTTTGAAAATATCACAGCTTGGGATTGTATTTGTATTATTTTCCAAGATACAGCTAAGGGTTGTATTTGTATTTTTGAAAATAAGACAGCTTCCGGGTGTATTTGTATTATTTTCAAAGACAAAGCTGAGGGTGGTATTTGTAATTTTGAAAATAACACAGCTTGGGGCTGTATTGGTATTATTTTCCAAGATAAAGCTAAGGGTTGTATTTGTATTTTTGAAAATAACACAGCTTGGGGGTGTATTTGTATTATTTTTCGAGATACAGCTAAGGGTTGTATTTGTATTTTTGAAAATAACACAGCTTGGGGGTGTATTTGTATTATTTTCCGAGATACAGCTAAGGGTTTTATTTGTATTTTTCAAAATAACAGAGCTTCGGGGTTTATTTGTATTATTTTCGGAGATACAGCTAAGGGTTGTTTTTGTATTTTTGAAAATAACACAGCCTGTGAGAGTGTTTGTATTTTTTTCCGAGATACAGCTAAGGATTGTATTTGTATTTTTGAAAATAACACCGCTTGTGGGTGTATTTGTATTATTTTCTGAGATACAGCTAAGGGTTGTAATTGAATTTTAGAAAATAACACAGCTTGGGGGTGTATTTGTATTATTTTCCAAGATACAGCTAAGTGTTGTATTTGTATTCTTGAAATTAACACAGGTTTGGGGTATATTTGTATTATTTTCCGAGAAAAAGCTCTGGGTTATATTTGTATTTTTGACAATACCACAGCTTGGGGGTGTATTTGTATTATTTTCCAAGATACAGCTAAGTTTTGTATTTGTATTTTTGAAAATATCACAGCGTGGGGGTATATTTGTATTATTTTCCAAGATACAGCTAAGGGTTGTATTTGTATTTTTGAATATAACACAGCTTGGTGATGTATTTGTATTATTTTCCAAGATACAGCTTAGGGTTGTATTTGTATTTTTCAAAATAACACAGCTTGGGATGTATTTGTATTATTTTCCGAGATACAGCTAAGGGTTGTATTTGTATTTTTGAAAATAACGCACCTTGGGGGTGTATTTGTATTATGTTCTGAGATACAGCTAAGGGTTGTATTTGTATTTTTGAAAATAACACAGCTTGGGGGTGTATTTGTATTATTTTCCGAGATACAGCTAAGGGTTGTATTTGTATTTTTGAAAATAACACAGCTTTGGGGTGTATTTGTATTATCTTCCAAGGTACAGCTAAGGGTTTTATTTGTATTTTTGAAAATAACACAGCTTGGGGGTGTATTTGTATTATTTTACAAGATACAGCTAAGGGTTGTATTTGTATTTTTGACAATAACAAAGCCTGGGGGTGTACTTGAATTATTTTCCAAGATACAGGTAAGGTTTGTATTTGTATTTTTGATAATAACACAGCTTGAGGGTGTATTTGTATTATTTTCCAAGATACACCTAAGGGTGGTACTTGTGTTTTTGAAAATAACACTGTTTGGGGTTGTATTTGTATTATTTTACAAGATCGAGCTAAGGGTTTTTTTGTATTTTTTAGAATAACTCAACTTGGGGGTGTTTTTTTATTATTTTACAAGATACAGCTAATGGTTGTTTCTGTATTTTGAAAAATAACACAGCTTGTGGGTGTGTTTGTATTATTTTTCAGTATACAGCTAAGGTTTGTATCTGTAATTTTGAAAATAACACAGATTGGGGGTGTATTTGTATTATTTTCCAAGATACATCTAAGGATTGTATTTTTATTTTTGAAAATAACACAGCTTGGGGGTGTATTTGTATTATTCTCCAAGATACAGCTAAGAATTGTATTTCTATTTTGGAAAATAACACAGCTTGGGGGTGTATTTGTATTATTTTCCAAGGTAGAGCTAAGGTTTGTATTTGTATTTATGAAAATAACATAGCTTGGGGCTGTATTGGTATTATTTTCCAAGTACAGCTAAGGGTTGTATTTATATTTTGGAAAATAACACAGCTTGGGGGTGTATTTGTATTATTTTCCAAGATACAGCTAAGGGTTGTATTTGTATTCTTGAAATTAACACAGCTTTGGGGTATATTTGTATTATTTTCCGAGAAAAAGCTCTGTGTTATATTTGTATTTTTGACAATACCACAGCTTGGGGGTGTATTTGTATTATTTTCCAAGATACAACTAAGTTTTGTATTTGTATTTTTGAAAATATCACAGCTTGCGGTGTATTTGTATTATTTTCCAAGATACAGCTGAGGGTTGTATCTGTATTTTTGAAAATAAGACAGCTTGGGGGTGTATTTGTATTATTTTCAAAGACAAAGCTGAGGGTGGTATTTGTATTTTTGACAATATCACAGATTGGGGGTGTATTTCTATTATTTTTTAAGATACAGCAAGGTGTTGTATTTGTATTTTTGAAAATATCACAGCGTGGGGTGTATTTGTATTATTTTCCAAGATACAGCTAAGGGTTGTATTTGTATTTTTTAAAATAACACAACTTGGGGGTGTATTTGTATTATTTTCAATGACATAGCTGAGGGTGGTATTTGTATTTTTGAAAATAACACAGCTTGGTGGTGTATTTGTATTATTTTCCAAGATACAGCTAAGGGTTGTATTTGTATTTTTGAAAATAACACAGCTTGGGGGTGTGTTTGTATTATATTCTGAGATACTGCTAAGGGTTGTATTTGTATTTTGGAAAATAACACAGCTTCGGGGTTTATTTGTATTATTTTCGGAGATACAGCTAAGGGTTGTATTTGTATTTTTGAAAATAACACAACTTGTGGGTGTATTTGTATTATTTTCTGAGATACAGCTAAGGGTTGTAATTGTATTTTTGAAAATAACATAGTTGGGGGTGTATTTATATTATTATCCGAGATATAGCTATGGGTTGTATTTGTATTTTGAAAATAACACAGCTTAGGGGTATATTTGTATTATTTTCCGAGATACAGCTAAGGGTTGTACTTGTATTTTTGAAAATACCACAGCTTGGGGTTGTATTTGTATTATTTTCCGAGATACAGCTAATAGTTGTATTTGTATTTTTGTAAATAACACAGCATGGGTGTGTATTTGTATAATATTCCAAGATAGGGCTAAGGGTAGTATTTGTATTTTTGAAAAAAACACAGCTTGGTGGTGTATTTGAATTATTTTACAATTTACAGCTAAGGGTTTTATTTGTATTTTTGACAATAACAAAGCCGGGGGTGTATTTGTATTATTTTCCAAGATACAGCTAAGTGTTGTATTAGTATTTTTGACAATAAAACAGCTTGTGGGTGTATTTGGATTATTTTCTAAGATACAGCTAAGTGTTGTATTTGTATTTTTTACAATAACACAGCTTGGGGGTGTATTTGAATTATTTTCCAAGACACAGCTAATGGTTGTATTTGTATTTTTGAAAATAACAGAGCTTGGGATTGTATTTGTATAATTTTCCAAGATACAGCTATGATTTGTATTTGTATTTTTGACAATAACACAGCGTGATGGTGTATTTTTATTATTTTCAAAGACACAGCTAAGGGTGGTATTTGTAATTTTGAAAATAACACAGCTTGGATGTGTATTTGTATTATTTGCCAAGATACAGCTAATGGTTGTATTTGCATTTTTTAAAATAACACAGCTTGGGGGTGTATTTGTATTATTTTCCAAGATACAGCTAAGGATTGTATTGTGTTTTCGAAAATAACACAGCTTGGGGGTGTATTTGCATTATTTTCCAAGATACAGCAAATCGTTGTATTTGTATTTTTGAAAATAACAGAGATTGGGTGTGTATTTGTATTATTTTACAATATACAGCTAAGGGTTGTATTTGTATTTTTGACAATAACAATGCCTGGGGGTGTATTTTTATTATTTTCCAAGATACAGATAAGGGTTGTATTTGTATGTTTGACAGTAAAACTGCTGGGGGTGTATTTGTATTATTTTCAAAGATCCAGCTAAGGGTTCGATTTGTATTTTTGACAATAACACAGCTTGGGGTTGTATTTGTATTATTTTCCGAGATACAGCTAAGGGTTGTATTTGTATTTTTGAAAATAACACAGCTTGGGTGTGTATTTGTATTATTTTCTAAGATACAGCTAAGGGTTGTATTTGTATTTTTGACAATAACACAGCTTCGGGGTGTATTTGTATTATTTTCCAAGATACAGCTAAGGGTTGTATTTGTAGTTTTGAAAATAACACAGCTTGGGGGTGTATTTTTATTATTTTCCAAGATACAGCTATGGGTTGTATTTGTATTTTTGAAAATAACAGAGCTTGGGGGTGTATTTGTATTATTTTCTGAGATACAGCTAAGGGTTGTATGTTTATTTTTGAAAATGGCACAGCTTTGGGGTGTCTTTGAATTATTTTACAAGATACAACTAAGGGTTGTATTTGTATTTTTGAAAATAACACAGATTTGTGGTGTATTTGTGTTATTTTCCAAGATACAACTAAGGGTTGTATTTGTATTTTTGAAAATAAAACAGCTTTGGGGTGTATTTGTATTATTTTCCAAGATATAGCTAAGGGTTGTATTTGTATTTTTGAAAATAACACAGCTTGGGGGTGAATTTGTATTATTTTCCAAGATACAGCTAAGTGTTGTATTTGTATTTTTTAAAATATCTCAGCCTGGGGTGTATTTGTATTATTTTCCAAGATACAGCTAAGGGTTGTATTTGTATTTTTGAAAATAACACATTTTGGGGGTGTATTTGTATTATTTTCAAAGACACAGCTAAGGGTGGTATGTGTAATTTTGAAAATAACACAGCTTGGGGGTGTATTTGTATTATTTTCCAAGATACACCTGAGGGTTGTATTTGTATTTTTGAAAATAACACAGCTTGGGGGTGTATTTGTATTGTTTTCCGAGATAAAGCTAAGGGTTGTATTTGTATTTTTGAAAATAACACAGCTTGGTTGTGTATTTGTATTATTTTCCAAGATACAGCTAAGGCTTGTATTTGTGTTTTTGAAAATAACACAGCTTGTGTGTGTATTTGCATTATTTTCCAAGATACAGCTAAGGGTTGTATTTGTATTTTTGAAAATAACACAGCTTGAAGGTGTATTTGTATTATTTTACAGATACAGCTAAGGGTTGTATTTTTATTTTTGACAATAACAAAGCTTGTGGGTGTATTTGTATTATTTTCCAAGGTATAGCTTAGGTTTATATTTGTATTTTTGAAAATAACACAGCTTGAGGTGTATTTGTATTATTTTGCAAGATACATCTTTGGGTTGTATTTGTATTTTTTAAACTAACACAGCTTGGGGGTGTATTTGTATTATTTTCCAAGATACAGCTAAGTGTTGTATTTGTATTTTTGAAAATAACACAGCTTGGGGGTGTATTTGTATTATTTTTGGAGATACAGCTAAGGGTTTTATTTGTCTTTTTGAAAATAATACAGCTTGGGGGTGTATTTGTATTATATTCCAAGATACAGCTAAGGGTTGTTTTTGTGTTTTTGAAAATAACACAGCTTGGGGGTGTATTTGTATTATTTTCCAAGATACAGCTAAGGGTTGTATTTGTATTTTTGAAAATAACAAAGCCGGGGGTGTATTCGTATTATTTTCGAAGATACAGCGAAGGGTTGTAGTGGTATTTTTGACAGTAACACAGCTTGTAGGTGTATTGTATTATTTTCCAAGATACAGCTAAGGGTTGTATTTGTATTTTGGACAATAACACAGCTTGGGTGTGTAATTGAATTATTTTCCAAGATACAGCTAAGGGTGGTATTTGTATTTTTGAAAATAACATAGCTTGGGATTGTATTTGTATTGTTTTCCAAGATACAGCTAAGGGTTGTATTTGTATTTTTGAAAATAACACAGCTTGGGGGTGTATTTGTATTATTTTCCAAGACAAAGCTATTGGTTGTATTTGTATTTTTGAAAATAACACAGCTTGGGGGTGTATTTGTATTATTTTGACAGATACAGCTATGGGTTTTATTTGTATTTTTGAAAATAACGCAGCGTAGGGGTGTATTTGTATTATTTGCGAAGATACAGCTAAGTTTTGTATTTGCGTTTTTGAAAATAATACAGCTTGGGGGAGTATTTGTATTATTTTCCAAGATACAGCTAAGGGTTGTATTTGTATTTTTGAAAATAACACAGCTAGGGGGTGTATTTGTATTATTTTTCAAGGTACAGCTAGGGTTGTGTTTGTGTTTTTGAAAATAACACAGCTTGGAGGTGTATTTGTATTATTTTCAAAGACACATCTAAGGGTTGTATTTGTAGTTTTGAAAATAACAGAGCTTTGGGGTGTATTTGTATTATTTTCCAAGACACAGCTAAGGCTTGAATTTTTGTTTTTCAAAATAACACAGCTTGGGTGTGTATTTGCATTATTTTCCAATATACAGCTAAGGGTTGTATTTGTATTTTTGAAAATAACACATATTGGTGGTGTATTTGTATTATTTTCGGATACAGCTAAGGGTTGTATTTGTATTTTTGAAAATAACACAGCTTGGGGGTGTATTTGTGTTATTTTCCAATTTACAGCTAAGGATTATATTTGTATTTTGGAAAATAACACAGCGTGGGGTTGTATTTGTATTATTTTCCGAGATACAGCTATGGGTTGTATTTGCTTTTAGAAAATAACACATCTTGGGCGTGTATTTGTATTATTTTCCAAGATACAGCTAAGGGTTGTATTTGTATTTTTGAGAATAACACAGCTTGGTGGTGTATTTGTATTATTTTTAAAGATACAGCTAAGGGTTGTATTTGAATTTTTGACAATAATACAGCTTGGGGGTGTATTTGTATTATTTTCCAACATACACCTAAGGGTTGTATTTGTATTTTTGACAATAACACAGCTCGTGTGTGTATTTGTTTTATTTTCAAAGATACAGCTATGGGTTGTATTTGTATTTTTGACAATAACACAGCTTGTGGGTGTATTTGTGTTATTTTCAAATATACAGCTAAGGGTTGTATTTCTATTTTTGACAATTACACAGTTTGGGTGTGGGTTTGTGTTATTTTCAAAGATACAGCTAAGGGTTGTATTTGTATTTTTGACAATAACACAGCTTGGGGTTGTTTTTGTGTTATTTTCAAAGATACAGCCAAGTGTTGTATTTGTATTTTTGAAAATAACACAGCTTCCGGTTGTATTTGCATTATTTTCCAAGATACAGCTAAGGGTTGTATTGGTATTTTTGAAAATAACACAGCCTGGGAGTGTATTTGTGTTTTTTTCCAAGATACAGCTAAGGATTGTACATGTATTTTGGAAAATAACAGGGCTTGGGGGTGTATTTGTATCATTTTTAAAGATACAGCTAAGGATTGTATTTGTATTTTTGAGAATAAAACAGCTTGGGGGTGTATTTGTATTATTTTCCAAGATACAGTTAAGGGTTGTATTTGCATTTTTCAAAAAAACACAGCTTGGGTTGGTATATGAATTATTTTACAAGATACAGCTAAGGGTTGTATTTGTATTTTTGACAATAATAAAGCCGGGGGTGTATTTGTATTATTTTCACAGATACAGCGAAAGGTTGTAGTTATATTTTTGACAATAACACAGCTTGTAGGTTTATTGTATTATTTTCCAAGATACAGCTAAGGGTTGTATTTGTATTTTTGACAATAACACAGCTTGGGGGTGTAATTGAATTATTTTCCAAGATACAGCTAACGGTTGTATTTGTATTTTTGAAAATAACACAGCTTGGGATTGTATTTGTATTATTTTCAAAGATACACCTAAGGGTTGTATTTGTATTTTTGACAATAACACAGCATGTGGTTGTATTTGTATTATTTTCAAAGATATAGCTAAGGGTTGTATTTTTATTTTTGACAATAACACAGCTTCGGGGTTTATTTGTATTATTTTCCAAGATACAGCTAAGGGTTGTTTTTGTATTTTTCACAATAACACAGCTTGGAGGTGTATTTGTATTATTTTTAAAGACACAGCTACGGGTTGTATTTGTATTTTTGACAATAACACAGCTTTGGGGAGTATTTGTATTATTTTCCAAGATACAGCTAAGGGTTGTATCTGTATTTTTGATAATAACACAGCTTGGTGGTTTAATTGAATTATTTTCCAAGATACAGCTAAGGGTTGTATTATTATTTTTGAAAATAACACAGCTTGGGATTGTATTTGTATTATTTTCAAAGATACAGCTAAAGTTGTATTTGTATTTTTGACAATAACACAGCATGTTGTTGTATTTGTATTATTTTCAAAGATATAGCTAAGGGTTGTATTTGTATTTTTCACAATAACACAGCTTGGGGGTGTATTTGAATCATTTTCCAAGATAAAGCTAAGGGTTGTATTTGTATTTTTGAAAATAACACAGCCTGGGGTAGTATTTGTATTATTTTCCAAGATACAGCGAAGGGTTGTATTTGTATTTTTGACAATAACACAGCTTGCGGGTGTATTTGTAATATTTTCTAAGATACGGCTAAGGGTTGTATTTTTATTTTTGACAATAACACAGCTTCGGGGTGTATTTGTATTATTTTCCAAGATACAGCTAAGGGTTGTATTTGTATTTTTGAAAATAACACAGCTTGGGGGAGTATTTGTATTATTTGCGAAAATACAGCTAAGGTTTGTATTTGCGTTTTTGAAAATAACACAGCTTGGTGGTGTATTTGTATTATTTTCCAAGATACAACTAAGGGTTGTATTTGTATTTTTGAAAATAACACATATTGGTGGTGTATTTGTATTATTTTCGGATACAGCTAAGGGTTGTATTTGTAGTTTTGAAAATAACAGAGCTTGGGGGTGTATTTGTATTATTTACCAAGATACAACTAAGGGTTATATTTGTATTTTGGAAAATAACACAGCTTGGGGTTGTATTTGTATTATTTTCCGAGACACAGCTATGGGTTGTATTTGTCTTTTAGAAAATAACACAGCTTGGGGGTGTATTTGTATTATATTCCAAGATACAGCTAAGGGTTGTATTTGTGTTTTTGAAAAAAACACAGCTTGGGGGTGTATTTGAATTGTTTTAAAGATACAGCTAAGGGTTGTATTTGTATTTTTGACAATAAAAAAGCTGGGGGTGTATTTGTATTATTTTCCAAGATACAGCGAAGGGTTGTAGTTGTATTCGTGACAATAACACAGCTTGTAGGTGTATTGTATTATTTTCCAAGATACAGCTAAGGGTTGTATTTGTATTTTTGACAATAACACAGCTTGGGGGTGTAATTGAATTATTTTCAAAGATACAGCTAAGGGTTTTATTTGTATTTTTGAAAATAACACAGCTTGGGATTGTATTTGTATTATTTTCAAAGATACAGCTAAGGGTTGTGTTTGTATTTTTGACAATGACAAAGCCGGGGGTGTATTTGTATTATTTTCCAAGATACAGCGAAGGGTTGCAGTTGTATTTTTGACAGTAACACAGCTTGTAGGTGTATTGTATTATTTTCCAAGATACAGCTAAATGTTGTATTTGTATTTTGGACTATAACACAGCTTGGGTGTGTAATTGAATTATTTTCCAAGACACAGCTAAGTGTGGTATTTGTATTTTTGAAAATAATATAGCTTGGGATTGTATTTGTATTGTTTTCCACGATACAGCTAAGGGTTGTATTTGTATTTTTCAGAATAACACAGGTTGGGGGTGTATTTGTATTATTTTCCAAGATACAGCTAAGGGTTGTATTTGTATTTTTGAAAATAACACAGCTAGGGGGTGTATTTGTATTATTTTCCAAGGTGCAGCTAAGGGTTATATTTGTATTTTTGAAAATAACACAGGTTGGGGGTGTATTTGTATTATTTTCCAAGATACAGCTAAGGGTTGTATTTGTGGTTTTGAAAATAACAGAGCTTTGGGGTGTATTTGTATTATTTTCCAAGACACAGCTAAGGCTTGTATTTGTGTTTTTGAAAATAACACAGCCTGGGTGTGTATTTGCATTATTTTCCAAGATACAGCTAAGGGTTGTATTTGTATTTTTGAAAATAACACATATTGGTGGTGTATTTGTATTATTTTCGGATACAGCTAAGGGATGTATTTGTGTTTTTGAAAATAACACAGCTTGAGGGTGTATTTGTATTATTTTCCAAGATACAGCTAAGGCTTATATTTGTATTTTGGAAAATAACACAGCTTCGCGTTGTATTTGTATTATTTTCCGAGATACAGCTATGGGTTGTATTTGTCTTTTAGAAAATAACACAGCTTGGGTGTGTATTTGTATTGTATTCCAAGATACAGCTAAGGGTTGTATTTGTGTTTTTGAAAATAAGACAGCTTGGGGGTGTACTTGTATTATTTTCAAAGATACAGCTAAGGGTAGTATTTGCATTTTTGAGAAAAACACAGCTTTGGGGTGTATTTGAATTGTTTTAAAGATACAGCTAAGGGTTGTATTTGTATTTTTGACAATAAAAAAGCCGGGGGTGTATTTGTATTATTTTCCAAGGCACAGCGAAGGGTTGTAGTTTTATTTGTGACAATAACACAGCTTGTAGGTGTATTGTATTATTTTCCAAGATACAGCTAAGGGTTGTATTTGTATTTTTGACAATAACACAGCTTGTAGGTGTATTGTATTATTTTCCAAGATACAGCTAAGGGTTGTATTTGTATTTTTGACAATAACACAGCTTGGGGTTGTATTTGTATTATTTTCCAAGATAGAGTTAAGGGTTGTATTTGTATTTCTGAAAATAACACAGCTTAGGGATGAATTTGTATTATTTTCCAAGATACAGCTAGGGGTTGTATTTGAGTTTTTGAAAATATCACAGCTTGGGTGGGTATTTGAATTATTTTCCAAGATACAGCTAAGGTTTGTTTTTGTATTTTTGAAAATAACACAGCCTGTAGGTGTATTTGTATTACTATCCAACATACGTCTTAGGGTTGTATTTGTATTTTGGGAAATAACACAGCTTGGGGGTGTATTTGTATTATATTCCAAGATACAGCTAATGGTTCTATTTGTATTTTGAAAATTAACACAGCTTGTGTGTGTATTTGCATTATTTTCCATGATACAGCTAAGGGTTGTATTTGAATTTTTGAGAATAACACACCTTGGGTGTGTATTGAATTATTTTCCAAAATACAGCTAAGGTTTCTATTTGTATTTTTGAAAATAACACAGCTTGTGGGTGTATTTGTATTATTTTCCAATATACAGCTAAGCGTTGTATTTGTATTTTTGAAAATATCACAGCTTGGGGGGTGGTATTTGTATTATTTTCCAAGATACAGCTAAGGGTTGTATTTGAATTTTTGAAAATAACACAGCTTGGGGGTGTATTTGCATTATTTTCCAAGATACAGCTAAGGGTTGTATTGGTATTTTTAAAAATAAAACAGCTTGTGGGTGAATTTGTATTACTTTCCAAGATACAGCTTAGGGTTGTATTTGTATTCTTGAAAATAACACAGCTTTGTTTTGTATTTGTATTATTTTCCAAGATACAGCTACGGGTTTTATTTGTATCTTTGAAAATAACACAGCTTTGTGTTGTATTTCTATTATTTTCCAAGATACAGCTAAGGGTTGTATTTGTATTTTTGAAAATAACACAGCTTGGGGGTGTATTTCTGGTATTTTCCAAGATAAAGTTAAGGGTTTTATTTGTATTTATGACAATATCACAGCCTGTGGGTTTATTTGTATTATTTTCCAAGATACAGCTAAGGTTTCTATTTGTATTTTTGAAAATAACACAGCTTGTGGATGTATTTGTATTATTTTCCAATATACAGCTAAGGGTTGTATTTGTATTATTGAAAATAACACAGCTTGGGGGGGGTATTTGTATTATTTTCCAAGATACGGCTAAGGGTTGTACTTGTATTTTTGAAAAAAAAAAACAGCTTGTGGGTGTATTTCTATTATTTTCCAAGATACAGCTAGGCTTGTATTTGTATTTTTGAAAATAACACAGCTTGGTGGTGTATTTGTATTATTTTCCAATATACAGTTAAGGGTTGTATTTGTATTTTTGACAATAACTCAGCTTGGGGTGTATTTGTATTATTTTCAAAGATACAGCTAAGGGTTGTATTTGTATTTTTGAAAATAACACAGTCTGGGGGTGTATTTGTATTATTTTCCAAGATACAGCTAAGGGTTGTATTTGTATTTTTGAAAATAACACAGCTTGGCGGTGTATTTGTATTATTTTCCAAGATAGAGCTAAGGGTTGAATTTGTATTTTTGACAATCACAGAGCTTGGGGGGGTATTTGTATTATTTTGCAAGAGAATGCTAAGTGTTGTATTTGTATTTTTGATAATAACACAGCTTGTGGGTGTATTTGTGATATTTTCAATGATACAGCTAAGGGTTGTATTTGTATTTTTGAAAATAACACAGTTTGGGGTTGTATTTGTATTATTTTCAAAGATAGAGCTAAGGGTTGTATTTCTGTTTTTGAAAATAAGACAGCATGGGGTTGTATTTCTATTATTTTCAAAGATACAAGTAAGGGTTGTATTTATATTTTTCATAATAACGCAGCTTGGGGGTGTATTTGTATTATTTTCAAAGGTACAGCTAAGGGTTGTATTTGTATTTTTGACAATAACCAGCTTGGGGTGTATTTTATTATTTTCAAAGATACAGCTAAGGGTTGTGTTTGTGTTTTTGAAAATAACACATCTTGGGGGTGTATTTGTATTATTTTCCAAGATACAGCTAAGGGCTGTATTTGTATTTTTGAAAATAACACAGCTTGGGGTTGTATTTGCATTATTTTCCAAGATAGAGCTAAGGGTTGTATTGGTATTTTTGAAAATAACACAGCTTGTGGGTATATTTGTGTTATTTTCAAAGATACGGCTAAGGGTTGTATTTGTATTTTTCACAGTAACCCTGCTTTGGAGTGTATTTGTGTTATTTTCAAAGATAAAGCTAAGGCTTGTATTTGTATTTTTGACAATAACACAGCTTGTGATTGTATTTGTATTATTTTCCTAGATACAGCAAAGGGTTGTATTTGTATTTTTGAAAATAACACAGCTTGGGGTTGAATTTGCATTATTTTCCAAGATACAGCTAAGGGTTGTATTGGTATTTTTGAAAATAACACAGATTCGAGGTGTATTTGTGTTTTTTTCCATGATAGAGCTAAGGGTTGCACTTGTATTTTGGAAAATAACACGGCTTGGGGGTGTATTTGTATTATATTCCAAGATACAGCTAAGGGTCGTATTTATATTTTTGAAAATAACACAGATTGGGGGTGTATTTGTATTATTTTCCAAGATACAGCTAAGCCTCGTATTTATATTTTTGAAAATAACACAGATTGGGGGTGTATTTGTAGTATTTTCCAAGATACAGCTAAGGGTCGTATTTGTATTTTTGAAAATAACAGAGCTTGGGGATGTATTTGTGTTTTTTTCCAAGATACAGCTAAGGGTTGTACTTGTATTTTGGAAAATAACACAGCTTGGGGTTGTATTTGTATTATTTTCAAAAATACAGTTATGGGTTGTATTTGTATTTTTGACAATCACAGAGCTTGGGGGGGTATTTGTATTATTTTGCAAGATAGAGCTAAGGGTTGTATTTGTATTTTTGACAATAACACAGCTTGTGGGTGTATTTGTGTTATTTTCAAAGATACAGCTAAAGGTTGTAATTGTATTTTTGACAGTAACACAGCTTTGGAGTGTATTTATATTATTTTCAAAGATACTGCTAAGGGTTGTATTTGTATTTTTGAAAATAACACAGCTTGGGGTTGTATTTGTATTATTTTCAAAGATACAACTAAGGGTTGTATTTGTATTATTTCCAAAGATACAGCTAAGGGTTGTATTTGTATTTTTGACAATAACTCAGCTTGGCGTGTGTTTGTATTATTTTCAAAGATACAGGTAAGGGTTGTATTTGTATTTTTGAAAATAACACAGCTTGGGGGTGTATTTGTATTATTTTCCAAGATACAGGTAAGGGTTGTACTTTTATTTTTGAAAATAACACAGCTTGGGGTTGTATTTGCAGTATTTTCCAAGATAGAGCTAAGGGTTGCATTGGTATTTTTGAAAATTACACAGCTTGGGGGTGTTTTTGTGTTTTTTTCCAAGATACAGCTAAGGGTTGTACTGGTATTTTGGAAAATAACACGGCTTGGGGGTGTATTTGTATTATATTCCAAGATAAAGCTAAGGGTTGTATTTGTCTTTTTGAAAATAACACAGGCATGGGGTGTATTTGTATTATTATCAAAAAGAGAGTTATGGGTTGTCTTTGTATTTTTGACAATCACAGAGGTTGGGCGGCGGGTATTTGTATTATTTTGCAAGATACAGCTAAGGGTTGTATTTGTATTTTTGACAATAACACAGCTTGTGGGTGTATTTGTGTTATTTTTAAAGATACAGCTAAGGGTTGTAATTGTATTTTTGACAGTAACACAGCTTTTGAGTGTATTTATATTATTTTCAAAGATACAGCTAAGGGTTGTATTTGTATTTTTGAAAATAACACAGCTTGAGGTTGTATTTGTATTATTTTCAAAGATAGAGCTAAGGGTTGTATTTGTGTTTTTGAAAATAACACATCTTGAAGGTGTATTTGTATTATTTTCCAAGATACAGCTAAGGTTTGTATTTGTATTTTTGAAAATAACGCACCTTGGCGGTGTTTTTGTATTATTTTCCAAGATATAGCTAAGGATTGAATTTGTATTTTTGTAAATAACACAGCTTGGGGTTTTATTTGCATTATTTTCCAAGATACAGCTAAGGGTTGTATTTGTATTTTAGAAAATAACACAGATTTGGGGTGTATTTGTATTAATTTTAAAAATACATTAATGGGATGTATTTGTATTCTTGACAATCACAGAGCTTGGCGGGGTATTTGTAGTATTTTGCAAGATACAGCTAAGGGTTGTGTTTGTATTTTTGAGTATAACACAGCTTGTGGGTGTATTTGTGTTATTTTCAAAGATACAGCTACGGGTTGTATTTCTAATTTTGACAATAACACAGCTTGGGATTTTATTTGTATTATTTTCAAAGATACAGCTAAGGGTTGTATTTGTATTTTTGAAAATAACACAGCTTGGGGTTGTATTTGCATATTTTCCAAGATACAGCTAAGGGTTGTATTGGTATTTTTGTAAATAACACAGCTGGGGGTTGTATTTGCATTATTTTCCAAGATACAGCTAAGGGTTGTATTGGTATTTTTGAAAATAACACAGATTCGGGGTGTATTTGTGTTTTTTTCCATGATACAGCCAAGGATTGTATTTGTATTTTTGACAAAAACACAGCTTGGTGGTGTTTTTGTATTATTTTCCAAGATAGAGCTAAGGGATTTATTTGTATTTTTGAAAATAACACAGCTTGTGGGTATATCTTCCAAGCTGTGATGTTTTCCAAAATACAAGTACAACTCTTAGCTGTATCTTGGAAAAAAATACAAATACAACCGCAAGCTGTGTTATTTTCAAAAATACCAATGGAACCCTTAGCTGTATCTTGGAAAATAATGCAAATACAGCCCCAACCTGTGTTATTTTCTAAAATACAAGTACAACCCTTAGCTGTATCTTTGAAAATAACACAAATACACCCACAAGCTGTGTTATTGTCAAAAATACAAATACAACCCTTAGCTCTATCTTGCAAAATAATACAAATAAACCCCCAAGCTCTGTTATTGTCAAAAATACAAAAACAACCAATAACTGTATTTTTGAAAATAATACAAATACGCCGCAAAGTTGTGTTATTTTCAAAAATACAAATACAACCCTTAGTTGTATCTTGGAAAATAATACAGATACACCCCCAAGCCGTGTTATTTTCCAAAATACATGTACAACCCTTAGCTGTATCTTGGAAAAAAACACAAATACACCCCCAAGCTGTGTTATTTTCAAAAATACAAATACGACCCTTAGCTGTATCTTGGAAAATAATACAAATACACCCCCAAGCTGTGTTATTTTCAAAAATACAAATACGACCCTTAGCTGTATCTTGGAAAATAATACAAATACACCCCCAAGCTGTGTTATTTTCAAAAATACAAATACGACCCTTAGCTGTATCTTGGAAAATAATACAAATACACACCCAAGCCGTGTTATTTTCCAAAATACAAGTACAACCCTTAGCTGTATCATGGAAAAAAACACAAATACACCACGAATCTGTGTTATTTTCAAAAATACCAATACAACACTTAGCTGTATCTTGGAAAATAATGAAAATACAAACCCAAGCTGTATTATTTTCAAAAATACAAATACAACACTTAGCTGTATCTTTGAAAATAATACAAATACACCCCTAAGATGTGTTATTTTCAAAAATACAAATACAACCCTGATCTGTATCTTTGAAAATAATACAAATACACCCCAAGCTGCGTTATTGTGAAAAATAGAAATACAACCCTTAGCTGTATCTTTGAAAATAATACAAATACACCCCCAAGCTGCGTTATTGTGAAAAATAGAAATACAACCGTTTGCTGTTTCTTGGAAAATAATACAAATACACCCCCATGCTGTGTTATTTTCAAAAACACAAATACAATCCTTAGCTCTATCTTTGAAAATAATACAAATAAAACCCCAAGCTATGTTATTTTCAAAAATACAAATACAACCCTTAGCTGTATCTTTGAAAATAATATAAATACACTCCAAAGCTGTGTTACAGTCAAAAATACAATTACAACCCTTAGCTGTATCTTGGAAATTAATACAAATTCACCCACAAGCTGTGTTATTTTCAAAAATACAAATACAACCTTTAGCTGTATACTGGAAAATAATACAAATACACACACAAGCTGTGTTATTTTCAAAAACGCAAATAGAAACCTTAGCTCTATCTTGGAAAATAATTCAAATACACACCCAAGCTGTGTTATTCTCAAAAATTCAAACACAACCCTTAGCTGTATATTGGAAAATAATAGAAATACACCCACAAGCTGTGTTGTTTTCAAAAATAAAAATAATACCCTTAGCTGTATCTTGGAAAATAATATAAATACACCCCCAAGCTGTGTTATTTTCAAAATTACAAATATACCCTTTAGCTGTATCTTTGAAAATAATACAAATACAACCGCAAGCTGTTATTGTCAAAAATACAAATACAACCCTTACCTGTATCTTTGAAAATAACACAAACACACACCTAAGCTGTGTTATTGTCAAAAATAGAAATACAACCCTTCGCTGTATCTTTGAAAATATCACAAATACACCCCCAAGCTGTGTTATTTTCAAAAATACAAATACAACCCTTAGCTGTATCTTGGAAAATAATACAAACAACCCCCAAGCTCTGTTATTATCAAAAATACAAATACAACCCTTAGCTGCATCTTGAAAAATAACACAATTAAACTTCCAAGCTCTGTTATTTTCAAAAATACCAATACAACCCTTAGCTGTATCTTGGAAAATAATGGAAATACACCGCCAAGCTGTGTTATTTTAAAAAATACAAATACAACCCATAGCTGTATCTTGGAAAATAATACAAATACCGCTACCCCCCAAGCTGTGTTATTTTCAAAGGTAGAAATACAACACTTAGCTGTATATTGGAAAATAATACAAATACACCCACAAGCTGTGTTATTTTCAAAAATACAAATAGAAACCTTAGCTGTATCTTGGAAAATAATTCAAATACACAACCAAGCTGTGTTAATCTCAAAAATTCAAATACAACCCTTAGCTGTATCATGGATAATAATACAAATACACCTACAAGCTGTGTTATTTTAAAAACTACAAATACAACCCTTAGCTGTATCTTGGAAAATAATACAAATACAGCTCCAAGTTGTGGTATTTTCAAAAAGAAAAATACAACCCTTAACTGTATCTTTGAAAAAAATATATATAAACCCCCAAGCTGTGTCATTTTCCAAAATACAAATACAACCCTTAGCTGTATCTTTGAAAATAATACAAATACACCCCCAAGCTCTGTTATTGTCAAAAATACAAATACAACCCTTAGCTGTATCTTGGAAAATAATACAAATACACCCCCAAGATGTGTTATTCTCAAAAATACAAATACAACCCTTAGCTGTATGTTCGAAAATAATACAAATACACCCCCAAATTGTGTTATTGTCAAAAATACAAATACAACCCTTAGCTGTATCCCCGAAAATAATACAAATACACCCCCAAGCTGTGTTATTTTCAAGAATACAAATACAACCCTTAGCTTTATCTTGGAAAATAATAAAAATACAACCCCAAGCTGTGTTATTTTCAAAAATACAAATACAACCCTTAGCTGTATCTTGGAAAATAATACAAATACCCACCGAGTTGTGTTGTTTTCATAAATACAAATACAACCCTTAGCTGTATCTACGAAAATAATACAAATACACCCCCAAGCTGTGTTATTTTTAAGAATATAAATACAACCCTTAGCTTTATCTTGGAAAATAATACAAATACACTACCAAGCTCTTTTATTTTCAAAAATACAAATACAACCCTAAGCTGTATTTTTGAAAATAACACAAATACACCTCCAAGCTGTGTTATTGTCAAAAATACAAATACAACCCTTACCTGTATCTTGGAAAATAATACAAATACACCCCCAAGCTGTGTTATTGTCAAAAATACAAATACAACCCTTAGCTGTATTTTGGAAAATAATACAAATATACCCCCAAGCTGTGTTATTTTCAAAAAGACAAATACAACTCTTAGCTGTATCTTTGAAAATAATACAAATACACACCCAAACTGTGTTATTGTCAAAAATACAAATAAAACCCTTAGCTCTATCTTGTAAAATAATACAAATACACCCTCAAGCTGTGTTATTGTCAAAAATACAAATACTACTCTTAGCTGTATCTTGGAAAATAATACAAATACACCCACAAGCTGTATTATTGACAAAAATACAAATACAATTTTTAGCTGTATCTTTGAAAATAATACAAATACACCCCCTAGCTGTGTATTGTCAGAAATACATATAAAACCCTTATCTCTATCTTGGAAAATAATACAAATACACCAAAAGCTGTGTTATTTTCAAAAATACAAATACTTCCCATAGCTGTATCTTGGAAAATAATACAAATACACCCCCAAGCTGTGTTATTTTCAAAAATACAAATACAACCCTTAGGTGTATCTTGGAAAATAATATAAATACACCACCAAGCTGAGTTATTTTCAAAAATGCAAATACAACCCTTAGCTGTATCTTTTAAAATGATTCAAATACACCCCCAAGCTGTGTTATTTTCAAAAATACAAATAGAAAACTTAGCTGTATCTTCGACAATGATACAAATACACCCCCAAGCTGTGTATTTTTCAAAAATACAAATAAGACCCTTAGCTGTATCTTGGAAAATAATACAAATACACCCCCAAGCTGTGTTATTTTCAAAAATAGAAATACGACCCTTAGCTGTATCTTGGAATATAATACAATTACACCCCCAAGCCGTGTTATTTTCCAAAATACAAGTACAACCCTTAGCTGTATCTCGGAAAAAAACACAAATACACCCCCAAGCTGTGTTATTTCCCAAAATACAAATACAACCCTAAGATGTATCTTGGATAATAATAGAAATACACCTACAAGCTGTGTTATTTTCTAAAATACAAATACAAACCTTAGGTGTATCTTGGAAAATAATTCAAACACACACCCAAGCTGTGTTATTGTCAAAAATAAAAATTCAACCCTTAGCTCTATCTTGGAAAATAATACAAATACACCGCCAAGCTGCGTTATTTTCAAAAATACAAATACAACCCTTAGCTGTATCTTGGAAAATAATAGAAATACACCCCAAAGCTATGTTATTTTCAAAAATACAAATACAACCCTTAGCTTTATCTTGGAAAATAATACAAATACACCTCCAAGCTGTATTATTTTCAAGAATACAAATACAACCCTTAGCTCTATCTTGGAAAATAATACAAATACAAACCCACGCTGTGTTATTTTCAAAAATACAAATACAACCCTTAGCTGTATCTTGGAAAATAATACAAATACAACCGCAAGCTGTGTTATTTTCAAAGATACAAATACAACCCTTAGCTGCATCTTGGAAAATAATACAAAAACACCCCCAAGCTGTGTTATTTTCAAAAATAGAAATACAATCCTTAGCTGTATCTTTGAAAATGATACAAATACACCCCCAAAATGAGATTTTTTCAGAAATACAAATACGACCCTTAGCTGAATCTTGGAAAATAATACAAATACACCCCCAAGCTGTGTTATTTTCAAAAATGCAAATACGACCCTTACCTGTTTCTTGGAATATAATACAATTACACCCCTAAGCCGTGTTATTTTCCAAAATACAAGTACAACCCTTAGCTGTATCTTGGAAAAAAACACAAATACACCAATAGGCTGTGTTATTTTCGAAAATACCAATACAACCCTTAGCTGTATCTTGGAAAATAATGCAAATACAACCTCAAGCTGTGTTATTTTCCAAAATACAAATAGAACCATTAGCTATATCTTTTAATATAATACAAATACACCCCCAAGCTGTGTTATTTCCCAAAATACAAATACAACACTAAGATGTATGTTGGATAATAATACAAATACACCTAAAAGCTGTGTTATTTTCAAAAATACAAATACAAACCTTAGCTGTATCTTGGAAAATAATTCAAATGCACACCCAAGCTGTGATATTTTCAAAAACTCAAATACAACCCTTAGCTGTATCTTGGAAAATAATACGAACACACGCCCAAGCTGTGTTTTTTTCAGAAATACAAATAAAACCCTTAACTCTATCTTGGAAAATAATACAAATACACTGCCAAGCTGCGTTATTTTCAAAAATACAAACACAACCCTTAGCTGTATCTTTGAAAATAATAGAAATACACCCCCAAGCTGTGTTATTTTCAAAAATACAAATACAACCCTCAGCTCTATCTTGGAAAATAATTCAAATACACCCCCAAGCTTTGTTATTGTCAAAAATACAAATACGATCCTTAGCTGTATCTTGGAATATAATACAATTACACCCCTAAGCCGTGTTATTTTCCAAAATACAAGTACAACCTCTAGCTGTATCTTGGAAAAAAACACAAATACACCAGCAGGCTGTGTTATTTTCAAAAATACCAATACAACCCTTAGCTGTATCTTGGAAAATAATGCAAATACAACCCCAAGCTGTGTTATTTCCAAAAGTACAAATATAACCCATAGATGTATCTTGGAAAATAATATAAATAACCACCCCAAGCTGTGTTATTTTCAAAAATACAAATACAACCCTTAGCTGTATATTGGAAAATAATACAAATACACCCACAAGCTGTGTTATTTTCAAAAATACAAATAGAAACCTTAGCTGTATTTTAGAAAATAATTCAAATACACACACAAGCTGTGTTATTCTGAAACATTCAAATACAACCCTTAGCTGTATCATGGAAAATAATACAAATACACCCACAAGCTGTGTTATTTCCCAAAATAGAAATACAACCCTAAGATGTATGTTGGATAATAATACAAATACACCTAAAAGCTGTGTTATTTTCAAAAATACAAATACAAACTTTAGCTGTATCTTGGAAAATAATTCAAATATACACCCAAGCTGTGATATTTTCAAAAACTCAAATACAACCCTTAGCTGTATCTTGGAAAATAATACAAATACACCCCCAAGCTGTGTTATTTTCAGAAATACAAATACAACCCTTAATTCTATCTCGGAAAATAATACAAATACACCCCCAAGCTGTGTTATTTTCAAGAATACAAATACAACCCGTAGCTGTATCTTGGAAAGTAATACAAATTCACCCAGAAGCTGTGTTATTTTCAAAAATAGAAATACAACCCTTAGCTGTATATTGGAAAATAAAACAAATACACCCACAAGCTGTGTTGTTTTCAAAAATACAAATAGAAACCTTAGCTGAATCTTGGAAAATAATTCAAATACACACCCAAGCTGTGTTATTCTCAAAAATTCAAATACAACCCTTAGCTATATCTTGGAAAATAATGCAAATACAACCCCAAGCTGTGTTATTTTCAAAAATACAAATACAACCCATAGCTGTATCTTGGAAAATAATACATATACGCCCCCCAAGCTGTGTTATTTTCAAAAATACAAATAAAACCATTAGCTGTATATTGGAAAATAATACAAATACACCCACATGCTGTGTTATTGTCATAAATACAAATAAAACCCTTAACTGTATCTTGGAAAATAATACAAATAAACCCCAAAGCTGTGTTATTTTCAAAAATACAAATACAACCCTTAGCTGTATCTTGGAAAATAATAGAAATACACCCACAAGCTGTGTTGTTTTCAAAAATATAAATACAACCCTTAGCTGTATCTTGGAAAATAATAGAAATACAACCCCAAGCTGTGTTATTTTGAAAGACAGAAATACAACCCTTAGCTGTATCTTGGAAAATAATAAAAAAACCAACCCAAGCTGTGTTATTTTCAAAAATACAAATACAATCCTTAGATGTGTCATTGACAATGATACAAATACACCCCCAAGCTGTGTTTTTTTCAAAAATACAAATACGACCCTAAGCTGTATCTTGGAAAATAATACAAATACACCCCAAGCTGTGTTATTTTCAAAAATACAAATACGACCCTTAGCTGTATCTTGGAATATAATACAATTACACCCCCAATCCGTGTTATTTTCCAAAATACATGTACAACCCTTAGCTGTATCTTGAAAAAAACACAAATACACCACCAGGCTGTGTTATTTTCAAAAATACCAATACAACCCTTAGCTGTATCTTGGAAAATAATGCAAATACAAACCCAAGATGTGTTATTTTCAAAAACACAAATACAACCCATAGCTGAATCTTGGAAAATAATACAAATACCACCCCCCAAGCTGTGTTATATTCAAAAATACAAATACAACAATTAGCTGTATATTGGAAAATAATACAAGTACACCCACAAGCGGTGTTATTTTCAAAAATACAAATAGAAACCTTAGCTGTATTTTGGAAAATAATTCAAATACACACCCAAGGTGTGTTATTCTTAAAAATTAAAATACAACCCTTAGCTGTATCATGGAAAATAATACAAATACACCCACAAGCTGTGTTATTTTCCAAAATACATATAGAACCATTAGCTGTATCTTGAAATATAATACAAATACACCCCCAAGCTGTGTTAGTTCCCAAAATACAAATACAACCCTAAGATGTATGTTGGATAATAATACAAATACACCTACAAGCTGTGTTATTTTCAAAAATACAAATACAAACCTTAGCTGTATCTTGGAAAATAATTCAAATACACATCCAAGCTGTGTTATTCTCAAAAATTCAAATACAACCCTTAGCTGTATCTTGAAAAATAATACAAATACACCCCAAAGCTGTGTTATTTTCAAAAATACAAATACAACCCTTAGCTCTAACTTGGAAAATAATGGAAATACACCAGGAAGCTGTGTTGTTTTAAAAAATACAAATACAACCCTTAGCTGTATCTTGGAAAATAATACAAATACAACCCGAAGCTGTGTTATTTTCAAAGATAAAAATACAACCCTTAGCTTTATCTTGGAAAATAATACAAAAACAAACCCAAGCTGTGTTATTTTCAAAAACACAAATACAATCTTTAGCTGTATCTTTGAAAATAATACAAATACACCCCCAAGCTGTGTTTTTTTCAAAAATACAAATACGACCCTTAGCTGTATCTTGGAAAATAATACAAATACACCCCCAAGCTGTGTTATTTTCAAAAATACAAACAAGACCCTTAGCTGTATCTTGGAATATAATAAAATTACACCCCCAAGCCGTGTTATTTTCCAAAATACAAGTACAAACCTTAGCTGTATCTTGGAAAAAAACACAAATACACCCCCAGGCTGTGTTTTTTAAAAAATACCAATACCACCCTTAGCTGTATCTTGGAAAATAATGCAAATGCAACCCCAAGCTGTGTTATTTTCAAAAATAGAAATACAACTCATAGCTGTATCTTGGAAAATAATACAAATAACACCCCCCAAGCTGTGTTATTTTCAAAAATACAAATACAACCCTTAGCTGTATCTTGGAAAATAATAGAAATAAACCCCCAAGCTGTGTTATTTTCAAGAATACAAATACAACCCTTAGCTGTATCTTGGAAAGTAATACAAATTCACCCAGAAGCTGTGTTATTTTCAGAAATACAAATACAATCCTTAGCTGTATCTTGGAAAATAATACAAATACACCCACATGCTGTGTTATTGTCATAAATACAAATAAAACCCTTAACTGTATCTTGGAAAATAATAAAAATACACCCCTAATCTGTGTTATTTTCAAAAATACAAATACAACCCTTAGCTGTATCTTGGAAAATAATAGAAATACACCCACAATCTGTGTTGTTTTCAAAAATACAAATAGAACCATTAGCTGTATCTTGGAAAATAATACAAATACAACCCCAAGCTGTGTTACTTTCAAAGATACAAATACAACCCTTAGCTGTATCTTGGAAAATAATACAAAAACACCCCCAAGCTGTGTTATTTTCAAAAATACAAATACAATCCTTAGCTGTATCTTTGAAAATGATACAAATACACCCCCAAGCTGTGTTTTTTTCAAAAATACAAATACGACCCTTAGCTGTATCTTGGAAAATAATACAAATACACCCCCAAGCTGTGTTTTTCAAAAATACAAATACGACCCTAAGCTGTATCTTGGAATATAATACAATTACACCCCCAAGGCGTGTTATTTTCCAAAATACAAGTACAACCCTTAGCTGCATATTGGAAAAAAACACAAATACACCCCAGGCAGTGTTATTTTCAAAAATACCAATACAACCTTTAGCTGTATCTTGGAAAATAATGCAAATACAACCACAAGCTGTGTTATTTTCAAAAATAAAAATACAACCCTTAGCTGTATATTGGAAAATAATACAAATAAACCCAAAAGCTGTGTTATTTTTAAAAATACAAATAGAAACCTTAGCTGTATCTTGGAATATAATACAAATACACCCACAAGTTGTGTTATTTCCCAAAATACAAATAAAACCCTTAGGTGTATCTTGGATAATAATAAAAATACACCTACAAGGTGTGTTATTTTCAAAAACACAAATTCATACCTTAGCTGTATCTTGGAAAATAATTCAAATACACACCCAAGCTGTGATATTTTCAAAAACTCAAATACAACCCTTAGCTGTATCTTGGAAAATAACAGAAATACACCCCCAAGCTGTATTATTTTCAGAAATACAAATACAACCCTTAGCTCTATCTTGGGAAATAATACAAATACACCGCCAGGCTGCGTTATTTTCAAAAATACTAATACAACCCTTAGCTGTATCTTGGAAAATAATAGAAATACACCCCCAAGCTGTGTTATTTTAAAAAATACAAATACAACCCTTAGCTTTATCTTGGAAAATAATACAAATACACCCCCAAGCTGTGTTATTTTCAAGAATACAAATACAACCCTTAGATGTTTCTTTGAAAATAATACAAATTCTCCCAAAAGGTGTGTTATCTTCAAAAATACAAATACAACCATTAGCTGTATATTGGAAAATAATACAAATTCACCCACATGCTGTGTTATATTCAAAAATGCAAATAGAAACCTTAGCTATATCTTGGAAAATAATTCAAATACACACCCAAGCTGTGTTATTCTCAAAAATTCAAATACAACCCTTAGCTGTATCTTGGAAAATAATACAAATACACCCACATGCTCTGTTATTGTCATAAATACAAATAAAACCCTTAGCTGTATCTTGGAAAATAATAGAAATACACCCACAAGCTGTGTTGTTTTCAAAAATACAAATGTAACCCTTAGCTGTATCTTGGAAAATAATACAAATACAACCGCAAGCCGTGTTATTTTCAAAGATACAAATAAAACCCTTAGCTATATCTTGGAATGTAATACAAAAACACCCCCAAGCTGTGTTATTTTCAAAAATACTAATACAATCCTTAGCTCTATCTTTCAAAATGATACAAATACACCCCCAAGCTGTTTTTTTTTTCAAAAATACAAATACGACCCTTAGCTGTATCTTGGAAAATAATACAAATACACCCCCAAGCTGTGTTATTTTCAAAAATACAAATACGACCCTTAGCTCTTTCTTGGAATATAATACAATTACACCACCAAGTCGTGTTATTTTCCAAAATACAAGTACAACCCTTAGCTGTATCTTGGAAAAAAACACAAATACAACCCAGGCTGTGTTATTTTCAAAAATACCAATACAACCCTTAGCTGTATCTTGGAAAATAATACAAATACAACCCCCCCAAGCTGTGTTATTTTAAAAAAAACAAATACAACCCTTAGCTGTATATTCGAAAATAATACAAATACACCCACAAGCTGTGTTATTTTCAAAAATACAAATAGAAACCTTAGCTGTATTTTGGAAAATAATTCAAATACACATCCAAGCTGTGCTATTCCCAAAAATTGAAATACAACCCTTAGCTGTATCATGGAAAATAATACAAATACACCCACAAGCTGTGTTATTTTCCAAAATACAAATAGAACCATTAGCTGTATCTTGGAATATAATACAAATACACCCCCAAGCTGTGTTATTTCCCAAAATACAAATACAACCCTAAGATGTATCTTGGATAATAATAGAAATACATCTACAAGCTGAGTTATTTTCTAAAATACAAATACAAACCTTAGGTGTATCTTGGAAAATAATTCAAACACACACCCAAGCTGTGTTATTCTCAAAAATTCAAATACAACCCTTAGCTGTATCTTAAAAATAATGCAAATACAACCGCAAGCTGTGTTGTTTTCAAAAATACAAATACGACCCATAGCTGTATCTTGGAAAATAATACAAATACCCCCTCCACCCAAGCTGTGTTATTTTCAAAAATACAAATTCAACCCTTAGCTCTATCTTGGAAAATGATACAAATTCACCACCAAGCTGCGTTATTTTCAAAAATACAAATACAACCCTTTGCTGTATCTGGGAAAATAATAGAAATACACCCCAAAGCTGTGTTATTTTCAAAAATACAAATACAACCCTTAGCTTTATCTTGGAAAATAATACAAATACACCTCCAAGCTGTATTATTTTCAAGAATACAAATACAACCCTTAGCTCTATCTTGGAAAATAATACAAATACAACCCCAAGTTGTGTTATTTTCAAAGATAAAATACAACCCTTAGCTGTATCTTGGAAAATAATACAAAAACACCCTCAAGCTGTGTTATTTTCAAAAATACACATAGAATCCTTAGCTGTATTTTTGAAAATGATAAAAATACACCCCCAAGCTGAGATTTTTTCTAAAATACAAATACGACCCTTAGCTGTATCTTGGAAAATAATACAAATACACCCCAAAGCTGTGTTATTTTCAAAAATACAAATACGACCCTTAGCTGTATCTTGGAATATAATACAATTACACCCCTAAGCCGTGTTATTTTCCAAAATACAAGTACAACCCTTTGGTGTATCTTAAAAAAAAACACAAATACACCACCATGCTGTGTTATTTTCAAAAATACCAATACAACCCTTAGCTGTATCTTGGAAAATAATGCAAATACAACCCCAAGCTGTGTTATTTTCAAAAATACAAATACAATCCATAGCTCTATCTTGGAAAATAATACAAATACCCCCCCCCAAGCTGTGTTATTTTCAAAAATACAAATACAACCCTTATCTGTATATTGGAAAATAATACAAATACACCCACCAGCTGTGTTGTTCTCAAAACTACAAATAGAAACCTTAGCTGTATTTTAGAAAATAATTCAAATACACACCCAAGCTGTGTTATTCTCAAACATTCAAATACAACCCTTAGCTCTATCATGGAAAATGATACAAATACACCCACAAGCTGTGTTATTTTCCAAAATACAAATAGAACCATTAGCTGTATCTTGGAATATAATACAAATACACCCCCAAGCTGTGTTATTTCCCAAAATACAAATACAACCCTAAGATGTATGTTGGATAATGATACAAATACACCTAAAAGCTGTGTTATTTTCAAAAATACAAATACAAACAGAAGCTGTATCTTGGAAAATAATTCAAATACACACCCAAGCTGTGATATTTTCAAAAACTCAAGTAGAACCCTGAGCTGTATCTTGGAAAATAATACAAATACACCCCCAAGCTGTATTATTTTCAGAAATACAAATACAACCCTTAATTCTATCTTGGAAAATAATACAAATACACTCCCAAGCTGTGTTATTTTCAAAAATACAAATTCAACCCTTAGCTCTATCTTGGAAAATAATACAAATACACCGCCAAGCTGCGTTATTTTCAAAAATACAAATACAACCCTTAGCTGTATCTTGGAAAATATTACACATTTACCCACAAGCTGTGTTATTTTCAAAAATACAAATAGAACCCTTAGCTGTATATTGGAAAATAATACAAATACACCCACAAGCTGTGTTATTTTCAAAAATACAAATAGAAACCTTAGCTGTATCTTGGAAAATAATTCAAATACACACCCAAGCTGTGTTATTCTCAAAAATTCAAATACAACCCTTAGCTGTATCTTGGAAAATAATACAAATACACCCTCATGCTGTGTTATTGTCATAAATACAAATAAAACCCTTAACTGTATCTTGGAAAATAATACAAATACACCCGCAAGCTGTGTTATTTTCAAAAATACAAATACATCCCTGGCTGTATCTTGGAAAATAATAGAAATACACCCCCAAGCTGTGTTTTTTTCAAAAATACAAATACGACCCTTAGCTCTATCTTGGAAAATAATACAAATACACCCCCAAGCTGTGTTACTTTCAAAAATACAAATAAGACCCTTAGCTGTATCTTGGAATATAATACAATTACACCCCTAGGCCGTGTTATTTTCCATAATACAATTACAACCCTTAGCTGTATCTTGGAAAAAAACACAAATACACCCCCAGACTGCGTTATTTTCAAAAATAAAAATACAACCCTTAGCTGTATCTTGGAAAATAATAGAAATACACCCACAAGCTGTGTTATTTTCAAAAATAAATATACAACCCTTAGCTTTATCTTGGAAAATAATACAAATACACCTCCAAGGAGTATTATTTTCAAGAATACAAATACAACCCTTAGCTGTATCTTGGAAAATAATACAAATTCACCCACAAGCTGTGTTATTTTCAAAAATACAAATACAACCCTTAGCTGTATATTGGAAAATAATACAAATACACCCACAAGCTGTGTTATTTTCAAAAATACAAATAGAAACCTTAGCTGTATCTTGGAAAATAATTCAAATACACACCCAAGCTGTGTTATTCTGAAAAATTTAAATACAACCCTTAGCTGTATCTTGGAAAATAATACAAATACATTCACATGCTGTGTTATTGTCATAAATACAAATAAAACCCTTAACTGTATCTTGGAAAATAATACAAATACACCCCCACGCTGTGTTATTTTCAAAAATACAAATACAACCCTTAGCTGTATCTTGGAAAATAATACAAATACAACCCCAAGCTGTGTTATTTTCAAAGATACAAATACAACCCTTAGCTGTATCTTGGAAAATAATACAAAAACACCCCCAAGCTGTGTTATTTTCAAAAATACAAATACAATCCTTAGCTGTGTCTTTGAAAATGATACAAATACACCCCAAAAATGAGATTTTTTCAAAAATACAAATACGACCCTTAGCTTTATCTTGGAAAATAATTCAAATACACCCCCAAGCTGTGTTATTTTCAAAAATACAAATACAATCCTTAGCTGTGTCTTTGAAAATGATACAAATACACCCCCAAAATGAGATTTTTTCAAAAATACAAATACGACCCTTAGCTTTATCTTGGAAAATAATAAAAATACACCCCCAAGCTGTGTTATTTTCAAAAATACAAATACAATCCTTAGCTGTGTCTTTGAAAATGATACAAATACACCCCCAAAATGAGATTTTCTCAAAAATACAAATACGACCCTTAGCTTTATCTTGGAAAATAATACAAATACACCCCCAAGCTGTGTTATTTTCAAAAATACAAATACAACCCTTAGCTGTTTCTTGGAATATAATACAATTACACCCCTAAGCCGTGTTTTTTTCCAAAATACAAGTACAACCCTTAGCTGTATCTTGGAAAAAAACACAAATACACCACCAGGCTGTGTTATTTTCAAAAATACCAATACAACCCTTAGCTGTATCTTGGAAAATAATGCAAATACAACCTCAAGCTGTGTTATTTTCAAAAATACAAATACAACCCATAGCTGTATCTTGGAAAATAATACAAAAAACCCCCCAAGCTGTGTTATTTTCAAAAATACAAATACAACACTTAGCTGTATATTGGAAAATAATACAAATACACCTACAAGCTGTGTTATTTTCAAAAATACAAATAGAAACCTTAGCTGTATTTTAGAAAATAATTAAAATACACACACAAACTGTGTTATTCTGAAACATTCAAATACAACCCTTAGCTGTATCATGGAAAATAATAAAAATACACCCACAAGCTGTGTTATTTTCCAAAATACAAATACAACCCTAAGATGTATGTTGGATAATAATACAAATACACCTAAAAGCTGTGTTATTTTCAAAAATACAAATACAAACCTTAGCTGTATCTTGGAAAATAATTCAAATACACACCCACGCTGTGATATTTTCAAAAACTCAAATACAACCCTTAGCTGTATCTTGGAAAATAATACAAACACACCCCCAAGCTGTGTTATTTTCAGAAATACAAATACAACCCTTAACTCTATCTTGGAAAACAATACAAATACACCCCCAAGCTGTGTTATTTTCAAAAATACAAATTCTACCCTTATCTCTATCTTGGAAAATAATACAAATACACCGCCAAGCTGCGTTATTTTCAAAAATACAAACACAACCCTTAGCTGTATCTTGGAAAATATTACAAATTTACCCACAAGCTGTGTTATTTTCAAAAATAGAAATACAACCCTTAGCCGTATCTTGGAAAATAATACAAATACACCCACAAGCTGTGTTATTTTCAAAAATACAAATAGAAACCTTAGCTGTATCTTGGAAAATAATTCAAATACACACGTAAGCTGTGTTATTCTCAAAAATTCAAATAAAACCCTTAGCTGTATCTTGGAAAATAATACAAATGCACCCATATGCTGTGTTATTGTCATAAATACAAATAAAACCCTTAACTGTATCTTGGAAAATAATACAAATACACCTGCAAGCTGTGTTATTTTCAAAAATACAAATACAACCTTAGCTGTATCTTGGAAAATAATAGAAATACACCCACAAGCTGTGTTGTTTTCAAAAATACAAATACAACCCTTAGCTGTGTCTTGGAAAATAATACAAATACAAACCCAAGCTGTGTTATTTTCAAATATACAAATACAACCCTTAGCTGTATCTTGGAAAATAATACAAAAACACCCCCAAGCTGTGTTATTTTCAAAAATACAAATACAATCCTTAGCTGTATCTTTGAAAATGATACAAATACACCCGCAAGCTGTGTTTTTTTCAAAAATACAAATACGACCCTTAGCTCTATCTTGGAAAATAATACAAATACACCCCCAAGCTGTGTTACTATCAAAAATACCAATACAACCCTTAACTGTATCTTGGAAAATAATGCAAATACAACCCCAAGCTGTGTTATTTTCAAAAATACAAATTCAACCCTTAGCTCTATCTTGGAAAATAATACAAATAAACCGCCAAGCTGCGTTATATTCAAAAATACAAATACAACCCTTAGCTGTATCTTGGAAAATAATAGTAATACACCCCCAAGCTGTGTTATTTTAAAAAATACAAATAAAACGCTTAGCTTTATCTTGGAAAATAATACAAATACACCTCCAAGCTGTATTATTTTCAATAATACAAATACAACCCTTAGCTGTATCTTGGAAAATAATACAAATTCACCCACAAGCTGTGTTATTTTCAAAAATACAAATACAACCCTTAGCTGTATATTGGAAAATAATACAAATACACCCACAAGCTGTGTTATTTTCAAAAATACAAATAGAAACCTTAGATGTATGTTGGAAAATAATTCAAATACACCCACATGCTGTGTTATTGTCATAAATACAAATACAATCCTTAGCTGTATCTTTGAAAATGATACAAATACACCCCCAAGCTTAGATTTTTTCAAAAATATAAATACGACCCCTAGCTGTATCTTGGAAAATAATAGAAATACACCCCCAAGCTATGTTATTTTCAAAAATACATATACGATCCTTAGCTGTATCTTGGAATATAATACAATTACACCCCTAAGCCGTGTTATTTTCCAATATACAAGTACAACCCTTAGCTGTATCTTGGAAAAAAACACAAATACACCACCAGGCTGTGTTATTTTCAAAAATACCAATACAAACCTTAGCTGTATCTTGGAAAATAATGCAAATACAACCCCAAGCTGTGTTATTTTCAAAAGTACAAATACAACCCATAGATGTATCTTGGAAAATAATACAAATAACCAACCCAAGCTGTGTTATTTTCAAAAATACAAATACAACCCTTAGCTGTATATTGGAAAATAATACAAATACACCCACTACCTGTGTTATTTTCAAAAATACAAATAGAAACCTTAGGTGTATTTTAGAAAATAATTCAAATACACCCACAAGCTGTGTTATTTCCCAAAATAGAAATACACCCCTAAGATGTATGTTGGATAATAATACAAATACACCTAAAAGCTGTGTTATTTTCAAAAATACAAATACAAACCTTAGCTGTATCTTGGAAAATAATTCAAATATACACCCAAGCTGTGATATTTTCAAAAACTCAAATACAACCCTTAGCTGTATCTTGGAAAATAATACAAATACACCCCCAAGCTGTGTTATTTTCAGAAATACAAATACAACCCTTAACTCTATGTCGGAAAATAATACAAATACACCCCCAAGCTGTGTTATTTTCAAAAATACAAATACAACCCTTAGCTGTATCTTGGAAAATAATACAAATACACCCCCAAGCTGTGTTATTTTCAGAAATACAAATACAACCCTTAACTCTATCTCGGAAAATAATACAAATACACCCCCAAGCTGTGTAATTTTCAAAAATACAAATACAACCCTTAGCTGTATCTTGGAAAATAATACAAATACACCCCCAAGATGTGTTATTTTCAAAAATACAAATACAACCCTTAGCTGTATCTTTGAAAATAATACAAATACACCTCAAGCTGAGTTATTGTCAAAAATACAAATACAACCCTTAGCTGTATCTTTGAAAATAATGCAAATACAACCCCAAGCTGTGTTATTTTCAAAAATACAAATACAACCCTTAGCTGTATCTTGGAAAATAATACCAATACACCCCGAAGCCGTGCTATTTTCCAAAATACAAGTACAACCCTTAGCTGTATCTTGGAAAAAAACACAAATACACCCCCAGGCTGTGTTATTTTCAAAAATAACAATACAACCCTTAGCTGCATCTTGGAAAATAATGCAAATACAACCCCAAGTTGTGTTATTTTCAAAAATAGAAATACAACCCATACTTGTGTCTTGGAAAATGATACAAATAACACCTCCCAAGCTGTGTTATTTTCAAAAATACAAATACAAACCTTAGCTGTATATTGGAAAATAATTCAAATACACCCACAAGGTGTGTTATTTTCAAAAGTACAAATAGAAACCTTAGCTGTATTTTGGAATATAATACAAATACACGCCCAAGTTTTGTTATTTCCCAAAATACAAATACAACCCTAAGATGTATCTTACATAATAATACAAATACACCTACAAGCTGTGTTATTTTTTAAAATACAAATACAAACCTTAGCTGTATGTTGGAAAATAATTCAAATACACACCCAAGCTGTGATATTTTCAAAAACTCAAATACAACCCTTAGCTGTATCTTGGAAAGTAATACAAATTCACCCAGAAGCTGTTTTATTTTCAGAAATACAAATATAACAATTAGCTGTATCTTGGAAAATAATACAAATACACCCACATGCTGCGTTATTGTCATAAATACAAATAAATCCCTTAAGTGTATCTTGGAAAATAATAGAAATACACCCACAATCTGTGTTGTTTTCAAAAATAGAAATACAACCATTAGCTGTATCTTGGAAAATAATACAAATACAACCCCAAGCTTTGTTACTTTCAAAGATACAAATACAACCCTTAGCTGTGTCTTGGAAATTAATACAAAAACACCACCAAGCTGTGTTATTTTCAAAAATACAAATACGACCCTAAGCTGTATCTTGGAATATAATACAATTACACACCCAAGCCGTGTTATTTTCCAAAATACAATACAACCCTTAGCTGAATCTAGGAAAAAAACAGAAATACACCCCAGGCAGTATTATTTTCAGAAATACCAATACAACCCTTAGCTGTATCCTGGAAATTAATAGAAATACAACCCCAAGCTGTGTTATTTTCAAAAATACAAATACAACTCATAGTTGTATCTTGGAAAATAATACAAATACACCCACAAGCTGTGTTATTTTCAAAAATACAAATTCATACCTTAGCTGTATCTTGGAAAATAATTCAAATACACCCGAAAGCTGTGTTATTTTCAGAAATACAAACACAACCCTTAGCTGTATCTTGGAAAATAACACAAATACACCCCCAAGCTGCGTTATTTTCAAAAATACAAATTCAAAGCTTAGCTCTATCTTGGGAAATAATACAAATACACATCCAAGCTGTGTTATTTTCAAAAATACAAATACAACCCTTAGCTGTATATTGGAAAATAATACAAATACACCCACATGCTGTGTTATTTTCAAAAATGCAAATAGAAACCATAGCTGTATCTTGGAAAATAATTCAAATACAAACCCAAGCAGTGTTATTCTCAAAAATTCAAATAGAACCCTTAGCTGTATCTTGGAAAATAATACAAATACACCCACATGCTCTGTTATTGTCATAAATACAAATAAAACCCTTAACTGTATCTTGGAAAATAATACAAATACACCCACAAGCTGTGTTATTTTCAAAAATACAAATACAACGCTTAGCTGTATCTTGGAAAATAATAGAAATACACCCACAATCTGTGTTGTTTTCAAAAATACAAATGCAACCCTTAGCTGTATCTTGGAAAATAATACAAATACAACCGCAAGCTGTGTTATTTTCAAAGACACAAATACAACCCTTAGCTATATCTTTGAAAATAATACAAAAACACCCCCAAGCTGTGTTATTTTCAAAAATACAAATACAATCCTTTGCTGTATCTTTGAAAATGATACAAATACACCACCAAGCTGTTTTTTTTTTTTAAAATACAAATACGACCCTTAGCTTTATCTTGGAAAAAAATACAAATACACCCCCAAGCTGTGTTATTTTCAAAAATACAAATACGACCCTTAGCTGTATCTTGGAATATAATACAATTACACCACCACGTCGTGTTATTTTCGGAAATACAAGTACAACCCTTAGCTGTATCTTGGAAAAAAACACAAATACAACCCAGGCTGTGTTATTTTCAAAAATACCAATACAACCCTTAGCTGTATCTTGGAAAATAATGCAAATACAACCCCAAGCTGTGTTATTTTCAAAAATACAAATACAACCCATAGCTGTATCTTGGAAAATAATACAAATACCGCCCCCCAAGCTGTGTTATTTTCAAAAATACAAATACAATCCTTAGCTGTACTTTTTAAAATGATACAAATACACCCCCAAGCTGAGATTTTTTCAAAAATACAAATACGACCCTTAGCTGTATCTTGGAAAATAATACAAATACATCCCCAAGCTGTGTTATTTTCAAAAATACATATATGACCCAAAGCTGTATCTTGGAATATCATAAAATTACACCCCTAAACCGTGTTATTTTCCAAAATACAAGTACAACCCTTAGTTGTATCTTGGAAAAAAACACAAATACACCACCAGGCTGTGTTATTTTCAAAAATACCAATACAACCCCTAGCTATATCTTGGAAAATAATGCAAATACAACCCCAAGCTGTGTTATTTTCAAAAATACAAATAGAACCCATAGCTGTATCTTGGAAAATAATACAAATACACCCACAAGCTGTGTTATTTTCCAAAATAAAAATAGAAGCATTAGCTGTATCTTGGAATATAATACAAATACATCCCCAAGCTGTGTTATTTCCCAAAATACAAATACATCCCTAAGATGTATGTTAGATAATAATACAAATACACCTACAAGCTGTGTTATTTTCAAAAATACCAATACAAACCTTAGCTGTATCTTGTAAAATAATAAAAATACACCAACATGCTGTGTTGTTTTCAAAAATACAAATACAACCCTTAGCTGTATCTTGGAAAATAATAAACATACACCCACATGCTGTGTTGTTTTCAAAAATACAAATACAACCCTTAGCTGCATCTTGGAAAATAATAAACATACACCCACATGCTGTGTTGTTTTCAAAAATAAAAATACAACACTTAGCTGTATCTTGGAAAATATTAAAAAAACACCCACAAGCAGTGTTTTTTTCAAAAATACAAATACGACCCTTAGCTGTATCTTGGAATATAATACAATTACACCCCCAAGCCGTGTTATTTTCCAAAATACAAGTACAACCCTTAGCTGTATCTCGGAAAAAAACACAAATACACCACCAGGCTGTGGTATTTTCAAAAATACCAATACAACCCTTAGCTGTATCTTGGAAAATAATGCAAATACAACCCCAAGATGTGATATTTTCAAAAATACAAATACAACCCATAGCTGTATCTTGGAAAATAATACAAATACCACCCCCCAAGCTGTGTTATTTTCAAAAATACAAATACAACCCTTAGCTGTATATTGGAAAATAATACAAATACACCCACAAGCTGTGTTATTTTCAAAAATACAAATAGAAACCTTAGCTGTTTTTTGGAATATAATACAAATACATCCCCAAGTTGTGTTATTTCCCAAAATACAAATACAACCTTAAGATGTATCTTGGATAATAATAGAAATACACCTACAAGCTGTGTTATTTCTAAAATACAAATACAAACCTTAGGTGTATCTTGGAAAATAATTCAAATACACACCCAAGCTGTGTAATTCTCAAAAATTCAAACACAACCCTTAGCTTTATCTTGGAAAATAATTCAAATACAACCGCAAGCTGTGTTATTTTCAAAAATACAAATACAAACCATAGCTGTATCTTGGAAAATAATAAAAATACCACCCCCCCCAAGCTGTGTTATTTTCAAAAATACAAATTCAAACCTTAGCTCTATCTTGGAAAATAATACAAATACACCGCCAAGCTGCGTTATTTTCAAAAATACAAATACAACCCTTAGCTGTATCTTGAAAAATAACACAAAAAAACCCCCAAGCTGTGTTATTTTCAAAAATACCAATACAAACCTTAGCTGTATCTTGGAAAATAATGCAAATACACCCACACGCTGTGTTATTTTTAAAAATACAAATACAACCCTTAGCTGTATCTTGGAAAATAATACAAATACACCGCCAAGCTGCGTTATTTTCAAAAATACAAATACAACCCTTAGCTGTATCTTGGAAAATAATAGAAATACACCCCAAAGCTGTGTTATTTTCAAAAATACAAATACAACCCTTAGCTTTATCTTGGAAAATAATACAAATACACCTCCAAGCTGTATTATTTTCAAGAATACAAATACAAGCCTTAGCTCTAAGTTGGAAAATAATACAAATACAACCACAAGCTGTGTTATTTTCAAAAATACGAATAGAAACCTTAGCTGTATCTTGGAAAATAATTCAAATACACACCCAAGGTGTGTTATTCTGAAAAATTCAAATACAACCCTTAGCTGTATCTTGGAAAATAATACAAATACACCCACATGCTGTGTTATTGTCATAAATACAAATGAAACCCTTAACTGTATCTTGGAAAATAATACAAATACACCGCCAAGCTGTGTTATTTTCAAAAATACAAATACAACCCGTAGCTGTATCTTGGAAAATAATACAAATACAACCCCAAGCTGTGTTATTTTCAAAGATACAAATACAACCGTTAGCTGTATCTTGGAAAATAATGCAAATACAACCACAAGCTGTGTTAATTTCAAAAATACAAATACAACCCTTAGCTGTATCTTAGAATATAATACAAATACACCCACAAGGTGTGTTATTTTCAAAAATACAAATACAACCCTTTGCTGTATCTTGGAAAATAATACAAATACAACCCCAAGCTGTGTTATTGTCAAAAATACAAATACAACCCTTAGCTCTATCTTTGAAAATAACACAAACACACAACCTAGCTGTGTTATTCTCAAAAATAGAAATATAACCCTTATCTGTATCTTTGAAAATAACACAAATACACCCACAAGCTGTGTTATTGTCAAAAATACAAATACAACCCATAGCTGTATCTTGGAAAATAATACAAATAACCCACAAGCTATGTTATTGTCAAAAATACAAATACAACCCTTAGCTGTATCTTGAAAAATAACACAAAAAAACCCCCAAGCTGTGTTATTTTCAAAAATACCAATACAAACCTTAGCTGTATCTTGGAAAATAATGCAAATACACCCACACGCTATGTTATTTTTAAAAATACAAATACAACCCTTAGCTGTATCTTGGAAAATAATAGAAATACATGCCCAAGCTATGTTATTTTCAAAAATACAAATACAACCCTTAGCTGTACCTTGGAAAATAATACAAATACCCCCCCCACCCCCAAGCAGTGTTATTTTCAAAAATACAAATACAACCCTTAGCTGTGTATTGGAAAATAATACAAATACACACACAAGCTGTGTTCTTTTAAAAAATACAAATAGAAACCTTAGCTGTATCTTGGAAAATAATTCAAATACACACCCAGGCTGTGTTATTCTCAAAAACTCAAATAAAACCCTTAGGTGTGTCATGGAAAATAATACAAATACACCCAAAAGCTGTGTTATTTTCCAAAATACAAATAGAACCATTAGCTGTATCTTGGAATATAATACAAATACACCCCCAAGCTGTGTTATATCCCAAAATACAAATACAACCCTAAGATGTATCTTGGATAATAATAAAAACACACCTACAAGCTGTGTTATTTTCAAAAATACAAATACAACCCTTAGCTGTACCTTGGAAAATAATACAAATACAACCCCAAGCTGTGTTATTTTCAGAGATAGAAATACAACCCTTAGTTGTATCTTGAAAAATAATACATAAACACCCCCAAGGTGTGTTATTTTCAAAAATACAAATACAATCCTTAGCTGTATCTTTGAAAATGATACAAATAGACCCCCAAGCTGTGTTTTATCCAACAATACAAATACGACCCTTAGCTGTATCTTGGAAAATAATACAAATACACCCCCAAGCTGTGTTATTTTCAACAATACAAATTCGACCCTTAGCTGTATCTTGGAATATGATACAATAACACCTCCAAGTCACATTATTTTCCAAAATGCAAGCACAACCCTTAGCTGTATCTTGGAAAAAAACACAAATACACCCCCAGGCTGTGTTATTTTCAAAAATACCAATACAACCCTTAGCTGTATCTTGGAAAATAATAGCAGTAAACCCCCAAGCTGTGTTATTTTCAAAAATACCAATACAACCCTTAGCTGTATCTTGGAAAATAATAGCAGTAAACCCCCAAGCTGTGTTATTTTCAAAAATACCAATACAACCCTTAGCTGTATCTTGGAAAATAATAGCAGTAAACCCCCAAGCTGTGTTATTTTCAAAAATACCAATACAACCCTTAGCTGTATCTTGGAAAGTAATACAAATTCACCCACAAGGTGTGTTATTTTCAAAAATAGAAATACATCCCTTAGCTGTATATTGGAAAATAATACAAATACACCTACAAGCTGTGTTGTTTTCAAAAATACAAATAGAAACCTTAGCTGTATCTTGGAAAATAATTCAAATACTAACCCAAGCTGTGTTATTCTCAAAAATTCAAATACAACCCTTAGCTGTATGTTGGAAAATAATGCAAATACAACCCCAAGCTGTGTTATTTTCAAAAATACAAATACAACCCATAGCTGTATCTTGGAAAATAATATATATACGCCCCCCAAGCTGTGTTATTTTCAAAAATACAAATACAACCATTAGCTGTATATTGAAAAATAATACAAATACACCCACATGCTGTGTTATTGTCATAAATACAAATAAAACCCTTAACTGTATCTTGGAAAATAATACAAATAAACCCCAAAGCTGTGTTATTTTCAAAAATACAAATACAACCCTTAGCTGTATCTTGGAAAATAATACAAATACAACCCCAAGCTGTGTTATTTTCAAAGATAGAAATACAACCCTTAGCTGTATCTTGGAAAATAATAAAAAAACCAACCAAAGCTGTGTTATTTTCAAAAATACAAATAGAACCCTTAGCTGTATCTTTGACAATGATACAAATACACCCCCAAGCTGTGTTTTTTTCAAGAATACAAATACGACCCTAAGCTGTATCTTGGAAAATAATACAAATACACCCCCAAGCTGTGTTATTTTCAGAAATACAAACACAACCCTTATCTCTATCTTGGAAAATAACAGAAATACACCCCCAAGCTTTGTTATTTTCAAAAATACAAATTCAAACCTTAGCTCTATCATGGGAAATAATACAAATACACCGCCAGGCTGCGTTATTTTCAAAAATACTAATACAACCCTTAGCTGTATCTTGGAAAATAATAGAAATACACCCCCAAGCTGTGTTATTTTCAAAAATAAAAATACAACCCTTAGATGTATCTTTGAAAATAATACAAATTTTCCCAAAAGCTGTGTTATTTTCAAAAATACAAATACAACCCTTAGCTGTATATTGGAAAATAATACAAATACACCCACATGCTGTGTTATATTCAAAAATGCAAATAGAAACCTTAGCTGTATCTCGGAAAATAATTCAAATACACACCCAAGCTCTGTTATTCTCAAAAATTCAAATACAACCCTTAGCTGTATCTTGGAAAATAATACAAATACACCCACATGCTCTGTTATTGTCATAAATACAAATAAAACCCTTAACTGTACCTTGGAAAATAATACAAATACACCCACAAGCTGTGTTATTTTCAAAAATAAAAATACAAGCGTTAGCTGTATCTTGGAAAATAATAGAAATACACCCACAAGCTGTGTTGTTTTCAAAAATACAAATGCAACCCTTAGCTGTATCTTGGAAAATAATACAAATACAACCGAAAGCTGTGTTATTTTCAAAGATACAAATAAAACCCTTAGCTATATCTTGGAAAATAATACAAAAACACCCCCAAGCTGTGTTATTTTCAAAAATACAAATACGACCCTTAGCTGTTTCTTGGAATATAATACAATTACACCACCAAGTCGTGTTATTTTCCAAAATACAAGTACAACCCTTAGCTGTATCTTGCAAAAAAACACAAACACAACCCAGGCTGTGATATTTTCAAAAATACCAATACAACCCTTAGCTGTATCTTGGAAAATAATGCAAATACAACCCCAAGCTGTGTTATTTTCAAAAATACAAATACAACCCATAGCTGTATCTTGGAAAATAATACAAATACCCCCCCCAAGCTGTGTTATTTTAAAAAATACAAATACAACCCTTAGCTGTATATTCGAAAATAATACAAATACACCACAAGCTGTGTTATTTTCAAAAATACAAATAGAAACCTTAGCTGTATTTTGGAAAATAATTCAAATACACATCCAATCTGTGCTATTCCCAAAAGTTCAAATACAACCCTTAGCTGTATCATGGAAAATAATACAAGTACACCCACAAGCTGTGTTATTTTCCAAAATACACATAGAACCATTAGCTGTATCTTGGAATAAAATACAAATACACCCCCAAGCTGTGTTATTTCCCAAAATACAAATACAACCCTAAGATGTATCTTGGATAATAATAGAAATACACCTACAAGGTGTGTTATTTTCTAAAATACAAATACAAACCTTTGGTTTATCTTGGAAAATAATTCAAACACACACCCAAGCTGTGTTATTCTCAAAAATTCAAATACAACCCTTAGCTTTATCTTGGAATATAATGCAAATACAACCGGAAGCTGTGTTATTTTCAAAAATACAAATTCAACCCTTAGCTCTATCTTGGAAAATAATACAAATTCACCGCCAAGCTGCGTTATTTTCAAAAATACAAATACAACCCTTCGCTGTATCTTGGAAAATAATAGAAATACATCCCAAAGCTGTGTTATTTTCAAAAATACAAATACAACCCTTAGCTTTATCTTGGAAAATAATACAAATACACCTCCAAGCTGTATTATTTTCAAGAATACAAATACAACCCTTAGCTCTATCTTGGAAAATAATACAAATACAACCCCAAGTTGTGTTATTTTCAAAGATACAAATACAACCCTTAGCTGTATCTTGGAAAATAATACAAAAACACCCTTAAGCTGTGTTATTTTCAAAAATACAAATACAATCCTTAGCTGTATTTTTGAAAATGATAAAAATACACCCCCAAGCTGAGATTTTTTCAAAAATACAAATACGACCCTTAGCTGTATCTTGGAAAATAATACAAATACACCCCCAAGCTGTGTTATTTTCAAAAATACAAATACGACCCTTAGCTGTATCTTGGAATATAATACAGTTACACCGCTAAGCCGTGTTATTTTCCAAAATACAAGTACAACCCTTAGGTGTATCTTAAAAAAAAACACAAATACACCACCATGCTGTGTTATTTTCAAAAATACCAATACAACCCTTAGCTGTATCTTGGAAAATAATGCAAATACAACCCCAAGCTGTGTTATTTTCAAAAATACAAATACAACCCTTATCTGTATATTGGAAAATAATACAAATACACCCACCAGCTGTGTTATTCTCAAAAATACAAATAGAAACCTTAGCTGTATTTTAGAAAATAATTCAAATACACACCCAAGCTGTGTTATTCTGAAACATTCAAATACAACCCTTAGCTCTATCATGGAAAATAATACAAATACACCCACAAGCTGTGTTATTTTCCAAAATACAAATAGAACCATTAGCTGTATCTTGGAATATAATACAAATATACCCCCAAGCTCTGTTATTTCCCAAAATACAAATACAACCCTAAGATGTATGTTGGATAATAATACAAATACACATAAAAGCTGTGTTATTTTCAAAAATACAAATACAAACCTTAGCTGTATCTTGGAAAATAATTCAAATACACACCCAAGCTGTGCTATTTTCAAAAACTCAAGTACAACCCTTAGCTGTATCTTGGAAAATAATACAAATACACCCCCAAGCTGTATTATTTTTAGAAATACAAATACAACCCTTACCTCTATCTTGGAAAATAATACAAATACACTCCCATGCTGTGTTATTTTCAAAAATACAAATTCAACCCTTAGCTCTATCTTGGAAAATAATACAAATACACCGCCAAGCTGCGTTATTTTCAAAAATACAAACACAACCCTTAGCTGTATCATTGAAAATAATAGAAATACACCCCTAAGCTGTGTTATTATCAAAAATACAAATACAACCGTTAGCTGTAATTTGGAAAATAATACAAATACACCTCCAAGCTGTGTTATTTTGAAGAATACAAATACAACCCTTAGCTGTATCTTGGAAAATATTACAAATTTACCCACAAGCTGTGTTATTTTCAAAAATACAAATAGAACCCTTAGCTGTATATTGGAAAATAATACAAATACACCCACAAGCTGTGTTATTTTCAAAAATACAAATAGAAACCTTAGCTGTATCTTGGAAAATAATTCAAATACACACCCAAGCTGTGTTATTCTCAAAAATTCAAATACAACCCTTAGCTGTATCTTGGAAAATAATACAAATACACCCTCATGCTGTGTTATTGTCATAAATACAAATAAAACCCTTAACTGTATCTGGGAAAATAATACAAATATACCCGCAAGCTGTGTTATTTCCAAAAATACAAATACAACCCTGGCTGTATCTTGGAAAATAATAGAAATACACCCGCAAGCTGTGTTATTTTCAAAAATACAAATAAAAACCTTAGCTGTATCTTGGAAAATAATACAAATACACCCCCAAGCTGTGTTTTTTTCAAAAATACAAATACGACCCTTAGCTCTATCTTGGAAAATAATACAAATACACCCCCAAGCTGTGTTATTTTCAAAAATACAAATAGAATCCTTAGCTGTATCTTTGAAAATGATACAAATACACCCGCAAGGTGTGTTTTTTTCAAAAATACAAATACGACCCTTAGCTGTATCTTGGAATATAATACAATTACACCCCTAAGCCGTGTTATTTTCCAAAATACAAGTACAACCCTTAGCTGTATCTTGGAAAAAAACACAAATACACCCCCAGGCTGTGTTATTTTAAAAAATACCAATACAACCCTTAATTGTATCTTAGAAAATAATGCAAATACAACCCCAAGATGTGTTATTTTGAAAAATACAAATACAAACCATAGCTGTATCTTGGAAAATAATACAAATACACCCACATGCTGTGTTATTGTCATAAATACAAATAAAACCCTTAACTGTATCTTGGAAAATAATACAAATACACCCCCAAGCTGTGTTATTTTCAAAAATACAAATACAACCCTTAGCTGTATCTTGGAAAATAATACAAATACAACCCCAAGCTGTGTTATTTTCAAAGATACAAATACAACCCTTAGCCGTATCTTGGAAAATAATACAAAAACAACCCCAAGCTGTGTTATTTTCAAAAATACAAGTACAATACTTAGCTGTATCTTTGAAAATGATACAAATACACCACCAAGCTTAGATTTTTTCAAAAATATAAATACAACCCTTAGCTGTATCTTGAAAAATAATACAAATACACCCCCAAGCTGTGTTATTTTCAAAAATACATATACGATCCATAGATGTATCTTGGAATATAATACAATTACACCCTTAAGCCGTGTTATTTTCCAAAATACAAGTACAACCCTTAGCTGTATCTTGGAAAAAAACACAAATACACCACCAGGCTGTGTTATTTTCAAAAATACCAATACAACCCTTAGCTGTATCTTTGAAAATAATGCAAATACAACCCCAAGCTGTGTTATTTTCAAAAATACAAATACAACCCGTAGATGTATCTTGGAAAATAATACAAATAACCAATCCAAGCTGTGTTATTTTCAAAAATACAAATACCACCCTTAGCTGTATATTGGAAAATAATACAAATACACCCACAAGCTGTGTTATTTTCAAAAATACAAATAGAAACCTTAGCTGTATTTTAGAAAAGAATTCAAATACACACACAAGCTGTGTTATTCTGAAACATTCAAATAAAACCCTTAGCTGTATCATGGAAAATAATGCAAATACACCCACAAGCTGTGTTATTTCCAAAAATAGAAATACAACCCTAAGATGTATGTTGGATAATAATACAAATACACCTAAAAGTTGTGTTATTTCCAAAAATACAAATACAAACCTTAACTCTATCTCGGAAAATAATACAAATACAACCCCAAGCTGTGTTATTTTCAAAAATACAAATACAACCCTTAGCTGTATCTTGGAAAATAATACAAATACACCCCCAAGATGTGTTATTTTCAAAAATACAAATACAACCCTTAGCTGTATCTTGGAAAATAATACAAATACACCCCCAAGCTGTGTTATTTTCAAAAATACAAATACGACCCTAAGCTGTATCTTGGAATGTAATACAATTACACCCCCAAGCCGTGTTATTTTCCAAAATACAATACAACCCTTAGGTGTATCTAGGAAAAAAACAGAAATACACCCCAGGCAGTGTTATTTTCAAAAATACCAATACAACCCTTAGCTGTATCTTGGAAAATAATGCAAATACAACCCCAAGCTGTGTTATTTTCAAAAATACAAATAGAACCCATAGCTGTATCTTGGAAAATAATACAAATACACCCACAAGCTGTGTTATTTTCCAAAATACAAATAGAAGCATTAGCTGTATCTTGGAATATAATACAAATACACCCCCAAGCTGTGTTATTTCCCAAAATACAAATACAATCCTAAGATGTATGTTAGATAATAATACAAATACACCTACAAGCTGTGTTATTTTCAAAAATACAAATACAAACCTTAGCTGTATCTTAAAAAATAATACAAATACAACCACATGCTGTGTTATTGTCATAAATACAAATAAAACCCTTAACTGTATCTTGGAAAATAATTTAAATACACACCCAAGCTCTGTTATTCTCAAAAATTCAAATACAACCCTTAGCTGTATCTTGGAAAATAATACAAATACACCCACATGCTGTGTTGCTTTCAAAAATACAAATACAACCCTTAGCTGTATCTTGGAAAATAATACAAATACAACCCCAAGCTGTGTTATTTTCAAAGATAGAAATACAACACTTAGCTGTATCTTGGAAAATATTAAAAAAACACCCCCAAGCTGTGTTTTTTTCAAAAATACAAATACGACCCTTAGCTGTATCTTGGAAACTAATACAAATACACCCCCAAGCTGTGTTATTTTCAAAAATACAAATACGACCCTTAGCTGTATCTTGGAATATAATACAATTACACCCCCAAGCCGTGTTACTTTCCAAAATACAAGTACAACCCTTAGCTGTATTTCGAAAAAAAACACAAATACACCCACAGGCTGTGGTATTTTCAGAAATACAAATACAACCCTTAGCTCTATCTTGGAAAATAATACAAATACACCGCCAAGCTGCGTTATTTTCAAAAATACAAACACAACCCTTAGCTGTATCTTTGAAAATAATAGAAATACACCCCCAAGGTGTGTTATTTTCAAAAATACAAATACAACCCTTAGCTGTATCTTGGAAAATATTACAAATTTACCCACAAGCTGTGTTATTTTCAAAAATAGAAATACAACCCTTAGCTGTATCTTGGAAAATAATACAAATACACCCACAAGCTGTGTTATTTTCAAAAATAAAAATAGAAACCTTAGCTGTATCTTGGAAAATGATTCAAATACACACCCAAGCTGTGTAATTCTCAAAAATTCAAATACAACCCTTAGCTGTATCTTGGAAAATAATACAAATACACCCACATGCTGTGTTACTGTCATAAATACAAATAAAACCCTTAACTGTATCTTGGAAAATAATAAAAATACACCCGCAAGCTGTGTTATTTTCAAAAATACAAATACAACCCTAGCTGTATCTTGGAAAATAATAAGAATACACCCACAAGCTGTGTTGTTTTCAAAAATACAAATACAACCCTTAGCTGTATCTTGGAAAATAATACAAATACAAACACAAGCTGTGTTATTTTCAATGATACAAATACAACCCTTAGCTGTATCTTGGAAAATAATACAAAAACACCCCCAAGCTGTGTTATTTTCAAAAATACGAATACAATCCTTAGCTGTATCTTTGAAAATGATACAAATACACCCGCAAGCTGTGTTTTTTTCAAAAATATAAATACGAACCTTAGCTCTATCTTGGAAAATAATACAAATACACCTCCAAGCTGTATTATTTTCAAGAATACAAATACAACCCTTAGCTGTATCTTGGAAAATAATACAAATTCACCCGCAAGCTGTGTTATTTTCAAAAATACAAATACAACCCTTAGCTGTATATTGGAAAATAATACAAATACACCCACAAGCTGTGTTATTTTCAAAAATACAAATAGAAACCTTAGCTGTATCTTGGAAAATAATTCAAATACACACCAGAGCTGTGTTATTCTGAAAAATTCAAATACAACCCTTAGCTGTATCTTGGAAAATAATACAAATACACCCATATGTTGTGTTATTGTCATAAATACAAATAAAACCCTTAACTCTATCTTGGAAAATAATACAGATACACCCCCAAGCTGTGTTATTTTCAAAAATACAAATACAACCCTTAGCTGTATCTTGGAAAATAATACAAATACAACCCCAAGCTGTGTTATTTTCAAAGATACAAATACAACCCTTAGCCGTATCTTGGAATACAATACAAAAACACCCCCAAGCTGTGTTATTTTCAAAAATACAAATACAATCCTTAGCTGTATCTTTGAAAATGACACAAATACACCCCCAAGCTGAGATTTTTTCAAAAATACAAATACGACCCTTAGCTCTATCTTGGAAAATAATACAAATACACCCCCAAGCTGTGTTATTTTCAAAAATACAAATACGATCCTTAGCTGTATCTTGGAATATAATACAATTACACCCCTAAGCCGTGTTATTTTCCAAAATACAAGTACAACCCTTTGCCGTATCTTGGAAAAAAACACAAATACACCACCAGGCTGTGTTATTTTCAAAAATACCAATACAACCCATAGCTGTATCTTGGAAAATAATGCAAATACAACCCCAAGCTGTGTTATTTTCAAAAATACAAATACAACCCATAGATGTATCTTGGAAAATAATACAAATAACCACCCCAAGCTGTGTTATTTTCAAAAATACAAATACATCCCTTAGCTTTGTATTGGAAAATAATACAAATACACCCACAAGCTGTGTTATTTTCAAAAATACAAATAGAAACCTTAGCTGTATTTTAGAAAATAATTCAAATACACACACAAGCTGTGTTATTCTGAAACATTCAAATACAACCGTTAGCTGTATCATGGAAAACAATACAAATAAACCCACAAGCTGTGTTATTTCCCAAAATAGAAATATAACCCTAAGATGTATGTTGGATAATAATACAAATACACTTAAAAGCTGTGTTATTTTCAAAAATACAAATACAAACCTTAGCTGTATCTTAAAAAATAATTCAAATATACACCCAAGCTGTGATATTTTCAAAAACTCAAATACAACCCTTAGCTGTATCTTGGAAAATAATAGAAATACACCCCCAAGCTGTGTTATTTTCAGAAATACAAATACAACCCTTAACTCTGTCTCGGAAAATAATGCAAATACACCCCCAAGCTGTGTTATTTTCAAAAATACAAATTCAACCCTTAGCTCTATCTTGGAAAATAATACAAATACACGGCCAAGCTGCGTTATTTTCAAAAATACAAATACAACCCTTAGCTGTATCTTGGAAAATAATAGAAATACACCCCCAATCTGTGTTATTTTCAAAAATACAAATACAACCCTTAGCTGTATCTTGGAAAATAATACAAATACAACCCCAAGCTGTGTTATTTTCAAAGATACAAATACAACCCTTAGCCGTATCTTGGAATATAATACAAAAACACCCCCAAGCTGTGTTATTTTCAAAAATACAAATACAATTCTTAGCTGTATCTTTGAAAATGACACAAATACACCCCCAAGCTGAGATTTTTTCAAAAATACAAATACGACCCTTAGCTCTATCTTGGAAAATAATACAAATACACCCCCAAGCTGTGTTATTTTCAAAAATACAAATACGATCCTTAGCTGTATCTTGGAATATAATACAATTACACCCCTAAGCCGTGTTATTTTCCAAAATACAAGTACAACCCTTAGCTGCATCTTGGAAAAAAACACAAATACACCACCAGGCTGTGTTATTTTCAAAAATACCAATACAACCCTTAGCTGTATCTTGGAAAATAATGCAAATACAACCCCAAGCTGTGTTATTTTCAAAAATACAAATACAACCCATAGATGTATCTTGGAAAATAATACAAATAACCACCCCAAGCTGTGTTATTTTCAAAAATACAAATACAACACTTAGCTTTGTATTGGAAAATAATATAAATACACCCACAAGCTGTGTTATTTTCAAAAATACAAATGGAAACCTTAGCTGTATTTTAGAAAATAATTCAAATACACACACAAGCTGTGTTATTCTGAAACATTCAAATACAACCCTTAGCTGTATCATGGAAAACAATACAAATAAACCCACAAGCTGTGTTATTTCCCAAAATAGAAATACAACCCTAAGATGTATGTTGGATAAGAATACAAATACACCTAAAAGCTGTGTTATTTTCAAAAATACAAATACAAAACTTAGCTGTATCTTGGAAAATAATTCAAATATACACCCAAGCTGTGATATTTTAAAAAACTCAAATACAACCCTTAGCTGTATCTTGGAAAATAATAGAAATACACCCCCAAGCTGTGTTATTTTCAGAAATACAAATACAACCCTTAACTCTGTCTCGGAAAATAATGCAAATACACCCCCAAGCTGTGTTATTTTCAAAAATACAAATTCAACCCTTAGCTCTATCTTGGAAAATAATACAAATACACGGCCAAGCTGCGTTATTTTCAAAAATACAAATACAACCCTTAGCTGTATCTTGGAAAATAATAGAAATACACCAACAAGCTGTGTTGTTTTCAAAAATACAAATACAACCCTTAGCTGTGTCTTGGAAAATAATACAAAAACACCCCCAACCTGTGTTATTTTCAAAAATACAAATACAATCCTTAGCTCTATCTTTGAAAATGATACAAATACACCCCCAAGCTGTGTTTTTTTCAAAAATACAAATACGACCCTTAGCTCAACCTTGGAAAATAATACAAATACACCCACAAGCTGTGTTATTTTCAAAAATACAAAGAGAAACCTTAGCTGTATCTTGGAAAATAATTCAAATACACATTCAAGTTGTGTTATTCTCAAAAATTCAAATACAACTCTTAGGTGTATTTTGGAAAATAATACAAATACACCCCCAAGCTGTGGTATTTTCAAAAAGACAAATACAACCCTTAGCTGTATCTTTGAAAATAATACAAATACACACCCTAACTGTGTTATTGTCATAAATACAAATTAAACGCTTTGCTCTATCTTGGAAAATAATACAAATACACCCGCAAGCTGTGTTATTGTCAAAAATACAAATACTACCCTTAGCTGTATCTTGGAAAATAATAAAAATACACCCTCAAGCTGTGTTTTTGTCTAAAATACAAATACAATCCTGAGCTGTATCTTTGAAAATAATACAAATACAACCCAAAGCTGTGTATTGTCAGAAATACATAGGCAACACTTAGCTCTATCTTGGAAAATAATACAAATACACGCCCAAGCTGTGTTATTGTCCAAAATACAAATGCAACCCTTAAATGTATCTGGGAAAATAATACAAATATACCCCCAAGCTGTGTTATTGTAAAAAATACAAATACAACCCTTAGCTGTATCTTGGAAAATAATACAAATACACCCAAAAGCTGTGTAATTTTAAAAAATACAAATACAAGCCTTAGCTGTATCTTTGAAAATAATACAAATACACCGCCAGCTGTGTTATTGTCAAAAATACAAATACAACCCTTAGCTGTATCTTGGAAAATAATACAAATACACCCCCAAACTGTGATATTTTCAAGAATACAAATAAAACCCTTAGCTGTATCTTGGAAAATAATACAAATACACACCCAAGCTGTGTTATTTTCAAAAATACAAATACAACCCTTTGCTGTATCTTGGAAAACGATACAAATACACCACCAAGCTGTGTTGCTTTCAAAAATATAAATACAAACCTTAACTGTATCTTGGAAAATAATACAAATACACCCGCAAGCTGTGTTATTGTCAAAAATACAAATACAACACTTAGCTGTATCTTGGAAAATAATACAAATACTCCCACAAGCTGTGATATTTTCAAGAATACAAATAAAACCCTTAGCTGTATCTTGGAAAATAATACAAATACACACCCAAGCTGTGTTATTTTCAAAAATACAAATACAACCCTTTGCTGTATCTTGGAAAACGATACAAATACACCACCAAGCTGTGTTGCTTTCAAAAATATAAATACAAACCTTAACTGTATCTTGTAAAATAATACAAATACACCCGCAAGCTGTGTTATTGTCAAAAATACAAATACAACACTTAGCTGTATCTTGGAAAATAATACAAATACACCACCAAGCTGAGTTATTTTCAAAAATTCAAATACAACCCTTAGCTGTATCTTTGAAAATGATTCAAATACACCCCCAAGCTGTGTTATTTTCAAAAATACAAATACAAAGCTTAGCTGTATCTTGGAAAATAATACAAATACACCCCAAAGCTGTGTTTTTTTTCAAAAATACAAATACAACCCTTAGCTGTATTTGGCAAATAATACAAATACAACCCCAAGCTGTGTTATTTTCAAAAATACAAATAAAACCCTTAGCTGTATCTTGTAAAATAATACAAATACACCATCAAGCTGTGTTATTTTCAAAAAGACAAATACAGCCCTTAGCTGTATCTTGGAAAATAATACAAATACATACCCAAATTGTGTTATTTTCCAAAAGACAAATACAACACTTAGCTTTATCTTGGAAAATAATACAAATAAAACCTCAAGCTGTGTTATTTTCAAAAATACAAATACAACCCTTAGCTGTGTCTTGGAAAATAATACAAATACACCCCGAAGCTGTGTTATTTTCAAAAAGACAAATACAACCCTTAGCTGTATCTTGGAAAATAATACAAATACACCCCCAAGCTGTGTTATTTTCAAAAATACAAATACAACCCTTAGCTTTGTCTTTGAAAATAATACAAATACACCCCCAAGCTGTGTTATTTTCAAAAATACAAATAAAACACTTAGCTGTATCTTGGAAAAAACTACAAATAAACCCCCAAACTGTGTTATTTTTAAAAAGACAAAAACATCCCTTAGCTGTATCTTGGACAATAACACAAATACACTCCCAAGCTGTGTTATTTTCAAAAATTCAAATACAACCCTTAGTTGTATCTTTGAAAATAATACAAATACACGCCCAAGCTGTGTTATTTTTAAAAATACAAATCCAACCCTTAGCAGTACCTTGGAAAATAATAGAAATACACCCGCAAGCTGTGTTATTTTCAAAAATACAAATACAACTCTCTGTTGTATTTTTGAAAATAATAAAAATACACCCCCAAGCTGTGTTATTTTTAAAAATACAAATACAACTCTTAGTTTTATTTTTGAATATAATACAAATACACCCCAAAGTTGTGTTATTTTCAAAAATACAATCACGACTCTTAATTGTATTTTTGAATATAATACAAATACACCTCCCAGCTGTGATATTTTCAAAAATACAAATACTAAATCACTTAAATCGGGGACCGTTTTAGCTGTGTATTCTGAAAAACTTGTCTAGCATTCAAAGTACGGACAGTTTTAGCTGTGTATTTTCAAAAAGTTGTCTCTACCTGCCATAGCTCATGAAGTCAAAACGAGTGATCTGTGTCCCCTTGAGTTGAGCATTCTTTTAGTAAGAAAGGATTAAGTTCAATTGGAATTCTGGAAAACTGCTTCTCATTTGTCAATCAGCTGTCAGTTTTGTGTGTTTATTTCTAGGAGAGGTTATAGAGTCAATCCAAAACCAAAGGTGTATTCAAGTCCAGATTGACAAGTCAAACCAAGAAAGCAGGCACTGAGCTGGAAGAGGGATCTTTTCCCAGTGGGCCTTAAGGCCCACATAAATCCCTGTGAAGGAATCGGGAAACAGAGACAGAAAGGGACTCGCCTAAGGCTTGTCACATGAAAGTGCCTGGCAGACTGACTGGCAGAGTGCTGGAAATCAAATCCAAATCTTCGGACGTGTAATTTCACAGGGTGCACCGCCTCGCCCAGGCCCAATGTGACACTTCAGTGGCTTAACGAGAGCTTGACGGGATGGATGTCAACATGAAAAGACATTCGATTCCTTCGGACCTGTCTTTGGCCCATTGTGTCTAAGGAGAATGTGCCTGGTTCAAATTCTCACTTTGCTTCTCACCTGAGAGATGTGACCTCAGTGGTCAATGGGAAATGAGCTGGTTTCGGTCACCAACCTCTCACTCATCACCAAGAAAAATTCCTTCAACCATACATGGATTGTGTTTTCAGGAGTGCTGGGCTTCATCCACAGTTCTGAGTAACATGCTAAAAGAGGAAAGATTTGCTGCTCAGGAATGGAGACAGAAATACAGACACACACACACAGACACACACACACACTCACACACACACGTGACACATAAAACACCCAAACACAGGCCGCACACACAACTGCTCGTGATCAGAAAAATATTTAGTGGTATGAGGTGGGCTTTGAACCCGTCCATGCTCCAAAGGAAGACACACCTTTCGCTATTTCACCCGTCTTTTCTCGTAGGGAATGTGAATAATTCTTTCAGACACGGCTCATGATGACAGGGACCACTCTCATTTCACCCTCAGAGGCAGACAAGAGGACTGCAAAGGACTCAGGTGTCGTCCCGGCTGACTGAAGAGGACTCCCATTTCCCCTCGAACCCAAAGACACAGCAAAAGTAGCTTTCTCTTTGAAGAGCACACAACTTTTTCAAAATACACAGCTAAAATGGTCCCCGCTTAAAATACTTAAAGCGTGGAACGTTTTAGCTGTGTATTCTGAAAAACTTGTCTAGCATTCAAAGCACGGACAGTTTTAGCTGTGTATTTTCAAAAAGTTGTCTCTACATGCCATAGCTCATGAAGTCAAAACGAGTGATCTGTGTCCCCTTGAGTTGAGCATTCTTTTAGTAAGAAAGGATTAAGTTCAATTTGAATTCTGGAAAACTGCTTCTCATCTTGTCAATCAGCTGTCAGTTTTGTGTGTTAATTTCTAGGAGAGGTAATAGAGTCAATCCAAAACCAAAGGTGTATTCAAGTCCAGATTGACAAGTCAAACCGAAAAAGCAGGCACTGAGCTGGAAGAGGGATCTTTTCCCAGTGGGCCTTATGGCCCTCATAAATCCCTGTGAAGGAATCGGGAAACAGAGGCAGAAAGGGACTCGCCTAACGCTTGTCACATGAAAGTGCCTGGCAGACTGACTGGCAGAGGGCTGGAAATCAAATCCAAATCTTCGGACGTGTAATTTCACAGGGTGCACCGCCTCCCCCAGGCCCAATGTGACACTTCAATGGCTTAACGAGAGCTTGACGGGATGGATGTCAACATGAAAAGACATTAGATTCCATCGGACCTGTCTTTGGCCCACTGTCTCTAAGGAGAATGTGCCTGGTTCAAATTCTCAGTTTGCTTCTCACCTGAGAGATGTGGCCTCAGTGGTCAATGGGAAATGAGCTGGTTTCAGTCACCAACCTATCACTCATCACCAAGAAAATTTCCTTCAACCATACATGGATTGTGTTTTCAGGAGTGCTGTGCTTCATCCACAGTTCTGAGTAACATGCTAAAAGAGGAAAAAAGATTTGCTGCTCAGGAATGAAGACAGAAATACAGACACACATCCACAGACACACACACACACACACACACACACACACACACACGTGACACAAAATACACCCAACACAAGCCGCACACACAACTGCTCGTGTTCAGCAAAATACTTCGTGGTATGAGGTGGGCTTTGAACCCGTCCATGGTCCAAAGGAAGACACACATTTCGTTATTTCACCTGTCTATTCTCGTAGGGAATGTGAATAATTCTTTCAGACATTGCTCATGATGACAGGGACCACTCTCATTTCACCCTCAGAGGCAGACAAGAGGACTGCAAAGGACTCAGGTGTCGTCCCTGCTGACTGAAGAGGACTCCCATTTCCCCTCGAAACCAAAGGCACAGCAAAATTAGCTTTCTCTTTGAAGAGCCCACAAATTTTTCAAAATACACAGCTAAAATGGTCCCCGTTTTAGCACTTAAAGCGGGGACCGTTTTAGCTGTATATTCTGAAAAACATGTCTAGCATTCAAAGCACGGACAGTTTTAGCTGTGTATTACAACCCTTAGCTGTATCTTGGAAAATAATACAAATACACACACAAGCTGTGTTATTGTCAAAAGTCCAAACACAACCCATAGCTGTTTCTTGGAAAATAATACAAATACACCCCCAAGCTGTGCTATTTTCAAAAATACAAATACAACCCTTAGCTGTATCTTGGAAAATAATACAAATACAATCCCAAGCTGTGTTATTTTCAAAAATACAAAAACAACCCTTAGCTGTTTCTTCGAAAATAATTCAAATACACCCCCAAGCTGTGTTATTGTCAAAAATACGAATACAACCCTTAGCTGTATCTTGGAAAATAATACAAATACACCCACAAGCTGTGTTATTGTCAAAAATACAAATACAACCCTTAGCTGTATCTTGGAAAATAATACAAATACACCCCCTTCTCTGTTATTGTCAAAAATACAAATAAAACACTTAGCTGTATCTTGTAAAATAATTTAAATACACAACAAAGCTGTGTTTTTTCAAAAATACAAATACAACATTTAGCTGTATCTTGGAAAATAATAAAAATACAACCCCAAGCTGTGTTATTTTCAAAAACACAAATACAACCCTTAGCTGTATCTTGGAATATAATACAAATACACGCCCAAGCTGTGTTATTTTCAAAAATACAAATACAACCCTTAGCTGTATCTCGGAAAATAATACAAATAGAATCCCAAGCTGTGTTATTTTCAAAAATACAAATACAACCCTTAGCTGTATCCTGGAAAATAATACAAATACACCCCTTAGATGTGTTATTTTCAAAACTACAAATACAACCCTTAGCTGTATCTTGGAAAATAATACAAATACACCCCCAAGCTGTGTTATTTTCAAAAACACAAATACAACCCTTAGCTGTATCTTGGCAAATAATACAAATAAACCACCAAGCTGTGTTATTTTCAAAAATACAAATACAACCCATAGCTGTATCTCGGAAAATAATACAAATACACCCCCAAGCTGTGTTATTTTCAAAAATACAAATACAACCCTTAGCTGTATCTTGGAAAATAATTCAATTACACCCCCGGCTTTGTTATTGTCAAAAATACAAATACAACCTTTAGCTTCATCTTGTAAAATAATTCAAATACACCCCCAAGACATGTTGTTTTCAAAAATACAAATACAACCCTTAGCTGTATCTCAGAAAATAACACAAATACACCCCCAAGCTGTGGTATTTTCAAAAATAAAAATACAACCCTTAGCTGTATCTCGGAAAAAAATACAAATACTCTTCCAAGCTGTGTTATTTTCAAAAATACAAATACAACCGTTAGCTGTATCTCCGAAAATAATACAAATACACCCCCAAGCTGTGTTATTTTCAAAAATACAAATACAACCTTTACCTGTATATCGGAAAATAATACAAATACACCCCATGCTGTGTTATTTTCAAAAATACAAAAACAACCCTTAGCTGTATCTCGGAAAATAATACAAATACACCCCCAAGCTGTGTTATTTTCAAAAACACAAATACATCCCTTAGCTGTATCTAGGAATATAATACAAATACATCCCCAAGCTGTGTTATTTTAAAAAAGACAAATACAACCCTTAGCTGTATCTTGTAAAATAAAACAAATACACTGCCAAGCTGTGTTATTTTCAAAAATGCAAAAACAACCCTTAGCTGTATCTTGGAAAATAATGCAAATACACACCCAAGCTGTGTTATTTTCAAAAACACAAATACAAGCCTTAGCTGTATCTTGGAAAATAATACAAATACACCCCAAAGCTGTGTTATTATCAAAACTACAAATACAACCCTGGGCTGTGTCTTTGAAAATAATACAAATACAGCTCCAAGCTGTGTTACTGTCAAAAACACAAATACAACCCTTAGCTGTATCTTGGAAAATAATACAAATACACGCCCAAGCTGTGTTAGTGTAAAAAATATAAATACAACCCAAAGATGTATCTTGAAAAATTATACAAATACATCCCAAGCTGTGTCATTTTCAAAAATACAAATACAAACCTTAGCTCTACCTTGGAAAATAATACAAATACACCCACAGGCTTTGTTATTGTCAAAAATACAAATACAACCCTTAGCTGTATCTTGGAAAATAATGCAAATACACACCCAAGCTGTGTTATTTTCAAAAACACAAATACAACCCTTAGCTGTATCTTGGAAAATAATACAAATACACCCCCAAGCTGTGCTATTGTCAAAAATACAAATAGAAGCCTTAGCTGTATCTTTGAAAAAAATACAAATACACCCACAGGCTGCGTTATTGTCAAAAATACAAACACAACCCATAGCTGTATGTTGGAAAATAATATAAATACACCCGCGGCTTTGTTATTGTCAAAAATACAAATACAACCCTAAGCTGTATCTTGGAAAATAATAAAAATACAACCCCAAGCTGTGTTATTTTCAAAAACACAAATACAACCATTAGCTGTATCGTGGAATATAATACAAAAACACTCCCATGCTGTGTTATTTTCAAAAACACAATTACAACCCTTAGCTGTATCTCGGAAAAAAAATACAAATACTCTCCAAAGCTGTGTTATTTTCAAAAATACAAATACAACCCTTAGCTGTATCTCCGAAAATAATACAAATACACCCACAAGCTGTGTTATTTTCAAAAATACAAATACAACCCTTAGCTGTATCTTGTAAAATAATTCAAATACACCCCCAAGCTGTGTTTTTTTGAAAAATACAAATAAAACCCTTAGCTTTATCTTGGAAAATAATACAAATACACACCCAAGCTGTGTTATTTTCAAAAACACAAATACATCCCTAAGCTGTATCTTGGAATATAAGACAAATACACCCCCAAGCTGTGTTATTTTAAAAAAAACAAATAGAACACTTAGGTCTATCTCGGAAAATAATACAAATAGATACCCAAGCTGTGTTATTTTCAAAAATACAAATACAACCCTTAGCTGTATCTTGGAAAATAATACAAATACACCCGCAAGCTGTGTTATTTTCAAAAATACAAATACAATCCTTAGCTGTATCTTGGAAAATAATACAAATACACCCCCAAGCTGTGTTATTTTCAAAAACACAAATACAACCCTTAGCTGTATCTTGTAAAATAATACAAATACACACCCAAAATGTGTTATTTTCAAAAATACAAATACAACCCTTAGCTGTATCTAAAAATAATACAAATAAATCCCCAAGCTGTGTTATTGTCAAAAATACAAATACAACCCTTAGCTGTTTCTTGGAAAATAATACAAATACACCCACAAGCTTTGTTATTGTCAAAAATACAAACACAACCTTTAACTCTATTTTGGAAAATAATATAAATACACCCCCGGCTTTGTTATTGTCAAAAATACAAATACAACCCTAAGCTGTATCTTGTAAAATAATTCAAATACACCCCCAAGCTGTGTTATTTTCAAAAATACAAATACAACACTTAGCTGTATCTTTGGAAAATAATACAAATACACCTCCAAGCTGTGTTATTTGCAAAAACACAAATACAACCCACAGCTGTATCTCGGAAAATAATACAAATACAACCCCAATCTGTGTTATTGCCAAAAATACAAACATAACCCTTACCTGTATCTTGGAAAATAATACAAATAAACCACCAAGCTGTGTTATTTTCAAAAATACAAATACAACTCTTACCTGTATCTTGGAAAATAATACAAATACACGCCCAAGCTGTGATATTTTCAAAACTACAAATACCACCCTTAGCTGTGTCTTTGAAAATAATACAAACACATCCCCAAAGCTGTGTTATTTTCCAAAATACAAATACAACCCTTACCTGTATCTTGGATAATAATACAAATACACCCCCAAGCTGTGTTATTTTCAAAAATACAAATACATCCCTTAGCTGTATCTCGGAAAATAATACAAATACACCCACAAGCTGTGTTATTTTCAAAAATACAAACAAAACCCTTAGCTGTATCTTGGAAAATAATACAAATACACCCACAAGCTGTGTTATTTTCAAAAATACAAATACAACCCTAAGCTGTATCTTTGAAAATAATACAAATACACCCACATGCTGTGTTATTATCAAAAATACAAATACAACCCTAAGCTGAATCTTGGAAAATAATACAAATACACCCCCGGCTTTGTTATTGTCAAAAATACAAATACAACCCTTAGCTGTATCTTGGAAAATAATACAAATACACCCCCAAGCTGTGATATTTTCAAAACTAAAAATACCATCTTTAGCTGTGTCTTTGAAAATAATACAAATACACCCCAAAGCTGTGTGATTTTCAAAAATACAAATACAACCCTTAGCTGTATCGTGGAAAATAATACAAATACACTCCCAACCTGTGTTATTTTCAAAAATACAAATACAACCCTTAGCTGTATCTTGGAAAATAATACAAATACACCCCCAAGCTGTGATATTTTCAAAACTACAAATACCACCCTTAGCTGTGTCTTTGAAAATAATACAAATACACCCCAAAGCTGTGTTATTTTCAAAAATACAAATACAACCCTTAACTGTATCTTGGATAATAATACAAATACACCCCCAAGCTGTGTTATTTTCAAAAATACAAATACAACCCTTAGCTGTATCTTGGAAAATAATACAAATACACCCCCAAGCTGTGTTATTTTCAAAAACACAAATACAACCCTTAGCTGTATCTAGGAAAATAATACAAATATAACCCCAAGCTGTGTTATTGTCAAAAATACAAATACAACCCTTAGCTGTATCTTGGAAAGTAATACAAATACACCACCAAGCTGTGTTATTTTCAAAAATACAAATACAACCCTTAGCTGTATCTTGGAAAATATTTCAAATACACCACCGGCTTTGTTATTGTCAAAAATACAAATACAACACTTAGCTGTATCTTGTAAAATAATTCAAATACAGCCCAAGCTCTGTTTTTTTGAAAAATACAAATAAAACCCTAGATGTATATTGGAAAATAATACAAATACACCCCCCAAGCTGTGTTATTTTCAAAAACACAAATACAACCCTTATCTGTATTTTGGAATATAATACAAATAAACACCCATGCTGTGATATTTTTAAAAAGACAAATACAATCCTTAGCAGTATCTCGAAAATAATACAAATACAACCCCAAGCTGTGTTATTTTCAAAAACACAAATACAACCCTTAGCTGTATCTTGGAAAATACTACAAATACATTCCCAAGCTGTGTTATTTTCAAAAATACAAATACAACCCTTAGCTGTATCTTGGAAAATAATACAAATACACCCCCAAGCTGTGTTATTTTCAAAAACACAAATACAACCTTTAGCTGCATCTTGTAAAATAATACAAATACACCCACAAAATGTGTTGTTTTCAAAAATACAGATACAACCCTTAGCTGTATCTTGTAAAATAATGCAAATACACACCCAAGCTCTGTTATTTTCAAAACACAAATAAAAGCCATAGCTGTATCTTGAAAAATTATACAAATACACCCCAAAGCTGTGTTATTTTCAAAACTACAAACACAACCCTTAGCTGTGTCTTTGAAAATAATACAAATACACCTCCAAGCTGTGTTATTTTCAAAAATACAAATACAACCCTTAGCTGTATCTTGGAAAATACTTCAAATACACCCCCGGCTTTGTTATTGTCAAAAATACAAATACAACACTTAGCTGTATCTTGTAAAATCATTCAAATACACCACCAAGCTGTGTTTTTTTGAAAAATACAAATGCAAACCTTAGCTGTATCTTGGAAAATAATACAAATACACCCCCAAGATGTGTTATTTTCAAAAACACAAATAAAACCCTTATCTGAATCTTGGAATACAATACAAATACACCCCCAAGCTGTGTTATTTTTAAAAAGACAAATACAACCCTTAGCTCTATCTCAGAAAATAATACAAATACACCCCCAAGCTGTGTTATTTTCAAAAATAAAAATACAACCCTTAGCTGTATCTCGGAAAAAAATACAAATACTCTTCCAAGCTGTTTTATTTTCAAAAATACAAATAAAACCGTTAGCTGTATCTCCGAAAATAATACAAATACACCCCCAAGCTGTGTTATTTGCAAAAATACAAATACAACCTTTACCTGTATATCGGAAAATAATACAAATACACCCCCATGCTGTGTTATTTTCAAAAATACAAAAACAACCCTTAGCTGTATCTCGGAAAATAATACAAATACACCCCCAAGCTGTGTTATTTTCAAAAACACAAATACATCCCTTAGCTGTATCTAGGAATATAATACAAATACATCCCCAAGCTGTGTTATTTTAAAAAAGACAAATACAACCCTTAGCTGTATCTTGTAAAATAAAACAAATACACTGCCAAGCTGTGTTATTTTCAAAAATACAAATACAACCCTTAGCTGTATCTTGGAAAATAATGCAAATACACACCCAAGCTGTGTTATTTTCAAAAACACAAATACAAGCCTTAGCTGTATCTTGGAAAATAATACAAATACACCCCAAAGCTGTGTTATTATCAAAACTACAAATACAACCCTGGGCTGTGTCTTTGAAAATAATACAAATACAGCTCCAAGCTGTGTTACTGTCAAAAATACAAATACAACCCTTAGCTGTATCTTGGAAAATAATACAAATACACGCCCAAGCTGTGTTAGTGTAAAAAATATAAATACAACCCAAAGATGTATCTTGAAAAATTATACAAATACACCCCAAGCTGTGTGATTTTCAAAAATACAAATACAAACCTTAGCTATACCTTGGAAAATAATACAAATACACACACAGGCTTTGTTGTTGTCAAAAATACAAATACAACCCTTAGCTGTATCGTGAAAAATAATGCAAATACACTTTAAAACTGTGTTATTTTCAAAAATACAAATACAACCCTTAGCTGTATCTTGGAAAATAATGCAAATACACACCCAAGCTGTGTTATTTTCAAAAACACAAATACAACCCTTAGCTGTATCTTGGAAAATAATACAAATACACCCCCACGCTGTGTTATTTTCAAAAATACAAATAAAACCCTTAGCTGTATCTTGGAAAATAATACAAATACACCCACAAGCTGTGTTATTTTCAAAAATACAAATACAACCCTAAGCTGTATCTTTGAAAATAATACAAATACACCCACATGCTGTGTTATTATCAAAAATACAAATACAACCCTAAGCTGAATCTTGGAAAATAATACAAATACACACCCGGCTTTGTTATTGTCAAAAATACAAATACAACCCTTAGCTGTATCTTGGAAAATAATACAAATACACCCCCAAGCTGTGATATTTTCAAAACTAAAAATACCATCTTTAGCTGTGTCTTTGAAAATAATACAAATACACCCCAAAGCTGTGTGATTTTCAAAAATACAAATACAACCCTTAGCTGTATCGTGGAAAATAATACAAATACACTCCCAACCTGTGTTATTTTCAAAAATACAAATACAACCCTTAGCTGTATCTTGGAAAATAATACAAATACACCCCCAAGCTGTGATATTTTCAAAACTACAAATACCACCCTTAGCTGTGTCTTTGAAAATAATACAAATACACCCCAAAGCTGTGTTATTTTCAAAAATACAAATACAACCCTTAACTGTATCTTGGATAATAATACAAATACACCCCCAAGCTGTGTTATTTTCAAAAATACAAATACAACCCTTAGCTGTATCTTGGAAAATAATACAAATACACCCCCAAGCTGTGTTATTTTCAAAAACACAAATACAACCCTTAGCTGTATCTAGGAAAATAATACAAATATAACCCCAAGCTGTGTTATTGTCAAAAATACAAATACAACCCTTAGCTGTATCTTGGAAAGTAATACAAATACACCACCAAGCTGTGTTATTTTCAAAAATACAAATACAACCCTTAGCTGTATCTTGGAAAATATTTCAAATACACCACCGGCTTTGTTATTGTCAAAAATACAAATACAACACTTAGCTGTATCTTGTAAAATAATTCAAATACAGCCCAAGCTCTGTTTTTTTGAAAAATACAAATAAAACCCTAGATGTATATTGGAAAATAATACAAATACACCCCCCAAGCTGTGTTATTTTCAAAAACACAAATACAACCCTTATCTGTATTTTGGAATATAATACAAATAAACACCCATGCTGTGATATTTTTAAAAAGACAAATACAATCCTTAGCTGTATCTCGAAAATAATACAAATACAACCCCAAGCTGTGTTATTTTCAAAAACACAAATACAACCCTTAGCTGTATCTTGGAAAATACTACAAATACATTCCCAAGCTGTGTTATTTTCAAAAATACAAATACAACCCTTAGCTGTATCTTGGAAAATAATACAAATACACCCCCAAGCTGTGTTATTTTCAAAAACACAAATACAACCTTTAGCTGCATCTTGTAAAATAATACAAATACACCCACAAAATGTGTTGTTTTCAAAAATACAGATACAACCCTTAGCTGTATCTTGTAAAATAATGCAAATACACACCCAAGCTCTGTTATTTTCAAAACACAAATAAAAGCCATAGCTGTATCTTGAAAAATTATACAAATACACCCCAAAGCTGTGTTATTTTCAAAACTACAAACACAACCCTTAGCTGTGTCTTTGAAAATAATACAAATACACCTCCAAGCTGTGTTATTTTCAAAAATACAAATACAACCCTTAGCTGTATCTTGGAAAATACTTCAAATACACCCCCGGCTTTGTTATTGTCAAAAATACAAATACAACACTTAGCTGTATCTTGTAAAATCATTCAAATACACCACCAAGCTGTGTTTTTTTGAAAAATACAAATGCAAACCTTAGCTGTATCTTGGAAAATAATACAAATACACCCCCAAGATGTGTTATTTTCAAAAACACAAATAAAACCCTTATCTGAATCTTGGAATACAATACAAATACACCCCCAAGCTGTGTTATTTTTAAAAAGACAAATACAACCCTTAGCTCTATCTCAGAAAATAATACAAATACACCCCCAAGCTGTGTTATTTTCAAAAATAAAAATACAACCCTTAGCTGTATCTCGGAAAAAAATACAAATACTCTTCCAAGCTGTTTTATTTTCAAAAATACAAATAAAACCGTTAGCTGTATCTCCGAAAATAATACAAATACACCCCCAAGCTGTGTTATTTGCAAAAATACAAATACAACCTTTACCTGTATATCGGAAAATAATACAAATACACCCCCATGCTGTGTTATTTTCAAAAATACAAAAACAACCCTTAGCTGTATCTCGGAAAATAATACAAATACACCCCCAAGCTGTGTTATTTTCAAAAACACAAATACATCCCTTAGCTGTATCTAGGAATATAATACAAATACATCCCCAAGCTGTGTTATTTTAAAAAAGACAAATACAACCCTTAGCTGTATCTTGTAAAATAAAACAAATACACTGCCAAGCTGTGTTATTTTCAAAAATACAAATACAACCCTTAGCTGTATCTTGGAAAATAATGCAAATACACACCCAAGCTGTGTTATTTTCAAAAACACAAATACAAGCCTTAGCTGTATCTTGGAAAATAATACAAATACACCCCAAAGCTGTGTTATTATCAAAACTACAAATACAACCCTGGGCTGTGTCTTTGAAAATAATACAAATACAGCTCCAAGCTGTGTTACTGTCAAAAATACAAATACAACCCTTAGCTGTATCTTGGAAAATAATACAAATACACGCCCAAGCTGTGTTAGTGTAAAAAATATAAATACAACCCAAAGATGTATCTTGAAAAATTATACAAATACACCCCAAGCTGTGTCATTTTCAAAAATACAAATACAAACCTTAGCTATAACTTGGAAAATAATACAAATACACACACAGGCTTTGTTGTTGTCAAAAATACAAATACAACCCTTAGCTGTATCGTGAAAAATAATGCAAATACACTTTAAAACTGTGTTATTTTCAAAAATACAAATACAACCCTTAGCTGTATCTTGGAAAATAATGCAAATACACACCCAAGCTGTGTTATTTTCAAAAACAGAAATACAACCCTTAGCTGTATCTTGGAAAATAATACAAATACACCCCGAAGCTGTGTTATTGTCAAAAATATAAATACAACCATTAGCTGTATCTTGGAAAGTAATACAAATACACCACCAAGCTGTGTTATTTTCAAGAATACAAATAGAACCCTTAGCTGTATCTTTGAAAATAATACAAATACACCCACAGGCTGCGTTATTGTCAAAAATACAAACACAACCCATAGCTGTATGTTGGAAAATAATATAAATATACCCCCGGCTTTGTTATTGTCAAAAATACAAATACAACCCTAAGCTGTATCTTGGAAAATAATAAAAATACAACCCCAAGCTGTGTTATTTTCAAAAACACAAATACAACCATTAGCTGTATCGTGGAATATAATACAAAAACACTCCCATGCTGTGTTATTTTCAAAAACACAAATACAACCCTTAGCTGTATCTCGGAAAAAAAATACAAATACTCTCCAAAGCTGTGTTATTTTCAAAAATACAAATACAACCCTTAGCTGTATCTCCGAAAATAATACAAATACACCCACAAGCTGTGTTATTTTCAAAAATACAAATACAACCCTTAGCTGTATCTCGGAAAATAATACAAATACACCTCCAAGCTGTGTTATTTTCAAAAATACAAATACAACCCTTAGCTGTATCTTGTAAAATAATTCAAATACACCCCCAAGCTGCGTGTTTTTGAAAAATACAAATACAACCATTAGCAGTATCTTGGAAAATAATACAAATACACACCCAAGCTGTGTTATTTTCAAAAACACAAATACATCCCTAAGCTGTATCTTGGAATATAAGACAAATACACCCCCAAGCTGTGTTATTTTAAAAAAAACAAATAGAACACTTAGGTCTATCTCGGAAAATAATACAAATAGATCCCCAAGCTGTGTTATTTTCAAAAACATAAATACAACAATTAGCTGTATCTTGTAAAATAATACAAATACACCCCGAAAATGTGTTATTTTCAAAAATACAAATACAACCCTTAGGTGTATCTAAAAATAATACAAATAAATCCCCAAGCTGTGTTATTGTCAAAAATACAAATACAACCCTTAGCTGTTTCTTGGAAAATAATACAAATACACCCAGAAGCTTTGTTATTGTCAAAAATACAAACACAACCTTTAACTCTATCTTGGAAAATAATATAAATACACCACCGGCTTTGTTATTGTCAAAAATACAAATACAACCCTAAGCTGTTTCTTGTAAAATACTTCAAATACACCCCCAAGCTGTGTTATTTTCAAAAATACAAATACAACACTTAGCTGTATCTTTGGAAAATAATACAAATACACTCCCAAGCTGTGTTATTTGCAAAAACACAAACACACCCCACAGCTGTATCTCAGAAAATAAAACAAATACAACCCCAATCTGTGTTATTGTCAAAAATACAAACATAACCCTTACCTGTATCTTGGAAAATAATACAAATAAACCACCAAGCTGTGTTATTTTCAAAAATACAAATACAACCCTTACCTGTATCTTGGAAAATAATACAAATACACGCCCAAGCTGTGATATTTTCAAAACTACAAATACCACCCTTAGCTGTGTCTTTGAAAATAATACAAACACATCCCCAAAGCTGTGTTATTTTCAAAAATACAAATACAACCCTTAGCTGTATCTTGGATAATAATACAAATAGACCCCCAAGCTGTGTTATTTTCAAAAATACAAATAAAACCCTTAGCTGTATCTGGGAAATTAATACAAATACACCCCCAAGCTGTGTTATTTTCAAAAACACAAATAAAACCATTATCTGTATCTTGGAATATAATACAAATACACCACCAAGTTTTGTTATTTTAAAAAAGACAAATACAACCATTAGCTGTATCTCGGAAAATAATACAAATACAAACACAAGCTGTGTAATTTTCAAAAATACAAATACAACCCTTAGTTGTATTTTAGAAAATAATACAAATACACCCCCAAGCTGTGTTATTTTCAAAAATATAAATACAACTAATAGCTGTATCTTGGAAAATAATTCAAATACACCCACAAGCTGTGTTATTGTCAAAAATACAAATAAAACCCTTAGCTGTATCTTGGAAAATAATACAAATACACCCACAAGCTGTGTTATTTTCAAAAATACAAATACAACCCTAAGCTGTATCTTTGAAAATAATACAAATACACCCACATGCTGTGTTATTATCAAAAATACAAATACAACCCTAAGCTGAATCTTGGAAAATAATACAAATACACCCCCGGCTTTGTTATTGTCAAAAATACAAATACAACCCTTAGCAGTATCTTGGAAAATAATACAAATACACCCCCAAGCTGTGATATTTTCAAAACTAAAAATACCATCTTTAGCTGTGTCTTTGAAAATAATACAAATACACCCCAAAGCTGTGTGATTTTCAAAAATACAAATACAACCCTTAGCTGTATCGTGGAAAATAATACAAATACACTCCCAACCTGTGTTATTTTCAAAAATACAAATACAACCCTTAGCTGTATCTTGGAAAATAATACAAATACACCCCCAAGCTGTGATATTTTCAAAACTACAAATACCAGCCTTAGCTGTGTCTTTGAAAATAATACAAATACACCCCAAAGCTGTGTTATTTTCAAAAATACAAATACAACCCTTAACTGTATCTTGGATAATAATACAAATACACCCCCAAGCTTTGTTATTGTCAAAAATACAAATACAACCCTTAGCTGTATCTTGGAAAATGATACAAAAACACCCCTAAGCTGCCTTATTATCTAAATTACAAATACAACCCTAAGCTTTATATTGGAAAATAATACAAATACACCCTGAAGCTGTGTTATTGTCAAAAATATAAATACAAACCTTGCTGTATCTTAGAAAATAATACAAATACACCCTCAAGCTGAGTTATTGTCAAAAATACAAATACAACTCTTAGCTGTATCTTGGAAAATAATTCAAATACACTCCCAAGCTGTGTTATTTTCAAAATACAAATACGACACTTAGCTGTATCTTTGGAAAATAATACAAATACACCCCCAAGCTGTGTTATTTTCAAAAACACAAATACAACCCTTAGCTGAATCTAGGAAAATAATCCAAATGTAACCCCAAGCTGTGTTATTGTCAAAAATACAAATACAACCCTTAGCTGTATCTTGGAAAGTAATACAAATACACCACCAAGGTGTGTTATTTTCAAAAATACAAATACAACCCTTAGCTGTATCTTGGAAAATATTTCAAATACACCACCGGCTTTGTTATTGTCAAAAATACAAATACAACACTTAGCTGTATCTTGTAAAATAATTCAAATAAAGCCCAAGCTGTGTTTTTTTGAAAAATACAAATAAAACCCTAGATGTATATTGGAAAATAATACAAATACACCTCCCAAGCTGTGTTATTTTCAAAAACACAAATACAACCCTTATCTGTATCTTGGAATATAATACAAATAAACCCCCATGCTGTGATATTTTTAAAAAGACAAATACAATCCTTAGCTGTATCTCGAAAATAATACAAATACAACCCCAAGCTGTGTTATTTTCAAAAACACAAATACAACCCTTAGCTGTATCTTGGAAAATACTACAAATACATTCCCAAGCTGTGTTATTTTCAAAAATACAAATACAACCCTTAGTTGTATTTTAGAAAATAATACAAATACACCCCCAAGCTGTGTTATTTTCAAAAATATAAATACAACTAATAGCTGTATCTTGGAAAATAATTCAAATACACCCACAAGCTGTGTTATTGTCAAAAATACAAATAAAACCCTTAGCTGTATCTTGGAAAATAATACAAATACACACACAAGCTGTGTTATTTTAAAAATACAAATACAACCCTAAGCTGTATTTTTGAAAATAATACAAATACACCAACATGCTGTGTTATTATCAAAAATACAAATACAACCCTAAGCTGAATCTTGGAAAATAATACAAATACACCCCCGGCTTTGTTATTGTCAAAAATACAACCCTTAGCTGTATCTTGGAAAATAATACAAATACACCCCCAAGCTGTGATATTTTCAAAACTAAAAATACCATCTTTAGCTGTGTCTTTGAAAATAATACAAATACACCCCAAAGCTGTGTGATTTTCAAAAATACAAATACAACCCTTAGCTGTATCGTGGAAAATAATACAAATACACCCACAAGCTGTGATATTTTCAAAACTACAAATACCACCCTTAGCGGTGTCTTTGAAAATAATACAAATACACCCCCAAGCTGTGTTATTTTCAAAAATACAAATACAACCCTTAGCTGTATCTTGGAAAATAATACAAATACACCCCCAAGCTTTGTTATTGTCAAAAATACAAATACAACCCTTAGCTGTATCTTGGAAAATGATACAAAAACACCCCCAAGCTGCTTTATTTTCTAAATTACAAATACAACCCTAAGCTTTATCTTGGAAAATAATACAAATACACCCCGAAGCTGTGTTATTGTCAAAAATATAAATACAAACCTTGCTGTATATTAGAAAATAATACAAATACACCCTCAAGCTGAGTTATTGTCAAAAATACAAATACAACTCTTAGCTGTATCTTGGAAAATAATTCAAATACACTCCCAAGCTGTGTTATTTTCAAAATACAAATACGACACTTAGCTGTATCTTTGGAAAATAATACAAATACACCCCCAAGCTGTTTTATTTTCAAAAACACAAATACAACCCTTAGCTGTATCTAGGAAAATAATACAAATATAACCCCAAGGTGTGTTATTGTCAAAAATACAAATACAACCCTTAGCTGTATCTTGGAAAGTAATACAAATACACCACCAAGCTGTGTTATTTTCAAAAATACAAATACAACCATTAGCTGTATCTTGGAAAATATTTCAAATACACCACCGGCTTTGTTATTGTCAAAAATACAAATACAACCCTTAGCTGTATCTTGGAAAATAATGCATATACACACCCAAGCTGTGTTATTTTCAAAAACACAAATACAAGCCATAGCTGTATGTTGGAAAATAATACAAATACACACCAAAGCTGTGTTATTTTCAAAACTACAAACAGAAACTTTAGCTGTGTCTTTGAAAATAATACAAATACACCTCCAAGCTGTGTTATTTTCAAAAATACAAATACAACCCTTAGCTGTATGTTGGAAAATAATACAAATATGCCCCCAACCTGTGTTATTTTCAAAAATACAAATACAACCCTTAGCTGTACCTTGGAAAATAATACAAATACACCCCCAAGATGTGATATTTTCAAAATTACAAATACCACCCTTAGCTGTGTCTTTGAAAATAATACAAATACACCCCTAATCTGTGTTATTTTAAAAAATACAAATACAACCCTTAGCTGTATTTTGGATAATAATACAAATACACCCTCAAGCTGTGTTATTGTCAAAAATACAAATACAACACTTAGCTGTATCTTAGAAAATAATACAAATACACACACAAGCTGTGTTATTGTCAAAAATACAAATACAACCCTTAGCTGTATCTTGGAAAATAATAAAAAATACACCCCCGGCATTGTTATTGTCAAAAATACAAATAAAACCCTTAGCTGTAAATTGTAAAATAATAAAAATACACCCCCAAGCTGTGTTATTTTCAAAAATACAAATACAACACTTCGCTGTATCTTGAAAAATATTACAAATACAAACTCAAGGTGTTTTATTATCAAAAATACAAATACAAACCTTACCTGTATCTTGGAAAATAATTCAAGTACACCCCTAGGCTTTGTTATTGTCAAAAATACAAATACAACCCTTAGCTGTATCTTGGAAAATAATACAAATACACCCCAAAGCTGTTTTATTTTCAAAAATACAAATACAAACCTTAGCTGTATCTTGGAAAATAATACAAATACACCACAATGCTGTGTTATTTTCAAAAATACAAATACAAACCTTAGCTGTATCTTGGAAAATAATACAAATACACCCCAAAGCTGTGTCATTTTCAAAAATAAAAATACAACCCTTAGCTGTATCTCAGAAAATAATACAAATACACCGCCAAGCTCTGTTATTTTCAAAAATACAAATACAACCCTTAGCTGTATCTTGGAAAATAATACAGATACACCAGCAAGCTGTGTTATTTTCAAAAATACAAATACAACCCTCAGCTCTATCTTGGAAAATAATTCAAATACACCCCCAAGCTTTGTTATTGTCAAAAATACAAATACAACCCTTAGCTGTATATTGTAAAATAATACAAATACACACCCAATCTGTGTTATTTTCAAAAATACAAATACAACGATTAGCTGTATCTTGGAAAATAATGCAAATACACCCCCAAGCTGTGTTATTTTCAAAAACACAAATACAACTCTTAGCTGTATCTTCGAAAATAATACAAATACAATCCCAAGCTGTGTTATTTTCAAAATACAAATACAACCCTCAGCTGTATCTTAGAAAATAATACCAATACACCCCCAAGCTGTGTTATTTTCAAAAACACAAATAGAAACCTAAGCTGTATCTTGGAAAATAATTCAAATACACACCCAAGCTGTGATATTTTCAAAAACTCAAATACAACCCTTAGCTGTATCTTGGAAAATAATACAAATAAACCCCAAAGCTGTGTTATTGTCAAAAATACAAATAAATCCCTTATCTCTATCTTGGAAAATAATACAAATACACACCCAAGCTGTGTTATTTTCAAAAATACAAATTCAACCCTTAGCTCTATCGTGGAAAATAATACAAATACACCGCCAAGCTGCGTTATTTGCAAAAATACAAATACAACCCTTAGCTGTATCTTGGAAAATAATTAAAATACACACCCAAGCTGTGATATTCACAAAAACTCAAATACAACCCTTAAATGTATCTTGGAAAATAATACAAATACACCCCCAAGCTGTTTTATTTTCAAAATTACAGATACAAACCTTAGCTGTAACTTGAAAAATAATAGAAACACACCCTCAAGCTGTGTTATTTTCCAAAATGCAGAAACAACAATTAGCTGTATCTTGTAAAATAATACAAGAACACCCCCAAGTTGAGTTATTCTAAAAAATAAAAAAAAACCCTTAGCTCTATCTTGTAAAATAATACAAATGCCACCCCAAACTGTGTTATTTTCAAAATACAAATACAACCCTTAGCTGTATCTTGGAAAATAATACAAATACACCCCCAAGCTGTGTTATTTTCAAAAATACAAATACAACCTTTAGCTGTATCTCCGAAAATAATACAAATAAACCCCGAAGCTGTGTTATTTTCAAAAATACAAATACAACCCTTAGCTGTATCTCGGAAAATAATACAAATACACCCCCAAGCTGCGTTATTTTCAAAAATACAAATACAACCCTTAGCTGTATCTTGGAAAATAATACAGATACACCACCAAGCTGTGTTATTTTCAAAAATACAAATACAACCCTCAGCTCTATCTTGGAAAATAATTCAAATACACCCCCAAGCTTTGTTACTGTCAAAAATAGAACTACAACCCTTAGCTGTATATTGTAAAATAATACAAATACACACCCACTCTGTGTTATTTTCAAAAATACAAATACAACGATTAGCTGTATCTCGGAAAATAATGCAAATACACCCCCAAGCTTTGTTATTTTCGAAAACACAAATACAACTCTTAGCTGTATCTTCGAAAATAATACAAATACAATCCCAAGCTGTGTTATTTTCAAAATACAAATACAACCCTCAGCTGTATCTTAGAAAATAATACCAATACACCCCCAAGCTGTGTTATTTTCAAAAATACAAATAGAAACCAAAGCTGTATCTTGGAAAATAATTCAAATACACACCCAAGCTGTGATATTTTCAAAAACTCAAATACAACCCTTAGCTGTATCTTGGAAAATAATACAAATAAACCCCAAAGCTGTGTTATTGTCAAAAATACAAATAAAACCCTTATCTCTATCTTGGAAAATAATACAAATACACACCCAAGCTGTGTTATTTTCAAAAATACAAATTCAACCCTTAGCTCTATCTTGGAAAATAATACAAATACACCGCCAAGCTGCGTTATTTGCAAAAATACAAATACAACCCTTAGCTGTATCTTGGAAAATAATTAAAATACACACCCAAGCTGTGATATTCACAAAAACTCAAATACAACCCTTAGCTGTATCTTGGAAAATAATACAAATACACCCCCAAGCTGTTTTATTTTCAAAATTACAGATACAAACCTTAGCTGTAACTTGAAAAATAATAGAAACACACCCTCAAGCTGTGTTATTTTCCAAAATGCAGAAACAACAATTAGCTGTATCTTGTAAAATAATACAAGAACACCCCCAAGTTGAGTTATTCTAAAAAATAAAAAAAACCCCTTAGCTCTATCTTGTAAAATAATACAAATGCCACCCCAAACTGTGTTATTTTCAAAATACAAATACAACCCTTAGCTGTATCTTGGAAAATAATACAAATACACCCCCAAGCTGTGTTATTTTCAAAAATACAAATACAACCTTTAGCTGTATCTCCGAAAATAATACAAATAAACCCCGAAGCTGTGTTATTTTCAAAAATACAAATACAACCCTTAGCTGTATCTCGGAAAATAATACAAATACACCCCCAAGCTGCGTTATTTTCAAAAATACAAATACAACCCTTAGCTGTATCTTGGAAAATAATACAGATACACCACCAAGCTGTGTTATTTTCAAAAATACAAATACAACCCTCAGCTCTATCTTGGAAAATAATTCAAATACACCCCCAAGCTTTGTTATTGTCAAAAATACAACTACAACCCTTAGCTGTATATTGTAAAATAATACAAATACACACCCACTCTGTGTTATTTTCAAAAATACAAATACAACGATTAGCTGTATCTCGGAAAATAATGCAAATACACCCCCAAGCTGTGTTATTTTCGAAAACACAAATACAACTCTTAGCTGTATCTTCGAAAATAATACAAATACAATCCCAAGCTGTGTTATTTTCAAAATACAAATACAACCCTCAGCTGTATCTTAGAAAATAACACCAATACACCCCCAAGCTGTGTTATTTTCAAAAATACAAACAGAAACCTAAGCTGTATCTTGGAAAATAATTCAAATACACACCCAAGCTGTGATATTTTCAAAAACTCAAATACAACCCTTAGCTGTATCTTGGAAAATAATACAAATAAACCCCAAAGCTGTGTTACTGTCAAAAATACAAATAAAACCCTTATCTCTATCTTGGAAAATAATACAAATACACACCCAAGCTGTGTTATTTTCAAAAATACAAATTCAACCCTTAGCTCTATCTTGGAAAATAATACAAATACACCGCCAAGCTGCGTTATTTGCAAAAATACAAATACAACCCTTAGCTGTATCTTGGAAAATAATTAAAATACACACCCAAGCTGTGATATTCACAAAAACTCAAATACAACCCTTAGCTGTATCTTGGAAAATAATACAAATACACCCCCAAGCTGTTTTATTTTCAAAATTACAGATACAAACCTTAGCTGTAACTTGAAAAATAATAGAAACACACCCTCAAGCTGTGTTATTTTCCAAAATGCAGAAACAACAATTAGCTGTATCTTGTAAAATAATACAAGAACACCCCCAAGTTGAGTTATTCTAAAAAATAAAAAAAACCCCTTAGCTCTATCTTGTAAAATAATACAAATGCCACCCCAAACTGTGTTATTTTCAAAATACAAATACAACCCTTAGCTGTATCTTGGAAAATAATACAAATACACCCCCAAGCTGTGTTCTTTTCAAAAATACAAATACAACCTTTAGCTGTATCTCCGAAAATAATACAAATAAACCACGAAGCGGTGTTATTTTCAAAAATACAAATACAACCCTTAGCTGTATCTCGGAAAATAATACAAATACACCCCCAAGCTGCGTTATTTTCAAAAATACAAATACAACCCTTAGCTGTATCTTGGAAAATAATACAAATACACCCCCAAGCTGCGTTATTTTCAAAAATACAAATACAACCCTTAGCTGTATCTCGGAAAATAATACAAATACACCCCCAAGATGTGTTATTTTCAAAAATACAAATACAACCCTTAGCTGTATCTTGGAAAATAATACAAATACACCACCAAGCTGTGTTATTTAAAAAATACAAATACAAGCCTTAGCTGTATCTTGGAAAATAATACAAATACACCCCCAAACTGTGTTATTTTCAAAATTACAAATACCACCCTCAGCTGTGTCTTTGAAAATAATACAAATACACCCCCAAGCTGTGTTATTTTCAAAAATACAAATACAATCCTTAGCTGTATCTTGGAAAATAATACAAATACACCCCCAAGCTGTATTATTTTCAAAAATACAAATACAACCCTTAGCTGTATCTTGGAAAATAATACAAATACACCCCCAAGCTGTATTATTTTCAAAAATACAAATACAACCCTCAGCTCTATCTTGGAAAATAATTCAAATACTGCCCCAAGCTGTGTTATTGTCAAAAATACAAATAGAACCCTTAGCCGGATCTTTGAAAATAATACAAATAAACCCCCAGCTGTTTTACTGTCAAACATACAAATACAACCCTTATCTGTATCTTGGAAAATAATAAAAATACACCACCAGTCTTTGTGATTGTCAACAATTCAAATACAACCCTTAGCTTTATATTGTAAAATAATACAAATACACACCCAATCTGTGTTATTTTCAAAAATACAAATACAACGATTAGCTGTATCTTGGAAAATAATGCAAATACACCCCCAAGCTGTGTTATTTTCGAAAACACAAATACAACCCTTAGCTGTATCTTGGAAAACAATACAAATACACCCCCAAGCTGTATTATTTTCAAAAATACAAATACAACCCTTAGCTCTATCTTTGAAAATAATACAAATACACCCTGAAGCTGGGTTATTGTCAAAAATACAAATACAAACCATACCTGTATCTTGGAAAATAATTCAAGTACACCCCCAGGCTTTGATATTGTCAAAAATACAAATACAACCCTTAGTTGTATCTTGTAAAATAATACAAATACACCCCCAACCTGTGTTATTTTCAAAAATACAAATACAACCCTTAGCTGTATCTTGGAAAATAATACAAATACACCCCAAAGCTGTTTTATTTTCAAAAATACAAATAAAACCCTTAGCTGTATCTTGGAATATAATACAAATACACCACAAAGCTGTGTTATTTTCAAAAATACAAATACAACCCTTAGCTGTATCTCGGAAAATAATTCAAAGACACCCCAAAGCTGTGTCATTTTCAAAAATAAAAATACAACCCTTAGCTGTATCTTGGAAAATAATACAAATACACCCCACGCTTTGATATTTTAAAAAATACAAATACAACACTTAGCTGTATCTTGGAAAATAATTCAAAGACACCCCAAAGCTGTGTCATTTTCAAAAATACAAATACAACCCTTAGCTGTATCTTCGAAAATAATACAAATACACCCCACGCTGTGATATTTTAAAAAATACAAATAAAACACTTAGCTGTATCTTGGAAAATAATACAAATACACCCCCAAGCTGTGTTATTTTAAAAATTACAAATACCACCCTCAGCTGTGTCTTTGAAAATAATACAAATAGACCACCAAGTTGTGTTATTTTCAAAAATACAAATAAAACCCTTAGCTGTATATTGGAAAATAATACAAATACACGCCACGCAGTGATATTTTCAAAAATACAAATAGAACACTTACCTGTATCTTGGAAAATAATACAAATACACCCCCAAGCTGTGGTATTGTCAAAAATACAAATATAACCCAGAGCTTTTTCTCGGAAAATAATACAAATATACCCCAAAGCTGTGTTAATTTCAAGAACACAAATACAACCCTTAGCTGTATCTTGGAAAATAATACAAATACACCCCCAAGCTGTGTTATTTTCCAAAATATAAATGCAAACCTTAGCTGTATCTTGGAAAATAATACCAATATACCCCCAAGCTATGTTATTTTCATAAATACAAATACAACCCTTAGCTCTATCTTGGAAAATAATACAAATACACCCCCAAGCTGTGTTATTTTCCAAAATAGAAATACAACTCTTAGCTGTATCTTGGACAATAATACAAATACACCCCCAAGCTGTGTTATTTTCAAAAATACAAATACAACCCTTAGATATATCTTGGAAAATAATACAAATACACACCCAAGCTGTTGTTATTTTCAAAATTACAGAGACTAACCTTAGCTGTATCTTGAAAAATAATACAAATACACCCACAAGCTGTGATATTTTCCAAAATACAGAAACAACCATTAGCTGTATCTTCTAAAATAATACAAATACACCCCCAAGTTGAGTTATTCTAAAAAATACAAAAAAACCCTTAGCTCTATCTTGTAAAATAATACAAATACAACCCCAAACAGCTTTATTTTCAAAAATACAAATACAACCCTTAGCTGTATCTTGGAAAATAATACAAATACACACCCAAGCTGTGTTATTTTCAAAAATACAAATACAACCCTTGGCTCTATCTTGGAAAATAATACAAATACACCCCCAAGCTGTGTTATTTTCAAAATTACAAATAGCACCCTTAGCTGTGTCTTTGAAAATAACAAAAATACACCCACAAGCTGTGTTATTGTCAAAAATACAAATACAAATCTTAGCTGTATCTTGGAAAATAGTACAAATACAATCCCAAGCTGTGTTATTTTCAAAAATACAAATACAACCCTTAGCTGTATCTTGGAAAATAATTCAAATACACCCCCAAGCTGTGTTATTGTCAAAAATACAAATACAACAGTTAGCTCTATCTTAGAAAATAATACAAATACACCCACAAGCTGTGTTATTGTCAAAAATACAAATACAACAGTTAGCTATATCTTAGAAAATAATACAAATACACCCACAAGCTGTGTTATTGTCAAAAATACATATAAAACCCTTAGCTGTATCTTGCAAAATAATAAAAAATACACCCCCGGCTTTGTTATTGTCAAAAATACAAATAAAACCCTTAGCTGTAAATTGTAAAATAATTCAAATACACCCCCAAGCTGTGTAATTTTCAAAAACACAAATGCAACCCTTAGCTCTATCTTGGAATACTATACAAATACACACCGATGCTGTGTTATTTACAAAAATACAAATACAACCATTAGCTGTATCTCGGAAAATAATACAAAAACAACCCCTAGCTGTATTATTTTCAAAAATACAAATACAACCCTTAGCTGTATCTCGAAAAATAATACAAATACACCGCCAAGCTGTGTTATTTTAAAAAATACAAATACAACCCATAGCTATATCTCGGAAAATAATATAAATATACCCCGAAGCTATGTTATTTTCAAAAATACAATTACAACCCTTAGCTGTATCTTGGAAAATAATACAAATACACTACCAAGCTGTGTTATTTTCAAAAATACAAATACAACCCTTAGCTGTATCGTGGAAAATAATACAAATACACCCCCAAGCTGTGTTATTTTAAAAATTACAAATAACACCCTCAGATGTGTCTTTGAAAATAATACAAATACACCCCCAAGCTGTGTTATTTTCAAAAATACTAATACAACCCTTAGCTGTATCTTCGAAAATAATAGAAATACACCCCCAAGCTGTGTTATTTTCCAAAATAGAAATACAACTCTTAGCTGTATCTTGGAAAATAATACAAATACAACGCCAAGCTGTGTTATTTTCAAAGTTACAGATACAAACCTTAGCTGTATCTTGAAAAATAATACAAATACACCAACAAGCTGTGTTATTTTCCAAAATACAGAAACAATCATGAGCTGTATCTTGTAAAATACAAGTTGAGTTATTCTAAAAAATACAAATACAACCCTTAGCTCTGTCTTGTAAAATAATACAAATACAACCCCAAACTGTGTCATTTTCAAAAATTCAAATACAACCCTTAGCTGTATCTTGGAAAATAATACAAATACACCCCAAAGCTGTTTTATTTTCAAAAATACAAATACAACCCTTAGCTGTATCTTGGAAAATAATACAAATACACCACAAAGCTGTGTTATTTTCAAAAATACAAATACAACCCATAGCTATATCTCGGAAAATAATATAAATACACCCCCAAGCTATGTTATTTTCAAAAATACAAATACAATCCATAGCTGTATCTCAGAAAATAATACAAATACACCCCCACGCGGTGTTATTTTCAAAAATACAAATACACCCCTTAGCTGTATCTCGGAAAATAATACAAATACACCCCCAAGCTGTGTTATTTTCAAAAATGCAAATACAACCCTTAGCTGTATCTCGGAAAATAATACAAATACACCACCAAGCTTTGTTATTTTCAAAAATACAAATACAACCCTTAGCTGTATCTTGGAAAATAATACAAATACACCCCGAAGCTGTGTTATTTTCAAAATTACAAATACAACCCTTAGCTGTGTCTTTGAAAATAATACAAATACACCACCAGCTGTTTTACTGTCAAACATACAAATACAACCCTTATCTGTATCTTGGAAAATAATAAAAATACCACCACTCCGGCTTTGTTATTGTCAAAAATACAAATACAACCCTTAGCTGTATATTGTAAAATAATTAAAATACACCACCAAGCTGTGTTATTTTCAAAAATACAAATTCATACCTTAGCTGTATCTTGGAAAATAATTCAAATACACACCCAAGCTGTGATATTTTTAAAAACTCAAATACAACCCTTAGCTGTGTTATTTTCAAAAATACAAATACAACGCTTAGCTGTGTTATTTTCAGAAATACAAACACAACCCTTATCTCTATCTTGGAAAATAACACAAATACCCCCCAAGCTGTGTTATTTTCAAAAATACAAATTCAAAGCTTAGCTCTATCTTCGGAAATAATACAAATACACCGCCAAGCTACGTTATTTTCGAAAATACTAATACAACCCTTAGCTGTATCTTGGAAAATAAGAGAAATACACCCCCAAGCTGTGTTATTTTCAAGAATACAAATACAACCCTTAGCTGTATATTGGAAAATAATACAAATACACCCACATGCTGTGTTATTTTCAAAAATGCAAATAGAAATCATAGCTGTATCTTGGAAAATAATTCAAATACAAACCCAAGCTGTGTTATTCTCAAAAATTCAAATAGAACCCTTAGCTGTATCTTGGAAAACAAATACACCCATATGCTCTGTTATTGACATAAATACAAATAAAACCCTTAACTGTATCTTGGAAAATAATACAAATACACAGACAAGCTGTGTTATTTTCAAAAATACAAATTCAACGCTTAGCTGTATCTTGGAAAATAATAGAAATACACCCACAAGCTGTGTTGTTTTCAAAAATACAAATGCAACCCTTAGCTGTATCTTGGAAAATAATACAAATACAAACCCAAGCTGTGTTATTTTCAAAGACACAAATACAACCCTTAGCTATATCTTGGAAAATAATACAAAAACACCCCCAAGCTGTGTTATTTTCAAAAATACAAATACAATTCTTAGCTGTATCTTTGAAAATGATACAAATACACCACCAAGCTGTTTTTTTTTTAAAAATACAAATACGACCCTTAGCTGTATCTTGGAAAATAATACAAATACACCCCCAAGCTGTGTTATTTTCAAAAATACAAATACGACCCTTAGCTGTATCTTGGAATATAATACAATTATACCACCACGTCGTGTTATTTTCGAAAATACAAGTACAACCCTTAGCTGTATCTTGGAAAAAAACACAAATACAACCCAGGCTGTGTTATTTTCAAAAATACCAATACAACCCTTAGGTGTATCTTGGAAAATAATGCAAATACAACCCCAAGCTGTGTTATTTTCAAAAATACAAATACAACCCTTAGCTGTATATTGGAAAATAATACAAATACACCCACAAGCTGTGTTATTTTCAAGAATACAAATACAACCCTTAGCTGTATCTTGGAAAGTAATACAAGTTCACCAAGAAGCTGTTTTATTTTCAGAAATACAAATACAACCCTTAGCTGTATATTGGAAAATAATACAAATACACCCACAGGCTGTGTTATTGTCATAAATACAAATAAAACCCTTAACTGTATCTTGGAAAATAATAAAAATACACCCCTAATCTGTGTTATTTTCAAAAATACAAATACAACCCTTAGCTGTATCTTGGAAAATAATAGAAATACACCCACAATCTGTGTTGTTTTCAAAAATACAAATACAACCATTAGCTGTATCTTGGAAAATAATACAAATGCAACCCCAAGCTGTGTTACTTTCAAAGATACAAATACAACCATAGCTGTATCTTGGAAAATAATACAAAAACACCCCCAAGCTGTGTTATTTTCAAAAATACAAATACAATCCTTAGCTGTATCTTTGAAAATGATACAAATACACCCCCAAGTTGTGTTTTTTTCAAAAATACAAATACGACCCTTAGCTGTATCTTGGAAAATAATACAAATACACCCCCAAGCTGTGTTATTTTCAAAAATACAAATACGACCCTAAGCTGTATCTTGGAATATAATACAATTACACCCCCAAGCCGTGTTATTTTCCAAAATACAAGTACAACCCTTAGCTGTATCTCGGAAAAAAACACAAATACACCCCCAGGATGTGGTATTTTCAAAAATAACAATACAACCCTTAGCTGTATCTTGGAAAATAATGCAAATACAACCCCAAGACGTGATATTTTCAAAAACACAAATACAACCCATAGCTGTATCTTGGAAAATAATGCAAATACCACCCCCCAAGCTGTGTTATTTGCTAAAATACAAATACAACCCTTAGCTGTATATTGCAAAATAATACAAATACACACACAAGCTGTGTTATTTTCAAGAATACAAATACAACCCTTAGCTGTTTCTTGGAAAGTAATACAAATTCACCCAGAAGCTGTTTTATTTTCAGAAATACAAATACAACCCTTAGCTGTATCTTGGAAAATAATACAAATACACCCACATGCTGTGTTATTGTCATAAATACAAATAAAACCCTTAACTGTATCTTGGAAAAGAATAAAAATACACCTTTAATCTGTGTTATTTTCAAAAATACAAATACAACCCTTTGCTGTATCGTGGAAAATAATAGAAATACACCCACAATCTGTGTTGTTTTCAAAAATACAAATACAACCATTAGCTGTATCTTGGAAAATAATATAAATGCAACCCCAAGCTGTGTTACTTTCAAAGATACAAATACAACCCTTAGCTGTATCTTGGAAAATAATACAAAAACACCCCCAAGCTGTGTTATTTTCAAAAATACAAATACAATCCTTAGCTGTATCTTTGAAAATGATACAAATACACCCCCAAGCTGTGTTTTTTTCAAAAATACAAATACGACCCTTAGCTGTATCTTGGAAAAGAATACAAATAAACCCCCAAGCTGTGTTATTATCAAAAATACAAATACGACCCTAAGCTGTATCTTGGAATATAATACAATTACACCCCCAAGCCGTGTTATTTTCCAAAATACAATACAACCCTCAGCTGTATCTAGGAAAAAAACAGAAATACACCCCAGGCAGTGTTATTTTCAAAAATACCAATACAACCCTTAGCTGTATCTTGGAAAATAATGCAAATACAACCCCAAGCTGTGTTATTTTCAAAAATACAAATACAACCTATAGGTGTATCTTGGAAAATAATACAAATACCCCCCCCCAACTGTGTTATTTTCAAAAATACTAATACAACCCTTAGCTGTATATTGGAAAATAATACAAATACACCCACAAGCTGTGTTATTTTCAAAAATACAAATAGATACCTTAGCTGTATCTTGGAATATAATACAAATACACCCCCAAGTTGTGTTATTTCCCAAAATACAAATACAACCCTAAGGTGTATCTTGGACAATAATACAAATACACCTACAAGCTGTGTTATTTTCAAAAATACAAATTCATACCTTAGCTGTATCTTGGAAAATAATTCAAATACACACCCAAGATGTGATATTTTTAAAAACTCAAATACAACCCTTAGCTGTATCTTGGAAAATAATACAAATACACCCCAAAGCTGTGTTATTTTCAGAAACACAAACACAACCCTTATCTCTATCTTGGAAAATAACACAAATACCCCCCAAGCTGTGTTATTTTCAAAAATACAAATACAAAGCTTAGCTCTATCTTGGGAAATAAGACAAATACACCGCCAAGCTGCGTTATTTTCAAAAATACAAACACAACCCTTAGCTGTATCTTTGAAAATAATAGAAATACATCCCCAAGCTGTGTTATTTTCAAAAATACAAATACAACCCTTAGCTGTATCTTGGAAAATATTACAAATTTAAGCACAAGCTTTGTTATTTTCAAAAATAGAAATACAACCCTTAGCTGTATATTGGAAAATAATACAAATACACCCACAAGCTGTGTTATTTTCAAAAATACAAATAGAAACCTTAGCTGTATCTTGGAAAATAATTCAAATACACACCCAAGCTGTGTTATTCTCAAAAATTCAAATAAAACCCTTAGCTGTATCTTGGAAAATAATACAAATACACCCACATGCTGTGTTATTGTCATAAATACAAATAAAACCCTTAAGTGTATTTTGGAAAAGAAATACACCCGCAAGCTGTGTTATTTTTAAAAATACAAATACAACCCTAGCTGTATCTTGGAAAATAATAGAAATACACCCACAAGCTGTGTTGTTTTCAAAAATACAAATACAACCCTTAGCTGTATCTTGGAAAAAAACACAAATACACCCCCAGGCTGTGTTATTTTCAAAAATACCAATACAACCCTTAACTGTATCTTGGAAAATAATGCAAATAGAAACCCAAGCTGTGTTATTTTCAAAAATACAAATACAAACCATAGCTGTATCTTGGAAAATAATACAAATACCCCAACCCCCAAGCTGTGTTATTTTAAAAAATACAAATTCAACCCTTAGCTGTATCTTGGAAAATAATACAAATAAACCGCCAAGCTGCGTTATATTCAAAAATACAAATACAACCCTTAGGTGTATCTTGGAAAATAATAGAAATACACCCTCAAGCTGTGTTATTTTCAAAAATACAAATACAACCCTTAGCTTTAACTTGGAAAATAATACAAATACACCTCCAAGCTGTACTATTTTCAAGAATACAAATACAACCCTTAGCTTTACCTTGGAAAATAATACAAATTCACCCACAAGCTGTGTTATTTTCAAAAATACAAATACAACCCTTTGCTATATATTGGAAAATAATACAAATACACCAACAAGCTGTGTTATTTTCAAAAATACAAATAGAAACCTTAGCTGTATCTTGAAAAATAATTCAAATACACACCCAAGCTGTGTTATTCAGAAAAATTCAAATACAACCCTTAGCTGTATCTTGGAAAATAAAACAAAAACACCCACATGCTGTGTTATTGTCATAAATACAAATAAAACCCTTAACTGTATCTTAGAAAATAATACAGATACACCCCCAAGCTGTGTTATTTTCAAAAATACAAATACAACCCTTAGCTGTATCTTGGAAAATAATACAAATACAACCCGAAGCTGTGTTATTTTCAAAGATACAAATACAAGCCTTAGCTGTATCTTGGAAAATAATACAAAAACACCCCCAAGCTGTGTTATTTTCAAAAATACAAATACAATCCTTAGCTGTATCTTTGAAAATGATACAAATACACCCCCAAGCTGAGATTTTTTCAAAAATACAAATACGACCCTTAGCTGTATCTTGGAAAATAATACAAATACACCCCCAAGCTGTGTTATTTTCAAAAATACAAATACGATCCTTAGCTGTATCTTGGAATATAACACTATTACACCACTAAGCCGTGTTATTTTCCAAAATACAAGTACAACCCTTAGCTGCATCTTGGAAAAAAACACAATTACACCACCAGGCTGTGTTATTTTCAAAAATACGAGTACAACCCTTAGCTGTATCTTGGAAAATAATGCAAATACAACCCCAAGCTGTGTTATTTTCAAAAATACTAATACAACCCATAGCTGTATCTTGGAAAATAATACAAATAACCCCCCCAAGCTGTGTTATTTTCAAAAATACAAATACAACCCTTAGCTTTGTATTGGAAAATAATAAAAATACACCCACAAGCTGTGTTATTTTCAACAACACAAATAGAAACCTTAGCTGTATTTTAGAAAATAATTCCAATACACACACAAGATGTGTTATTCTGAAACATTCAAATACAACCCTTAGCTGTATCATGGAAAATAATACAAATACACCCACAAGCTCTGTTATTTCCCGAAATACAAATACAACCCTAAGATGTATGTTGTATATTAATACAAATACACCTAAAAACTGTGTTATTTTCAAGAATACAAATACAACCCTTAGCTGTATCTTGGAAAATATTACAAATTTACCCACAAGCTTTGTTATTTTCAAAAATAGAAATACAAACCTTAGCTGTATATTGGAAAATAATACAAATACACCCCCAAACTGTGTTATTTTCAAAAATACAAATACAACCCTTAGCTGTATCTTGGAAAATAATAGAAATACACATCGAAGCTGTGTTATTTTCAAGAATTCAAATACAACCCTTAGCTGTATCTTGGAAAAGAATACAAATACACCCACATGCTGTGTTTTTTTCATAAATACAAATAAAACCCTTAACTGTATCTTGGAAAATAATACAAATACACCCGCAAACTGTGTTATTTTCAAAAATACAAATACAACCCTAGCTGTATCTTGGAAAATAATAGAAATACACTCACAAGCTGTGTTTTTTTCAAAAATACAAATACAACCCTTTAGCTGTATTTTGGAAAATAATACAAATGCAACCACAAGCTGTGTTATTTTCAAAGATACAAATACAACCCTTAGCTGTATCTTGTAAAATAATACAAAAACACCCCCATGCGGTGTTATTTTCAAAAATACAAATACAATCCTTAGCTTTATCTTTGAAAATGATACAAATACACGCCCAAGCTGTGTTTTTTTCAAAAATACAAATACGACCCTTAGCTGTATCTTGGAAAATAATACAAATACACCCCCAAGCTGTGTTATTTTCAAAAATACAAATACGACGCTTAGCTTTATCTTGGAATATATTACAATTACACCCCCAAGACGTGTTATTTTCCAAAATACAAGTACAACCCTTAGCTGTATCTTGGAAAAAAACACAAATACACCCCCAGGCTGTGTTATTTTCAAAAATACCAATACAACCCTTAGCTGTATCTTGGAAAATAATGGAAATACAACCCTAAGCTCTGTTATTTTCAAAAATACAAATACAACCCATAGCTGTATCTTGGAAAATAATACAAATACACACCCAAGCTGTGTTATTTTCAAAAATACAAATTCAACCCTTAGCTCTATCTTGGAAAATAATACAAATACTCCGTCAAGCTGCGTTATTTTCAAAAATACAAATACATCCCTTAGCTGTATCTTGGAAAATAATAGAAATACACCCCCAAGCTGTGTTATTTTCAAAAATACAAATAGAGCCCTTAGCTGTATCTTGGAAAATAATACAAATTCACACACAAGCTGTGTTATTTTCAAAAAGACAAATACAACCCTTGGCTGTATATTGGAAAATAATACAAATACACCCACAAGGTGTGTTATTTTCAAAAATACAAATAGAAACCTTAGCTGTATCTTGGAAAATAATTCAAATACACACCCAAGCTGTGTTATTCTCAAAAATTCAAATACAACCCTTAGCTGTATCTTGGAAAATAATACAAATACACCCACATGCTGTGTTATTGTCATAAATACATATAAAACCCTTAACTGTATCTTGGAAAATAATACAAATACACCAACAAGCTGTGTTGTTTTCAAAAATACAAATACAACCCTTAGCTGTGTCTTGGAAAATAATACAAAAACACCCCCAAGCTGTCTTATTTTCAAAAATACAAATACAATCCTTAGCTGTATCTTTGAAAATGATACAAATACACCCCCAAGCTGTGTTTTTTTCAAAAATACAAATACGACCCTTAACTCAACCTTGGAAAATAATACAAATACACCCCCAAGCTGTGGTATTTTCAAAAAGACAAATACAACCCTTAGCTGTATCTTTTAAAATAATACAAATACACACCCTAACTGTGTTATTGTCATAAATACAAATTAAACGCTTAGCTCTATCTTGGAATATAATACAAATACACCCGCAAGCTGTGTTATTGTCAAAAATACAAATACTACCCTTAGCTGTATCTTGGAAAATAATAAAAATACACCCTCAAGCTGTGTTTTTGTCTAAAATACAAATACAATCCTTAGCTGTATCTTTGAAAATAATACAAATACAACCCAAAGCTGTGTATTGTCAGAAATACATAGGCAACACTTAGCTCTATCTTGGAAAATAATACAAATACACGCCCAAGCTGTGTTATTGTCCAAAATACAAATACAACCCTTAAATGTATCTGGGAAAATAATACAAATATACCCCCAAGCTGTGTTATTGTAAAAAATACAAATACAACCCTTAGCTGTATCTTGGAAAATAATACAAATACACCCAAAAGCTGTGTAATTTTAAAAAATACAAATACAAGCCTTAGCTGTATCTTTGAAAATAATACAAATACACCCCCAGCTGTGTTATTGTCAAAAATACAAATACAACCCTTAGCTGTATCTTGGAAAATAATACAAATACACCCACAAGCTGTGATATTTTCAAGAATACAAATAAAACCCTTAGTTGTATCTTGGAAAATAATACAAATACACACCCAAGCTGTGTTATTTTCAAAAATACAAATACAACCCTTTGCTGTATCTTGGAAAATGATACAAATACACCACCAAGCTGTGTTGCTTTCAAAAATATAAATACAAACTTTAACTGTATCTTGGAAAATAATACAAATTCAACCGCAAGATGTGTTATTGTCAAAAATACAAATACAACACTTAGCTGTATCTTGGAAAATAATACAAATACTCCCACAAGCTGTGATATTTTCAAGAATACAAATAAAACCCTTAGCTGTATCTTGGAAAATAATACAAATACACACACAAGCTGTGTTATTTTCAAAAATACAAATACAAACCTTTGCTGTATCTTGGAAAACGATACAAATACACCACCAATCTGTGTTGCTTTCAAAAATATAAATACAAACCTTAACTGTATCTTGGAAAATAATACAAATACACCAGCAAGCTGTGTTATTGTCAAAAATACAAATACAACACTTAGCTGTATCTTGGAAAATAATACAAATACACCACCAAGCTGAGTTATTTTCAAAAATTCAAATACAACCCTTAGCTGTATCTTTGAAAATGATTCAAATACACCCCCAAGCTGTGTTATTTTCAAAAATACAAATACAAAGCTTAGCTGTATCTTGGAAAATAATACAAATACACCCCAAAGCTGTGTTTTTTTTTCAAAAATACAAATACAACCCTTAGCTGTATTTGGCAAATAATACAAATACAACCCCAAGCTGTGTTATTTTCAAAAATACAAATAAAACCCTTAGCTGTATCTTGTAAAATAATACAAATACACCATCAAGCTGTGTTATTTTCAAAAAGACAAATACAGCCCTTAGCTGTATCTTGGAAAATAATACAAATACATACCCAAATTGTGTTATTTTCCAAAAGACAAATACAACAGTTAGCTTTATCTTGGAAAATAATACAAATAAAACCTCAAGCTGTGTTATTTTCAAAAATACAAATACAACCCTTAGCTGTTTCTTAGAAAATAATACAAATACACCCCGAAGCTGTGTTATTTTCAAAAAGACAAATACAACCCTTAGCTGTATCTTGGAAAATAATACAAATACACCCCAAGCTGTGTTATTTTCAAAAAGACAAATACAACCCTTAGCTGTATCTTAGAAAATAATACAAATACACACCCAAGCTGTCTTAATGTCAAAAATACAAATCCTACCCTTTGCTGTATCTTTGAAAATAAAACAAATACACATCCAAGCTCTGTTATTGTCAAAAATACAAATACAACCCTTAGCTGTATCTTGGAAAATAATGCAAATACACCCCAAGCTGTGATATTGTCAAAAATACAAATGCACCCCTTCAGCTGTATTTTTGAAAATAATACAAATACACTCCCAGTCTGTGTTATTGTCAAAAATACAAATAGAACCCTTAGCTGTATCTTTGAAAATAATACAAATACACCCCCACGCTCTGTTATTGTCAAAAATACAAATACAACCCTTAGCTATATCTTTGAAAATAATACAAATACACCCCCAAGCTCTGTTACTGTCAAAAATACAAATACAACCCTTAGGTGTATCTTTGAATGTAATACAAATACACCCCAAAGCTGGTTTATGGTCAATAATACAGATACAACACTTAACTGTATCTTTGAAAATAATACAAATACACCCCCAAGCTGTGTTATTTTCAAAAATACAAATACAACCCTTAGCTTTGTCTTTGAAAATAATACAAATACACCCCCAAGCTGTGTTATTTTCAAAAATACAAATAAAACACTTAGCTGTATCTTGGAAAAAACTACAAATAAACCCCCAAACTGTGTTATTTTTAAAAAGACAAAAACATCCCTTAGCTGTATCTTGGACAATAACACAAATACACTCCCAAGCTGTGTTATTTTCAAAAATTCAAATACAACTTTTAGTTGTATCTTTGAAAATAATACAAATACACGCCCAAGCTGTGTTATTTTTAAAAATACAAATCCAACCCTTAGCAGTACCTTGGAAAATAATACAAATACACCCGCAAGCTGTGTTATTTTCAAAAATACAAATACAACTCTCTGTTGTATTTTTGAAAATAATACAAATACACCCCCTAGCTGTGTTATTTTTAAAAATACAAATACAACTCTTAGTTTTATTTCTGAATATAATACAAATACATCCCAAAGTTGTGTTATTTTCAAAAATACAATCACGACTCTTAGTTGTATTTTTGAATATAATACAAATACACCTCCCAGCTGTGATATTTTCAAAAATACAAATACTAAATCAGTTAAATCGGGGACCGTTTTAGCTGTGTATTCTGAAAAACTTGTCTAGCATTCAAAGTACGGACAGTTTTAGCTGTGTATTTTCAAAAAGTTGTCTCTACCTGCCATAGCTCATGAAGTCAAAACGAGTGATCTGTGTCCCCTTGAGTTGAGCATTCTTTTAGTAAGAAAGGATTAAGTTCAATTGGAATTCTGGAAAACTGCTTCTCATTTGTCAATAAGCTGTCAGTTTTGTGTGTTTATTTCTAGGAGAGGTTATAGAGTCAATCCAAAACCAAAGGTGTATTCAAGTCCAGATTGACAAGTCAAACCAAGAAAGCAGGCACTGAGCTGGAAGAGGGATCTTTTCCCAGTGGGCCTTAAGGTCCACATAAATCCCTGTGAAGGAATCGGGAAACAGAGACAGAAAGGGACTCGCCTAAGGCTTGTCACATGAAAGTGCCTGGCAGACTGACTGGCAGAGTGCTGGAAATCAAATCCAAATCTTCGGACGTGTAATTTCACAGGGTGCACCGCCTCGCCCAGGCCCAATGTGACACTTCAGTGGCTTAACGAGAGCTTGACGGGATGGATGTCAACATGAAAAGACATTCGATTCCATCGGACCTGTCTTTGGCCCATTGTGTCTAAGGAGAATGTGCCTAGTTCAAATTCTCACTTTGCTTCTCTCCTGAGAGATGTGGCCTCAGTGGTCAATGGGAAATGAGCTGGTTTCGGTCACCAACCTCTCACTCATCACCAAGAAAAATTCCTTCAACCATACATGGATTGTGTTTTCAGGAGTGCTGGGCTTCATCCACAGTTCTGAGTAACATGCTAAAAGAGGAAAGATTTGCTGCTCAGGAATGGAGACAGAAATACAGACACACACACACAGACACACACACACACTCACACACACACGTGACACATAAAACACCCAAACACAGGCCGCACACACAACTGCTCGTGATCAGCAAAATATTTAGTGGTATGAGGTGGGCTTTGAACCCGTCCATGCTCCAAAGGAAGACACACCTTTCGCTATTTCACCCGTCTTTTCTCGTAGGGAATGTGAATAATTCTTTCAGACACGGCTCATGATGACAGAGACCACTCTCATTTCACCCTCAGAGGCAGACAAGAGGACTGCAAAGGACTCAGGTGTCGTCCCGGCTGACTGAAGAGGACTCCCATTTCCCCTCGAACCCAAAAACACAGCAAAAGTAGCTTTCTCTTTGAAGAGCACACAACTTTTTCAAAATACACAGCTAAAATGGTCCCCGCTTAAAATACTTAAAGCGTGGAACGTTTTAGCTGTGTATTCTGAAAAACTTGTCTAGCATTCAAAGCACGGACAGTTTTAGCTGTGTATTTTCAAAAAGTTGTCTCTACCTGCCATAGCTCATGAAGTCAAAACGAGTGATCTGTGTCCCCTTGAGTTGAGCATTCTTTTAGTAAGAAAGGATTAAGTTCAATTTGAATTCTGGAAAACTGCTTCTCATCTTGTCAATCAGCTGTCAGTTTTGTGTGTTAATTTCTAGGAGAGGTAATAGAGTCAATCCAAAACCAAAGGTGTATTCAAGTCCAGATTGACAAGTCAAACCGAAAAAGCAGGCACTGAGCTGGAAGAGGGATCTTTTCCCAGTGGGCCTTATGGCCCTCATAAATCCCTGTGAAGGAATCGGGAAACAGAGACAGAAAGGGACTCGCCTAACGCTTGTCACATGAAAGTGCCTGGCAGACTGACTGGCAGAGGGCTGGAAATCAAATCCAAATCTTCGGACGTATAATTTCACAGGGTGCACCGCCTCCCCCAAGCCCAATGTGACACTTCAATGGCTTAACGAGAGCTTGACGGGATGGATGTCAACATGAAAAGATATTAGATTCCATCGGACCTGTCTTTGGCCCACTGTCTCTAAGGAGAATGTGCCTGGTTCAAATTCTCAGTTTGCTTCTCACCTGAGAGATGTGGCCTCAGTGGTCAATGGGAAATGAGCTGGTTTCAGTCACCAACCTATCACTCATCACCAAGAAAATTTCCTTCAACCATACATGGATTGTGTTTTCAGGAGTGCTGTGCTTCATCCACAGTTCTGAGTAACATGCTAAAAGAGGAAAAAAGATTTGCTGCTCAGGAATGAAGACAGAAATACAGACACACATCCACAGACACACACACACACACACACACACACACACACACACACGTGTGACACAAAATACACCCAACACAAGCCGCACACACAACTGCTCATGTTCAGCAAAATACTTAGTGGTATGAGGTGGGCTTTGAACCCGTCCATGCTCCAAAGGAAGACACACCTTTCGCTATTTCACCCGTCTATTCTCGTAGGGAATGTGAATAATTCTTTCAGACATTGCTCATGATGACAGGGACCACTCTCATTTCACCCTCAGAGGCAGACAAGAGGACTGCAAAGGACTCAGGTGTCGTCCCTGCTGACTGAAGAGGACTCCCATTTCCCCTCGAACCCAAAGGCACAGCAAAATTAGCTTTCTCTTTGAAGAGCCCACAAATTTTTGAAAATACACAGCTAAAACGGTCCCCGTTTTAGCACTTAAAGCGGGGACCGTTTTAGCTGTATATTCTGAAAAACATGTCTAGCATTCAAAGCACGGACAGTTTTAGCTGTGTATTACAACCCTTAGCTGTATCTTGGAAAATAATACAAATACACACACAAGCTGTGTTATTGTCAAAAGTCCAAATACAACCCATAGCTGTTTCTTGGAAAATAATACAAATACACCCCCAAGCTGTGCTATTTTGAAAAATACAAATACAACCCTTAGCTGTATCTTGGAAAATAATACAAATACAATCCCAAGCTGTGTTATTTTCAAAAATACAAAAACAACCCTTAGCTGTTTCTTCGAAAATAATTCAAATACACCCCCAAGCTGTGTTATTGTCAAAAATACAAATACAACCCTTAGCTATATCTTGGAAAATAATACAAATACACCCACAAGCTGTGTTATTGTCAAAAATACAAATACAACCCTTAGCTGTATCTTGGAAAATAATACAAATACACCCCCTTCTCTGTTATTGTCAAAAATACAAATACAACACTTAGCTGTATCTTGTAAAATAATTCAAATACACAACAAAGCTGTGTTATTTTCAAAAACACAAATACAACCCTTAGCTGTATCTTGGAATAAAATACAAATACACCCCCATGCTGTGTTATTTTCAAAAATACAAATACAACCCTTAGCTGTATCTCGGAAAATAATACAAATACAACCCCAAGCTGTGTTATTTTCAAAAATACAAATACAACCCATAGCTGTATCTTGGAAAATAATACAAATACACCCCCTAGATGTGTTATTTTCAAAACTACAAATACAACCCTTAGCTGTATCTTGGAAAATAATACAAATACACCCCCAAGCTGTGTTATTTTCAAAAACACAAATACAACCCTTAGCTGTATCTTGGCAAATAATACAAATAAACCACCAAGCTGTGTTATTTTCAAAAATACAAATACAACCCATAGCTGTATCTCGGAAAATAATACAAATACACCTCCAAGCTGTGTTATTTTCAAAAATACAAATACAACCCTTAGCTGTATCTTGGAAAATAATTCAATTACACCCCCGGCTTTGTTATTGTCAAAAATACAAATACAACCTTTAGCTTCATCTTGTAAAATAATTGAAATACACCCCCAAGACATGTTGTTTTCAAAAATACAAATACAATCCTTAGCTGTATCTCAGAAAATAATACAAATACACCCCCAAGCTGTGTTATTTTCAAAAATAAAAATACAACCCTTAGCTGTATCTCGGAAAATAATACAAATACTCCTCCAAGCTGTTTTATTTTCAAAAATACAAATAAAACCGTTAGCTGTATCTCCGAAAATAATACAAATACACCCCTAAGCTGTGTTATTTTCAAAAATACAAATACAACCTTTACCTGTATATCGGAAAATAATACAAATACATCCCCATGCTGTGTTATTTTCAAAAATACAAAAACAACCCTTAGCTGTATCTCGGAAAATAATACAAATACACCCCCAAGCTGTGTTATTTTCAAAAACACAAATACATCCCTTAGCTGTATCTAGGAATATAATACAAATACATCCCCAAGCTGTGTTATTTTAAAAAAGACAAATACAACCCTTAGCTGTATCTTGTAAAATAAAACAAATACACTGCCAATCTGTGTTATTTTCAAAAATACAAATACAAACCTTAGCTGTATCTTGGAAAATAATGCAAATACACACCCAAGCTGTGTTATTTTCAAAAACACAAATACAAGCCTTAGCTGTATCTTGGAAAATAAAACAAATACACCCCAAAGCTGTGTTATTATCAAAACTACAAATACAACCCTGGGCTGTGTCTTTGAAAATAATACAAATACAGCTCCAAGCTGTGTTACTGTCAAAAATACAAATACAACGCTTAGCTGTATCTTGGAAAATAATACAAATACACGCCCAAGCTGTGTTAGTGTAAAAAATATAAATACAACCCAAAGATGTATCTTGGAAAATTATACAAATACACCCCAAGCTGTGTCATTTTCAAAAATACAAATACAAACCTTAGCTATACCTTGGAAAATAATACAAATACACCCACAGGCTTTGTTATTGTCAAAAATACATATACAACCCTTAGCTGTATCTTGGAAAATAATGCAAATACACACCCAAGCTGTGTTATTTTCAAAAACACAAAAACAACCCTTAGCTGTATCTTGGAAAATAATACAAATACACCCCGAAGCTGTGTTATTGTCAAAAATATAAGTACAACCCTTAGCTGTATCTTGGAAAGTAATTCAAATACACCCCCAAGCTGTGCTATTGTCAAGAATACAAATAGAACCCTTAGCTGTATCTTTGAAAATAATACAAATACACCCACAGGCTGCGTTATTGTCAAAAATACAAACACAACCCATAGCTGTATGTTGGAAAATAATATAAATACACCCCCGGCTTTGTTATTGTCAAAAATACAAATACAACCCTAAGCTGTATCTTGGAAAATAATAAAAATACAACCCCAAGCTGTGTTATTTTCAAAAACACAAATACAACCATTAGCTGTATCGTGGAATATAATACAAAAACACTCCCATGCTGTGTTACTTTCAAAAACACAAATACAACCCTTAGCTGCATCTCGGAAAAAAAATACAAATACTCTCCAAAGCTGTGTTATTTTCAAAAATACAAATACAACCCTTAGCTGTATCTCCGAAAATAATACAAATACACCCACAAGCTGTGTTATTTTCAAAAATACAAATACAACCCTTAGCTGTATCTTGTAAAATAATTAAAATACACCCCCAAGCTGTGTTTTTTTGAAAAATACAAATACAACCCTTAGCTGTATCTTGGAAAATAATACAAATACACACCAAAGCTGTGTTATTTTCAAAAACACAAATACATCCCTAAGCTGTATCTTGGAATATAAGACAAATACACCCCCAAGCTGTGTTATTTAAAAAAAAACAAATACAACACTTAGGTCTATCTCGGAAAATAATACAAATAGATCCCCAAGCTGTGTTATTTTCAAAAATACAAATACAACCCTTAGCTGTATCTTGGAAAATAATACAAATACACCCGCAAGCTGTGTTATTTTCAAAAATACAAATACAATCCTTAGCTGTATCTTGGAAAATAATACAAATACACCCCCAAGCTGTGTTATTTTCAAAAACACAAATACAACCCTTAGCTGTATCTTGTAAAATAATACAAATACACCCCCAAAATGTGTTATTTTCAAAAATACAAATACAACCCTTAGCTGTATCTAAAAATAATACAAATAAATCCCCAAGATGTGTTATTGTCAAAAATACAAATACAACCCTTAGCTGTTTCTTGGAAAATAATACAAATACAACCACAAGCTTTGTTATTGTCAAAAATACAAACACAACTTTTAACTCTATCTTGGAAAATAATATAAATACACCCCCGGCTTTGTTATTGTCAAAAATACAAATACAACCCTAAGCTGTATCTTGTAAAATAATTCAAATACACCCACAAGCTGTGTTATTTTCAAAAATACAAATACAACACTTAGCTGTATCTTTGGAAAATAATACAAATACACCCTCAAGCTGTGTTATTTGCAAAAACACAAATACAACCCACAGCTGTATCTCGGAAAATAATACAAATACAACCCCAATCTGTGTTATTGTCAAAAATACAAACATAACCCTTACCTGTATCTTGGAAAATAATACAAATAAACCACCAAGCTGTGTTATTTTCAAAAATACAAATACAACCCTTACCTGTATCTTGGAAAATAATACAAATACACGCCCAAGCTATGATATTTTCAAAACTACAAATACCACCCTTAGCTGTGTCTTTGAAAATAATACAAACACATCCCCAAAGCTGTGTTATTTTCAAAAATACAAATACAACCCTTAGCTGTATCTTGGATAATAATACAAATACACCCCCAAGCTGTGTTATTTTCAAAAATACAAATACAACCCTTAGCTGTATCTGGGAAATTAATACAAATACACCCCCAAGCTGTGTTATTTTCAAAAACACAAAAAAAATCATTATCTGTATCTTGGAATATAATACAAATACACCACCAAGTTTTGTTATTTTAAAAAAGACAAATAAAACCATTAGCTGTATCTCGGAAAATAATACAAATACAAATCCAAGCTGTGTAATTTTCAAAAATACAAATACAACCCTTAGTTGTATTTTGGAAAATAATACAAATACACCCCCAAGCTGTGTTATTTTCAAAAATATATATACAACTAATAGCTGTATCTTGGAAAATAATTCAAATACACCCACAAGCTGTGTTATTGTCAAAAATACAAATACAAGCTTTAGCTGTATATTTTAAAATAATACAAATACACCCACATGCTGTATTATTGTTAAAAATACAAACACAACCCTTAGCTGTATCTTGGGAAATAATATAAATACACCCCTGGCTTTGTTATTGTCATAAATACAAATATAACCCTTAGCTGTATCTTGTAAAATAACTCAAATACACCCCCAAACTGTGTTATTTTCAAAAATACAAATACATCCCTTAGCTGTATCTCGGAAAATAATACAAATACACCCCCAAGCTGTGTTATTTTCAAAAATACAAATAAAACCCTTAGCTGTATCTTGGAAAATAATACAAATACACCCACAAGCTGTGTTATTTTCAAAAATACAAATACAACCCTAAGCTGTATCTTTGAAAACAATACAAATACACCCACATGCTGTATTATTATCAAAAATACAAATACAACCCTAAGCTGAATCCTGGAAAATAATACAAATACACCCCCGGCTTTGTTATTGTCAAAAATACAAATACAACCCTTAGCTGTATCTTGGAAAATAATACAAATACACCCCCAAGCTGCGATATTTTCAAAACTACAAATACCACCCTTAGCTGTGTCTTTGAAAATAATACAAATACACCCCAAAGCTGTGTTATTTTCAAAAATACAAATACAACCCTTAGCTGTATCTTGGATAATAATACAAATACACCCCCAAGCTGTGTTATTTTCAAAAATACAAATACAACCCTTAGCTGTATCTTGGAAAATAATACAAATACACACTCAAGCTTTGTTATTGTCAAAAATACAAATACAACCCTTAGGTGTATCTTGGAAAATGATACAAAAACACCCCCAAGCTGCCTTATTTTCTAAATTACAAATACAACCCTAAGCTTTATCTTGGAAAATAATACAAATACACCCCGAAGCTGTGTTATTGTCAAAAATATAAATACAAACCTTGCTGTATCTTAGAAAATAATACAAATACACACTCAAGCTGAGTTATTGTCAAAAATACAAATACAACTCTTAGCTGTATCTTGGAAAATAATTCAAATACACTCCCAAGCTGTGTTATTTTCAAAATACAAATACGACACTTAGCTGTATCTTTGGAAAATAATACAAATACACCCCCAAGCTGTGTTATTTTCAAAAACACAAATACAACCCTTAGCTGTATCTAGGAAAATAATACAAATATAACCCCAAGCTGTGTTATTGTCAAAAATACAAATACAACCCTTAGCTGTATCTTGGAAAGTAATACAAATACACCACCAAGCTGTGTTATTTTCAAAAATACAAATACAACCCTTAGCTGTATCTTGGAAAATATTTCAAATACACCACCGGATTTGTTATTGTCAAAAATACAAATACAACACTTAGCTGTATCTTGTAAAATAATTCAAATACAGCCCAAGCTGTGTTTTTTTGAAAAATACAAATACAACCCTAGATGTATATTGGAAAATAATACAAATACACCCCCAAACTGTGTTATTTTCGAAAACACAAATACAACCCTTAGCTGTATCTTGGAAAATAATACAAATACACCCCCAAGCTGTGTTATTTTCAAAAATGCAAATACCACCATTAGCTGTATCTTGGAAAATAATACAAATACACATCCAAGCTGTGTTATTTTCAAAATTACAAATACCACCCTTAGCTGTGTCTTTGAAAATAATAAAAATACACCATCACGCTGTGTTATTGTCAGAAATACAAATACAAATCATAGCTGTATCTTGGAAAATTATACAAATACAATCCCAAGCTCTGTTATTTTCAAAAATACAAATACAACCCTTAGCTGTGTCTTGAAAATAATTCAAATACACCCCCAAGCTGTGTTATTGTCAAAAATACAAATACAACACTTTTCTGTATCTTAGAAAATAATACAAATACACCCACAAGCTGTGTTATTGTCAAAAATACAAATACAAACCTTAGATGTATCTTGGAAAATAATACAAATACACCCCCAGCTTTGTTATTGTCAAAAATACAAATAAAATCCTTAGCTGTAAATTGTAAAATAATTCAAATACACCACCAAGCTGTGTTTTTTTCAAAAATACAAATACTACCCTTAGCTGTATCATGGAAAATAATAAAAATACACCCCCAAGCTGTGTAATTTTCAAAAACACAAATACAACCCTTAGCTCTATCTTGGAATATTATACAAATACACACCCATGCTGTGTTATTTAAAAAAATACAAATACAACTATTAGCTGTATCTCGGAAAATAATACAAATACAACCCCAAGCTGTGTTATTTTCAATAATACAAATACAACCCTTAGCTGTATCTCGGAAAATAATACAAATATACCCCTAAGCTGTGTTATTTTCAAAATACAATTACAACCCATAGCTATATCTCGGAAAATAATATAAATACACCCCCAACTATGTTATTTTCAAAAATACAATTACAACCCTTAGCTGTATCTCAGAAAATAATACAAATACACCCCCAAGCAGTGTTATTTTCAAAAATACAAATACAACCCTTAGCTGTATCTCAGAAAAAAATACAAACACTCTCCCAAGCAGTGTTATTTCCAAAAATACAAATACAACCCTTAGCTGTATCTCCGAAAATAATACAAATAAACCCCGAAGCTGTGTTATTTTCCAAAATACAAATACAACCCTTAGCTGTATCTCAGAATATAATACAATTACACCCCCAAGCTGTGTTATTTTCAAAAATACAAATACAACCCTTAGCTGTATCTCGGAAAATAATACAAATACACCCACAAGCTGTGTTATTTTAAAAAATACAAATACAACCCGTAGCTGTATCTCGGAAAATAATACAAATACACCCACAAGCTGTGTTATTTTCAAAAATACAAATACAACCCTTAGCTGTATCTAGGAAAATAATACAAATACACCACCAAGCTGTGTTATTTTCAAAAATACAAATACCACCCTCAGCTCTGTCTTTGAAAATAATACAAATATACCCCCAAGCTGTGTTATTTTCCAAAATACAAATACAACCCTTAGCTGTATCTTGGAAAATAATACAAATACACCCCACGCTGTGATATTTTCAAAAATACAAATACAACACCTTGCTGTATCTTGGAAAATAATACAAATACACCCCCAATCTGTGGTATTGTCAAAAATACAAATATAACCCATAGCTTTTTCTCGGAAAATAATACAAATATACCCGAAAGCTGTTTTAATTTCAAGAATACAAATACAACCCTTAGCTGCATCTTGGAAAATAATACAAATACACCCCCAAACTGTTTTATTTTTCAAAATATAAATACAACCCTTAGGTGTATATTGGAAAATAATACCAATACACCCCCAAGCTATGTTATTTTCCAAAATAGAAATACAACCCTTAGCTGTATCTTGGAAAATAATACAAATACACCCCCAAGCTGTGTTATTTTCAAAATTACAGATACAAACTTTAGCTGTATCTTGCAAAATAATACAAATACACACACAAGCTGTGTTATTTTCCAAAATACAGAAACAACCATTAGCTATATCTTGTAAAATAATACAAATACACCTCCAAGTTGAGTTATTCTAAAAAATACAAATACAACGCCTAGCTCTATCTTGTAAAATAATACAAATACAACCCCACACTGTGTTATTTTCAAAAATTCAAATACAACCCTTAGCTGTTTCTTGGAAAATAATACAAATACACCCCCAAGCTGTGTTATTTTCAAAAATACAAATACAACCCTTAGCTGTATCTTGGAAAATAATACAAATACACCCACAAGCTGTGTTATTTTCAAAATTACAAATACCACCCTTAGCTGTGTCTTTGAAAATAATAAAAATACACCCTCAAGCTGTGTTATTGTCAAAAATTCAAATACAAATCTTAGCTGTAACTTAGAAAATAATACAAATACATCCAAAAGCTGTGTTATTGTCAAAAATACAAATAAAACCCTTAGCTGTATCTTGGAAAATAATACAAATACAACCCCGGCTTTGTTATTGTCAAAAATACAAATAAAACCCTTGGCTGTAAATTGTAAAATAATTCAAATACACCACCAAGCTGTGTTTTTTTCAAAAATACAAATACTACCCTTAGCTGTATCTTGGAAAATAGTAAAAATACAACCCCAAGCTGTGTAATTTTCAAAAACACAAATACAACCCTTAGCTCTACTTTGGAATACTATACAAATACACACCATGCTGTGTTATTTACAAAAATACAAATACAACCATTAGCTGTATCTCGGAAAATAATACAAATACAACCCCAAGCTGTGTTATTTTCAAAAATACAAATACAACCCTTAGCTGTATCTCGAAAAATAATACAAATACACCCTCAAGCTGTGTTATTTTAAAAAATACAAATACAACCCATAGCTATATCTCGGAAAATAATATAAATACACCTCGAAGCTATGTTATTTTCAAAAATACAATTACAAACCTTAGCTGTATCTCAGAAAATAATATAAATACAACCCCAAGCTGTGTTATTTTCAAAAATACAAATACAATCCTTAGCTGTATCTCGGAAAAAAATACAAACACTCTCCCAAGCTGTGTTATTTCCAAAAATACAAATACAACCCTTAGCTGTATCTCGGAAAATAATATAAATAAACCCCCAAGCTGTGTTATTTTCAAAAATACAAATACAACCCTTAGCTGTATCTTGGAAAATAATACAAATACACCACCAAGCTGTGTGATTTTCAAAAATACAAATACAACCCTTAGCTGTATCTTGGAAAATAATACAAATACACCCCGAAGCTGTGTTATTTTCAAAATTACAAAAACAACCCTTAGCTGTGTCTTTGAAAATAATACAAATACACACCCAAGCTGTGTTATTTTCAAAAACACAAATAAAACCCTTATCTGAATCTTGGAATACAATACAAATACACCCCCAAGCTTTGTTATTTTTAAAAAGACAAATACAACCCTTAGCTGGATCTCGAAAATAATACAAATACAACCCAAAGCTGTGTTATTTTCAAAAGTACAAATACAACCCTTAGCTGTATCTTGGAAAATAATACAAATACACCCCCAAGCTGTGTTATTTTCAAAAATACAAATACAACCCTTAGCTGTATCTTGGAAAATAATACAAATACACCCCCAAGCTGTGTTATTTTCTAAAACACAAATACAACCGTTAGCTGTATCTTGTAAAATAATACAAATACACCAACAAAATGTGTTGTTTTCAAAAATACAAATACAACCCTTAGCTGTATCTTGGAAAATAATGCATATATACTCCCAAGCTGTGTTATTTTCAAAAACGCAAATGCAAGCCATAGCTGTATGTTGGAAAATAATACAAATACACACCAAAGGTGTGTTATGTTCAAAACTACAAACACAACCCTTAGCTCTGTCTATGAAAATAATACAAATTCAACCCCAAGCAGTGTTATTTTCAAAAATACAAATACAATCCTTAGCTGTATCTTGGAAAATAATACAAATACACCCCCAATCTGTGTTATTTTCTAAAAAATACAAATACAACCCTTAGCTGTATCTTGGAAAATAATACAAATACAACCCAAAACTGTGTTATTTTCAAAAATACAAATACAACCCTTAGCTGTATCTCGGAAAATAATACCAATACACCCCCAAGCTATGTTATTTTCAAAAATACAAATACAACCCTTAGCTCTATCTTGGAAAATAATACAAATAAGCCCTCAACCTGTGTTATTTTTAAAAATACAAATACAAACCTTAGCTGTATCTTGAGAAATAATACAAATACACCAACAAGCTGTGTTATTTTCCAAAATACAGAAACAACCATTAGCTGTATCTTGTAAAATAATACAAATACACCCCCAAGTTGAGTTATTCTAAAAAATACAAATACAACGCCTAGCTCTATCTTGTAAAATAATACAAATACAACCCCACACTGTGTTATTTTCAAAAATTCAAATACAACCCTTAGCTGTTTCTTGGAAAATAATACAAATACACTCCCAAGCTGTGTTATTTTCAAAAATACAAATACAACCCTCAGCTGTGTCTTGGAAAATAATACAAATACACCCACAAGCTGTGTTATTTTCAAAATTACAAATACCACCCTTAGCTGTGTCTCTGAAAATAATAAAAATACACCCTCAAGCTGTGTTATTGTCAAAAATACAAATACAAATCTTAGCTGTATCTTGGAAAATAATACAAATACGTCCCAAGCTGTGTTATTTTCAAAAATACAAATAAAGCCCTTAGCTGTGTCTTGGAAAATAATACAAATAACCCCCAAGCTGTGGTATTGTCAAAAATACAAATATAACCCATAGCTTTTTCTTGGAAAATAATACACATATACACCAAAGCTGTGTTAATTTCAAGAATACAAATACAACTCTTAGCTGTATCTTGGAGAATAATACAAATTCACCCCCAAGCTGTGTTATTTTCAAAAATACAAATACAACCCTTAGCTGTATCTTGGAAAATAATACAAATACACCCCAAAGCTGTTTTATTTTCAAAGATACAAATACAACCCTTAGCTGTATCCTGGAAAATAATACAAATACACCCCGAAGCTGTGTTATTGTCAAAAATACAAATACAACCCTTAGCTGTATTTTAGAAAATAATACAAATACAACCCCAAGCTGTGTTATTTTCAAAAATACAAATACAACCCTTAGCTGTATCTCGGAAAATAATATAAATACACCCCCAAGCTGTGTTATTGTCAAAAATACAAATAGAACCCTTAGCCGGATCTTTGAAAATAATACAAATACACCCCCAGCTGTTTTACTGTAAAACATACAAATACAACCCTTATCTGTATCTTGGAAAATAATAAAAATACACCCCCAGGCTTTGTTATTGTCAAAAACACAAATACAACCCTTAGCTGTATATTGTAAAATAATACAAATACACACCCAATCTGTGTTATTTTCAAAAATACAAATACAACGATTAGCTGTATCTTGGAAAATAATGCAAATACACCCCCATGCTGTGTTATTTTCGAAAACACAATACAACCCTTAGCTGTATCTTGGAAAATAATACAAATACACCCCCAAGCTGTGTTATTTTCAAAAATGGAAATACAACCATTAGCTGTATCTTGGAAAATAATACAAATACACATCCAAGCTGTGTTATTTTCAAAATTACAAATACCACCCTTAGCTGTGTCTTTGAAAATAATAAAAATACACCATCACGCTGTGTTATTGTCAAAAATACATATACAAATCTTAGCTGTATCTTGGAAAATTATACAAATACAATCCCAAGCTCTGTTATTTTCAAAAATACAAATACAACCCTTAGCTGTGTCTTGGAAAATAATTCAAATACACCCCCAAGCTGTGTTATTGTCAAAATTACAAATACAAGACTTTGCTGTATCTTAGAAAATAATACAAATACACCCACAAGCTGTGTTATTGTCAAAAATACAAATACAACCCTTAGCTGTATCTTGGAAAATAATACAAATACACCCCCAGCTTTGTTATTGTCAAAAATACAAATAAAATCCTTAGCTGTAAATTGTAAAATAATTCAAATACACCACCAAGCTGTGTTTTTTTCAAAAATACAAATACTACCCTTAGCTGTATCTTGGAAAATAATAAAAATACACACCCAAGCTGTGTAATTTTCAAAAACACCAATACAACCCTTAGCTCTATCTTGGAATATTATACAAATACACATCCATGCTGTGTTATTTACAAAAATACAAATACAACTATTAGCTGTATCTCGGAAAATAATACAAATACAACCCCAAGCTGTGTTATTTTCAAAAATACAAATACAACCCTTAGCTGTATCTCGGAAAATAATACAAATATAACCCTAAGCTGTGTTATTTTCAAAATACAAATACAACCCATAGCTATATCTCGGATAATAATATAAATACACCCCCAACTATGTTATTTTCAAAAATACAATTACAACCCTTAGCTGTATCTCAGAAAATAATACAAATACACCCCCAAGCAGTGTTATTTTCAAAAATACAAATACAACACTTACCTGTATCTCGGAAAAAAATACAAACACTCTCCCAAGCTGTGTTATTTTCAAAAATACAAATACAACCCTTAGCTGTATCTTGGAAAATAATACAAATAAACACTGAAGCTGTGTTATTTTCCAAAATACAAATACAACCCTTAGCTGTATCTCAGAATATAATACAAATACACCTCCAAGCTGTGTTATTTTCAAAAATACAAATACAACCCTTAGGTGTATCTCGGAAAATAATACAAATACACCCACTAGCTGTGTTATTTTAAAAATAAAAATACAACCCGTAGCTGTATCTAGGAAAATAATACAAATACACCCACAAGCTGTGTTATTTTCAAAAATACAAATAAAACCCTTAGCTGTATCTTGGAAAATAATAAACATAAACCACCAAGCTGTGTTATTTTCAAAAATACAAATACCACCCTCAGCTGTGTCTTTGAAAATAATACAAATACACTCCCATGTTGTGTTATTTTCAAAAATACAAATACAACCCTTAGCTGTATCTTGGAAAATAATACAAATACACCCCACGCTGTGATATTTTCAAAAATACAAATACAACACCTTGCTGTATCTTGGAAAATAATACAAATACACCCCCAATCTGTGGTATTGTCAAAAATACAAATATAACCCATAGCTTTTTCTCGGAAAATAATACAAATATACCCGAAAGCTTTGTTAATTTCAAGAATACAAATACAACCCTTAGCTGTACCTTGGAAAATAATACAAATACACCCCCAAGCTGTTTTATTTTCCAAAATATAAATACAACCCTTAGCTGTATCTTGGAAAATAATACCAATACACCCCCAAGCTATGTTATTTTCAAAAATACAAATACAATCCTTAGCTCTATCTTGGAAAATAAAACAAATACACCCCCAAGCTGTGTTATTTTCCAAAATAGAAAGACAACTCTTAGCTGTATCTTGGAAAATAATACAAATACACCCCCAAGCTGTGTTATTTTCAAAATTACAGATACAAACTTTAGCTGTATCTTGAAAAATAATACAAATACAAACACAAGCTGTGTTATTTTCCAAAATACAGAAACAACTATTAGCTATATCTTGAAAAATAATACAAATACACCCCCAAGTTGAGTTATTCTAAAAAATACAAATACAACCCCTAGCTCTAACTTGTAAAATAATACAAATACAACCCCACACTGTGTTATTTTGAAAAATTCAAATACAACCCTTAGCTGTTTCTTGGAAAATAATACAAATACACCCCCAAGCTGTGTTATTTTCAAAAATACAAATACAACCCTTAGCTCTATCTTGGAAAATAATACAAATACACCCCGAAGTTGTGTTATTTTCCAAAATAGAAATACAACTCTTAGCTGTATCTTGGAAAATAATACAAATACACCGCCAAGCTGTGTTAAGTTCAAAATTACAGAAACAAACCTTAGCTGTATCTTGAAAAATAATACAAATACACCAAAAAGCTGTGTTATTTTCCAAAATACAGAAACAACCATGAGTTGTATCTTGTAAAATACAAGTTGAGTTATTCTAAAAAATACTAATACAACCCTTAGCTGTATCTTGGAAAATAATACAAATACACCACATAGCTGTGTTATTTTCAAAAATACAAATACAACCCATAGCTATATATCGGAAAATAATACAAATACACCCCCAAGCTATGTTATTTTCAAAAATACAAATACAATCCATAGCTGTATCTCAGAAAATAATACAAATACACCCCCAAGCTGTGTTATTTTCAAAAATACAAATACAACCCTTAGCTGTATCTCAGAAAAAAATACAAACTCTCTCCCAAGCTGTGTTATTTTCAAAAATACAAATACAACCCTTAGCTGTATCTCGGAAAATAATACAAATACACCCCCAAGCTGTGTTATTTTCAAAAATGCAAATACAACCCTTAGCTGTATCTCGGAAAATAATACAAATACACCCCCAAGCTGTGTTATTTTCAAAAATACAAATACAACCATTAGCTGTATCTTGGAAAATAATACAAATACACAACCAAGCTGTTTTATTTTCAAAAATACAAATACAACCCTTATCTGTATCTTGGAAAATAATACAAATACACCCCGAAGCTGTGTTATTTTCAAAATTAAAAATACAACCCTTAGCTGTGTCTTTGAAAATAATACAAATACACCCCAAAGCTGTGTTATTTTAAAAAATACAAATACAACCCTTAGCTGTATTTTGGAAAATAATACAAATACACCCCACGCTGTGATATTTTCAAAAATACAAATACAATACTTAGCTGTATCTTGGAAAATAATACAAATACACCCCCAAGCTGTGGTATTGTCAAAAATACAAATATAACCCATAGCTTTTTATTGGAAAATAATACACAAATACCCCAAAGCTGTGTTAATTTCAATAATACAAATACAACCCTAAGCTGTATCTTGGAAAGTAATACAAATACACCCCCAAGCTGTGTTATTTTCCAAAATATTAATACAACCCTTAGCTGTATCTTTGAAATTAATACCAATACACCCCCAAGCTATGTTATTTTCAGAAATACAAATACAACCGTTAGCTCTATATTGGAAAATAAAACAAATACACCCGCAAACTGTGTTATTTTCCAAAATAGAAATACAACTCTTAGCTGTATCTTGGAAAATAATACAAATACACCACAAAGCTGTGTTATTTTCAAAAACACAAATACAACCCTTAGCTGTATCTTGGAAAATAATTCAAAGACACCCCAAAGCTGTGTCATTTTCAAAAATAAAAATACAACCCTTAGCTGTATCTCAGAAAATAATACAAACATACCCCCCAAGCTGTGTTATTTTCAAAAATACAAATACAACCCTTAGCTGTATCTTGGAAAATATTAAAAATACACCCCCAAGCTGTGTTATTTTCCAAAATATAAATAAAACCCTTAGCTCTATCTTGGAAAATAATACCAATACACCCCCAAGCTATGTTATTTTCAAAAATACAAATACAACCCTTAGCTCTATCATGGAAAATAATACAAATACACCCCCAAGCTGTGTTATTTTCCAAAATAGAAATACAACTCTTAGCTGTATCTTGGAAAATAATACAAATACACCGCAAAGCTGTGTTATTTTCAAAATTACAGAAAAAAACCTTAGCTGTATCTTGAAAAATAATACAAATACACCAACAAGCTGTGTTATTTTCCAAAATACAGAAACAACCATGAGATGTATCTTGTAAAATACAAGTTGAGTTATTCTAAAAAATACTAATACAACCCTTAGCTCTATCTTGTAAAATAATACAAATACAACCCCAAACTGTGTTATTTTCAAAAATTCAAATACAACCCTTAGCTGTATCTTGGAAAATAATACAAATACACCAACAAGCTGTGTTATTTTCCAAAATACAGAAAAAACCATGAGCTGTATCTTGGAAAATAATACAAATACACCCTCAAGCTGTGTTATTATCAAAAATACAAATACAAACCTTACCTGTATCTTGGAAAATAATTCAAGTACACCCCCAGGCTTCGTTATTGTCAAAAATACCAATGCAACCCTTAGCTGTATCTTGGAAAATAATACAAATACACCACAAAGCTATGTTATTTTCAAAAATACAAATACAATCCATAGCTGTATCTCAGAAAATAATACAAATACACCCCCAAGCTGTGTTATTTTCAAAAATACAAATACAAACCTTAGCTGTATCTTGGAAAATAATTCAAAGACACCCCAAAGCTGTGTCATTTTCAAAAATAAAAATACAACCCTTAGCTGTATCTAAGAAAATAATACAAATATACCCCCAAGCTGTGTTATTTTCAAAAATACAAATACAACCCTTAGCTGTATCTTGGAAAATATTAAAAACACACCCCCAAGCTGTGTTATTTTCAAAAATACAAATACAACCCTTAGCTGTATCTCGGAAAATAATACAAATACACCCCGAAGCTGTGTTATTGTCAAAAATACAAATACAACACTTCGCTGTATCTTGAAAAATAATACAAATACAAACTAAAGCTGTGTTATTATCAAAAATACAAATACAAACCTTACCTGTATCTTGGAAAATAATTCAAGTACACCCCCAAGCTTTGTTATTGTCAAAAATACAAATACAACCCTTAGCCGGATCTTTGAAAATAACACAAATACACCCCCATCTGTTTTACTGTCAAAAATACAAATACAAACCTTATCTGTATCTTGGAAAATAATAAAAATACACCCCTAGGCTTTGTTATTGTCAAAAATACAAATACAACCCTTAGCTGTATATTGTAAAATAATACAAATACACACCCAATCTGTGTTATTTTCAAAAATAGAAATACAACGATTAGCTGTATCTTGGAAAATAATGCAAATACACCCCCAAGCTGTGTTATTTTCGAAAACACAAATACAACTCTTAGCTGTATCTTGGAAAATAATAGAAATACAATCCCAAGCTGTGTTATTTTCAAAATACAAATACAACCCTCAGCTGTATCTTAGAAAATAATACCAATACACCAACAAGCTGTGTTATTTTCAAAAATACAAATAGAATCCTAAGCTGTATCTTGTAAAATAATTCAAATACACACCCAAGCTGTGATATTTTCAAAAACTCAAATACAACCCTTAGCTGTATCTTGGAAAATAATACAAATAAACCCCAAAGCTGTGTTATTGTCAAAAATACAAATAAAACCCTTATCTCTATCTTGGAAAATAATACAAATACACACCCAAGCAGTGTTATTTTCAAAAATACAAATTCAACCCTTAGCTCTATCTTGGAAAATAATACAAATACACCGCCAAGCTGCGTTATTTGCAAAAATACAAATACAACCCTTAGCTGTATCTTGGAAAATAATTAAAATACACACCCAAGCTGTGATATTCACAAAAACTCAAATACAACCCTTAGCTGTATCTTGGAAAATAATACAAATACACCCCCAAGCTGTTTTATTTTCAAAATTACAGATACAAACCTTAGCTGTATTTTGAAAAATAATAGCAACACACCCTCAAGCTGTGTTATTTTCCAAAATGCAGAAACAACAATTAGCTGTATCTTGTAAAATAATACAAAAACACCCGCAAGTTGAGTTATTCTAAAAAATAAAAAAAAACCCTTAGCTCTATCTTGTAAAATAATACAAATACCACCCCAAACTGTGTTATTTTCAAAATACAAATACAACCCTTAGCTGTATCTCGGAAAATAATACAAATACACCCCCAAGCTGCGTTATTTTCAAAAATACAAATACAACCCTTAGCTGTATCTTGGAAAATAATACAAATACACCCCCAAGCTGCGTTATTTTCAAAAATACAAATACAACCCTTAGCTGTATCTCGGAAAATAATACAAATACACCCCCAAGCTGTGTTATTTTCAAAAATACAAATACAACCCTTAGCTGTATCTTGGAAAATAATACAAATACACCACCAAGCTGTGTTATTTTCAAAAATACAAATACAAGCCTTAGCTGTATCTTGGAAAATAATACAAATACACCCCCAAACTGTGTTATTTTCAAAATTACAAATACCACCCTCAGCTGTGTCTTTGAAAATAATACAAATACACCCACAAGCTGTGTTATTTTCAAAAATACAAATATAATCCTTAGCTGTATCTTGGAAAATAATACAAATACACCACATGCTGTTATATTTCCAAAAATACAAATAAAACACTTAGCTGTATCTTGGAAAATAATACAAATACACCCCCAGGCTTTGTTATTGTCAAAAATACAAATACAACCCTTAGCTGTATCTTGTAAAGTAATACAAATACACCCCCAAGCTGTGTTATTTTCAAAAATACAAATACAACCCTTAGCTGTATCTCCGAAAATAATACAAATAAACCCCGAAGCTGTGTTATTTTCAAAAATACAAATACAACCCTTAGCTGTATCTCGGAAAATAATACAAATACACCCACAATCTGTGTTATTTTCAAAAATACAAATACAACCCTTAGCTGTATCTCGGAAAAAAATACAAATACACCCCCAAGCTGTGTTATTTTCAAAAATACAAATACAACCCTTAGCTGTATCTTGGAAAATAATACAAATACACCCCCAAGCTGTATTATTTTCAAAAATACAAATACAACCCTTAGCTCTATCTTGGAAAATAATACAAATACACCGCCAAGCTGCGTTATTTGCAAAAATACAAATACAACCCTTAGCTGTATCTTGGGAAATAATTAAAATACACACCCAAGCTGTGATATTCACAAAAACTCAAATACAACCCTTAGCTGTATCTTGGAAAATAATACAAATACACCCCCAAGCTGTTTTATTTTCAAAATTACAGATACAAACCTTAGCTGTATCTTGAAAAATAATAGAAACACACCCTCAAGCTGTGTTATTTTCCAAAATGCAGAAACAACAATCAGCTGTATCTTGTAAAATAATACAAAAACACCCGCAAGTTGAGTTATTCTAAAAAATAAAAAAAAACCCTTAGCTCTATCTTGTAAAATAATACAAATACCACGCCAAACTGTGTTATTTTCAAAATACAAATACAACCCTTAGCTGTATCTCGGAAAATAATACAAATACACCCCCAAGCTGCGTTATTTTCAAAAATACAAATACAACCCTTAGCTGTATCTTGGAAAATAATAAAAATACACCCCCAAGCTGCGTTATTTTCAAAAATACAAATACAACCCTTAGCTGTATCTCGGAAAATAATACAAATACACCCCCAAGCTGTGTTATTTTCAAAAATACAAATACAACCCTTAGCTGTATCTTGGAAAATAATACAAATACACCACCAAGCTGTGTTATTTTCAAAAATACAAATACAAGCCTTAGCTGTATCTTGGAAAATAATACAAATACACCCCCAAACTGTGTTATTTTCAAAATTACAAATACCACCCTCAGCTGTGTCTTTGAAAATAATACAAATACACCCACAAGCTGTGTTATTTTCAAAAATACAAATATAATCCTTAGCTGTATCTTGGAAAATAATACAAATACACCACATGCTGTTTTATTTCCAAAAATACAAATAAAACACTTAGCTGTATCTTGGAAAATAATACAAATACACCCCCAGGCTTTGTTATTGTCAAAAATACAAATACAACCCTTAGCTGTATCTTGTAAAGTAATACAAATACACCCCCAAGCTGTGTTATTTTCAAAAATACAAATACAACCCTTAGCTGTATCTCCGAAAATAATACAAATAAACCCCGAAGCTGTGTTATTTTCAAAAATACAAATACAACCCTTAGCTGTATCTCGGAAAATAATACAAATACACCCACAATCTGTGTTATTTTCAAAAATACAAATACAACCCTTAGCTGTATCTCGGAAAAAAATACAAATACACCCCCAAGCTGTGTTATTTTCAAAAATACAAATACAACCCTTAGCTGTATCTTGGAAAATAATACAAATACACCCCCAAGCTGTATTATTTTCAAAAATACAAATACAACCCTTAGCTCTATCTTGGAAAATAATACAAATACACCGCCAAGCTGCGTTATTTGCAAAAATACAAATACAACCCTTAGCTGTATCTTGGAAAATAATTAAAATACACACCCAAGCTGTGATATTCACAAAAACTCAAATACAACCCTTAGCTGTATCTTGGAAAATAATACAAATACACCCCCAAGCTGTTTTATTTTCAAAATTACAGATACAAACCTTAGCTGTATCTTGAAAAATAATAGAAACACACCCTCAAGCTGTGTTATTTTCCAAAATGCAGAAACAACAATCAGCTGTATCTTGTAAAATAATACAAAAACACCCGCAAGTTGAGTTATTCTAAAAAATAAAAAAAAACCCTTAGCTCTATCTTGTAAAATAATACAAATACCACGCCAAACTGTGTTATTTTCAAAATACAAATACAACCCTTAGCTGTATCTCGGAAAATAATACAAATACACCCCCAAGCTGCGTTATTTTCAAAAATACAAATACAACCCTTAGCTGTATCTTGGAAAATAATAAAAATACACCCCCAAGCTGCGTTATTTTCAAAAATACAAATACAACCCTTAGCTGTATCTCGGAAAATAATACAAATACACCCCCAAGCTGTGTTATTTTCAAAAATACAAATACAACCCTTAGCTGTATCTTGGAAAATAATACAAATACACCACCAAGCTGTGTTATTTTCAAAAATACAAATACAAGCCTTAGCTGTATCTTGGAAAATAATACAAATACACCCCCAAACTGTGTTATTTTCAAAATTACAAATACCACCCTCAGCTGTGTCTTTGAAAATAATACAAATACACCCACAAGCTGTGTTATTTTCAAAAATACAAATATAATCCTTAGCTGTATCTTGGAAAATAATACAAATACACCACATGCTGTTTTATTTCCAAAAATACAAATAAAACACTTAGCTGTATCTTGGAAAATAATACAAATACACCCCCAGGCTTTGTTATTGTCAAAAATACAAATACAACCCTTAGCTGTATCTTGTAAAGTAATACAAATACACCCCCAAGCTGTGTTATTTTCAAAAATACAAATACAACCCTTAGCTGTATCTCCGAAAATAATACAAATAAACCCCGAAGCTGTGTTATTTTCAAAAATACAAATACAACCCTTAGCTGTATCTCGGAAAATAATACAAATACACCCACAATCTGTGTTATTTTCAAAAATACAAATACAACCCTTAGCTGTATCTCGGAAAAAAATACAAATACACCCCCAAGCTGTGTTATTTTCAAAAATACAAATACAACCCTTAGCTGTATCTTGGAAAATAATACAAATACACCCCCAAGCTGTATTATTTTCAAAAATACAAATACAACCCTTAGCTCTATCTTGGAAAATAATACAAATACACCCTCAAGCTGTGTTATTGTGAAAAATACAAATACAAACCTTACCTGTATCTTGGAAAATAATTCAAGTACACCCCCAGGCTTTGATATTGTCAAAAATACAAATACAACCCTTAGTTGTATCTTGTAAAATAATACAAATACACCCCCAACCTGTGTTATTTTCAAAAATACAAATATAACCCTTAGCTGTATCTTGGAAAATAATACAAATACACAACCAAGCTGTGTTATTTTCAAAAATACAAATAAAACCCATAGCTGTATCTTGGAAAATAATTCAAAGACACCCCAAAGCTGTGTCATTTTCAAAAATAAAAATACAACCCTTAGCTGTATCTCAGAAAATAATACAAATACACCCACAAGCTGTGTTATTTTCAAAAATACAAATACAAACCTTAGCTGTATCTTGGAAAATTATTCAAATACACAACCAAGCGGTGATATTTTCAAAAACTCAAATACAACCATTAGCTGTATCTTGGAAAATAATACAAATACACCCCCAAGCTGTGTTATTTTCAGAAATACATATACAACCCTTATCTCTATCTTGGAAAATAATACAAATACACCCCTAAGCTGTGTGATTTTCAAAAATACAAATTCAACCCTTAGCTCTATTTTGGAAAATAATACAAATACACCCCCAAGCTGTGTTATATTCAAAAACACAAATACAACCCTTAGATGTATCTTGGAAAATAATACAAATACACCACCAAGCTGTGTTATGTTCAAAATTACAGATACAAACCTTAGCTGTATCTTGGAAAATAATACAAATACACCCCCAAGCTGTGTTTTTTTCAAAAATACAAATACGACCCTTAGCTGTATCTTGGAATATAATACAATTACACCCCCAAGCCGTGTTATTTTCCAAAATACAAGTACAACACTTAGCTGTATCTTGGAAAAAAACACAAATACACCACCAGGCTGTGTTATTTTCAAAATACCAATACAACCCTTAGCTGTATCTTGGAAAATAATGCAAATACAACCCCAAGCTGTGTTATTTTCAAAAATACAAATACAACCCATAGCTGTACCTTGGAAAATAATGCAAATACAACCCCAAGCTGTGTTATTTTCAAAAATACAAATACAACCCTTAGCTCTATATTGGAAAATAATACAAATACACCCACAAGCTGTGTTATTTTCAAAAATACAAATAGAAACCTTAGCTGTATTTTGGAAAATAATTCAAATACACACCCAAGCTGTGTTATTCTCAAAAATTCAAATACAACCCTTAGCTGTATCACGGAAAATCATACAAATACACCCACTAGCTGTGTTATTTTCCAAAATACAAAAAGAACCATTAGCTGTATCTTGGAATATAATACAAATACACCCTCAAGCTGTGTTATTTCCCAAAATACAAATACAAACCTAAGATGAATGTTGTATAATAATACAAATACACCTACAAGCTGTGTTATTTTCAAAAATACAAATACAAACCTTAGCTGTATCTTGGAAAATAATTCAAAAACCCACCCAAGCTGTGATATTTTCAAAAACTCAAATACAACACTTAGCTGTATCTTGGAACATAATACAAATACACCCCCAAGCTGTGTTATTTTCAGAAATACAAATACAACCCTTAACTCTACCTTGGAAAATAATACAAATACACCGCCAAGCTGCGTTATTTTCAAAAATACTAATACAACCCTTAGCTGTATCTTGGAAAATAATAGAAATAAACCCCCAAGCTGTGTTATTTTCAAAAATACAAATACAACCCTTAGATGTATCTTGGAAAATAATACAAATACACCTCCAAGCTCTGTTATTTTCAAGAATACAAATACAACACTTAGCTGTATATTGGAAAATATTACAAATTCAACCACAAGCTGTGTTATTTTCAAAAATACAATACAACCCTTAGCTGTATATTGGAAAATAATACAAATACACCCCCAAGCTGTGTTATTTTCAAAAATACAAATAGAAACCTAAGGTGTATATTGGAAAATAATTCAAATACACACCCAAGCTGTGATATTTTCAGAAACTCAAATACAACACTTGGCTGTATCTTGGAAAATAATACAAATACACCGCCAAGCTGTGTTATTTTCAGAAATACAAATACAACCCTTATCTCTATCTTGGAAAATAATACAAATACACGCCCAAGCTGTGTTATTTTCAAAAACACAAATTCAACCCTTAGCTCTATCTTGGAAAATAATACAAATACACCGCCAAGCTGCGTTATTTTCAAAAATACAAATACAACCCTTAGCTGTATCTTGGAAAATAATAGAAATAAACCCCCAAGCTGTGTTATTTTCAAAAATACAAATTCAACCCTTAGCTGTATATTGGAAAATAATACAAATACACCCACAAGCTGTGTTATTCTCAAAAATACAAATAGAAACCTTAGCTGTACCTTGGAAAATAATTCAAATACACACCCAAGCTGTGTTATTCTCAAAAATTCAAATATTGCCCTTAGCTGTATCTTGGAAAATAATACAAATACACTCACTTGGTGTGTTATTGTCATAAATACAAACAAAACCCTTAACTGTATCTTGGAAAATAATAAAAATACACCACCAAGCTGTGTTATTTTCAAAAATACAAATACAACCCTTAGCTGTATCTTGGAAAATAATAGAAATACAACCCCAAGCTGTGTTATTTTGAAAGAAACAAATACAACCCTTAGCTGTATCTTGGAAAATAATACAAAAACACCCCCAAGCTGTGTTATTTTCCAAAATACAAGTACAACCCTTAGCTGTATCTTGGAAAAAAACACAAATACACCCCAGGCTGTATTATTTTCAAAAATACCAATACAACCCTTTGCTGTATCTTGGAAAATAATACAAAAACACCCCCAAGCTGTGTTATTTTCAAAAATACAAATACAACCCGTAGCTGTATATTGGAAAATAATACAAATACACCCACAAGCTGTGTTATTTTCAAAAATACAAATAGAAACCTTAGCTATATTTTGGAAAATAATTCAAATACACACCGAAGCTGTGTTATTCTCAAAAATTGAAATACAACCCTTAGCTGTATCACGGAGAATAATACAAATACACCCACAAGCTGTGTTATTTTCCAAAATACAAATAGAACCATTAGCTGTATCTTGTAATATAATACAAATACACCCCCAAGCTTTGTTACTTTCAAAAATACAAATACAACCCTTAGATATATCTTGGAAAATAATACAAATACAATCCCAAGCTGTGTTATTTTCAAAAATACAAATACAACCCTTAGGTGTATCTTGGCAAATAATTCAAATACACCCCCAAGCTGTATAATTGTCAAAAATACAAATACAACAGTTAGCTGTATGTTAGAAAATAGTACAAATACACCCACAAGCTGTGTTATTGTCAAAAATACATATAAAACCCTTAGCTGTATCTTGGAAAATAATAAAAAATACACCCCCGGCTTTGTTATTTTCAAAAATACAAATAAAACCCTTAGCTGTAAATTGTAAAATAACTCAAATACACCACCAAGCTGTGTTTTTTTCAAAAATACAAATACTACCCTTAGCTCTATATTGTAAAATAATACAAATACACACCCAATCTGTGTTATTTTCAAAAATACAAATACAACGGTGAGCTGTATCTTGGAAAATAATGCAAATACACCCCCAAGCTGTTTTATTTTCAAAAAAACAAATACAACCCTTAGCTGTATCTTGGAAAATAATACAAATACACCCCCAAGCTGTGTTATTTTCAAAAATACAAATACAACCCTTAGCTGTATCTTGGAAAATAATACAAATACACCCACAAACTGTGTTATTTCAAAATTACAAATACCACCCTTAGCTGTGTCTTTGAATATAATAAAAATACACCCTCAAGCTGTGTTATTGTCAAAAATACAAATACAAATCTTAGCTGTATCTTGGAAAATAATACAAATACAGTCCCAAGCTGCGTTATTTTCAAAAATACAAATAAAGCCCTTAGCTGTGTCTTGGAAAATAATTCAAATACACCCCCAAGCTGTGTTATTGTCAAAAATAGAAATACAGTACTTAGCTGTATCTTAGAAAATAATACAAATACATCCACAAGCTGTGTTATTGTCAAAAATACCAATACAACCCTTAGCTGTATATTCGAAAATAATACAAATACACCCACAAGATGTGTTATTTTCAAAAATACAAATAGAAACCTTAGCTGTATTTTGGAAAATAATTCAAATACACATCCAATCTGTGCTATTCCCAAAAGTTCAAATACAACCCTTAGCTGTATCATGGAAAATAATACAAGTACACCCACAAGCTGTGTTATTTTCCAAAATACACATAGAACCATTAGCTGTATCTTGGAATATAATACAAATACACCCCCAAGCTGTGTTATTTCACAAAATACAAATACAACCCTAAGATGTATCTTGGATAATAATAGAAATACACCTACCAGCTGTGTTATTTTCTAAAATACAAATACAAACCTTAGGTGTATCTTGGAAAATAATTCAAAAACACACCAAAGCTGTGTTATTCTCAAAAATTCAAATACAACCCTTAGCTTTATCTTGGAAAATAATGCAAATACAACAGCAAGCTGTGTTTTTTTCAAAAATACAAATTCAACCCTTAGCTCTATCTTGGAAAATAATACAAATTCACCGACAAGCTGCGTTATTTTCAAAAATACAAATACAACCCTTCGCTGTATCTTGGAAAATAATAGAAATACACCCCAAAACTGTGTTATTTTCAAAAATACAAATAAAACCCTTAGCTTTATCTTGGAAAATAATAGAAATACACCCCCAAGCTGTGTTATTTTCAAAAATACCAATACAACCCTTAACTGTATCTTGGAAAATAATGCAAATACAACCCCAAGCTGTGTTATTTTCAAAAATACAAATACAAACCATAGCTGTATCTTGGAAAATAATACAAATACCCCACCCCCCAAGCTGTGTTATTTTCAAAAATACAAATTCAACCCTTAGCTCTATCTTGGAAAATAGTACAAATACACCGCCAAGCTGCGTTATTTTCAAATATACAAATACAACCCTTAGCTGTATCTTGGAAAATAATAGAAATACACCCCCAAGCTGTGTTATTTTCAAAAATACAAATACAACCCTTAGCTGTATCTTGGAAAATAATACAAATTCACCCACAAGCTGTGTTATTTTCAAAAATACAAATAGAAACCTTAGCTGTATCTTGGAAAATAATTCAAATACACACCCAAGCTGTGTTATTCTCAAAAATTTAAATACAACCCTTAGCTGTATCTTGGAAAATAATACAAATACACCCACATGCTGTGTTATTGTCATAAATACAAATAAAACCCTTAACTGTATCTTGGAAAATAATACAAATACACCCCCACGCTGTGTTATTTTCAAAAATACAAATACAACCCTTAGCTGTATCTTGGAAAATAATATAAATGCAACCCCAAGCTGTGTTATTTTCAAAGATACAAATACAACCCTTAGCTGTATCTTGGAAAATAATACAAAAACACCCCCAAGCTGTGTTATTTTCAAAAATACAAATACAATCCTTAGCTGTATCTTTGAAAATGATACAAATACACCCCCAAAGTGAGATTTTTTCAAAAATACAAATACGACCCTTAGCTTTATCTTGGAAAATAATACAAATACACCCCCAAGCTGTGTTATTTTCAAAAACAAATACGACCCTTAGCTGTTTCTTGGAATATAATACAATTACACCCCTAAGCCGTGTTATTTTCCAAAATACAAGTACAACCCTTAGCTGTATCTTGGAAAAAAACACAAATACACCACCAGGCTGTGTTATTTTCAAAAATACCAATACAACCCTTAGCTGTATCTTGGAAAATAATGCAAATACAACCTCAAGCTGTGTTATTTTCAAAAATACAAATACAACCCATAGCTGTATCTTGGAAAATAATACAAATACACCTCCAAGCTGTATTATTTTCAAGAATACAAATACAACCCTTAGCTGTATCTTGGAAAATAATACAATTCACCCACAAGCTGTGTTATTTTCAAAAATACAAATAGAAACCTTAGCTGTATTTTCGAAAATAATTCAAATACACACACAAACTGTGTTATTCTGAAACATTCAAATACAACCCTTAGCTGTATCATGGAAAATAATACAAATACACCCACAAGCTGTGTTATTTTCCAAAATACAAATAGAACCATTAGCTATATCTTGGAAGATAATACAAATACACCCCCAAGCTGTGTTATTTCCCAAAATACAAATACAACCCTAAGATGTATGTTGGATAATAATACAAATACACCTAAAAGCTGTGTTATTTTCAAAAATACAAATACAAACCTTAGCTGTATCTTGGAAAATAATTCTAATACACACACAAGCTGTGATATTTTCAAAAACTCAAATATAACCCTTAGCTGTATCTTGGAAAATAATACAAACACACCCCCAAGCTGTGTTATTTTCAGAAATACAAATACAACCCTTAACTCTATCTTGGAAAATAATACAAATACACCCCCAAGCTGTGTTATTTTCAAAAATACAAATTCAACCCTTAGCTCTATCTTGGAGAATAATATAAATACACCGCAAAGCTGCGTTATTTTCGAAAATACAAACACAAACCTTAGCTGTATCTTTGAAAATAATAGAAATACACCCCCAAGCTGTGTTATTTTCAAAAATACAAATACAACCATTAGCTGTATCTTGGAAAATAATACAAATACACCTCCAATACTGTGTTATTTTCAAGAATACAAATAAAACCCTTAGCTGTATCTTGGAAAATATTAAAAATTTACCTACAAGCTGTGTTATTTTCAAAAATAGAAATAGAACCCTTAGCTGTATCTTGGAAAATAACACAAATACACCCACAAGCTGTGTTATTTTCAAAAATACAAATAGAAACCTTAGCTGTATCTTGGAAAATAATTCAAATACACACCCAAGCTGTGTTATTCTCAAAAATTCAAATACAACCCTTAGCTGTATCTTGGAAAATAATACAAATGCAACAATATGCTGTGTTATTGTCATAAATACAAATAAAACCCTTAACTGTATCTTGGAAAATAATACAAATACACCCGTAAGCTGTGTTATTTTCAAAAATACAAATACAACCTTAGCTGTATCTTGGAAAATAATAGAAATACACCCACAAGCTGTGTTGTTTTCAAAAATACAAATACAACCCTTAGCTGTATCTTGGAAAATAATACAAATGCAAACCCAAGCTGTATTATTTTCAAAGATACAAATACAACCCTTAGCTGTATCTTGGAAAATAATACAAAAACACCCCCAAGCTGTGTTATTTTCAAAAATACAAATACGACCCTTAGCTCTATCTTGGAAAATAATACAAATACACCCGCAAGCTGTGTTTCTATCAAAAATACAAATACGACCCTTAGCTCTATCTTGGAAAATAATACAAATACACACCCAAGCTGTGTTATCAAAAATACAAATATGACCCTTAGCTGTATCTTGGAATATAATACAATTACACCCCTAAGCCGTGTTATTTTCCAAAATACAAGTACAACCCTTAGCTGTATCTTGGAAAAAAACACAAATACAGCCCCAGGCTGTGTTATTTTAAAAAATACCAATACAACCCTTAACTGTATCTTGGAAAATAATGCAAATACAACCCCAAGCTGTGTTATTTTCAAAAATACAAATACAAACCATAGCTGTATCTTGGAAAATACTACAAATAACCCGCCAAGCTGTGTTATTTTCAAAAATACAAATACAACCCTTAGCTGTATCTTGGAAAATAATAGAAATACACCCCCAAGCTGTGTTATTTTTAAAAATACAAATACAACCCTAAGCTTTATCTTGGAAAATAATACAAATACACCTCCAAGCTGTATTATTTTCAAGAATACAAATACAACCCTTAGCTGTATCTTGGAAAATAATACAAATTCACCCACAAGCTGTGTTATTTTCAAAAATACAAATAGAAACCTAAGCTGTATCTTGGAAAATAATTCAAATACACACCCAAGCTGTGTTATTCTGAAAAATTCAAATACAACCCTTAGCTCTATCTTCGAAAATAATACAAATACACCCACATGCTGTGTTATTGTCTTAAATACAAATAAAACCCTTAACTGTATCTTGGAAAATAATACAAATACACCCACATGCTGTGTTATTTTCAAAAATACAAATACAACCCTTAGCTGTATCTTGGAAAATAATACAAATACAACCCCAAGCTGTGTTATTTTCAAAGATACAAATAAAACCCTTAGCCGTATCTTGGAAAATAATACAAAAACAACCCCAAGCTGTGTTATTTTCAAAAATACAAGTACAAACCTTAGCTGTATCTTTGAAAATGATACAAAAACACCCCCAAGCTTAGATTTTTTCAAAAATATAAATACGACCCTTAGCTGTATCTTGGAAAATAATACAAATACACCCCCAAGCTGTGTTATTTTCAAAAATACATATACGATCCTTAGATGTATCTTGGAATATAATACAATTACACCCCTAAGCCGTGTTATTTTCCAAAATACAAGTACAACCCTTAGCTGTATCTTGGAAAAAAACACAAATACACCACCAGGCTGTGTTATTTTCAAAAATACCAATACAACCCTTAGCTGTATCTTGGAAAATAATGCAAATACAACCCCAAGCTGTGTTATTTTCAAAAGTACAAATACAACCCATAGATGTATCTTGGGAAATAATACAAATAACCAACCCAAGCTGTGTTATTTTCAAAAATACAAATACAACCCTAAGCTGTATATTGGAAAATAATACAAATACACCCACAAGCTGTGTTATTTTCAAAAATACAAATAGAAACCTTAGCTGTATTTTAGAAAAGAATTCAAATACACACACAAACTGTGTTATTCTGAAACATTCAAATACAACACTTAGCTGTATCATGGAAAATAATACAAATACACCCACAAGCTGTGTTATTTCCCAAAATAGAAATACAACCCTAAGATGTATGTGGGATAATAATACAAATACACCTAAAAGCTGTGTTATTTTCAAAAATACAAATACAAACCGTAGCTGTATCTTGGAAAATAATTCAAATATACAACCAAGCTGTGATATTTTCAAAAACTCAAATAAAACCCTTAGCTGTATCTTGGAAAATAATACAAATACACCCCCAAGCTGTGTTATTTTCAGAAATACAAATACAACCCTTAACTCTATCTCGTAAAATAATACAAATACAACCCCAAGCTGTGTTACTTTCAAAAATACAAATACAACCCTTAGCTGTATCTTGGAAAATAATACAAATACACCCCCAAGATGTGTTATTTTCAAAAATACAAATACAACCCTTAGCTGTATCTTTGAAAATAATACAAATACACCCCAAGCTGAGTTATTGTCAAAAATACAAATACAACCCTTAGCTGTATCTTTGAAAATAATGCAAATACAACCCCAAGCTGTGTTATTTTCAAAAATACAAATACAACCCTTAGCTGTATCTTGGAAAATAATACAAATACACACCCAAGCCGTGCTATTTTCCAAAATACAAGTAAAACCCTTAGCTGTATCTTGGAAAAAAACACAAATACACCCCAAGGCTGTGTTATTTTCAAAAATACCAATACAACCCTTAGCTGTATCTTGGAAAATAATGCAAATACAACCCCAAGCTGTGTTGTTTTCAAAAACAGAAATACAACCCATAGCTCTGTCTTGGAAAATGATACAAATAACACCCCCCAAGCTGTGTTATTTTCAAAAATACAAATAAAACCCTTAGCTGTATATTGTAAAATAATTCAAATACACCCACAAGCTGTTTTATTTTCAAAAGTACAAATAGAAACCTTAGCTGTATTTTGGAATATAATACGAATACACGCCCAAGTTTTGTTATTTCCCAAAATAAAAATACAACCCTAAGATATTTCTTAGATAATAATACAAATACACCTACAAGCTGTGTTATTTTCTAAAATACAAATACAAAACTTAGCTGTATGTTGGAAAATAATTCAAATACACACCCAAGCTGTTATATTTTCAAAAACTCAAATACAACCCTTACCTGTATCTTGGAAAATAATACAAATACACCACCAAGCTGCGTTATTTTCAAAAATACATACACAACCCTTAGCTGTATCTTTGAAAATAATAGAAATACACCCCCAAGCTGTGTTATTTTCAAAAATACAAATACAACCATTAGCTGTATCTTGGAAAATAATACAAATACACCTCCAATCTGTGTTATTTTCAAGAATACAAATACAACCCTTAGCTGTATCATGGAAAATATTACAAATTTACCCACAAGCTGTGTTATTTTCAAAAATAGAAATACAACCCTTAGCCATATCTTGGAAAATAATACAAATACACCCACAAGCTGTGTTATTTTCAAAAATACAAATAGAAACCTTAGCTGTATCTTGGAAAATAATTCAAATACACACCCAAGCTGTGTTATTCTGAAAAATTCAAATACAACCCTTAGCTGTATCTTGGAAAATAATACAAATACACCCACATGCTGTGTTATTGTCATAAATACAAATAAAACCCTTAACTGTATCTTGGAAAATAATACAAATACACCCCCAAGCTGTGTTATTTTCAAAAATACAAATACAACCATTAGCTGTATCTTGGAAAATAATACAAATACAACCCCAAGCTGTGTTATTTTCAAAGATACAAATACAACCCTTATCCGTATCTTGGAAAATAATACAAAAACACCCCCAAGCTGTGTTATTTTCAAAAATACAAATACAATCCTTAGCTGTATCTTTGAAAATGATACAAATACACCCCAAGCTGTGATATTTTCAAAAATACAAATACGAACCTAAGCTGTATCTTGGAATATAATACAATTACACACCCAAGCCGTGTTATTTTCCAAAATACAATACAACCCTTAGCTGTATCTAGGAAAAAAACAGAAATACACCCCATGCAGTGTTATTTTCAAAAATACCAATACAACCCTTAGCTGTATCTTGGAAAATAATGCAAATACAACCCCAAGCTGTGTTATATTCAAAAATACAAATACAACACTTAGCTGTATCTTGGAAAATAATACAAATACCCCCCCCCCCAAGCTGTGTTATTTTCAAAAATACAAATACAACCCTTAGCTGTATATTGGAAAATAATACAAATACACCCACAAGCTGTGTTATTTTCAAAAATACAAATTCATACCTTAGCTGTATCTTGGAAAATAATTCAAATACACACCCAAGCTGTGTTATTTTCAAAAATACATATATGACCCAAAGCTGTATCTTGGAATATAATAAAATTACACCCCTAAACCGTGTTATTTTCCAAAATACAAGTACAACCCTTAGTTGTATCTTGGAAAAAAACACAAATACACCACCAGGCTGTGTTATTTTCAAAAATACCAATACAACCCTTAGCTATATCTTGGAAAATAATGCAAATACAACCCCAAGCTGTGTTATTTTCAAAAATACAAATAGAACCCATAGCTGTATCTTGGAAAATAATACAAATACACCCACAAGCTGTGTTATTTTCCAAAATACAAATAGAAGCATTAGCTGTATCTTGGAATATAATACAAATACACCCCCAAGCTGTGTTATTTCCCAAAATACATATACAACCCTAAGATGTACGTTAGATAATAATACAAATACTCCTACAAGCTGTGTTATTTTCAAAAATACAAATACAAACCTTAGCTGTATCTTAAAAAATAATACAAATACACCCACATGCTGTGTTATTGTCATAAATACAAATAAAACCCTTACGTGTATCTTGGAAAATAATTTAAATACACACCCAAGCTCTGTTATTCTCAAAAATTCAAGTACAACCCTTAGCTGTATCTCGGAAAAAAACACAAATACACCCCCAGGCTGTGGTATTTTCAAAAATACCAATACAACCCTTAGCTGTATCTTGGAAAATAATGCAAATACAACCCCAAGATGTGATATTTTCAAAAATACAAATACAACCCATAGCTGTATCTTGGAAAATAATACAAATACCACCCCCCAAGCTGTGTTATTTTCAAAAATACAAATACAACCCTTAGCTGTATATTGGAAAATAATACAAATACACCCACAAGCTGTGTTATTTTCAAAAATACAAATAGAAACATTAGCTGTTTCTTGGAATATAATACAAATACACCCCCAAGTTGTGTTATTTCCCAAAATACAAATACAACCTTAAGATGCATCTTGGATAATAATAGAAATACACCTACAAGCTGTGTTATTTCTAAAATACAAATACAAACCTTAGGTGTATCTTGGAAAATAATTCAAATACACACCCAAGCTGTGTTATTCTGAAAAATTCAAACACAACCCTTAGCTGTATCTTGGAAAATAATTCAAATACAACCGCAAGCTGTGTTATTTTCGAAAATACAAATACAAACCATAGCTGTATCTTGGAAAATAATACAAATACCCCCCGCCAAGCTGTGTTATTTTCAAAAATACAAATTCAACCCTTAGCTCTATCTTGGAAAATAATACAAATACACCGCCAAGCTGCGTTATTTTCAAAAATACAAATACAACCCTTAGCTGTATCTTGGAAAATAATAGAAATACACCCCAAAGCTGTGTTATTTTCAAAAATACAAATAAAACCCTTAGCTTTATCTTGGAAAATAATACAAATACACCTCCAAGCTGTATTATTTTCAAGAATACAAATACAACCCTTAGCTCTAAGTTGGAAAATAATACAAATACAACCACAAGCTGTGTTATTTTCAAAAATACGAATAGAAACCTTAGCTGTATCTTGGAAAATAATTCAAATACACACCCAAGCTGTGTTATTCTGAATAATTCAAATACAACCCTTAGCTGTATCTTGGAAAATAATACAAATACACCCACATGCTGTGTTATTGTCATACATACAAATGAAACCCTTAACTGTATCTTGGAAAAGAATACAAATACACCGCCAAGCTGTGTTATTTTCAAAAATACAAATACAACCCTTAGGTGTATATTGGAAAATAATACAAATAGAACCCCAAGCTGTGTTATTTTCAAAGATACATATACAACCCTTAGCTGTATCTTGGAAAATAATGCAAATACAACCACAAGCTGTGTTAATTTCAAAAATACAAATACAACCCTTAGCTGTATCTTAGAATATAATACAAATACACCCACAAGGTGTGTTATTTTCAAAAATACAAATACAACCCTTAGCTGTATCTTGGAAAATAATACAAATACAACCCCAAGCTGTGTTATTGTCAAAAATACAAATACAACCCTTAGCTGTATCTTTGAAAATAACACAAACACACAACCAAGCTGTGTTATTGTCAAAAATAGAAATATAACCCTTAGCTGTATCTATGAAAATAACACAAATACACCCACCAGCTGTGTTATTGTCAAAAATACAAATACAACCCATAGCTGTATCTTGGAAAATAATACAAATAACCCCCAAGATATGTTATTGTCAAAAATACAAATACAACCCTTGGCTGTATCTTGAAAAATAACACAAAAAAACCCCCAAGCTGTGTTATTTTCAAAAATACCAATACAAACCTTAGCTGTATCTTGGAAAATAATGCAAATACACCAACACGCTGTGTTATTTTCAAAAATACAAATACAACCCATAGCTGTATCTTGGAAAATAATACAAATACCCCCCCCCCCAAGCGGTGTTATTTTCAAAAATACAAATGCAACCCTTAGCTGTGTATTGGAAAATAATACAAATACACACACAAGCTGTGTTATTTTCAAAAATAAAAATAGAAACCTTAGCTGTATCATGGAAAATAATTCAAATACACACCCAGGCTGTGTTATTCTCAAAAACTCAAATAAAACCCTTAGTGTGTCATGGAAAATAATACAAATACACCCAAAAGCTGTGTTATTTTCCAAAATACAAATATAACCATTAGCTGTATCTTGGAATATAATACAAATACACCCCCAAGCTGTGTTATTTTCCAAAATACAAATACAACCCTAAGATGTATCTTGGATAATAATAAAAACACACTTACAAGCTGTGTTATTTTCAAAAATACAAATACAACCCTTAGCTGTATCTTGGAAAATAATAGAAATACACGCCCAAGCTATGTTATTTTCAAAAATACAAATACAACCCTTAGCTGTACCTTGGAAAATAATACAAATACAACCCCAAGCTGTGTTATTTTCAGAGATAGAAATACAACCCTTAGTTGTATCTTGGAAAATAATACAAAAACACCCCCAAGGTGTGTTATCTTCAAAAATACAAATACAATCCTTAGCTGTATCTTTGAAAATGATACAAATACACCCCCAAGGTGTGTTTTTTCCAACAATACAAATACGACCCTTAGCTGTATCTTGGAAAATAATACAAATACACCCCCAAGCTGTGTTATTTTCAAAAATACAAATTCGACCCTTAGCTGTATCTTGGAATATGATACAATAACACCCCCAAGCCACATTATTTTCCAAAATGCAAGCGCAACCCTTAGCTGTATCTTGGAAAAAAACACAAATACACCCCCAGGCTGTGTTATTTTCAAAAATACCAATACAACCCTTAGCTGTATCTTGGAAAATAATACAAATACAATCCGAAGCTGTGTTATTTTCAAAGATAGAAATACAACCCTTAATTGTATCTTGGAAAGTAATACAAATTCACCCACAAGCTGTGTTATTTTCAAAAATACAAATACAACCCTTAGCTGTATCTTGGAAAATAATACAAATACACCCACAAGCTGTGTTATTTTCAAAAATACAAATAGAAACCTTAGCCGTATCTTGGAAAATAATTCAAATACACAACCAAGCTGTGTTATTCTCAAAAATTCAAATACAACCCTAAGCTGTATCTTGGAAAATAATACAAAAACACCCACATGCTGTGTTATTGTCATAAATACAAATAAAACCCTTAACTGTATCTGGGAAAATAATAAAAATACACCCCCAAGCTGTGTTATTTACAAAAATACAAATACAACCCTTAGCTGTATCTTGGAAAATAATAGAAATACACCCACAAGCTGTGTTGTTTTCAAAAATACAAATCCCTTAGCTGTATCTTGGAAAATAATACAAATACAACCCCAAGCTGTGTTATTTTCAAAGATACAAATACAACCCTTAGCGGTATCTTGGAAAATAATACAAAAACACGCCCAAGCTGTGTTATTTTCAAAAATACAAATACAATCCTTAGCTGTATCTTTGAGAATGATACAAATACACCCCCAAGCTGTGTTATTTTCAAAAATACAAATAGAAACCTTAGCTGTATCTTGGAATATAATACAAAAACACTCCCAAGTTGTGTTATTTCCCAAAATACAAATACAACCCTAAGATGTATCTTGGATCATAATACAAATACAACTACAAGCTGTGTTATTTTCTAAAATACAAATACAAACCTTATCTGTATCTTGGAAAATAATTCAAATACAAACCCAAGCTGTGACATTTTCAAAAACTCAAATACAACCCTTAGCTGTATCTTGGAAAATAATACAAATACACTCCCAAGCTGTGTTATTTTCAGAAACACAAATACAACCCTTATCTCTATCTTGGAAAATAATACAAATACACCCCAAGATGTGTTATTTTCAAAAATACAAATTCAACCCTTAGCTATATCTTGGAAAATAATACAAATACACCGCCAAGCTGCGTGATTATCAAAAACACAAATACAACCCTTAGCTGTATCTTGGAAAATAATAGAAATAAACACCCAAGCTGTGTTATTTTCAAAAATACAAATACAACCCTTAGCTGTATCTTGGAAAGTAATACAAATTCACCCCCAGGGTGTGTTATTTTCAAAAATAGAAATACATCCCTTAGCTGTATATTGGAAAATAATACAAATACACCCACAAGCTGTGTTGTTTTCAAAAATACAAATAGAAACCTTAGCTGTATCTTGGAAAATAATTCAAATACACACCCAAGCTGTGTTATTCTCAAAAATTCAAATACAACCCTTAGCTGTATGTTGGAAAATAATGCAAATACAACCCCAAGCTGTGTTATTTTCAAAAATACAAATAGAACGCATAGCTGTATCTTGGAAAATAATACATATACGCCCCCCAAGCTGTGTTATTTTCAAAAATACAAATAAAACCCTTAGCTGTATCTTGGAAAATAATACAAATACAACCCCAAGCTGTGTTATTTTCAAAGATAGAAATACAACACTTAGCTGTATCTTGGAAAATATTAAAAAAACACCCCCAAGCTGTGTTTTTTTCAAAAATACAAATACGACCCTTAGCTGTATCTTGGAAAATAATACAAATACACCCCCAAGCTGTGTTATTTTCAAAAATACAAATACGACCCTTAGCTGTATCTTGGAAAATAATACAATTACACCCCCAAGCCGTGTTTTTCTCCAAAATACAAGTACAACTCTTAGCTGTATTTCGGAAAAAAACACAAATACACCCCCAGGCTTGGTATTTTCAAAAATACCAATAAAACCCTTAGCTGTATCTTGGAAAATAATGCAAATACAACCCCAAGATGTGTTATTTTCAAAAATACAAATAGAAACCTTAGCTGTTTCTTGGAATATAATACAAATACACCCCCAAGTTGTGTTATTTTTCAAAATACAAATACAACCTTAAGATGTATCTTGGATAATAGTAGAAATACACCTACAAGCTGTGTTATTTCTAAAATACAAATACAAACCTTAGGTGTATCTTGGAAAATAATTCAAATACACACACAAGCTGTGTTATTCTCAAAAATTCAAATACAACCCTTAGCTGTATCTTGGAAAATAATTCAAATACAACCGCAAGCTGTGTTATTTTCAAAAATACAAATACAAACCATAGCTGTATCTTGGAAAATAATACAAATACCTCCCCCCCCAAAGCTGTGTTATTTTCAAAAATACAAATTCAACCCTTAGCTCTATCTTGGAAAATAATACAAATACACCTCTAAGCTGTATGATTTTCAAGAATACAAATACAACCCTTAGCTCTAAGTTGGAAAATAATACAAATACAACCACAAGCTGTGTTATTTTCAAAAATACGAATGGAAACCTTAGCTGTATCTTGGAAAATAATTCAAATACACACCCAAGCTGTGTTATTCTGAAAAATTCAAATACAACCCTTAGCTGTATCTTGGAAAATAATACAAATACACCCACGTGCTGTGTTATTGTCATAAATACAAATGAAACCCTTAACTGTATCTTGGAAAATAATACAAATACACCGCCAAGCTGTGTTATTTTCAAAAATACAAATACAACCCTTAGCTGTATCTTGGAAAATAATACAAATACAACCCCAAGCTGTGTTATTTTCAGAAATACAAATAAAACCCTTAACTCTATCTTGGAAAATAATACAAATACGCTCCCAAGCTGTGCTATTTTCAAAAATACAAATTCAACCCTTAGGTGTATCTTGGAAAATAATACAAATACACCGCCAAGCTGCGTTATTTTCAAAAATACAAATACAACCCTTAGCTGTGTCTTGGAAAATAATAGAAATACACCCCTAAGCTGTGTTATTATCAAAAATACAAATACAACAGTTAACTGTAATTTGGAAAATAATACAAATAAACCTCCAAGCTGTGTTATTTTGAAGAATAAAAATACAACCCTTAGCTGTATCTTGGAAAATATTACAAATTTACCCACAAGCTCTGTTATTTTCAAAAATACAAATAGAACCCTTAGCTGTATTTTGGAAAATAATACAAATACACCCACAAGCTGTGTAATTTTCAAAAATACAAATAGAAACCTTAGCTGTATCTTGGAAAATAATTCAAATACACACCCAAGCTGTGTTATTCCGAAAAATTCAAATACAACCCTTAGCTGTATCTTGGAAAATAATACAAATACACCCTCATGCTGTGTTATTGTCATAAATACAAATAAAACCCTTAACTGTATCTTGGAAAATAATACAAATACACCCGCAAGCTGTGTTATTTTCAAAAATACAAATACGACCCTTAGCTCTATCTTGGAAAATAATACAAATACACCCGCAAGCTGTGTTACTATCAAAAATACAAATACGACCCTTAGCTCTATCTTGGAAAATAATACAAATACACCCCCAAGCTGTGTTATTATCAAAAATACAAATAAGACCCTTAGCTGTATCTTGGAATATAATACAATTACACCCCTAAGCCGTGTTATTTTCCAAAATACAAGTACAACCCTTAGCTGTATCTTGGAAAAAAACACAAATACACCCCCAGGCTGTGTTATTTTCAAAAATACCAATACAACACTTAGCTGTATCTTGGAAAATAATACAAATACACCCCAAAGCTGTGTTATTTTCAAAAATACAAATACAAACCATAGCTGTATCTTGGAAAATAATACAAATACACCACCCCCCAAGCTGTGTTATTTTCAAAAATACAAATTCAACCCTTAGCTCTATCTTGGAAAATAAGACAAATACACCGCCAAGCTGCGTTATTTTCAAAAATACAAATACAACCCTTAGCTGTATCTTGGAAAATAATGGAAATACACCCCCAAGTTGTGTTATTTTCAAAAATAAAAATACAACCCTTAGCTTTATCTTGGAAAATAATACAAATACACCTCCAAGCTGTAATATTTTCAAGAATACAAATACAACCCTTAGCTGTATCTTGGAAAATAATACAAATTCACCCACAAGCTGTGTTATTTTCAAAAATACAAATGCAACCCTTAGCTGTATCTTGGAAAATAATACAAATACACCCACAAGCTGTGTTATTTTCAAAAATACAAATAGAAACCTTAGCTGTATCTTGGAAAATAATTCAAATACACACCCAAGCTGTGTTATTCTGAAAAATTTAAATACAACCCTGAGCTGTATCTTGGAAAATAATACAAATACACCCACATGCTGTGTTATTGTCATAAATACAAATAAAACCCTTAACTGTATCTTGGAAAATAATACAAAAACACCACCATCCTGTGTTATTTTCAAAAATACAAATACAACCCTTAGCTGTATCTTGGAAAATAATACAAATACAACCCGAAGCTGTGTTATTTTCAAAGATACAAATACAACCCTTAGCTGTATCTAGGCAAATAATACAAAAACACCACCAAGCTGTGTTATTTTCAAAAATACAAATACAATCCTTAGCTGTATCTTTGAAAATGATACAAATACACCCGGAAAATGAGATTTTTTTCAAAAATACAAATACGACCCTTAGCTGTATCTTGGAAAATAATACAAATTCACCCCCAAGCTGTGTTATTTCCCAAAATACAAATACAACCCTAAGATGTATGTTGGATAATAATACAAATACACCTAAAAGGTGTGTTATTTTCAAAAATACAAATACAAACCTTAGCTGTATCTTGCAAAATAATTCAAATACACACCCAAGCAGTGTTATTTTCAGAAATACAAATACAACCCTTAACTCTATCTTGGAAAATAATACAAATACACCCCCAAGCTGTGTTATTTTGAAAAATACAAATTCAACCCTTAGCTCTATCTTGGAAAATAATACAAATACACCGCCAAGCAGCGTTATTTTCAAAAATACAAACACAACCCTTAGCTTTATCTTTGAAAATAATAGAAATACACCCCCAAGCTGTGTTATTTTCAAAAATACAAATACAACCATTAGCTGTATCTTGTAAAATAATACGAAAACAACACCAAGCTGTGTTATTTTCAAAAATACAAATACAATCCTTAGCTGTATCTTGGAAAATGATACAAATACACCCCGAAAATGAGATTTTTTTCAAAAATACAAATACAACCCTTAGCTGTATCTTGGAAAATATTACAAATTTACCCACAAGCTGTGTTATTTTCAAAAATAGAAATACAACCCTTAGCTGTATCTTGGAAAATAATACAAATACACCCACAAGCTGTGTTATTTTCAAAAATACAAATAGAAACCTTAGCTGTATCTTCGAAAATGATTCAAATACACACCCAAGCTGTGTTATTCTCAAAAATTCAAATACAACCCTTAGCTGTATCTTGGAAAATAATACAAATACACCCACATGCTGTGTTATTGTCATAAATACAAATAAAACCCTTAACTGTATCTTGGAAAATAATACAAATACACCCGCAAGCTGTGTTATTTTCAAAAATACAAATACAACCCTAGCTGTATCTTGGAAAATAATAAGAATACACCCACAAGCTGTGTTGTTTTCAAAAATACGAATACAACCCTTAGCTGTATCTTGGAAAATAATACAAAAACACCCCCAAGCTGTGTTATTTTCAAAAATTCATATACAATCCTTAGCTGTATCTTTCAAAATGATACAAATACACCGCTAAGCTGCGTTATTTTCAAAAATACAAACGCAACCCTTAGCTGTATCTTTGAAAATAATAGAAATACACCCCCAAGCTGTGTTATTTTCAAAAATACAAATACAACCCTTAGGTGTATCTTGGAAAATATTACAAATTTAAGCACAAGCTTTGTTATTTTCAAAAATAGAAATACAACACTTAGCTGTATATTGGAAAATAATACAAATACACCCACAAGCTGTGTTATTTTCAAAAATACAAATAGAAACCTTAGCTGTATCTTGGAAAATAATTCAAATACACACCCAATCTGTGTTATTCTCAAAAATTCAAATAAAACCCTTAGCTGTATCTTGGAAAATAATACAAATACCCCCACAGGCTGTGTTATTGTCATAAATACAAATAAAACCCTTAAGTGTATTTTGGAAAATAATACAAATACACCCGCAAGCTGTGTTATTTTTAAAAATACAAATACAACCCTAGCTGTATCTTGGAAAATAATAGAAATACACCCACAAGCTGTGTTGTTTTCAAAAATACAAATACAACCCTTAGCTGTATCTTGGAAAATAATACAAATACAAACCCAAGCTGTGTTATTTTCAAAGATACAAATACAACCCTTAGCTGTATCTTGGAAAATAATACAAAAACACCCCCAAGCTGTGTTATTTTCAAAAATTCAAATACAATCCTTAGCTGTATCTTTCAAAATGATACAAATACACCCGCAAGCTGTGTTTTTTTCAAAAATACAAATACGACCCTTAGCTCTATTTTGGAAAATAACACAAATACACCCCCAAGCTGTGTTATTTTCAAAAATACAAATACGACCCTTGGCTGTTTCTTGGAATATAATACAATTACACCCCTAAGCCGTGTTATTTTCCAAAATACAAGTACAACCCTTAGCTGTATCTTGGAAAAAAACAAAAATACACCACCAGGCTGTGTTATTTTCAAAAATACCAATACAACCCTTAGCTGTATCTTGGAAAATAATGCAAATACAACCCCAAGCTGTGTTATTTTCAAAAATACAAATACAACCCATAACTGTATCTTGGAAAGTAATACAAATTCACCCACAAGCTGTGTTATTTTCAAAAACACAAATACAACCCTTAGCTGTATATTGGAAAATAATACAAATACACCCACAAGCTGTGTTATTTTCAAAAATACAAATAGAAACCTTAGCTATATTTTGGAAAATAATTCAAATACACACCCAAGCTGTGTTATTCTCAAAAATTGAAATACAACCCTTAGCTGTATCATGGAAAATAATACAAATACAACGCCAAGCTGTGTTATTTTCAAAAATACAAATACAAACCATAGCTGTATCTTGGAAAATAATACAAATACCCCACCCCCCAAGCTGTGTTATTTTCAAAAATACAAATTCAACCTTTAGCTCTATCTTGGAAAATAATACAAATAAACAGCCAAGCTGCGTTATATTCAAAAATACAAATACAACCCTTAGCTGTATCTTGGAAAGTAATAGAAATACACCCTCATGCTGTGTTATTTTCAAAAATACAAATACAATCCGTAGCTTTAGATTGGAAAATAATACAAATACACCTCCAAGCTGTACTATTTTCAAGAATACAAATACAACCCTTAGCTGTATCTTGGAAAATAATACAAATTCACCCACAAGCTGTGTTATTTTCAAAAATACAAATACAACCCTTTGCAATATATTGGAAAATAATACAAATACACCCACAAGCTGTGTTATTTTCAAAAATACAAATAGAAACCTTAGCTGTATCTTGAAAAATAATTCAAATACACACCCAAGCTGTGTTATTCTGAAAAATTCATATACAACCCTTAGTTGTATCTTGGAAAATAAAACAAAAACACCCACATGCTGTGTTATTGTCATAAATACAAATAAAACCCTTAACTGTATCTTGGAAAATAATACAAATACAACCCCAAGCTGTGTTATTTTCAAAAATACAAATACAACCCTTAGCTGTATCTTGGAAAATAATACAAATACAACCCCAAGCTGTGTTATTTTCAAAGATACAAATACAAGCCTTAGCTGTATCTTGGAAAATAATACAAAAACACCCCCAAGCTGTGTTATTTTCAAAAATACAAATACAATCCTTAGCTGTATCTTTGAAAATGATACAAATACACCCCCAAGCTGAGATTTTTTTCAAAAATACAAATACGACCCTTAGCTGTATCTTGGAAAATAATACAAATACACCCCCAAGCTGTGTTATTTTCAAAAATACAAATACGATCCTTAGCTGTATCTTGGAATATAACACAATTACACCCCTAAGCCGTGTTATTTTCCAAAATACAAGTACAACCCTTAGCTGCATCTTGGAAAAAAACACAAATACACCACCAGGCTGTGTTATTTTCAAAAATACCAGTACAACCCTTAGCTGTATCTTGGAAAATAATGCAAATACAACCCCAAGCTGTGTTATTTTCAAAAATACTAATACAACCCATAGCTGTATCTTGGAAAATAATACAAATAACCCCCCAAGCTGTGTTATTTTCAAAAATACAAATACAACCCTTAGCTGTATATTGGAAAATAATACAAATACACCCACAAGCTGTGTTATTTTCAAAAACACAAATAGAAACCTTAGCTGTATTTTAGAAAATAATTCCAATACACACACAAGATGTGTTATTCTGAAACATTCAAATACAACCCTTAGCTGTATCATGGAAAATAATTCAAATACACCCACAAGCTCTGTTATTTCCCAAAATACAAATACAACCCTAAGATGTATGTTGTATAATAATACAAATACACCTAAAAACTGTGTTATTTTCAAAAATACAAATACAAACCTTAGCTGTATCTTGGAAAATAATTCAAATATACACCCAACCTGTGATATTTTCAAAAACTCAAATACAACCCTTAGCTGTATCTTGGAAAATAATACAAATACACCCCCAAGCTGTGTTATTTTCAGAAATACAAATACAACCCATAACTCTATCTCGGAAAATAATACAAATACACCCACAAGCTGTGTTATTTTCAAAAATACAAATTCAACCCTTAGTTCTATTTTGGAAAATAATACAAATACACCGCCAAGCTGCGTTATTTTCAAAAATACAAACACAACCCTTAGCTGTATCTTGGAAAATATTACAAATTTACCCACAAGCTTTGTTATTTTCAAAAATAGAAATACAAATCTTAGCTGTATATTGGAAAATAATACAAATACAAACCCATGCTGTGTTATTTTCAAGAATTCAAATACAACCCTTAGCTGTATCTTGGAAAATAATACAAATACACCCACATGCTGTGTTTTTGTCATAAATACAAATAAAACCCTTAACTGTATCTTGGAAAATAATACAAATACACCTGCAAACTGTGTTATTTTCAAAAATACAATTACAACCCTAGCTGTATCTTGGAAAATAATAGAAATACACCCACAATCTCTGTTGTTTTCAAAAATACAAATACAACCCTTAGCTGTATCTTGGAAAATAATACAAATACAAACCCATGCTGTGTTATTTTCAAAGATACAAATACAACCCTTAGCTGTATCTTGGAAAAGAATACAAAAACACCCACAAGCTGTGTTATTTTCAAAAATACAAATACAATCCTTAGCTGTATCTTTGAAAATGATACAAATACACCCGCAAGCTGTGTTTTTTTTCAAAAATACAAATACGACCCTTAGCTCTATCTTGGAAAATAATACAAATACACCTCCAAGCTGTGTTACTTTCAAAAATACAAATACGATCCTTAGCTGCATCTTGGAATATAATACAATTACACCCCTAAGCCGTGTTATTTTCCAAAATACAAGTACAACCCTTAGCTCTATCTTGGAAAAAAACACAAATACTCCCCAGGCTGTGTTATTTTCAAAAATACCAATACAACCCTTAACTGTATCTTGGAAAATAATGCAAATACAACCCCAAGCTGTGTTATTTTCAAAAATACTAATACAACCCATAGCTGTATCTTGGAAAATAATACAAATACACCCCCCAAGCTGAATTATTTTCAAAAATGCAAATACAATCCTTAGCTGTATATTGGAAAATAATACAAATACACCAACAAGCTGTGTTATTTTCAAAAATACAAATAGAAACCTTAGCTGTATCTTGGAAAATAATTCAAATACACACGCAAGCTGTGTTATTCTCAAAAATTCAAATAAAACTCTTAGCAGTATCTTGGAACATAATACAAAACACACACATGCTGTGTTTTTGTCATAAATACCAATAAAACCCTTAACTGTATCTTGGAAAATAATACAAATAAACCCCCAAGCTGTGTTATTTTCAAAAATACAAATACAATCCTTAGCTGTATCTTGGAAAATAATAGAAATACACCCACAGGCTTTGTTGTTTTCAAAAATACATATACAACCCTTAGCTGTATCTTTGAAAATAATATAAATACACTCCAAAGCTGTGTTACTTTCAAAAATATAATTACAACCCTAAGCTGTATCTTTGAAAATAACACAAATACACCCACAAGCTGTGTTTTGGTCAAAAATACAAATACAACCCTTAGCTGTATCTTGCAAAATAATACAAATACTCCCCCAAGCTCTGTGATTGTCAAAAATACAAATACGACCCTTAGCTCAATCTTGGAAAATAATACAAATACACCGCCAAGCTGCCTCATTTTCAAAAATAGAAACACAACCCTTAGCTGTATCTTGGAAAATAATACTAATACACCCCCAAGCTGTGTTATTTTCAAAAATACAAATACAACCCTTGGCTGTATCTTTGAAAATAATACAAATACACCCCAAGCTGAGTTATTGTCAAAAATACAAGTACAACCCTTAGCTGTATCTTTGAAAATAATGCAAATACAACCCCAAGCTGTGTTATTTTGAAAAATACAAATACAACCCTTAGCTGTATCTTGGAAAATAATACAAATACACCCCCAAGCCGTGTTATTTTCAAAAAGATAAATACAACCCTTAGCTTTATCTTTGAAAATAATACAAATAAACCCCAAGCTGAGATATTGTCAAAAATACAAATACAACCCTTAGCTGTGTCTTTGAAAATAATACAAATACACCACTAAGCTGCTTTATTGTGAAAAATACAAATACAACCCTTAGTTGTATCTTTGAAAATAATACAAATACACCCCCATGCTGTGTTATTTTCTAAAACACAAATACAACCCTTAGCTCTATCTTTGAAAATAATACAAATACAACCCCAAGCTGTGTTATTTTCAAAAATACAAATACAACCCTTAGCTGTATCTTTGAAAATAATATAAATACACTCCAAAGCTGTGTTACCGTCAAAAATACAATTACAACCCTTAGCTGTATCTTTGAAAATAACACAAATACACTCCAAAGCTGGGTTTCTGTTAAAAATACAAATTCAACCCTTGGTTCTATCTTGGAAAATAATACAAATACACCGCCAAGCTGCGTTATTTTCAAAAATACAAATACAACACTTAGCTGTATCTTGGAAAATAATAGAAATACACACCCAAGCTGTGTTACTTTCAAGCATACAAATACAACCCTTAGCTGTATCTTGGAAAATAATACAAATTCACCCACAAGCTGTGTTATTTTCAAAAATACAAATACAACCCTTAGCTGTATATTGGAAAATAATACAAATACACCCACAAGCTGTGTTATTTTGAAAAATACAAATAGAAACCGTAGCTGTATCTTGGAAAATAATTCAAATACACACCCAAGCTCTTTCATTCTCAAAAATTCAAATACAACCCTTAGCTGTATCCTGGAAAATCATACAAATACACCCACAGGCTGTGTTATTGTCATGAATAAAATAAACACCTTAACTTTATCTTGGAAAATAACACAAATACACCCCCAAGCTGTGTTATTTTCCAAAATACAAATACGACCCTTAGCTGTATCTTGGAATATAATACAAATACGCCACCAAGCCGTGTTATTTTCCAAAATACAAGTACAACCCTTATCTGTATCTTGGAAAAGAACACAAATACACCCCCAGGCTGTGTTATTTTCAAAAATACCAATACAAGCCTTAGCTGTATCTTGGAAAATAATGCAAATAAACCCCCAAGCTGTGTTATTTTCAAAAATACAAATACAACCCATAGCTGTATCTTTGAAAATTATACAAATACAACCCCAAGTGGTGTTATTGTAAAAAATACAAATACAACCCTTGGCTGTATCTTTGAAAATAACACAAACACACACACAAGCTCTGTTATTGTCAAAAATAGAAATACAACCCTTAGCTGTATCTTGGAAAATAATACAATTACACTTCCAAGCTGTGTTATTTTCAAGAATAGAAATAGAACCCTTAGCTGTATCTTGGAAAATAATACAAATTCACCCACAAGCTGTGTTATTTTCAAAAATACAAATATAACCCTTAGCTGTATATTGGAAAATAATACAAATACACCCACAAGCTGTGTTATTTTCAAAAACACAAATAGAAACCTTAGCTGTATCTTGGAAAATAATTCAAATACACACCCAAGCTGTGTTATTCTCAAAAATTCAAATACAACCCTTAGCTGTATCCTGGAAAAAAATAGAAATACACCCACAAGCCGTGTTGTTTTCAAAAATACAAATACAACCCTTAGCTGTATCTTTGAAAATAATACAAATACAACCCCAAGCTGTGTTATTTTCAAAGATACAAATAAACCCCTTAGCTGTATCTTGGAAAATAATACAAATACACCCCCAAGCTGTGTTATTTTCAAAAATACAAATACAATCCTTAGCTGTATCTTTGAAAATGATACAAATACACCCGCAAGCTGTGTTATTTTCAAAAATACAAATACGACCCTTAGCTGTATCTTGGAAAATAATACAAATACACCCCCAGTCTGTGTTATTTTCAAAAATACAAGTATGACCCTTAGCTGTATCTTGGAATATAATACAATTACACACCAAGCCGTGTTATTTTCCAAAATACAAGTACAACCCTTAGCTGTATCTTGGAAAAAATCACAAATACACCCCCAGGCTGTGTTAGTTTCAAAAATACCAGTACAAACCTTAGCTGTATCTTGGAAAATAATGTAAATACAACCCCAAGCTGTGTTATTTTCAAAAAAAAAAATAAATAAAACCCTTAGCTGTATCTTGGAATATAATACAAATACACCCCCAAGCTGTGTTATTTTCAAAAATTCAAATACAACCCTTAGCTGTATCTTTGAAAATAATACAAATACAACGCCAAGCTGAGTTATTGTCAAAAATACAAATACAACCCTTAGTTGTATCTTTGAAAATAACACAAATACACACCCAAGCTGAGTTATTGGCAAAAATACAAATACAACTTTTAGCTGTATCTTTGAAAGTAACACAAATACACCCACAAGCTGTGTTATTGTCAAAAATACAATTACAACCCTTAGCTGTATCTTGGAAAATAATACAAATAAACACTAAGCTCTATTATTGTCAAAAATACAAATACAACCCATAACTGTATCTTTGAAAATAATACAAATACACACCCAAGCTGTGTTATTTTCAAAAATACAAATACAACCCTTAGCTGTCTATTGGAAAATAATACAAATTCACCCACAAGCTGTGTTATTTTCAAAAATACAAATACAACCCTTAGCTGTATATTGGAAAATAATACAAATACACCCACAAGCTGTGTTATTTTCAAAAATACAAATAGAAACCTTAGCTGTATCTTGGAAAATAATTCAAATACACACCCAAGCTGTGTTATTCTCAAAAATTCAAATACAACCCTTAGCTGTATCTTGGAAAATAATACAAATACCGCCACAGGCTGTGTTATTGTCATGAATAAAATAAAAACCTTAACTTTATCATGGAAAATAACACAAATACACCCCCTAGCTGTGTTATTTTCAAAAATACAAATACAACCCTTAGCTGTATATTGGAAAATAATAGAGATACACCCACAAGCTGTGTTGTTTTCAAAAATACAAATACAACCCTTAGCTGTATCTTGGAAAATAATACAAATACAACACAAATCTGTGTTATTTTCAAAGAAACAAATACAACCCTCAGCGGTATCTTGGCAAATAATACAAATACACCCCTAAGCTGTGTTATTTTCAAAAATACAAATACAATCCTTAGCTGTATCTTTGAAAATTATACAAATACACCCCCAAGCTGTGTTATTTTCAAAAATACAAATACGACTCTTAGCTGTATATTGGAAAATAATACAAATACACCCCCAAGCCGTGTTATTTTCTAAAATATAAGTACAACCCATAGCTGTATCTTCGAAAAGAACACAAAAACACCCCCAAGCTGTGTTATTTTCAAAAATACAAATACAACCCTTAGCTGTATATTGGAAAATAATAGAAATACACCCACAAGCTGTTTTGTTTTCAAAAATACAAATACAACCCATAGCTGTATCTTGGAATATAATACAAATAAACCCCCAAGCTGTGTTATTTTCAAAAATACAAATACAACGCATAGCTGTATCTTTGAAAATTATACAAATACAACCCAAAGCTGTGTTATTGTAAAAAATACAAATACAACCCTTAGCTGTATCTTGGAAAATAATACAAATTCACCCACAAGCTGTGTTATTTTCAAAAATACAAATACAACCCTTAGCTGTATATAGGAAAATAATACAAATACATACACAAGCTGTGTTATTTTCAAATATACAAATAGAAACCTTAGCTGTATCTTGGAAAATAATTCAAATACCCACCCAAGCTGTGTTATTCTCAAAAATTCAAATACAACCCATAGCTGTATCTTGGAAAATAATAGAAATAAACCCACATGCTGTGTTATTGTCATAAATACAAATGAAACCCTTAACTGTATCTTGGAAAATAATACAAATACACCCCCAAGCTGTGTTATTTTCAAAAATATAAATACAACCCTTAGCTGTATCTTCGAAAATAATAGAAATACACTCCCAAGCTGTGTTGTTTTCAAAAATACAAATACAACCCTTTAGCTGTATTTTGGAAAATAATACAAATGCAACCCCAAGCTGTGTTATTTTCAAAGATACAAATACAACCCTTAGCTGTATCTTGTAAAATAATACAAAAACACCCCCATGCTGTGTTATTTTCAAAAATACAAATACAATCCTTAGCTGTATCTTTGAAAATAATACAAATACAACCCAAAGCTGTGTATTGTCAGAAATACATAGGCAACACTTAGCTCTATCTTGGAAAATAATACAAATACACGCCCAAGCTGTGTTATTGTCCAAAATACAAATACAACCCTTAAATGTATCTGGGAAAATAATACAAATATACCCCCAAGCTGTGTTATTGTAAAAAATACAAATACAACCCTTAGCTGTATCTTGGAAAATAATACAAATACACCCAAAAGCTGTGTAATTTTAAAAAATACAAATACAAGCCTTAGCTGTATCTTTTAAAATAATACAAATACAAACCCAGCTGTGTTATTGTCAAAAATACAAATACAACCCTTAGCTGTATCTTGGAAAATAATACAAATACACCCACAAGCTGTGATATTTTCAAGAATACAAAATAAAACCCTTAGCTGTATCTTGGAAAATAATACAAATACACACCCAAGCTGTGTTATTTTCAAAAATACAAATACAACCCTTTGCTGTATCTTGGAAAACGATACAAATACACCACCAAGCTGTGTTATTTTCAAAAGTACAAAAACTTCCCTTAGCTGTATCTTGGAAAATAATACAAATACACCCCCAGCTGTGCTATTGTCAAAAATAAAAATACAACACTTAGCTGTATCTTGGAAAATAATACAAATACACCACCAAGCTGAGTTATTTTCAAAAATTCAAATACAACCCTTAGCTGTACCTTTGAAAATGATTCAAATACACCCCCAAGCTGTGTTATTTTCAAAAATACAAATGCAATACTTAGCTGTGTCTTGGAAAATGATACAAATACACCCCCAAACTGTGTTATTTTCAAAAATACAAATACAAAGCTTAGCTGTATCTTGGAAAATAATACAAATACACCCCAAAGCTGTGTTTTTTTTCAAAAATACAAATACAACCCTTAGCTGTATTTGGCAAATAATACAAATACAACCCCAAGCTGTGTTATTTTCAAAAATACAAATAAAACCCTTAGCTGTATCTTGTAAAATAATACAAATACACCATCAAGCTGTGTTATTTTCAAAAAGACAAATACAGCCCTTAGCTGTATCTTGGAAAATGATACAAATACACCCCCAAACTGTGTTATTTTCAAAAATACAAATACAAAGCTTAGCTGTATCTTGGAAAATAATACAAATACACCCGAAAGCTGTGTTTTTTTTTCAAAAATACAAATACAACCTTTAGCTGTATTTGGCAAATAATACAAATACAACCCCAAGCTGTGTTATTTTCAAAAATACAAATAAAACCCTTAGCTGTATCTTGTAAAATAATACAAATACACCATCAAGCTGTGTTATTTTCAAAAAGACATATACAGCCCTTAGCTGTATCTTGGAAAATAATACAAATACATACCCAAATTGTGTTATTTTCCAAAAGACAAATACAACACTTAGCTTTATCTTGGAAAATAATACAAATAAAACCTCAAGCTGTGTTATTTTCAAAAATACAAATACAACCCTTAGCTGTGTCTTGGAAAATAATACAAATGCACCCCGAAGCTGTGTTATTTTCAAAAAGACAAATACAACCCTTAGCTGTATCTTGGAAAATAATACAAATACACCCCCAAGCTGTGTTATTTTCAAAAAGACAAATACATCCCTTAGCTGTATCTTAGAAAATAATACAAATACACACCCAAGCTGTCTTAATGTCAAAAATACAAATCCTACCCTTTGCTGTATCTTTGAAAATAAAACAAATACACCTCCAAGCTGTCTTATTGTCAAAAATACAAATACAACCCTTAGCTGTATCTTGGAAAATAATGCATATACACCCCAAGCTGTGATATTGTCAAAAATACAAATGCACCCCTTCAGCTGTATCTTTGAAAATAATACAAATACACTCCCAGGCTGTGTTATTGTCAAAAATACAAATAGAACCGTTAGCTGTATCTTTGAAAATAATACAAATACACCCCCAAGCTCTGTCATTGTCAAAAATACAAATACAACCCTTAGCTGTATCTTTGAAAATAATACAAATGCACCCCCAAGCTCTGTTACTGTCAAAAATACAAATACAACCCTTAGGTGTATCTTTGAATGTAATACAAATACACCCCAAAGCTGGTTTATGGTCAATAATACAGATACAACACTTAACTGTATCTTTGAAAATAATACAAATACACCCCCAAGCTGTGTTATTGTCAAAAATACAAATACAACCCTTAGCTGTATCTTTCAAAGTAATACAAATACACCCCTAAGCTGTGTTATTTTCAAAAATACAAGTACAACCCTTAGCTGTATCTTTGAAAATAATACAAATACACCGCCAAGCTGTGTTATTTTCAAAAATACAAATACAACCCTTAGCTTTGTCTTTGAAAATAATACAAATACACCCCCAAGCTGTATTATTTTCAAAAATACAAATGAAACACTTAGTTGTATCTTGGAAAAAACTACAAATAAACCCCCAAACTGTGTTATTTTTAAAAAGACAAAAACATCCCTTAGCTGTATCTTGGACAATAACACAAATACACCCCCAAGCTGTGTTATTTTCAAAAATTCAAATACAACCCTTAGTTGTATCTTTGAAAATAATACAAATACACGCCCAAGCTGTGTTATTTTTAAAAATACAAATCCAACCCTTAGCAGTACCTTGGAAAATAATACAAATACACACGCAAGCTGTTTTATTTTCAAAAATACAAATACAACTCTCTGTTGTATTTTTGAAAATAATACAAATACACCCCCAAGCTGTGTTATTTTTAAAAATACAAATACAACTCTTAGTTTTATTTTTGAATATAATACAAATACACCCCAAAGTTGTGTTATTTTCAAAAATACAATCACGACTCTTAGTTGTATTTTTGAATATAATACAAATACACCCCCCAGCTGTGATATTTTCAAAAATACAAATACTAAATCAGTTAAATCGAGGACCGTTTTAGCTGTGTATTTTGAAAAACTTGTCTAGCATTCAAAGTACGGACAGTTTTAGCTGTGTATTTTCAAAAAGTTGTCTCTACCTGCCATAGCTCATGAAGTCAAAACGAGTGATCTGTGTCCCCTTGAGTTGAGCATTCTTTTAGTAAGAAAGGATTAAGTTCAATTTGAATTCTGGAAAACTGCTTCTCATTTGTCAATCAGCTGTCAGTTTTGTGTGTTTATTTCTAGGAGAGGTTATAGAGTCAATCCAAAACCAAAGGTGTATTCAAGTCCAGATTGACAAGTCAAACCAAGAAAGCAGGCACTGAGCTGGAAGAGGGATCTTTTCCCAGTGGGCCTTAAGGCCCACATAAATCCCTGTGAAGGAATCGGGAAACAGAGACAGAAAGGGACTCGCCTAAGGCTTGTCACATGAAAGTGCCTGGCAGACTGACTGGCAGAGTGCTGGAAATCAAATCCAAATCTTCGGACGTGTAATTTCACAGGGTGCACCGCCTCGCCCAGGCCCAATGTGACACTTCAATGGCTTAACGAGAGCTTGACGGGATGGATGTCAACATGAAAAGACATTCGATTCCATCGGACCGGTCTTTGGCCCATTGTGTCTAAGGAGAATGTGCCTGGTTCAAATTCTCACTTTGCTTCTCACCTGAGAGATGTGACCTCAGTGGTCAATGGGAAATGAGCTGGTTTCGGTCACCAACCTCTCACTCATCACCAAGAAAAATTCCTTCAACCATACATGGATTGTGTTTTCAGGAGTGCTGGGCTTCATCCACAGTTCTGAGTAACATGCTAAAAGAGGAAAAAAGATTTGCTGCTCAGGAATGGAGACAGAAATACAGACACACACACACAGACACACACACACACTCACACACACACGTGACACATAAAACACCCAAACACAGGCCGCACACACAACTGCTCGTGATCAGCAAAATATTTAGTGGTATGAGGTGGGCTTTGAACCCGTCCATGCTCCAAAGGAAGACACACCTTTCGCTATTTCACCCGTCTTTTCTCGTAGGGAATGTGAATAATTCTTTCAGACACGGCTCATGATGACAGGGACCACTCTCATTTCACCCTCAGAGGCAGACAAGAGGACTGCAAAGGACTCAGGTGTCGTCCCGGCTGACTGAAGAGGACTCCCATTTCCCCTCGAACCCAAAGACACAGCAAAAGTAGCTTTCTCTTTGAAGAGCACACAACTTTTTCAAAATACACAGCTAAAATGGTCCCCGCATAAAATACTTAAAGCGTGGAACGTTTTAGCTTTGTATTCTGAAAAACTTGTCTAGCATTCAAAGCACGGACAGTTTTAGCTGTGTATTTTCAAAAAGTTGTCTCTACCTGCCATAACTCATGAAGTCAAAACGAGTGATCTGTGTCCCCTTGAGTTGAGCATTCTTTTAGAAATAAAGGATTAAGTTCAATTTGAATTCTGGAAAACTGCTTCTCATCTTGTCAATCAGCTGTCAGTTTTGTGTGTTAATTTCTAGGAGAGGTAATAGAGTCAATCCAAAACCAAAGGTGTATTCAAGTCCAGATTGACAAGTCAAACCGAAAAAGCAGGCACTGAGCTGGAAGAGGGATCTTTTCCCAGTGGGCCTTATGGCCCTCATAAATCCCTGTGAAGGAATCGGGAAACAGAGACAGAAAGGGACTCGCCTAACGCTTGTCACATGAAAGTGCCTGGCAGACTGACTGGCAGAGGGCTGGAAATCAAATCCAAATCTTCGGACGTGTAATTTCACAGGGTGCACCGCCTCCCCCAAGCCCAATGTGACACTTCAATGGCTTAACGAGAGCTTGACGGGATGGATGTCAACATGAAAAGACATTAGATTCCATCGGACCTGTCTTTGGCCCATTGTCTCTAAGGAGAATGTGCCTGGTTCAAATTCTCAGTTTGCTTCTCACCTGAGAGATGTGGCCTCAGTGGTCAATGGGAAATGAGCTGGTTTCAGTCACCAACCTATCACTCATCACCAAGAAAAATTCCTTCAACCATACATGGATTGTGTTTTCAGGAGTGCTGTGCTTCATCCACAGTTCTGAGTAACATGCTAAAAGAGGAAAAAAGATTTGCTGCTCAGGAATGAAGACAGAAATACAGACACACATCCACAGACACACACACACACAGACACACACACACACACACGCACGTGACACAAAATACACCCAACACAAGCCTCACACACAACTGCTCGTGTTCAGAAAAATACTTAGCGGTATGAGGTGGGCTTTGAACCCGTCCATGCTCCAAAGGAAGACACATATTTCGTTATTTCACCTGTCTATTCTCGTAGGGAATGTGAATAATTCTTTCAGACATTGCTCATGATGACAGGGACCACTCTCATTTCACCCTCAGAGGCAGACAAGAGGACTGCAAAGGACTCAGGTGTCGTCCCTGCTGACTGAAGAGGACTCCCATTTCCCCTCGAAACCAAAGGCACAGCAAAATTAGCTTTCTCTTTGAAGAGCCCACAAATTTTTCAAAATACACAGCTAAAACGGTCCCCGTTTTAGCAATTAAAGCGGGGACCGTTTTAGCTGTGTATTCTGAAAAACATGTCTAGCATTCAAAGCACGGACAGTTTTAGCTGTGTATTACAACCCTTAGCTGTATCTTGGAAAATAATACAAATACACACACAAGCTGTGTTATTGTCAAAAGTCCAAATACAACCCATAGCTGTTTCTTGGAAAATAATACAAATACACCCCCAAGCTGTGCTATTTTCAAAAATACAAATACAACCCTTAGCTGTATCTTGGAAAATAATACAAATACAATCCCAAGCTGTGTTATTTTCAAAAATACAAATACAACCCTTAGCTGTTTCTTCGAAAATAATTCAAATACACCCCCAAGCTGTGTTATTGTCAAAAATACAAATACAACCCTTAGCTGTATCTTGGAAAATAATACAAATACACCCACAAGCTGTGTTATTGTCAAAAATACAAATACAACCTTTAGCTGTACCTTGGAAAATAATACAAATACACCCCCTTCTCTGTTATTGTCAAAAATACAAATACAACACTTAGCTGTATCTTGTAAAATAATTCAAATACACAACAAAGCTGTGTTTTTTCAAAAATACAAATACAACACTTAGCTGTATCTTGGAAAATAATAAAAATACAACCCCAAGCTGTGTTATTTTCAAAAACACAAATACAACCCTTAGCTGTATCTTGGAATATAATACAAATACACCCACATGCTGTGTTATTTTCAAAAATACAAATACAACCCTTAGCTGTATCTCGGAAAATAATACAAATACAACCCCAAGCTGTGTTATTTTCAAAAATACAAATACAACCCTTAGCTGTATCTTGGAAAATGATACAAATACACCCCCTAGATGTGTTATTTTCAAAAATACAAATACAACCCTTAGCTGTATCTTGGAAAATAATACAAATACACCCACAAGCTGTGTTATTTTCAAAAACACAAATACAACCCTTAGCTGCATCTTGGCAAATAATACAAATACACCACCAAGCGGTGTTATTTTCAAAAATACAAATACAACCCATAGCTGTAACTCGGAAAATAATACAAATACACCCCCAAGCTGTGTTATTTTCAAAAATACAAATACAACCCTTAGCTGTATTTTGGAAAATAATTCAATTACACCCCCGGCTTTGTTATTGTCAAAAATACAAATACAACCTTTAGCTTCATCTTGTAAAATAATTCAAATACACCCCCAAGACATGTTGTTTTCAAAAATACAAATACAACCCTTAGGTGTATCTCAGAAAATAATACAAATACACCCCCAAGCTGTGTTATTTTCAAAAATAAAAATACAACCCTTAGCTGTAATTCGGAAAAAAATACAAATACTCTTCCAAGCTGTGTTATTTTCAAAAATACAAATAAAACCGTTAGCTGTATCTCCAAAAATAATACAAATACACCCCCAAGCTGTGTTATTTTCAAAAATACAAATACAACCTTTAGCTGTATATCGGAAAATAATACAAATACACCCCCATGCTGTGTTATTTTCAAAAATACAAAAACAACCCTTAGCTGTATCTCGGAAAATAATACAAATACACCCCCAAGCTGTGTTATTTTCAAAAACACAAATACATCCCTTAGCTGTATCTAGGAATATAATAGAAATACATCCCCAAGCTGTGTTATTTTAAAAAAGACAAATACAACCCTTAGCTGTATCTTGTAAAATAAAACAAATACACTGCCAAGCTGTGTTATTTTCAAAAATACAAATACAACCCTTAGCTGTATCTTGGAAAATAATACAAATACACCCCCAAGCTGTGTTATTTTCAAAAATACAAATACAACCCTGGGCTGTGTCTTTGAAAATAATACAAATACAGCTCCAGGCTGTGTTACTGTCAAAAATACAAATACAACCCTTAGCTGTATCTTGGAAAATAATACAAATACACACCCAAGCTGTGTTAGTGTAAAAAATATAAATACAACCCAAAGATGTATCTTGGAAAATTATACAAATACACCCCAAGCTGTGTTATTTTAAAAAATACAAATACAAACCTTAGCTAAACCTTGGAAAATAATACAAATACACCCACAGGCTTTGTTATTGTCAAAAATACAAATACAACCCTTAGCTGTATCTTGGAAAATAATGCAAATACACACCCAAGCTGTGTTATTTTCAAAAATACAAATACAACCATTAGCTGTATCTTGGAAAATAATACAAATACACCCCGAAGCTGTGTTATTGTCAAAAATATAAATACAACCCTTAGCTGTATCTTGGAAAGTAATTCAAATACACCCCAAAGCTGTGCTATTGTCAAAAATACAAATAGAACCCTTAGCTGTAACTTTGAAAATAATACAAACACACCCACAGGCTGCGTTATTGTCAAAAATACAAACACAACCCATAGCTGTATGTTGGAAAATAATATAAATACACCCCCAGCTTTGTTATTGTCAAAAATACAAATACAACCCTTAGCTGTATCTTGGAAAATAATAAAAATACAACCCCAAGCTGTGTTATTTTCAAAAACACAAATACAACCATTAGCTGTATCGTGGAATATAATACAAAAACACTCCCATGCTGTGTTATTTTCAAAAACACAAATACAACCCTTAGCTGTATCTCGGAAAAAAATACAAATACTCTCCAAAGCTGTGTTATTTTCAAAAATACAAATACAACCCTTAGCTGTATCTCCGAAAATAATACAAATACACCCAAAAGCTGTGTTATTGTCAAAAATACAAATACAACCCTTAGCTGTATCTTGGAAAATAATTCAAATACACCCCCTGCTTTGTTATTGTCAAAAATACAAATACAACCCTTAGCTGTATCTTGTAAAATAATTCAAATACACCCCCAAGCTGTGTTTTTTTGAAAAATACAAATACAACCCTTAGCTGTATCTTGGAAAATAATACAAATACACACCCAGGCTGTGTTATTTTCAAAAACACAAATACATTCCTAAGCTGTATCTTGGAATATAAGACAAATACACCCACAAGCTGTGTTATTTAAAAAAAAACAAATACAACACTTAGGTCTATCTCGGAAAATAATACAAATAGATCCCCAAGCTGTGTTATTTTCAAAAATACAAATAAAAACCTTAGCTGTATCTTGGAAAATAATACAAATAAACCCACAAGCGGTGTTATTTTCAAAAATACAAATACAATCCTTAGCTGTATCTTGGAAAATAATACAAATATACCCCCAAGCTGTGTTATTTTCAAAAACACAAATACAACCCTTACCTGTATCTTGTAAAATAATACAAATACACCCCCAAAATGTGTTATTTTCAAAAATACAAATACAACCCTTAGCTGTATCTAAAAATAATACAAATAAATCCCCAAGCTGTGTTATTGTCAAAAATACAAACACAACCTTTAACTCTATCTTGGAAAATAATATAAATACACCCCCGGCTTTGTTATTGTCAAAAATACAAATACAACCCTAAGCTGTATCTTGTAAAATAATTCAAATACACCCCCAAGCTGTGTTATTTTCAAAAATACAAATACAACACTTAGCTGTATCTTTGGAAAATAATACAAATACACCCCCAAGCTGTGTTATTTGCAAAAACACAAATACAACCCACAGCTGTATCTCGGAAAATAATACAAATACAACCCCAATCTGTGTTATTGTCAAAAATACAAACATAACCCTTACCTGTATATTGGAAAATAATACAAATAAACCACAAAGCTGTGTTATTTTCAAAAATACAAATACAACACTTACCTGTATCTTGGAAAATAATACAAATACACGCCCAAGCTGTGATATTTTCAAAACTACAAATACCACCCTTAGCTGTGTCTTTGAAAATAATACAAACACATCCCCAAAGCTGTGTTATTTTCAAAAATACAAATACAACCCTTATCTGTATCTGGGAAATTAATACAAATACACCCCCAAGCTGTGTTATTTTCAAAAACACAAATAAAACCATTATCTGTATCTTGGAATATAATACAAATACACCACCAAGTTTTTTTATTTTAAAAAAGACAAATACAACCATTAGCTGAATATCGGAAAATAATACAAATACAAACCCAAGCTGTGTTGTTTTCAAAAATACAAATACAACCCTTAGCTGTATTTTGGAAAATAGTACAAATACACCCCCAAGCTGTGTTATTTTCAAAAATATAAATACAATTAATAGCTGTATCTTGGAAAATAATTCAAATACACCCACAAGCTGTGTTATTGTCAAAAATACAAATACAAGCCTTAGCTGTATCTTTTAAAATAATACAAATACACCCACATGCTGTATTATTGTTAAAAATACAAACACAACCCTTAGCTGTATCTTGGGAAATAATATAAATACACCCCCGGCTTTGTTATTGTCATAAATACAAATACAACCCTTAGCTGTATCTTGTAAAATAACTCAAATACACCCCCAAAATGTGTTATTTTAAAAAATACAACTACATCCCTTAGCTGTATCTCGGAAAATAATACAAATACACCCACAAGCTGTGTTATTTTCAAAAATACAAATAAAACCCTTAGCTTTATCTTGGAAAATAATACAAATACACCCACAAGCTGTGTTATTTTCAAAAATAGAAATAAAACCCTAAGCTGTATCTTTGAAAATAATACAAATACACCCACATGCTGTGTTATTATCAAAAATACAAATACAACCCTAAGCTGAATCTTGGAAAATAATACAAATACACCCATGGCTTTGTTATTGTCAAAAATACAAATACAACCCTTAGCTGTATCTTGGAAAATAATACAAATACACCCCCAAGCTGTGATATTTTCAAAACTACAAATACCACCCTTAGCTGTGTCTTTGAAAATAATACAAATACACCCCAAAGCTGTGTTATTTTCAAAAATACAAATACAACCCTTAGCTGTATCTTGGATAATAATACAAATACACCTCCAAGCTGTGTTATTTTCAAAAATACAAATACAAACCTTAGCTGTATCTTGGAAAATAATACAAATACACACCCAACCTTTGTTATTGTCAAAAATACAAATACAACCCTTAGCTGCATCTTGGAAAATGATACAAAAACACCCCCAAGATGCGTTATTTTCTAAAATACAAATACAACCCTAAGCTGTACCTTGGAAAATAATACAAATACACCCCGAAGCTGTGTTATTGTCAAAAATATACATACAACCCTTAGCTGTATCTTAGAAAATAATACAAATACACCCTCAAGCGGAGTTATTGTCAAAAATGAAAATACAACTCTTAGCTGTATCTTGGAAAATAATACAAATACAATCACAAGCTGTGTTATTTTGAAAAATGCAAATACAACCCTTAGCTGTATCTCGGAAAAAAATACAAATACTCTCCCAAGCTGTGTTATTTTCAAAAATACAAATAGAACCCTTAGCTGTATCTCCGAAAATAATACAAATACACCCCCAAGCTGTGTTATTTTAAAAAATACAAATACAACCTTTAGCTGTATCTCGGAAAATAATACAAATACACCCCCAAGCTGTGTTATTTTCAAAAATACAAATAAAACCCTTAGCTGTATCTTGGAAAATACTTCAAATAAAACCCCGGCTTTGTTATTGTCAAAAATACAAATACAACACTTAGCTGTATCTTGTAAAATCATTCAAATACACCACCAAGCTGTGTTTTTTTCAAAAATACAAATGCAACCCTTAGCTGTATCATGGAAAATAAGACAAATACACTCCCAAGCTGTGTTATTTTCAAAAACACAAATACAACCCTTCTCTGTATCTTGGAATATAATACAAATACAACCCCAAGCTGTGTTATTTTTAAAAAGACAAATACAACCCTTAGCTGTATCTCGAAAATAATACAAATACAACCCCAAGCTGTGTTATTTTCAAAAGTACAAATACAACCCTTAGCTGTATCTTGGAAAATAATACAAATACATCCCCAAGCTGCGTTATTTTCAAAAACACCAATACAACCCTTAGCTGTATCTTGTAGAATAATACAAATACACCTACATAATGTGTTGTTTTCAAAAATACAAATACAACCCTTAGCTGTATCTTGGAAAATAATGCAAATACACACCCAAGCTCTGTTATTTTCAAAAACACAAATACAAGCCATAGCTGTATGTTGGAAAATAATACAAATACACACCAAAGCTGTGTTATTTTCAAAACTACAAAAAGAAACCTTAGCTGTGTCTTTGAAAATAATACAAATACACCTCCAAGCTGTGTTATTTTCAAAAATACAAATACAACCCTTAGCTGTATCATGGAAAATAATACAAATACACCCCCAAGCTGTGTTATTGTCAAAAATACAAATACAACCCTTAGCTTTATCTCGGAAAATAATAAAAATACACCCACAAGCTGTGTTATTTTCAAAAATACAAATACAACCCTTAGCTGTATGTTGGAAAATAATACAAATACGCCCCCAACCTGTGTTATTTTCAAAAATACAAATACAACCCTTAGCTGTACCTTGGAAAATAATACAAATACACCCCCAAGATGTGATATTTTCAAAATTACAAATACCACCCTTAGCTGTGTCTTTGAAAATAATACAAATACACCCCTAATCTGTGTTATTTTAAAAAATACAAATACAACCCTTAGCTGTATTTTGGATAATAATACAAATACACCCCCCAGCTGTGTTATTTTCAAAAATACAAATACAACCCTTAGCTGTATGTGGGAAAATAATACAAATACACCAGAAGGTTTGTTGTTGTCAAAAACACAAATACAACCCTTAGCTCTATCTTGGAAAATAATACAAATACACCCCCAAGCTGTGTTATTTTCAAAAATACAAATACAACCCTTAGCTGTATCTTGGAAAATAATACCAATACACCCCCAAGCTGTGTTCTTTTCAAAAGTACAAATACCACCCTTAGCTGTGTCTTTGAAAATAATACAAATACACCCCCTAGCTGTGTTATTTTCAAAATTACAGTTGCAAACATTAGCTCTATCTTGAAAAATAATACAAATACACCCCCAAGCTGTGTTAATTTCCCAAATAGAAATACAACCCTTAGCTGTAAATTGTAAAATAATTCAAGTACACCCCCAAGCTGTGTTATTGTCAAAACTACAAATAGAACCCTAAGCCGGGTCTTTTAAAATAATACAAATACACCCCCAGCTGTTTTACTGTCAAACATACAAATAAAACACTTATCTGTATCTTGGAAAATAATAAAAATACACCCCCAGGCTTTGTTATTATCAAAAATACAAATAAAACCCTTAGCTGTATATTGTAAAATAATACAAATACACACCCAATCTGTGTTATTTTCAAAAATACAAATACAACGATGAGCTGTATCTTGGAAAATAATACAAATACACACCCAAGCTGTGTTATTTTCAAAATTACAAATACCACCCTTAGCTGTGTCTTTGAAAATAATAAAAATACACCCTCAAGCTGTGTTATTGTCAAAAATACAAATACAAATCTTAGCTGTATCATGGAAAATAATACAAATACAATCCCAAGCTGTGTTATTTTCAAAAATATAAATACAACCCTTAGCTGTGTCTTGGAAAATAATTCAAATACACCCCCAAGCTGTGTTATTGTCAAAAATACAAATACAACACTTAGCTGTATCTTAGAAAATAATACAAATACACCCGCAAGCTGTGTTATAGTCAAAAATACAAATACAACCCGTAGCTGTATCTTGGAAAATAATACAAATACACCCCCGGCTTTGTTATTTTCAAAAATACAAATAAAACCCTTAGCTGTAAATCGTAAAATAATTCAAATACACCACCAAGCTGTGTTTTTTTCAAAAATACAAATACTGCCCTTAGCGGTATCTTGAAAAATAATAAAAATACACCCCCAAGCTGTGTAATTTTCAAAAACACAAATACAACCCTTAGCTCTATCTTGCAATAATATACAAATACACCCCCCAGCGGTGTTATTTTCAAAAATACAAATACAACCCTTAGCTGTATCTCGGAAAAAAATACAAACACTCTCCCAAGCTGTGTTATTTTCAAGAATAGAAATACAACCCTTAGCTCTATCTCCGAAAATAATACAAATAAACCCCGAAGCTGTGTTATTTTCAAAAATACAAATACAACCCTTAGCTGTATCTCGGAAAATAATACAAATACACCCCCAAGCTGTGTTATTTTCAAAAATACAAATAAAACCCTTAGCTGTATCTTGGAAAATACTTCAAATACACCCCCGGCTTTGTTATTGTCAAAAATACAAATACAACACTTAGCTGTATCTTGTAAAATAATTCAAATACACCACCAAGCTGTGTTTTTTTGAAAAATACAAATGCAACCCTTAGCTGTATCTTGGAAAATAATACAAATACACACCCAAGCTGTGTTATTTTCAAAAACACAAATAAAACCCTTATCTGAATCTTGGAATACAATACAAATACACCCCCAAGCTGTGTTATTTTTAAAAAGACAAATACAACCCTTAGCTGTATCTCGAAAATAATACAAATACAACCCAAAGCTGTGTTATTTTCAAAAGTACAAATACAACCCTTAGCTGTATCTTGGAACATAATACAAATACACCCCCAAGCTGTGTTATTTTCAAAAATACAAATACAACCCTTAGCTGTATCTTGGAAAATAATACAAATACACCCCCAAGCTGTGTTATTTTCAAAAACACAAATACAACCCTTAGCTGTATCTTGTAAAATAATACAAATACACCTACAAAATGTGTTGTTTTCAAAAATACAAATACAACCCTTAGCTGTATCTTGGAAAATAATGCATATACACTCCCAAGCTGTGTTATTTTCAAAAACACAAATACAATCCTTAGCTGTATCTTGGAAAATAATACAAATACACCCCCAATCTGTGTTATTTTCAAAAACACAAATACAACCGTTAGCTGTATCCTGGAAAATAATACAAATACACACACAAGCTGTGTTATTGTCAAAAATACAAATACAACCCTTAGCTTTATCTCGGAAAATAATACAAATACACCGACAAGCTGTGTTATTTTCAAAAATACAAATACAACCCTTAGCTGTATCTTGGAAAATAATACAAATACGCCCCCAACCTGTGTTATTTTTAAAAATACAAATACAACTCTTAGCTGTATCTTGGAAAATAATACAAATACACCCCCAAGCTCTGATATTTTCAAAACTACAAATACCACCCTTAGCTGTGTCTTTGAAAATAATACAAATACACCCCCAATCTGTGTTATTTTAAAAAATACAAATACAACCCTTAGCTGTATCTTGGATAATAATTCAAATACACCCCACGCTGAGATATTTTCAAAAATACAAATACAACACTTAGCTGTATCCTGGAAAATAATACAAATAACCCCCAAGCTGTGGTATTGTCAAAAATACAAATATAACCCATAGCTTTTTCTTGGAAAATAATACACATATACACCAAAGCTGTGTTAATTTCAAGAATACAAATACAACTCTTAGCTGTATCTTGGAAAATAATACAAATTCACCCCCAAGCTGTGTTATTTTCAAAAATACAAATAAAACCCTTAGCTGTATCTTGGAAAATAATACAAATACACCCCATAGCTGTTTTATTTTCAAAAATACAAATACAACCCTTAGCTCTATCTTGGAAAATAATACAAATACACCACGAAGCTGTGTTATTTTCAAAAATACAAATACAACCCTTAGTTGTATCTTGCAAAATAATTCAAAGACACCCTAAAGCTGTGACATTTTCAAAAATGAAAATACAACACTTAGCTGTATCTCAGAAAATAATACAAATACACCCCCAAGCTCTGTTATTTTCAAAAATACAAATACAACCCTTAGCTGTATCTTGGAAAATAATAAAAATGCACACCCAAGCTGTGTTATTTTCAAAAATACAAATACAACCCATAGCTGTATCTTGGAAAATAATACAAATACACCCCGAAGCTGTGTTATTGTCAAAAATACAATTACAACCCTTAGCTGTATCTTAGAAAATAATACAAATACACCCCCAAACTGTGTTATTTTCAAAAATACAAATACAACCCTTAGCTGTATCTCGGAAAATAATACAAATACACCCCCAAGCTGTGTTATTGTCAAAAATACAAATATAACCCATAGCTTTTTCTTGGAAAATAATACACATATACACCAAAGCTGTGTTAATTTCAAGAATACAAATACAACTCCAAGCTGTATCTTGGAAAATAATACAAATTCACCCTTAAGCTGTGTTATTTTCAAAAATACAAATAAAACCCTTAGCTGTATCTTGAAAAATAATACAAATACACCCCATAGCTGTTTTATTTTCAAAAATACAAATGCAACACTTACCTGTATCTTGGAAAATAATACAAATACACCACGAAGCTGTGTTATTTTCAAAAATACAAATACAACCCTTAGTTTTATCTTGTAAAATAATTCAAAGACACCCCAAAGCTGTGACATTTTCAAAAATGAAAATACAACCATTAGCTGTATCTCAGAAAATAATACAAATACACCCCCAAGCTCTGTTATTTTCAAAAATACAAATACAACCCTTAGCTGTATCTTGGAAAATAATACAAATACACCCCGAAGCTGTGTTATTGTCAAAAATACAAATACAACCCTTAGCTGTACCTTCGAAAATAATACAAATACAATCCCAAGCTGGGTTATTTTCAAAAATACAAATACAACCCTTAGCTGTATCTCGGAAAATAATACAAATACACCCCCAAGCTGTGTTATTGTCAAAAATACAAATAGAACCCTTAGCCGGATCATTGAAAATAATACAAATACACCCCCAGCTGTTTTACTGTCAAACATACAAATACAACCCTTATCTGTATCTTGGAAAATAATAAAAATACACCCCCAGGCTTTGTTATTGTCAAAAATACAAATACAACCCTTAGCTGTATATTGTAAAATAATACAAATACACACCCAAGCTGTGTTATTTTCGAAAACACAAATACAACCCTTAGCTGTATCTTGGAAAATAATACAAATACACCCCCAAGCTGTGTTATTTTCAAAAATGCAAATACAACCATTAGCTGTATCTTGGAAAATAATACAAATACACATCCAAGCTGTGTTATTTTCAAAATTACAAATACCACCCTTAGCTGTGTCTTTGAAAATAATAAATATACACCATCACGCTGTGGTATTGTCAAAAATACAAATACAAATCATAGCTGTATCTTGGAAAATTATACAAATACAATCCCAAGCTCTGTTATTTTCAAAAATACAAATACAACCCTTAGCTGTGTCTTGGAAAATAATTCAAATACACCCCCAAGCTGTGTTATTGTCAAAAATACAAATACAACCCTTAGCTGTATCTTGGAAAATAATGCAAATACACCCCCACCTTTGTTATTGTCAAAAATACAAATAAAACCCTTAGCTGTAAATTGCAAAATAATTCAAATACACCACCAAGCTGTGTTTTTTTCAAAAATACAAATACTACCCTTAGCTGTATCTTGGAAAATAATAAAAATACACCCCCAAGCTGTGTAATTTTCAAAAACACAAATACAACCCTTAGCTCTATCTTGGAATATTATACAAATACACACCCATGCTGTGTTATTTAAAAAAATACAAATTCAACTATTAGCTGTATCTCGGAAAATAATACAAATACAAACCCAAGCTGTGTTATTTTCAAAAATACAAATGCAACCCTTAGCTGTATCTCGGAAAATAATACAAATATACCCCTAAGCTGTGTTATTTTCAAAATACAAATACAACCCATAGCTATATCTCGGAAAATAATATAAATACACACCCAACTATGTTATTTTCAAAAATACAATTACAACCCTTAGCTGTATCTCACAAAATAATACAAATACACCCCCAAGCAGTGTTATTTTCAAAAATACAAATACAACCCTTAGCTGTATCTCCGAAAATAATACAAATAAACCCCAAAGCTGTGTTATTTTCCAAAATACAATTACAACCCTTAGCTGTATCTCAGAATATAATACAAATACACCCCCAAGATGTGTTATTTTCAAAAATACAAATACAACCCTTAGCTGTATCTCGGAAAATAATACAAATACACCCACAAGCTGTGTTATTTTCAAAAATACAAATACAACCCCTAGCTGTATCTAGGAAAATAATACAAATACACCCCCAAGCTGTGTTATTTTCAAAAATACAAATACAACCCTTAGCTGTATCTTGGAAAATAATACAAATACACCCCCAAGCTGTGTTATTTTCAAAATTACGGATACAAACTTTAGCTGTATCTTGAAAAATAATACAAATACACACACAAGCTGTGTTATTTTCCAAAATACAGAAACAACCATTAGCTATATCTTGTAAAATAATACAAATACACCTCCAAGTTGAGTTATTCTAAAAAATACAAATACAACCCCTAGCTCTATCTTGTAAAATAATACAAATACAACCCCAAACTGTGTTATTTTCAAAAATACAAATACAACCCTTAGCTGTATCTTGGAAAATAATACCAATACACCCCCAAGCTGTGTTATTTTCAAAAATACAAATAAAACCCTTAGCTCTATCTTGGAAAATAATACAAATACACCCCGAAGCTGTGTTATTTTCCAAAATAGAAATACAACTCTTAGCTGTATCTTGGAAAATAATACAAATACACCGCCAAGCTGTGTTATTTTCAAAATTACAGAAACAAACCTTAGCTGTATCTTGAAAAATAATACAAATACACCAACAAGCTGTGTTATTTTCCAAAATACAGAAACAGCCATGAGATGTATCTTGTAAAATACAAGTTGAGTTATTCTAAAAAATACTAATAGAACCCTTAGCTCTATCTTGTAAAATAATACAAATACAACCCCAAACTGTGTTATTTTCAAAAATTCAAATACAACCCTTAGCTGTATCTTGGAAAATAATACAAATACACCCCAAAGCTGTATAATTTTCAAAAATACAAATACAACCCTTAGCTGTATCTTGGAAAATAATACAAATACACCACAATGCTGTGTTATTTTCAAAAATACAAATACAACCCATAGCTATATCTCGGAAAATAATATAAATACACCCCCAAGCTATGTTATTTTCAAAAATACAAATACAATCCATAGCTGTATCTCAGAAAATAATACAAATACACACCCAAGCTGTGTTATTTTCAAAAATACAAATACAACCCTTAGCTGTATCTCAGAAAAAAATACAAACACTCTCACAAGCTGTGTTATTTTCAAAAATACAAATACAACCCTTAGCTGTATCTCGGAAAATAATACAAATACGCCCCCAACCTGTGTTATTTTCAAAAATGCAAATACAACCCTTAGCTGTATCTCGGAAAATAATACAAATACACCCCCAAGCTGTGTTATTTTCAAAAATGCAAATACAACCCTTAGCTGTATCTCGGAAAATAATACAAATACACCCACAAGCTGTGTTATTTTCAAAAATACAAATACAACCCTTAGCTGTATGTTGGAAAATAATACAAATACGCCCCCAACCTGTGTTATTTTCAAAAATACAAATACAACCCTTAGCTGTATCTTGGAAAATAATACAAATACACCCCCAAGATGTGATATTTTCAAAATTACAAATACCACCCTTAGCTGTGTCTTTGAAAATAATACAAATACACCCCTAATCTGGGCTATTTTAAAAAATACAAATACAACCCTTAGCTGTATTTTGGATAATAATACAAATACACCCCCTAGCTGTGTTATTTTCAAAAATACAAATACAACCCTTAGCTGTATGTGGGAAAATAATACAAATACACCAGAAGCTTTGTTGTTGTCAAAAACACAAATACAACCCTTAGCTGTATCTTGGAAAATAATACAAATACACCCCCAAGCTGTGTTATTTTGAAAAATACAAATACAACCCTTAGCTGTATCTTGGAAAATCATACAAATACACCACCAAGCTCTGTTGTTTTCAAAATTACAAATACCACCCTTAGCTGTGTCTTTGAAAATAATACAAATACACCCCCAAGCTGTGTTATTTTCAAAAATACAAATACAACCCTTAGCTGTATCTTGAAAATAATACAAATACACCCCACGCTGGGATGTTTACAAAAATGCAAATACAACACTTAGCTGTATCTTGGAAAATAATACAAATACACCCCCAAGCTGTGGTATTGTCAAAAGTACAAATATAACCCATAGCTTTTTCTTGGAAAATAATACACATATACCCCAAAGCTGTGTTAATTTCAAGAATACAAATAGAACCCTTAGCTGTATCATGGAAAGTAATACAAATACAACCCCAAGCTGTGTTATTTTCCAAAATATAAATACAAGCCTTAGCTGTATCTTTGAAAATAATACCAATATACCCCCACTCTGTGTTATTTTCAAAAATACAAATACAACCCTTACTGTATCTTGGAAAATAATACAAATACACCCCCAAGCTATGTTATTTTCAAAATTACAAATACCACCCTTAGCTGTGTCTTTGAAAATAATACAAATACACCCACAAGCTGTGTTACTGTCAAAAATACAAATACAACACTTAGCTGTATCTTGGAAAATAATACAAATACACCCCCGGCTTTGTTATTGTCAAAAATACAAATAAAACCCTTAGCTGTAAATTGTAAAATAATTCAAATACACCACCAAGCTGTGTTTTTTTCAAAAATACAAATACTACCCTTAGCTGTATCTTGGAAAATAATAAAAATACACCCCCAAGCTGTGTAATTTTCAAAAACACAAATGCAACCCTTAGCTCTATCTTGCAATATTATACAAATACACACCCATGCTGTGTTATTTACAAAAATACAAATACAACCATTAGCTGTATCTCGGAAAATAATACAAATACACCACCAAGCTGTGTTATTTTCAAAAATACAAATAAAACCCATAGCTATATCTCGGAAAATAATACAAATACACCCCCCAGTGGTGTTATTTTCAAAAATACAAATAAAACCCTTAGCTGTATCTCGGAAAAAAATAGAAACACTCTCCCAAGCTGTGTTATTTTCAAAAATACAAATACAACACTTAGCTCTATCTCCGAAAATAATACAAATAAACCCTGAAGCTGTGTTATTTTCAAAAATACAAATACAACCTTTAGCTGTATCTCGGAAAATATTACAAATACACCCCCAAGCTGTGTTATTTTCAAAAATACAAATACAACCCTCAGGTGTATCTTGGAAAATAATACAAATACACCCCCAAGCTGTGTTATTTTCAAAATTACAAATACCACCCTTAGCTGTGTCTTTGAAAATAATACAAATACACCCCCAAAATGTGTTATTTTCAAAAATACAAATACAACCCTTAGCTGTATCTTGGAAAATAATACAAATACACCCCACGCTAGATATTTTCAAAAATACAAATACAACACTTAGCTGTATCTTGGAAAATAATACAAATTCACCCCCAAGCTGTGTTATTTTCAAAAATACAAATACAACCCTTAGCTATATCTTGGAAAATAATACAAATACACCCCAAAGCTGTTTTATTTTCAAAAATACAAATACAACCCTTAGCTGTATCTTGGAAAATAATACAAATACACCACAAATCTGTGTTATTTTCAAAAATACAAATACAACCCTTAGTTGTATCTTGTAAAATAATTCAAAGACACCCCAAAACTGTGCCATTTTCAAAAATAAAAATACAACCCTTAGCTCTATCTCAGAAAATAATACAAATACACCCCCAAGCTCTGTTATTTTCAAAAATACAAATACAACCCATAGCTGTGTCTTGGAAAATAATAAAAATACACCCCCAAGCTGTGTTATTTTCAAAAATACAAATACAACCCTTAGCTGTATCTTGGAAAATAATACAAATACACCCTGAAGCTGTGTTATTGTCAAAAATACAAATACAACCCTTAGCTGTATCTTAGAAAATAATACAAATACACCCCCAAGCTGTGTTATTTTCAAAAATACAAATACAACCGTTAGCTGTATCTCGGAAAATAATACAAATACAACCCCAAGCTGTGTTATTGTCAAAAATACAAATAGAACCCTTAGCCGGATCTTTGAAAATAATACAAATACACCCCCAGCTGTTTTACTGTCAAACATAGAAATACAACCCTTATCTGTATTTTGGAAAATAATAAAAATACACCCCCAGGCTTTGTTATTGTCAAAAATACAAATACATCCCTTAGCTGTATATTGTAAAATAATACAAATACACACCCAATCTGTGTTATTTTCAAAAATACAAATACAACGATTAGCTGTATCTTGGAAAATAATGCAAATACACCCCCAAGCTGTGTTATTTTCGAAAACACAATACAACCATTAGTTGTATCTTGGAAAATAATACAAATACACCCCCAAGCTGTGTTATTTTAAAAAATGCAAATACAACCATTAGCTGTATCTCGGAAAATAATACAAATACACATCCAAGCTGTGTTATTTTCAAAATTACAAATACCACCCTTAGCTGTGTCCTTGAAAATAATAAAAATACACCATCACGCTGTGTTATTGTCAAAAATACAAATACAAATCATAGCTGTATCTTGGAAAATTATACAAATACAATCCCAAGCTCTGTTATTTTCAAAAATACAAATACAACCATTAGCTGTGTCTTGGAAAATAATTCAAATACACCCCCAAGCTGTGTTATTGTCAAAAATACAAATACAACACTTAGCTGTATCTTGGAAAATAATACAAATACACCCCCGGCTTTGTTATTGTCAAAAATACAAATAAAACCCTTAGCTGTAAATTGTAAAATAATTCAAATACACCAACAAGCTGTGTTTTTTTCAAAAATACAAATACTACCCTTAGCTGTATCTTGGAAAATAATAAAAATACACACCCAAGCTGTGTAATTTTCAAAAACACAAATACAACCCTTAGCTCTATCTTGGAATAGTATACAAATACACACCCATGCTGTGTTATTTACAAAAATACAAATACAACTATAAGCTGTATCTCGGAAAATAATACAAATACAACCCCAAGCTGTGGTATTTTCAAAAATACAAGTACAACCCTTAGCTGTATCTCGGAAAATAATACAAATATACCCCTAAGCTGTGTTAGTTTCAAAATACAAATACAACCCATAGCTATATCTCGGATGATAATATAAATACACCCCCAACTATGTTATTTTCAAAAATACAATTACAACCCTTAGCTGTATCTCAGAAAATAATACAAATACACCCACAAGCAGTGTTATTTTCAAAAATACAAATACAACCTTTAGCTGTATCTCGGAAAAAAACACAAACACTCTCCCAAGCTGTGTTATTTTCAAAAATACAAATACAACCCTTAGCTGTATCTCCGAAAATAATACAAATAAACCCCGAAGCTGTGTTATTTTCAAAAATACAAATACAACCCTTAGCAGTATCTCAGAATATAATACAAATACACCCCCAAGCTGTGTTATTTTCAAAAATACAAATACAACCCTTAGCTGTATCTCGGAAAATAATACAAATACACCCACAAGCTGTGTTATTTTCAAAAATACAAATACAACCCGTAGCTGTATCTCAGAAAATAATACAAATACACCCACAAGCTGTGTTATTTTCAAAAATACAAATACAACCCTTAGCTGTATCTTGGAAAATAATACAAATACACGACCAAGCTGTGTTATTTTCAAAAATACAAATACCACCCTCAGCTGTGTCATTGAAAATAATACAAATACACCCCCAAGTTGTGTTATTTTCAAAAATACAAATACAACCCTTAGCTGTATCTTGGAAAATAATACAAATACACCCCACGCTGTGATATTTTCAAAAATACAAATACAACACCTTGCTGTATCTTGGAAAATAATACAAATACACCCCCAATCTGTGGTATTGTCAAAAATACAAATACCACCCTCAGCTTTGTCTTTGAAAATAATACAAATACACCCCCAAGCTGTCTTATTTTCAAAAATACAGATACAACCCTCAGCTGTATCTTGGAAAATAATACAAATACACCCCAAGCTGTGATATTTTCAAAAATACAAATACAAAACTTAGCTGTATCTTGGAAAATAATACAAATACACCCCCAAGCTGTGGTATTGTCAAAAATACAAATATAACACAGAGCTTTTTCTCGGAAAATAATACAAATATACCCCAAAGCTGTGTTAATTTCAAGAATACAAATACAACCCTTAGCTGTATCTTGGAAAATAATACAAATACACCCCCAAGCTGTGTTATTTTCCAAAATATAAATACAACCCTTAGCTGTATCTTGGAAAATAATACCAATACAGCCCCAAGCTATGTTATTTTCATAAATACAAATACAACCCTTAGCTGTAACTTGGAAAATAATACAAATACACCCCCAAGCTGTGTTATTTTCAAAAATAAAAATACAACCCTTAGATGTATCTTGGAAAATAATACAAATACACCCCCAATCTGTGTTATTTTCAAAATTACAGATACAAACCATAGCTGTATCCTGAAAAATAATACAAACACACCCACAAGCTGTGTTATTTTCCAAAATACAGAAACAACCATTAGCTGTATCTTGTAAAATAATAAAAAAGCACCCCCAAGTTGAGTTATTCTAAAAAATACAAAAAAACCCTTAGCTCGATCTTGTAAAATAATACAAATACAACAACAAACAGTGTTATTTTCAAAAATAGAAATACCACCCTTAGGTGTATCTTGGAAAATAATACAAATACACCCTCAAGCTGTGTTATTATCAAAAATACAAATACAAACCTTACCTGTATCTTGGAAAATAATACAAATACACCCCCCAGCTGTGTTATTTTCAAAAATACAAATGCAACCCTTAGCTGTATCTTGGAAGATAATACAAATACACCCAAAGCTGTGTTATTTTCAAAAATACAAATACAACCCTTAGCTGTATCTCGGAAAATAATACAAATACACCCCCAAGCTGTGTTATTTTCAAAAATACAAATACAACCCTTAGCTGAATCTTGGAAAATAATACAAATACCCAACCAAGCTCTGTTATTTTCAAAAATACAAATACAACCCTTAGCTGTATCTTGGAAAATAATACAAATACACCCCGAAGCTGTGTTATTTTCAAAATTACAAATACAACCCTTAGCTGTGTCTCTGAAAATAATACAAATACACCCCAAAGCTGTGTTATTTTAAAAAATATAAATACAACCCTTAGCTGTATCTTGGAAAATAATACAAATACACCCCACGCTGTGATATTTTCAAAAATACAAATTCAACACTTAGCTGTATCTTGGAAAATAATACAAATACACCCCCAAGCTGTGGTATTGTGAAAAATACAAATATAACCCATAGCTTTTTATTGGAAAATAATACACAAATACCCCAAAGCTGTGTTAATTTCAAGAATACAAATACAACCCTAAGCTGTATCTTGGAAAATAATACAAATACACCCCCAAGCTGTGTTATTTTCCAAAATATTAATACAACCCTTAGCTGTATCTTTGAAAATAATACCAATACACCCCCAAGCTATGTTATTTTCAGAAATACAAATACAACCCTTAGCTCTATCTTGGAAAATAAAACAAATACACCCCTAAACTGTGTTATTTTCCAAAATAGAAATACAACTCTTAGCTGTATCTTGGAAAATAATACAAATACACCACAAAGCTGTGTTATTTTCAAAAATACAAATACAACCCTTAGCTGTATCTTGGAAAATAATTCAAAGACACCCCAAAGCTGTGTCATTTTCAAAAATAAAAATACAACCCTTAGCTGTATCTCAGAAAATAATACAAATATACCCCAAAGCTGTGTTATTTTCAAAAATACAAATAAAACCCTTAGCTGTATCTTGGAAAATATTAAAAATACACCCCCAAGCTGTGTTATTTTCCAAAATATAAATACAACCCTTAGCTCTATCTTGGAAAATAATACCAATACACCCCCAAGCTATGTTATTTTCAAAAATACAAATACAACCCTTAGCTCTATCTTGGAAAATAATACAAATACACCCCGAAGCTGTGTTATTTTCCAAAATAGAAATACAACTCTTAGCTGTATCTTGGAAAATAATACAAATACACCGCCAAGCTGTGTTATTTTCAAAATTACAGAAACAAACCTTAGCTGTATCTTGAAAAATAATACAAATACACCAACAAGCTGTGTCATTTTCCAAAATACAGAAACAACCATGAGATGTATCTTGTAAAATACAAGTTGAGTTATTCTAAAAAATACTAATATAACCCTTAGCTCTATCTTGTAAAATAATACAAATACAACCCCAAACTGTGTTATTTTCAAAAATTCAAATACAACCCTTAGCTGTATCTTGGAAAATAATACAAATACACCCCAAAGATGTATAATTTTCAAAAACAAAAATACAACCCTTAGCTGTAACTTGGAAAATAATACAAATACACCCCAAAGCTGTTTTATTTTCAAAAATACAAATACAACCCATAGCTATATCTCGGAAAATAATATAAATACACCCCCAAGATATGTTATTTTCAAAAATACAAATACAATCCATAGCTGTATCTCAGAAAATAATACAAATACACCCCCAAGCAGTGTTATTTTCAAAAATAAAAATACAACCCTTAGCTGTATCTCAGAAAAAAATACAAACACTCTCCCAAGCTGTGTTATTTTCAAAAATACAAATACAACCCTTAGCTGTAACTCGGAAAATAATACAAATACACCCCCAAGCTGTGTTATTTTCAAAAATGCAAATACAACCCTTAGCTGTATCTCGGAAAATAATACAAATACACCCCCAAGCTGTGTTATTTTCAAAAATGCAAATACAACCCTTAGCTGTATCTCGGAAAATAATACAAATACACCCACAAGTGTGTTATTTTCAAAAATACAAATACAACCCTTAGCTGTATGTTGGAAAATAATACAAATACGCCCCCAACCTGTGTTATTTTCAAAAATACAAATACAACCCTTAGCTGTATCTTGGAAAATAATACAAATACACCCCAAAGATGTGATTTTTTCAAAATTACAATTACCACCCTTAGCTGTGTCTTTGAAAATAATACAAATACACCCCTAATCTGGGCTATTTTAAAAAATACAAACACAACCCTTAGCTGTATTTTGGATAATAATACAAATACACCCCCTAGCTGTGTTATTTTCAAAAATACAAATACAACCCTTAGCTGTATGTGGGAAAATAATACAAATACACCAGAAGCTTTGTTGTTGTCAAAAACACAAATACAACCCTTAGCTGTATCTTGGAAAATAATACAAATACACCCCCAATCTGTGTTATTTTCAAAAATACAAATACAACCGTTAGCTGTATCTTGGAAAATAATACAAATACACCAAAAAGCTGTGTTATTTTCAAAATTACAAATACCACCCTTAGCTGTGTCTTTGAAAATAATACAAGTACACCCCCAAGCTGTGTTATTTTCAAAAATACAAATTACAACCCTTAGCTGTATCTTGAAAATAATACAAATACACCCCACGCTGGGATGTTTTCAAAAATGCAAATACAACACTTAGCTGTATCTTGGAAAATAATACAAATACACCCCCAAGCTGTGGTATTGTCAAAAGTACAAATATAACCCATAGCTTTTTCTTGGAAAATAATACACATATACCCCAAAGCTGTGTTAATTTCAAGAATACAAATAGAACCCTTAGCTGTATCATGGAAAGTAATACAAGTAAAACCCCAAGCTGTGTAATTTTCCAAAATATAAATACAAGCCTTAGCTGTATCTTTGAAAATAATACCAATATACCCCCACGCTGTGTTATTTTCAAAAATACAAATACAACCCTTAGCTGTATCTTGGAAAATAATACAAATACACCCCCAAGCTGTGTTATTTTCAAAATTACAAATACCACCCTTAGCTGTGTCTTTGAAAATAATAAAAATACACCCTCAAGCTGTGTTATTGTCAAAAATACAAATACAAATCTTAGCTGTATCATAGAAAATAATACAAATACAATCCCAAGCTGTGTTATTTTCAAAAATATAAATACAACCCTTAGCTGTGTCTTGGAAAATAATTCAAATACACCCCCAAGCTGTGTTATTTTCAAAAATACAAATACAACACTAAGCTGTATCTTAGAAAATAATACAAATACACCCACAAGCTGTGTTACTGTCAAAAATACAAATACAACACTTAGCTGTATCTTGGAAAATAATACAAATACACCCCCGGCTTTGTTATTGTCAAAAATACAAATAAAACCCTTAGCTGTAAATTGTAAAATAATTCAAATACACCACCAAGCTGTGTTTTTTTCAAAAATACAAATACTACCCTTAGCTGTATCTTGGAAAATAATAAAAATACACCCCCAAGCTGTGTAATTTTCAAAAACACAAATGCAACCCTTAGCTCTATTTTGCAATATTATACAAATACACACCCATGCTGTGTTATTTACAAAAATACAAATACAACCATTAGCTGTATCTCGGAAAATAATAAAAAATACACCCCAAGCTGTGTTATTTTCAAAAATACAAATACAACCCATAGCTATATCTCGGAAAATAATATAAATACACACCCAAGCTATGTTATTTTCAAAAATACAATTACAACACTTAGCTGTAATTCAGAAAATAATACAAATACACCCCCCAGCGGTGTTATTTTCAAAAATACAATTAAAACCCTTAGCTGTATCTCGGAAAAAAATACAAACACTCTCCCAAGCTGTGTTATTTTCAAAAATACAAATACAACCCTTAGCTCTATCTCCGAAAATAATACAAATAAACCCTGAAGCTGTGTTATTTTCAAAAATACAAATACAACCTTTAGCTGTATCTCGGAAAATAATACAAATACACCCCCAAGCTGTGTTATTTTCAAAAATAAAAATACAACCCTTAGCTGTATCTTGGAAAATACTTCAAATACACCCCCGGCTTTGTTATTGTCAAAAATACAAATACAACACTTAGCTGTAACTTGTAAAATAATTCAAATACACTACCAAGCTGTGTTTTTTTGAAAAATACAAATGCAACCCTTAGCTGTACCTTGGAAAATAATACAAATACACCCCCAAGCTGTGTTATTTTCAAAAACACAAATAAAACTCTTATCTGAATCTTGGAATATAATACAAATACACCCCCAAACTGTGTTATTTTTAAAAAGACAAATACAACCCTTAGCTGTATCTCGAAAATAATACAAATACAACCCCAAGCTGTGTTATTTTCGAAAGTACAAATACAACCCTTAGCTGTATCTTGGAAAATAATAAAAATACACCCCCAAGCTGTGTTATTTTCAAAAATTCAAATACAACCCTTAGCTGTATCTTGGAAAATAATAGAAATACACCCCCAAGCCGTGTTATTTTCAAAAACACAAATACAACCCTTAGCTGTATCTTGTAAAATAATACAAATACACCTACAAAATGTGTTGTTTTCAAAAAAACAAATACAACCCTTAGCTGTATCTTGGAAAGTAATGCATATACACTCCAAAGCTGTGTTATTTTCAAAAACACAAATACAAACCATAGCTGTATGTTGGAAAATAATACAAATACACAACAAAGCTGTGTTATTTTCAAAACTACAAATACTACCCTTAGCTGTATCTTGGAAAATAATACAAATACACCCCCAAGCTGTGTTATTGTCAAAAATACAAATACAACCCTTAGCTGTATCTTGGAAAATAATACAAATACACCCCCAAGCTCTGATATTTTCAAAACTACAAATACCACCCTTAGCTGTGTCTTTGAAAATAATACAAATACACCCCCAATCTGTGTTATTTTAAAAAATACAAATACAACCCTTATCTGTATCTTGGATAATAATACAAATACACCCCCAAGCTGTGTTATTTTCAAAAATACAAATACAACCCTTAGCTGTATCTTGGAAAATCATACAAATACACCCCCAAGCTTTGTTATTGTCAAAAATACAAATAAAACCCTTAGCTGTATCTTGGAAAATAATACGAATACACCCCCAAGCTGTGTTATTTTCAAAAATACAAATACAATCCTTAGCTGTATCTCGGAAAAAAATACAAACACTCTCACAAGCTGTGTTATTTTCAAAATTACAAATACCACCCTTAGCTGTGTCTTTGAAAATAATACAAATACACCCCGAAGCTCTGTTATTTTGAAAAATACAAATAAAACCCTTAGCTGTATCTCGGAAAATAATACAAATACACCCCCAAGCTGTGTTATTTTCAAAAATACAAATACAACCCTTAGCTGTATCTCGAAAAATAATACAAATACACCCCCAAGCTGTGTTATTTTCAAAAATACAAATACAACCCTTAGCTTTATCTTGGAAAATAATACCAATACAGCCCCAAGCTGTGTTATTTTCAAAATTACAAATACCACCCTCAGCTTTGTCTTTGAAAATAATACAAATACACCCGGAAGCTGTCTTATTTTCAAAAATACAAATACAACCCTTAGCTGTATCTTGGAAAATAATACAAATACAATCCCAAGCTGTGATATTTTCAAAAATACAAATACAACACTGAGCTGTATCTTGGAAAATAATACAAATACAACCCCAAGCTGTGGTATTGTCAAAAATACAAATATAACACAGAGCTTTTTGTCAGAAAATAATACAAATATACCCCAAAGCTGTGTTAATTTCAAGAATACAAATACAACCCTTAGCTGTATCTTGGAAAATAATACAAATACACCCCCAAGCTGTGTTATTTTCCAAAATATAAATACAACCCTTAGCTGTATCTTGGAAAATAATACCAATACAGCCCCAAGCTATGTTATTTTCATAAATACAAATACAACCCTTAGCTCTATCTTGGAAAATAATACAAATACACCCCCAAGCTGTGTTATTTTCCAAAATAAATATACAACCCTTAGATGTATCTTGGAAAATAATACAATTACACCCCCAATCTGTGTTATTTTCAAAATTACAGATACAAACCTTAGCTGTATCTTGACAAATAATACAAACACACCCACAAGCTGTGTTATTTTCCAAAATACAGAAACAACCATTAGCTGTATCTTGTAAAATAATAAAAAAAACCCCAAGTTGAGTTATTCTAAAAAATACAAAAAAACCCTTAGCTCGATCTTATAAAATAATAAAAATACAACCCCAAACTGTGTTATTTTCAAAAATACAAATACCACCCTTAGGTGTATCTTGGAAAATAATACAAATACACCCTCAAGCTGTGTTATTTTAAAAAATACAAATACAACCCTAAGCTGTATCTTGGAAAATAATACAAATACACCACCAAGCTGTGTTATATTCAAAAATACAAATACAACCCTTAGCTGTATCTTGGAAAATTATACAAATACACCCCCAAACTGTGTTATTTTCAAAATTACAAATACCACCCTCAGCTGTGTCTTTGAAAATAATACAAATACACCCCCAAGCTGTGTTATTTTCAAAAATACAAATACAACCCTTAGCTGTATCTTGGAAAATAATACAAATACACCCCCAAGATGTGGTAATGTCAAAAATACAAATATAACCCAGAGCTTTTTCTCGGAAAATAATACAAATATACCCCAAACCTGTGTTAATTTCAAGAATACAAATACAACACTTAGGTTTATCTTGGAAAATAATACAAATACACCCCCAAGCTGTGTTATTTTCAAAAATACAAATACAACCCTTAGCCGTATCTGCGAAAATAATACAAATAAACCCCGAAGCTGTGTTATTTTCAAAAAATACAAATACAACCCTTAGCTGTATCTCGGAAAGTAATACAAATACACCCACAATCTGTGTTATTTTCAAAAATACAAATACAACCCTTAGGTGTATCTCGGAAAAAAATACAAATACACCCCGAAGCTGAGTTATTTTCAAAAATACAAATACAACACTTAGCTGTATCTTGGAAAATAATACAAATACACCCCCAAGCCGTGTTATTTAAAAAATTACAAATACCACCCTCAGCTATGTCTTTGAAAATAATACAAATACACCCCCAAGTTGTGTTATTTTCAAAAATACAAATACAACCCTTAGCTGTATCTTGGAAAATAATTCAAATACACCCCCAAGCTGTGTTATTGTCAAAAATACAAATACAACCGTTAGCTGTATGTTAGAAAATAATACAAATACACCCACAAGCTGTGTTATTGTCAAAAATACATATAAAACACTGAGCTGTATCTTGGAAAATAATAAAAATACACCCCCGGCTTTGTTATTGTCAAAAATACAAATAAAACCCTTAGCTGTAATTTGTAAAATAATTCAAATACACCACCAAGCTGTGTTTTTTTCAAAAATACAAATACTACCCTTAGCTGTATCTTGGAAAATAATTCAAATACACCCCCAAGCTGTGTTATTTTCAAAATACAAATTCAACCCTTAGCTCTATCTTGGAAAATAATACAAATACACCGCCAAGCTGCGTTATTTGCAAAAATACAAATACAACCCTTAGCTGTATCTTGGAATATAATAGAAATAAACCCCCAAGCTGTGTTATTTTCAAAATACAAATAAAACCCTTAGCTGTATCTTGGAAAATAATACAAATACACCCCCAAGCTGTGTTATTTTCCAAAATATAAATACAACCCTTAGCTGTATCTTGGAAAATAATACCAATACAGCCCCAAGCTATGTTATTTTCATAAATACAAATACAAACCTTAGCTCTATCTTGGAAAATAATACAAATACACCCCCAAGCTGTGTTATTTTCCAAAATAGAAATACAATTCTTAGCTGTATCTTGGAGAATAATACAAATACACCCCCAAGCTGTGTTATTTTCAAAAATAAAAATACAACCCTTAGATGTATCTTGGAAAATAATACAAATACACCCCCAATCTGTGTTATTTTCAAAATTACAGATACAACCCTTAGCTCTACCTTGAAAAGTAATATAAATTCACCCACAAGCTGTGTTATTTTCCAAAATACAAGTACAACCTTTAGTTGTATCTTGGAAAAAAACACAAATACACCCCAGGCTGTGTTATTTTCAAAAATACCAATAAAACCCTTAGCTGTATCTTCCAAAATAATACAAATACAACCCCAAGCTGTGTTATTTTCAAAAATAAAAATACAACCCATAGCTGTATCTTGGAAAATAAAACAAATACACACCTCCGAAGCTGTGTTATTTTCAAAAATACAAATACAACCCTTAGCTGTATATTGGAAAATAATACAAATACACCCACAAGCTGTGTTATTTTCAAAAATATAAAGAGAAACCTTAGCTGTATCTTGGAATATAATACAAATACAACCCCAAGTTGTGTTATTTCCCAAAATACAAATACAACCCTAAGGTTTATCTTGGATAATAATACAAATACACCTACAAGCTGTGTTATTTTCAAAAATACAAATACAAACCTCAGCTGTATCTTGGAAAATAATTAAAATACACACCCAAGCTGTGATATTCACAAAAACTCAAATACAACCCTTAGCTGCATCTTGGAAAATAATACAAATACACCCCCAAGCTGTGTTATTTTCAAAATTACAGATACAAACCTTAGCTGTATCTTGAAAAATAATAGAAACACACCCTCAAGCTGTGTTATTTTCCAAAATGCAGAAACAACAATTAGCTGGATCTTGTAAAATAATACAAAAACACCCCCAAGTTGAGTTATTCTAAAAAATACAAAATAACCCTTAGCTCTATCGTGTAAAATAATACAAATACCACCCCAAACTGTGTTATTTTCAAAATACAAATACAACCCTTAGCTGTATCTCGGAAAATAATACAAATACACCCCCAAGCTGCGTTATTTTCAAAAATACAATTACAACCCTTAGCTGTATCTTGGAAAATAATACAAATACACCCCCAAGCTGCGTTATTTTCAAAAATACAAATACAACCCTTAGCTGTATCTCGGAAAATAATACAAATACACCCCCAAGCTGTGTTATTTTCAAAAGTACAAATACAACCCTTAGCTGTATCTTGGAAAATAATACAAATACACCACCAAGCTGTGTTATTTTCAAGAATACAAATACAAGCGTTAGCTGTATCTGGGAAAATAATACAAATACACCCCCAAACTGTGTTATTTTTAAAATTACTAATACCACCCTCAGCTGTGTCTTTGAAAATAATACAAATACACCCCCAAGCTGTGTTATTTTCAAAATACAAATACAATCCTTAGCTGTATCTTGGAAAATAATACAAATACACCACACGCTGTGATATTTCCGAAAATACAAATAAAACACTTAGCTGTATCTTGGAAAATAATACAAATACACCCTCAAGCTGTTTTATTATCAAAAATACAAATACAAACGTTACCTGTATCTTGGAAAATAATTCAGGTACACCCCCAGGCTTTGTTATTGTCAAAAATACAAATACAACCCTTAGCTGTATCTTGGAAAATAATAAAAATACACCCCCAAGCTGTGTTATTTTCAAAAATACAAATACAACCTTTAGCTGTATCTTGGAAAATAATACAAATACACCCTCAGGTGTTTTACTGTCAAACATACAAATACAACCCTTATCTGTATCTTGGAAAATAATAAAAATACACCCCAAGGCTTTGTTATTGTCAAAAATACAAATATAACCCTTAACTGTATATTGTAAAATAATACAAATACACACGCAATCTGTGTTATTTTCAAAAATACAAATACAACGATTAGCTGTATCTTGGAAAATAATGCAAATACACCCCCAAGCTGTGTTATTTTCGAAAACACAAATACAACCATTAGTTGTATCTCGGAAAATAATACAAATACAGCCCCAAGCTGTGTTATTTTCAAAAATGCAAATACAACCCTTAGCTGTATCTCGGAAAATAATATAAATAAACCCACAAGCTGTGTTATTTTCAAAAATACAAATACAACCCTTAGCTGTATCTTGGAAAATAATACAAATACACCACCAAGCTGTGTTATTTTCAAAAATACAAATACAACCCTTAGCTGTATCTTGGAAAATAATACAAATACACCCCGAAGCTGTGTTATTTTCAAAATTACAAATACAACCCTTAGCTGTGTCTTTGAAAATAATACAAATACACACCCAAGCTGTGTTATTTTAAAAAATACAAATACAACCCTTAGCTGTATCTTGGAAAATAATACACAAATACCCGAAAGCTGTGTTAATTTCAAGAATACAAATACAACCCTAAGCTGTATCTTGGAAAGTAATACAAATACACCCCCAAGCTGTGTTATTTTCAAAAATATAAATACAACCCTTAGCTGTATCTTTGAAAATAATACCAATACACCCCCAAGCTATGTTATTTTCAGAAATACAAACACAACCCTTAGCTCTATCTTGGAAAATAAAACAAATACACCCCCAAACTGTGTTATTTTCCAAAATAGAAATACAAATCTTAGCTGTGTCTTGGAAAATAATAAAAATACACCCCCAAGCTGTGTTATTTTCAAAATTACAGATGCAAACCTTAGCTGTATCTTGAAAAATAATACAAATACACCCACAAGCTGTGTTATTTTATAAAATACAGAAACAACCATTAGCTGTATCTTGTAAAATAATAAAAATAGAACACCAAGTTGAGTTATTCTAAAAAATACAAATACAACACTTAGCTCTATCTTGTAAAATAATACAAATACAACCACAAACTGTGTTATTTTCAAAAATACAAATACAACCCTTAGCTGTATCTTGGAAAATAATACCAATACACCCCCAAGCTATGTTATTTTCAAAAATACAAATACAACCCTTAGCTCTATCTTGGAAAATAATGCAAATACACCCCCAAGCTGTGTTATTTTCGAAAACACAATACAACCCTTAGCTGTATCTTGGAAAATAATACAAATACACCCCCAAGCTGTGTTATTTTCAAAAATGCAAATACAACCATTAGCTGTATCTTGGAAAATAATACAAATACACATCCAAGCTGTGTTATTTTCAAAATTACAAATACCACCCTTAGCTGTGTCTTTGAAAATAATAAAAATACACCATCACGCTGTGTTATTGTCAGAAATACAAATGCAAATCATAGCTGTATCTTGGAAAATTATACAAATACAATCCCAAGCTGTGTTATTTTCAAAAATATAAATACAACCCTTAGCTGTGTCTTGGAAAATAATTCAAATACACCCCCAAGCTATGTTATTTTCAAAATTACAAATACAACACTTTGCTGTATCTTAGAAAATAATACAAATACACCCACAAGCTGTGTTATTGTCAAAAATACAAATACAACCCTTAGCTGTATCTTGGAAAATAATACAAATACACCCCCAGCTTTGTTATTGTCAAAAATACAAATAAAATCCTTAGCTGTAAATTGTAAAATAATTCAAATACACCACCAAGCTGTGTTTTTTTCAAAAATACAAATACTACCCTTAGCTGGATCTTGGAAAATAATAAAAATACACCCCCAAGCTGTGTAATTTTCAAAAACACAAATACAACCCTTAGCTCTATCTTGGAATATTATACAAATACACACCCATGCTGTGTTATTTACAAAAATACAAATAAACTATTAGCTGTATCTCGGAAAATAATACAAATACAACCCTAAGCTGTGTTATTTTCAAAAATACAAATACAACCCTTAGCTGTATCTCGGAAAATAATACAAATACACCCCCAAGCAGTGTTATTTTCAAAAATACAAATACAACCCTTAGCTGTATCTCGGAAAAAAATACAAACACTCTCACAAGCTGTGTTATTTTCAAAAATACAAAAACAAGCCTTAGCTGTATCTCCGAAAATAATACAAATAAACCCCGAAGCTCTGTTATTTTGAAAAATACAAATAAAACCCTTAGCTGTATCTCGGAAAATAATACAAATACACCCCCAAGCTGTGTTATTTTCAAAAATACAAATACAACCCTTAGCTGTATCTCGGAAAATAATACAAATACACCCCCAAGCTGTGTTATTTTCAAAATTACAAATACCACCCTCAGCTTTGTCTTTGAAAATAATACAAATACACCCCCAAGCTGTCTTATTTTCAAAAATACAAATAGAACCCTTAGCTGTATCTTGGAAAATCATACAAATACACCACAAGCTGTGATATTTTCAAAAATACAAATACAACACTTAGCTGTATCTTGGAAAATAATACAAATACACCCCCAAGCTGTGGTATTGTCAAAAATACAAATATAACACAGAGCTTTTTCTCGGAAAATAATACAAATATACCCCAAAGCTGTGTTAATTTCAAGAATACAAATACAACCGTTAGCTGTATCTTGGAAAATAATACAAATACACCCCCAAGCTGTGTTATTTTCCAAAATATAAATAAAACCTTAGCTGTATCTTGGAAAATAATACCAATACAGCCCCAAGCTATGTTATTTTCATAAATACAAATACAACCCTTAGCTCTATCTTGGAAAATAATACAAATACACCCCCAAGCTGTGTTATTTTCCAAAATAGAAATACAATTCTTAGCTGTATCTTGGAGAATAATACAAATACACACCCAAGCTATGTTATTTTCAAAAATAAAAATACAACCCTTAGATGTATCTTGGAAAATAATACAAATACACCCCCAATCTGTGTTATTTTCAAAATTACAGATACAAACCTTAGCTGTATCTTGAAAAATAATACAAACACACCCACAAGCTGTGTTATTTTCTAAAATACAGAAACAACCATTAGCTGTATCTTGTAAAATAATACAAAAACACGCCCAAGTTGAGTTATTCTAAAAAATACAAAAAAACCCTTAGCTCTATCTTGTAGAATAATACAAATACAACCCCAAACTGTGTTATTTTCAAAAATACAAATACCACCCTTAGGTGTATCTTGGAAAATAATACAAATACACCCTCAAGCTGTGTTATTATCAAAAATACAAATACAAACCTTACCTGTATCTTGGAAAATAATTCAAGTACACACCCAGGCTTTGTTATTGTCAAAAATACAAATACAACCCTTAGCTGTATCTTGTAAAATAATACAAATACACCCCCAAGCTGTGTTATTTTCAAAAATACAAATAAAACCCTTAGCTGTATCTTGGAAAATAATACAAATACACCCCAAAGCTGTGTTATTTTCAAAAATACAAATACAACCCTTAGCTGTATCTCAAAAAATAATACAAATACACCCCCAAGCTGTGTTATTTTCAAAAATACAAATACAACCCTTAGCTGTATCTCGGAAAATAATACAAATACACCCCCAAGGTCCGTTATCTTCAAAAATACAAATACAACCCTTAGCTGTATCTCGGAAAATAATACAAATACACCCCCAAGCTGTGTTATTTTCAAAAATACAAATACAACCCTAAGCTGTACCTTGGAAAATAATACAAATACACCACCAAGCTGTGTTATATTCAAAAATACAAATACAACCCTTAGCTGTATCTTGGAAAATAATACAAATACACCCCCAATCTGTGTTATTTTCAAAATTACAAATACCACCCTCATCTGTGTCTTTGAAAATAATACAAATACACCCCCAAGCTGTGTTATTTTCAAAAATACAAATACAACCTTAGCTGTATCTTGGAAAATAATACAAATACACCCCCACGCTGTGATATTTTCAAAAATACAAATACAACACTTAGCTGTATCTTGGAAAATAATACAAATACACCCCCAAGCTGTGGTATTGTCAAAAATACAAATATAACCCAGAGTTTTTTCTCATAAAATAATACAAATATACCCCAAACCTGTGTTAATTTCAAGAATACAAATACAACACTTAGCTGTATCTTGGAAAATAATACAAATACACCCCCAAGCTGTGTTATTTTCAAAAATACAAATACAACCCATAGATGTATCTTGGAAAATAATACAGATACCCACCCCCCATGCTGTGTTCTTTTCAAAAATACAAATACAACGCTTACCTGTATATTGGAAAATAATACAAATACACCCACAAGCTGTGTTATTTTCAAAAATACAAATAGAAACCATAGGTGTATTTTGGAAAATAATTCAAATACACACCCAAGCTGTGTTATTCTCAAAAATTCAAATACAACACTTAGCTGTATCATGGAAAATAATACAAATACACCCACAAGCTGTGTTATTTTCCAAAATACAAATAAAACCATTAGCTGTATCTTGGAATATAATACAAATACACCCCCAAGCTGTGTTATTTCCCAAAATACAAATACAACCCTTAGATGTATGCTGGATAATAATACAAATACACCTACAAGCTGTGTTATTTTCAAAAATACAAATACAAACCTTAGCTGTATCTTGGAAAATAATTCAAATACACCCCCAAGCTGTGTTATTTTCAAAAATACAAATACAACCCTTAGATGTATCTTGGAAAATAATACAAATACACCACCAATCTGTGTTATTTTCAAAATTACAGATAAAAACCTTAGCTGTATCTTGGAAAATAAGACAATTACACCCCTAAGCTGTGTGATTTTCAAAAATACAAATACAATCCTTAGCTGTATCTTTGAAAATGATACAAATACACCCCCAAGCTGTGTTTTTTTCAAAAAAACAAATTCGACCCTTAGCTGTATCTTAGATAATAATACAAATACACCCCAAAGCTGTGTTATTTTCAAAAAACAAATACGACCCTTAGCTGTATCTTGGAATATAATACAATTACACCCCCAAGCCGTGTTATTTTCCAAAATACAAGTACAACACTTAGCTGTATCTTGGAAAAAAACACAAATACACCACCAGGCTGTGTTATTTTCAAAAATACCAATACAACCCTTAGCTGTATCTTGGAAAATAATGCAAATACAACCCCAAGCTGTGTTATTTTCAAAAATATAAATACAACCCTTAGCTGTATATTGGAAAATAATACAAATACACCCACAAGCTGTGTTATTTTCAAAAATACAAATAGAAACCTTAGCTATATTTTGGAAAATAATTCAAATACACACCCAAGCTGTGTTATTCTCAAAAATTGAAATACAACCCTTAGCTGTATCATGGAAAATAATACAAATACACCCACAAGCTGTGTTATTTTCCAAAATAAAAATAGAACCATTAGCTGTATCTTGTAATATAATACAAATACACCCCCAAGCTGTGTTACTTTCAAAAATACAAATACAACCCTTAGATATATCTTGGAAAATAATACAAATACAATCCCAAGCTGTGTTATTTTCAAAAATACAAATACAACCCTTAGCTGTATCTTGGCAAATAATTCAAATACACCCCCAAGCTGTGTTATTGTCAAAAATACAAATACAACAGTTAGCTGTATGTTAGAAAATAATACAAATACACCCACAAGCTGTGTTATTGTCAAAAATACATATAATACCCTTAGCTGTATCTTGGAAAATAATAAAAAATACACCCCCGGCTTTGTTATTTTCAAAAATACAAATAAAACCCTTAGCTGTAAATTGTAAAATAATTCAAATACACCACCAAGCTGTGTTTTTTTCAAAAATACAAATACTACCCTTAGCTGTATCTTGGAAAATAATAAAAATACACCCCCAAGCTGTATAATTTTCAAAAACACAAATACAACCTTTAACTCTATCTTGGAATATTATACAAATCCACACACATGCTGTGTTACTTACAAAAATACAAATACAACCATTAGCTGTATCTCGGAAAATAATACAAATACAACCCCAAGCTGTGTTATTTTCAAAAATACAAATACAACCCATAGGTATATCTCGGAAAATAATACAAACACACCCCCAGCTGTTTTACTGTCAAACATACAAATACAACCCTTATCTGCACCTTGGAAAATAATAAAAATACACCCCCTGGCTTTGTTTCTTTCAAATATACAAATACAACCCTTAGCTCTATATTGTAAAATAATACAAATACGCACCCAATCTGTGTTATTTTCAAAAATACAAATACAACCATTAGCTGTATCTTGGAAAATAATGCAAATACACCCCCAACCTGTGTTATTTTCGAAAAAACAAATACAACCCTTAGCTGTATCTTGAAAAATAATACAAATATACCCCCAAGCTGTGTTATTTTCAAAAATACAAATACTACCCTTAGCTGTATCTTGGAAAATTATAAAAATACACCCCAAAGCTGTGTAATTTTCAAAAACACAAATACAACCCTTAGCTCTATCTTGGAATATTATACAAATACACACCCATGCTGCGTTATTTACAAAAATACAAATACAAACATTAGCTGTATCTCGGAAAATAATGCAAATACACCCCCAAGCTGTGTTATTTTCAAAAATACAAATACAACCCATAGCTATATCTCGGAAAATAATATAAATACACACCCAAGCTATGTTATTTTCAAAAATATAATTACAACCCTTAGCTGTATCTCAGAAAATAATACAAATACACCCCCCAGCGGTGTTATTTTCAATAATACAAACACAACCCTTCACTGTATCTCGGAAAAAAATACAAACACTCTCCCAAGCTGTGTTATTTTCAAAAATACAAATACAACCCTTAGCTCTACCTCCAAAAATAATACAAATAAACCCCGAAGCTGTGTTATTTTCAAATATACAAATACAACCCTTAGCTGTATCTCGGAAAATAATACAAATACACCCCTAAGATGTGTTATTTTCAAAAATACAAATACAACCCTTAGCTGTATCTTGGAAAATACTTCAAATACACCCCCGGCTTTGTTATTGTCAAAAATACAAATACAACACTTAGCTGTATCTTGTAAAATAATTCAAATACACCACCAAGCTGTGTTTTTTTGAAAAATACAAATGCAACCCTTAGCTGTATCTTGGAAAATAATACAAATACACCACCAAGCTGTGTTATTTTCAAAAACACAAATACAACCCTTATCTGTATCTTGGAATATAATACAAATACACCCCCAAGCTGTGTTATTTTTAAAAAGACAAATACAACCCTTAGCTGTATCTCGAAAATAATACAAATACAACCCCAAGCTGTGTTATTTTCAAAAGTACAAATACAACCCTTAGCTGTGTCTTGGAAAATAATACAAATACACCCCCAAGCTGTGTTATTTTCAAAAATACAAATACAACCCTTAGCTGTATCTTGTAAAATAATACAAATACACCTACAAAATGTGTTGTTTTCAAAAATACAAATACAACCCTAAGCTGTATCTTGGAAAATAATGCATATACATAACCAAGCTGTGTTATTTTCAAAAACACAAATACAAGCCATAGCTGTATGTTGGAAAATAATACAAATACACACCAAAGCTGTGTTATTTTCAAAAATACAAACACAACCCTTAGCTCTGTCTTTGAAAATAATACAAATACAACTCCAAGCTCTGTTATTTTCAAAAATACAAATACAACCGTTAGCTGTATCTTGGAAAATAATACAAATACAACCCAAAACTGTGTTATTTTCAAAAATACAAATACAACCCTTAGCTGTATCTTGGAAAATAATACAAATACACCCCCAAGCTGTGTTATTTTCAAAAACACAAATACAACCGTTAGCTGTATCTTGGAAAATAATACTAATACACCCCCAAGCTGTGTTATTGTCAAAAATACAAATACAACCCTTTGCTTTATCTCGGAAAATAATACAAATAAACCCACAAGCTGTGTTATTTTCAAAAATACAAATACAACCCTTATCTGTATCTTGGAAAATAATACAAATACGCCCCCAACCTGTGCTATTTTCAAAAATACAAATACAACCCTTAGCTGTATCTTGGAAAATAATACAAATACACACCCAAGCTGTGTTATTTTCAAAAATACAAATACAACCCTTAGCTGTATCTTGGAAAATAATAGAAATACAACCCCATGCTGTGTTATTTTCAAAGATACAAATACAACCCTTAGGTGTATCTTGGAAAATAATACAAAGACACGCCCAAGCTGTGTTATTTTCAAAAATACAAATACAATCCTTAGCTGTATATTTGAAAATGATACAAAAACACCCACAAGCTGTGTTTTTTTCAAAAATACAAATACGACCCTTAGCTGTATCTTGGAAAATAATACAAATACACCCCGAAGCTTTGTTATTTTCAAAAATACAAATACGACCCTTAGCTGTATCTTGGAATATAATACAATTACACCCCAAGCCGTGTTATTTTCTAAGATACAAGTACAACCCTTAGCTGTGTCTTGGAAAAAAACACAAATACACCCCAGGCTTTGTTATTTTCAAAAATACCAATACAAACCTTAGCTGTATCTTGGAAAATAATGCAAATACAACCCCAAGCTGTGTTATTTTCAAAAATACAAATACAACCCAAAGCTGTATATTGGTAAATAATACAAATACCTCCCCCAAACTGTGATATTTTCAAAAATACAAATACAACGCTTAGCTATATATTGGAAAATAATACAAATACACCCACAAGCTGTGTTATTTTCAAAAATAAAAATAGAAACCATAGCTGTATTTTGGAAAATAATTCAAATACACACCCAAGCTTTGTTATTCTCAAAAATTCAAATAAAACAATTAGCTGTATCATGGAAAATAATACAAATACACCCACAAGCTGTGTTATTTTCCAAAATACAAATAGAACCATTAGCTGTATCTTGGAATATACTACAAATACACCCCCAAGCTGTGTTATTTCCCCAAATACAAATACAACCCTAAGATGTATGTTGGATAATAATACAAATACACCGACAAGCTGTGTTATTTTCAAAAATACAAATACGAACCTTAGCTGTATCTTGGAAAATAATTCAAATATACACCCGAGCTGTGATATTTTCAAAAACTCAAATACAACCCTTAACTGTATCTTGGAAAATAATACAAATACACCACCTAGCTGTGTTATTTTCAGAACTACAAATACAACGATTAACTCTATCTTGGAAAATAATACAAATACACCCTCAAGCTGTGTTATTTTAAAAAATACAAATTCAACCCTTAGCTCTATCTTTGAAAATAATACAAATACACCGCCAAGCTGCGTTATTTTCAAAAATACAAATACAACCCTTAGCTGTATCTTGGAAAATAATAGAAATACACCCACAAGCTGTGTTATTTTCAAAAATACAAATACAACCATTAGCTGTATCTTGGAAAATATTACAAATTCACCCACAAGCTGTGTTATTTTCAAAAATACAAATACAACCCTTAGCTGAATATTGTAAAATAATACAAATACACCCACATGCTGTGTTATTTTCAATACAAATAGAAACCGAAGCTGTATCTTGGAAAATAATTCAAATACACACCCAAGATGCGATATTTTCAAAAACTCAAATACAACCCTTAGCTGTATCTTGGAAAATAATACAAATACACCCCCAAGCTGTGTTATTTTAAGAAATACAAATACAACCCTTATCTCTATCTTGGAAAATAATACAAATACACCCCCAAGCTGTGTTATTTTCAAAAATACAAATTCAACCCTTAGCTCTATCTTGGAAAATAATACAAATACACCGCCAAGCTGAGTTATTTTTAAAAATACAAATACAACCCTTAGCTGTATCTAGGAAAATAATAGAAATACACCCCCAAGCTGTGTTATTTTCAAAAATACAAATAGAAACCTTAGCTGTATCTTGGAAAATAATTCAAATACACACCCAAGCTGTGTTATTCTCAAAAATTCAAATGCAACCCTTAGCTGTATGATGGAAAATAATACAAATACACCCACAAGCTGTGTTATTTTCCAAAATACAAATAGAACCATTAGCTGTATCTTGGAATATAATACAAATACACCCCCAAGCTGTGTTATTTCCCAAAATAAAAATACAACCCTTAGATGTAGGTTGAAAAATAATAAAAATACACCTACAAGCTGTGTTATTTTCAAAAATACAAATACAACCCTTAGCTGTATCTTGGAAAATAATTCAAATACACACCCAAGCTGTGATATTTTCAAAAACTCAAATACAACCCTTAGCTGTATCTTGGAAAATAATAGAAATATACCCCCAAGCTGTGTTATTTTCAGAAATACAAATACAACCCTTAACTCTATCTTGGAAAATAATACAAATACACCCCCAACTGTGTTATTTTCAAAAATACAAATTCAACCCTTAGCTCTATCTTGGAAAATAATACAAATACAACCCCAAGCTGTGTTATTTTCAAAAATACAAATACAACCCATAGCTGTATCTTGGAAAATGATACAAATACCACCCCCCAAGCTGTGTTATTTTCAAAAATACAAATACAAACCTTAGCTGTATATTGGAAAATAATACAAATACACCCACAAGCTGTGTTATTTTCAAAAATACAAATGGAAACCTTAGCTGTATCTTGGGATATAATACAAATACACCCCCAATTTGTGTTATTTCCCAAAATACAAATACAACACTAAGACGTATCTTGGATAATAATACAAATACACCCCCAAGCCGTGTTATTTTACAAAATACAAGTACAACCCTTAGCTGTATCTTGGAAAAAAAACAAAAATACATCCCAGGCTGTGTTATTTTCAAAACTACCAATACAACCCTAAGCTGTATCTTGGAAAATAATGCAAATACAACCCCAAGCTGTGTTATTTTCAAAAATACAAATACAACCCTTAGCTGTATCTTGGAAAATAATACAAATACACCAACAAGCTGTGTTATTTTCAAAAATACAAATTCAACCCTTAGCTCTATCTTGGAAAATAATACAAATACCCCGCCAAGCTGCGTTATTTTCCAAAATACAAATACAACCCTTAGCTGTATCTTGGAAAATAATAGAAATACACCCCCAAGCTGTGTTATTTTCAAAAATACAAATACAACCCTTAGCTGTATCTTGGAAAATAATAGAAATACACCCACAAGCTGTGTTATTGACGAAAATACAAATACAACCCATAGCTGTATCTTGGAAAATAATACAAATACACCCCCTAGCTGTGTTATTTTCCAAAATACAAATACAACCCTTAGATGTATCTTGAAAAATAACACAAATACACCCCCAAGCTGTGTTATTTTCAAAAATACCAATAAAACCCTTAGCTGTATCTTGGAAAATAATGCAAATACACCCCCAAGCTGTGTTATTTTCAAAAATACAAATACAATCCTTAGCTGTATCTTTGAAAATGATACAAATACACCCCCAAGCTATATTATTTTCAAAAATACAAATGCGACCCTTAGCTCTATCTTGGAAAATAATACAAATACTCCCCCAGCTGTTTTATTTTCAAAAATACAAATACGACCCTTAGCTGTATCTTGGAATATAACACAAATACACCCCCAAGCCGTGTTATATTCCAAAATACAAGTACAATCCTTAGCTGTATCTTGGAAAATAATACAAATACAACCCCAAGCTGTGTTATTTTCAAAAATACATATACAACCCTTAGCTGTATCTTTGAAAATAACACAAATACACTCCAAAGCTGGGTTACTGTCAAAAATACAAATTCAACCCTTGGCTCTATCTTGGAAAATAATACAACTACACCGCCAAGCTGCGTTATTTTCAAAAATACAAATACAACCCTTAGCTGTATCTTGGAAAATAATAGAAATACACACCCAAGCTGTGTCATTTTCAAAAATACAAATATAACCCTTAGCTCTATCTTGGAAAATAATACAAATACACCTCCAAGCTATGTTATTTTCAAGAATACAAATACAACCCTTAGCTGTATCTTGCAAAATAATACAAATTCACCCACAAGCTGTGTTATTTTTAAAAATACAAATATAACCCTTAGCTCTGTATTGGAAAATAATACAAATACACCCACAAGCTGTGTTATTTTCAAAAACACAAATAGAAACCTTAGCTGTATCTTGGAAAAAAACACAAATACACCCCCAGGCTGTGTTATTTTCAAAAATACCAATACAACCCTTAGCTGTATCTTGGAAAATAATGCAAATACATCCCCAAACTGTGTTATTTTCAAAAATACAAATACAACCCTTAGCTCTATCTTGGAAAATAATACATATACCCCCAAGCTCTGTTATTGTCAAAAATACAAATAAACCCCATAACTTTATCTTTGAAAATAATATAAACACACCCCTAAGCTGTGTTATTGTTAAAAATTCAAAGACAACCCTTAGCTGTATCTTGGAAAATAAAACAAATACACCTCCAAGCTGTGTTATTGTCATAAATACAAATAAAACCCTTGGCTGTATCTTGGAAAATAATACAAATACACCCCCAAGCTGTGTTATTTTCAAAAATACAAATACAACCCTTAGCTGTATCTTGGAAAATAATAGAAATACACCCCCAAGCTGTGTTATTTTCAATAATTCAAATACAATCCTTAGCTGTATGTTTAAAAATGATACAAATACACCCCCAAGCTGTGTAATTTTCAAAAATACAAATACGACCCTTAGCTGTATCTTGGAAAATAATACAAATACACCCCCAAGCTGTGTTATTTTCAAAAATACAAATAAGACCCTTAGCTGTATCTTGGAATATAATACAAATACACCCCCAAGCCCTGTTATTTTCCAAAATACAAGTACAACCCTTAGCTGTATCTTGGAAAAAAAAACAAATACACACCCAAGCTGTGTTATTTTCAAAAATACCAATACAACCCTTAGCTGTATCTTGCAAAATAATGCAAATACAGCCCCAAGCTGTGTTATTTTCAAAAATACAAATACAACTCTAAGCTGTATCTTGGAAAATAATACAAATACACCCACAAGCTGTGTTATTTTCAAAAAGACAAATACAACCCTTAGCTGTATATTTGAAAATAATACAAATACACCCCGATGCTGTGTTATTTTCAAAAATATAAATACATCCCTTAGCTCTATCTTTGAAAATAATACAAATACAACCCCAAGCTGTGTTATTGTCAAAAATACAAATACAACCCTTACATTCTTAGTATGTGTCGTGTAGATTACCAGTCCATGAAAAAGATCAAAATTCAATTCTTTATTGTAATTTTTATGTGTTACACAGGGGTGACTCTCTTGCCTCTTCTGTAGCATCTCAGAGGCAATTCTCCATGCCCAACAATCTTCCCTCTCCTTCCATATGTTACCCCAGACATATTTGGGGTTCATAAGTGGAGGGCCACAACCCCTGGGCTACCTAAAATAAGCCCCTTACATGCACAGAAACGTTGGCCTGCAGGTTCGGTAGAATATCCTTCTACCAGAGGACCCTGGATTCCAAAGGTGTTAAGCCATCTCCTGATGCACCTGGTAGAATTCTTTGCTGGCACTACAATTGTCTTTGGCTCTGACCTTCCTGAGCAGGGGTTCCTAACTCCCCAGGCCGTGGACTGAGACTGGTCTGCGGCCTGCTAGGAACTGGGCTGTACAGCAGGAGGTCAGTGGCAGGCAAGTGAGCATTACCACCTGAGACCTGCCTCCTGTTACATCAGCCAGCATTAGATTCTGACAGGAGCGTAAACTCTGTCGTCAACTGCACATGTGAGGGATCTAGCTTGTGCACTCCATATGAGAATCTAACTATTGCCTGATGATCTGAAGTGGAACAGTTTCATCCAAAAACCATCCCAACTGGTTTTGGGGTAAAGCTGCCCAAGACGGAAACCAGTCTCTGTTGTCAAAAAGATTAGGGACAGCTCTTCCCAGGGATGGGACTTCCCAGTTGTGTTAGTCCATTTTGTATTGCTGTAAAGGAATATCTGAGACTGGGTAACTTATTCAGAAAAGAGGTTTCTTTGGCTCACAGTTCTGCGGGCAATACAAGCATGGCACCGCCACCTGCTCAACTAGTGGTCAGACCTCTGGGAGCTTTTACTCGTGGTGGAAGGCAAAGGGGAAGCCGGTGTTTCACATTGCAAGAGAAGAGGGAGGTCCCAGACTCTTAACCAGCTAAACTAATAGAGCAATAAATCACTCATTTCCCTGGGGAGGGCATCAAGTCATTCATGAGAGATCTGCTCCCATAACACAAACACCTCCCGCTAGACCCCACCTCCAACACTGGGTGAATCACGTGTCATCATGAGAGTCAGAAAAGACAAAACATCCAAACAATATCCCCAGTTCTCACACCTGTGCAGTGCCTCCAATCAGGGTCATACATAAAGCTGCTGGTGCTGTCATTCGGCCTCTGAAGTTTTTGTTGCACGTGGGTGTGTGCATATGCATATCAGTGGTAACTCCTCAAAGCAAGCCTGGGACTTATCGTCATTTAAGTTTGCATCATGGCCATACTCTTTACATTCCAGTTCCTGGAAGAAAATCCCATGAAACTAAAAACAACAAAGCTGGCCTCCATAGCCACCTCCCTTGTGGGAAATGAGTCATCTAAAATTCACAGGGAGGCATGTTTGGCATGGGATATAGAAATGATCCTTTTTAATGTAGTGCTTTTGGTAGAAAGAATACCCACACTTGAGACAAGCATATTATACGCCATGAAAAACATACAACTTTGTGGTTCATATAACCTCCTCTGAGATGGAATTCAACATGTATTTTTGATTTTAACCTTCAGACTCAGTACACAAACCCTGTCCAACTCAACTAGACTCCGTCATGCTGGGTGTTGGACAGAAATTACCGATGAGCTTAGTAAAAACAAACCAAGCTAAAGCAGACAACCAAAACTCCTCTGGAAAACATTTTTTTTCAAGGTCTTAAAGGCATTTTTATATGCACTATTTCTTATGCTCTGAAGAAATTTATTTGATATAATCATTTAAGAGATTAAATAACTAGTATAATGAATAGAAAATTACTTTCCAGTTATTTGGTTACATTTCTGTACAAGGTCAAATGTAATTCACGGGAAAACGGAATCTGTCCAAATAAACCAAAGAATGACACAAATAAAAACTGTCCGAGAATTCTGAATTATTTCTGGAGAAACTGTTATGCCATTGTGTCACTATAACCACTGTTAGCATGAGTGGCAGAGAACGTATTTCCAAGGCAGTTTTAGTGGCAAAATAAGATCTGAACACAATTGCCTTAAATAACTTAAAATAATCACAAATTCCATAATTAGGAATCTACTTATGGATCAAGGCAGACGAGAGGCAGGAGTAGGTGGCAGCTCCAGTCAGAGCAGCATGTGGAGGCTTCCACTGTGAATTTTTGCTCCAGATTGACTCCAAGAACAAACCAGCAATACTGAGATGACTGACAGACCCTCTGAAGGAAACAGACTCTTTCCTCAGGACCCCAGAGACACCCCAAATACTATGAGAGACCCAGCTGTGGAAGTGGAAAACGTCCCCAATGGAGAAGCTGAAGCTGAAAGAAGGAAACCCTCCGGCAAGTTTCCGAGCCCGATTCGTCATTCACCTGGAAACAGACTCAGGGATGCTGCAGGGGGCATCGTGGGAGTGAGACTGGCCCTTCAGGTTTCCTGGGAGCTGGGTGAGGCCTGTGACTGCCAGCTTTCCCCCACTTCCCTGACAACCTGCAAGATCCAGCAGAGGCAGCCATAATCCTAGGTACACAATGCCAGTGACCTGGGAGTCTCATCCCCACCCACCACAGCAACCACAGCAAGACCTGCCCAAGGAGAGTCTGAACTCACACACACCTGGCCCTGCCCTACATGACGGTCCTTCCCTACCTACCCTGGTAGGGAAAGACAAAGGGCATATAATCTTGGGAGAGAAACCCACCAATGGTTTCTCTCCACACTACCACAGCTGATGCTTTCTGGGATGTGCCACCTCCTGGCAGGAGGCCAATCAGCACAAACATAGACCTCTAAATCAACAAAGTTAAGAACCCTCATGGGTTTGCTGCACCCTACACCACCTCCTCCAGAACAGGCACTGGTATCCACAACTGAGAGATCCATAGATGGTTCACATCACAGGACTCTGTGCAAACGATCCCCAGTACCAGCCCAGAACCAGGTAGACTCACTGGGTGGCTGGATCCAGAAGAGACAACAATCACTGCAGTCAGCTCACAGGAAGCCACATCCACAGGAGAACAGGGAGAACACTACACCACGGGAACACCCCATGGGACAAAAAATATCAGAACAGCCTTCAGCCCTAGACTTTGCCTCTAACACAGCCTAGCCCAATGAGAAAGAACCAGAAAACCAACCCTGGTAATATGGCAAAACAAGGCGTGTCAACACCCCACAAAAATCACACTAGTTCACCAGCAATGGATTCAACCCAGGAAGACATCCCTGATTCCCCTGAAAAAGAATTCAGGAGGTTAGTTAAGCTACTCAGGGAGGGTCCAGAGAAAGGCAAAGCCCTGTGGGGGTGGGAAAAAAAAAATCCAAAAAATGATACTAGAAGTGAATGGAGAAATATTAAAGGAAACAGACAGCTTCAAGAAAAAAAAAAAAAAAAACAATCCAAAATTCAGGAAAATTTGTTCATACTTTTAGAAATGTAAAATGCTCTGGAAAGTCTCAGCCATAGAATTGAACAAGTGGAAGAGAGAAATTCAGAGCTCAAAGATAAGGACTTTGAATTAACCCAACCCAACAAAGACAAAGAAAAAAGAATAAGAAATTATGAACAAAGCCTCCACAAATTATGGGATTATGTTAAATGACTAAACCTAAGAATAATTGGTATTCCTGAGGAAGAAGAAAATTCTAAAAGTTTGGAAAGCATATTTAGGGAAATAACTGAGGAAAACTTCCCTGGCCCAGATAGAGACCTAGGCATGCAAATACAAGAAGCATGAAGAAGACGTGGGAAATTCATCACAGAAAGGTCTTTGCCTAGGCATATTGCCATCAAATTATCCAAAGTTAAGAGGAAAGAAAGACTCTTAAGAGCTGTGAGACAGAAGCACCAGGTAACCTGTAAAACCAAAGTCACCCGATTAAAAGCAGATTTACCTGCATAAACCCTACAAGCTAGAAGGGATTGGTGTCCTATCTTCAGCCTCCTCAAACAAAACAGTTAGCAGCCAAGAATTTTGCATCCAGTGAAACTAAGCATTATTTAAGAAGGAAAGATACAGTCATTTTCAGACAAACACACACTGACAGAATTGACCATTACCAAACCACCACTACAAGAACCGCTATAAAAGGAGCTCTAAATCTTGAAACAAAATCCTGGAATCACACGCAAACAGAATCTCTTTAATGCATAAATCACACAAAACCAATAAAACAAAATTACAAGGTAAAAAGCGAAAACAAAACAACACAGACTATGCAGGCAACAAAGAGCATGATGACTGCAATGATACCTCACATTTCAATACTAACATCGAATGTAAATGGCCCAAATGCTCCACTTAAAAGATACGGAACTGCAAAATGGGTAAGAACTCACCAACCAACCATCTGCTGCCTTCAGGAGTCTTGCCTGACACATGAGGACTCACAGAAACTTAAAGTAAAAGGCTGGAAAAAGGCATTTCATACAAAAGGACACCAAACTGAGCAGGGATAATTGTTCTTAGATCAGACAAAACAAATTTTAAAGCAACAGCAGTTAAAACAGACAAAGAGAGATAGTACATAATGGTAAAAGGCCTTGTCCAACAGGAAAACACCACGATCCTAAACATATATGCAGCTAACACTGGAGTTCCCAAATTTATAAAACAATTACGAACGGACCTAAGAAATGAGGTAGACAGCAACACCATAAGAGCGGGGGACTTCAATACTCCACTGACAGCACTAGACAGGTCATCAAGACAGAAAGTCAAGAAAGATACAATGGATTTAAACTATACCTTGGAATAAATAGACTTAACAGATATATACAGAACGCTTCATCCAACAACCACAGAATACACATTCTGTTCAACAATACATGGAACTTTCTCCAGTATAGACCATATGATAGGCCATAAAACGACCCTCAGGAAGTTTCAGACAACTGAAATTGTATCAAGCACTCTATCATACCAACAGTGGAATAAAACTGGAAATAAACTCAAAGAGGAACCTTCAACACCACACAAATACATGGAAATTAAATAACCTGCTCCTGAAAGAGCACTGGGTCCCAAAGCAAATTGAGATAGAAATGTAAAAATTTGTCAAACTCAATGACATATTTAAATTACACAACCTATCAAAACCTCTGAGCTACAACTAAGGAGGTGCTAAGAGAAAACTGCATAGCCCTTAACACCTACGTCAAAAAGTCTGAAAGAGCACAAACAGACAATCTAAGGTCGTGCCTCAAGGAATGAGAGGAAAAACATAAACCAAACCCAAACCCAAACCCAGAAGAAAGGAAATAGCCAACACCAGACTAAATGTAATAGAAACAAACGAACAAAAATACAAAAGATAAATGAAACAAAAAGCTGGTTCTTTGAAAAGATAAATAAAGCTGGTAGACCATTAGCAGAATTACCCAAGAGAAGAGAGAAACATCCCAATAACCTCACTGAGAAGCACAACGGAAGATATCACAACTCACACCACTGAAATACTAAAGATCACTCAAGGCTATTACGAACACCTTGACAGAAATAAACTAGAAAAGCTAGAAGAGATGGATGAATTCCTGGAAAAATACAGCCCTCTTAGCTTCAATCAGAAAGAATTAGATGCCCCAAACAAACTAATAACAAGTAGCAAGACTGAAATGGTAATTTAAAAATTACCAACAATAAAAAGTTCAGAAGCAGCTGGAATCACCACAGAATCCTACCAGATATTCAAAGAAGAATTGACAGCAATCCTTTTGACACTATTCCACAAGACAGAGAAAGAAGGAACCCTCCTTGATCCATTCTATGAAGCCAGCATCACCCTATTACCAAAGCCAGGAAAGGACACAACTAAAAAGAAAACTACAGAGCAATGTCCTTGATAAAGATACATGCTAAAATTCTTAATAAAATACTTGCTAAGCAAATCAAACAACATATCAAACAGATAATCTACCATGATCAAGTGACTCATACCAGGGATGCAGGGATGGGGTAACATAAGCAAGTCAATAAATGTGCTGTACCACATTAACAGAATTAAAGACAAATATTACATGATCATCTCAATAGATGCAGAAAAAGCATTTAACAAAATCCAGCATCATTTTCTGATTAAAACCTTCAGCAAAATCGGTACACAAGGGACATACCTTAATGTAATAAAGGCCATCTATGCCATACCCACAGCCAACATAATACTGAATGGGGAAAAGTTGAAAGCATTCCTCCTGAGAATGGAAACGAGACACGGATGGCCACTCTCACCATTCCTCTTCCACATAGTACTGGAAATCCTAGCCAGGGCAATCAGACAAGTGAAAGAAATAAAGGGCATCCAAACAGATAAAGAGGAAGTCAAACTGTCTCTGTTTGCTAACAATATGATCATCTACCTTGAAAACCCAAAGGACTCCCCAAGAAAGCTCACAGAACTGATAAAATAATTTAGCAGATTTCCCAATACGAGATTAATGTACACAAATCAGCTCTTCTATACACCAACAGTGACAAAATGGAGAACCAAATCAAGAACTCCAACCCTTTCACCATTGCCGCCAAAAAAGAAAAAAAAATACTTAGGAATATATCTAACAAAAGGGTGGACAGACCTCTAGTAGGAAAACTACATAACACGGATGAAAGAAAACATAGATGACACAAAGAAATGAAAACACATCACATGGCCCTGGATGGGTAGAATCAATATTGTAAAAATGAGCATACTGCAATGTACAAATACATGCAATGTATAAACACGATGCAATTCCCATCAAAATTTTACCATCATTCTTCACAGAGTTAGAAAAATAGTTCTAAGGCCGGGCGTGGTGGCTCATGCCTGTAATCCGAGCATTTTGGAGGCCAAGGCGGGTGGATCACCTGAGGTCGGGAGTTCAAGAAAAGCAGTTCTAAAATTCATATGGAAACAAACAAGAGCCAACATAGCCAAAGCACGACTAAGTAAAAGGAACAAATCTGGAGGCATCACACTTCCTGATTTCAAACTATAAGGCCATGGTCACCAAAACAGCATGGTACTGGTATAAAAACAGGCACATAGATCAATGGGAACAGAATAGAAAATCCAGAAATAAAACCAAATACTTACAGCCAACTGATCTTCAGTAAAGCAAGCAAAAACATCAAGTGGAGAAAGGACACCCTTTTCAACAAATGGTGCTGAGATAACTGGCCAGCCACATGTAGGAGAATAAAGCCGAATCCTCATCTCTCACCTTATACAAAAATCAACTCAGGACAGATTAAAGACTTAAACCTAAAACCTGAAACTATAAAAATTCCAGAAGATAACACTGGAAGAACCCTTTTAGGCATTGGCTTAGGCAAAGATTTTATGACTAAAAACCCAAAAGCAATTGCAATATAAACAAAGATAAATAGCTGAGAGATAAGTAAAGAGCTTTTGCATGGCAAAAATAACAGTCAGCAGAATAAACAGTTAACTCACAGAGTGAGACAAAATGTTCACAATATATACTTCTGACAAAGGACTCATATCCAGAATCTACAACAAACTCAAACAAATCAGTAAGAAAAAATCAATCAACCCCATCCAAAAGTGGGCTAAGACATGAATAGACAATTCTCCAAAGAAGACATACAAATGGCTAGCAAATAATTTAATAAATGCTCAACATCACTAATGATGTGGGAAATGTAAATCAAAACAACAATGCAATACCACCTTACTCCTGCAAGAATGGTCATAATCAAAGAATGTAAAAACAACAACAACAACAACAACAACAGTAGATGTTGGCATGGTTGTGGCAATTAGGGAACACTTCTACACTGCTAGAAGAAATATAAACTAGTACGGCCACTACGGAAAACAGGGTGGAGTTCCTTAAAGAACTAAAAGTAGAATTACCATTTGATCAAGCAATACCACTACTGGATATCTACTCAGAAAAAAAAAGTCACTATTTGAGAAAAGATACTTGCACATGCATGTTTATAGCAACACAATTCACAACTGCAAAATCATGGGACCAACCCAAATACCCATCAATAAATGAGTGGATAAAGAAACTGGCATACATATACATGATGGAATACTACTCAGCCAAAAAAGGAATAAATTAGCAGCATTTGCCATAACCTAGATGAGATTGGTGACTTATTCTAAGTGAAGCGACTCGAGAATGGAAAACCAAATATTGTATGTTCTCACTGATATGCGGGAACTAAGCTATGAGTACACAAAGGCTTAAGAATGACACAGTGGACTTCGATGACTTGGTGGAGGGGGGGAGGCACAAGGGACAAAAGCAACAAATACAATGCCGTGTATACTGCTCAGGCGATGGGTGCACTAGGATCTCACACATTACTAAAGAATTTACTCATGTAACCAAATACCACCTGCACGCCAATAACTTGTGGAAAATAAAATAAAATAACAAAGAATCTTTCTATGAAGTATTTGTTATGCACTAGGCATGGTTCTGAGAGGTTTACATATATTGATTTATTTAATATTCTCACCAACCACCCTCAGGGGACACTATTGTCAACCTCATTTTACAGATGAGGGAATGAGACGTAGAAAAGTTAAATTGCTTACTCAATGTTACACATAATATGTGGCAAAGACAAGATTTAAAGTAATTAATAATGTGACCGTATTTTAGGGGAAAGTTCAATTGACTTGAGGAAATAAATGTGAAATGCATCAGCATTTTCTTTGTGTTTCAGCAGATAATGCATTGTGCCTCACTGCCACTGATGAACCACGTAGGAAGCTAGGCGAGACCAAAGCCGGGATTAACCAGCAGTCTGCTGGTCAGGAGAAGGGTGAGAAGGTGCCAGTGGGGTCCTACCCATTCTCTATCAGCTTATCTAGGACTCTCCAATCTCTCTACTTTCTCATTCTGCCTAATACAAAATACATTACAAAACCTGTCTTCCTGAGACTAAAATAATTCACCCATGCTTGGTGTCCAGGGCCCACGTTAATCATGTCTGAAACTTGGTTTAACAAATGCACAATGAATCATCATCGCTTTCATCTCTTTAAACTATGACACAGTCATTAAAACATACCTAACTTGACTTCAAGATGCGCAGGGTAGAGAATCAGAGGGTTGGATGGGCATGGGGAGCTGGGTGCAAGCTCAGTCTCATCTGGCCTTCACTTGCCTTCCTCTAAGCCAGATTGCCTGAGGGGAGGAGCAGTGTAACATCTGCTTCCAGTGATGAAAATCCACCCTACCAACAGAATGGCCATACATTGAGAAGAGGGAAGTACTGAGTTCTGAAACTCAGTACTTCATGAGTGAAGACTCATCCCAAACTCCTTCGATGTAAGTTTACTATCTATCTGTGGATGTTATCAGACTACATAATCTTGTAAATTTATTTAGACCATCTTTCAGTTATTTTGAGTGAGTTATGCTTTTTCAATTAGTTGATGGTTGTTTTTTTAAAACTGGGAAGAAATGCAGATAACTGTTTTCTCACCATAAACTGAGCACATATGATGCTTCAAGCCATATAAATGTTTCATGGGTTTTGTGAACTGTACTGGTAGGAAGAGAATTCTGACATGTCACCTCACAATTCTTTGTGTAAAATCAACATGACAACAGCTTGAAATTGAAATCTAAGTTCAAACCTGATTAATAGTTTCATAAAATCTACAGTGGTAGTAAGTGATTGCAGGAAGGAAAAAATTATCTGGGTAGTTTTCAGCCATACTGATGTGTACAATGAATCTAGGGGTGATTAAATGTTGAGTGCATAAACAAATGAGCTAATATGTAAGTGGAATGTTGATAAATTATTGATCGATGGCCTAAATAGTACATACGACTTAGTTATATCACTGACTATCTAGATGATTCTGCTTTCCTGAATTGGTTTTTCTAGCTCCATTCTTTCCAAATCATCAGGAATGCTTGATTTACTACCTGGCTAACCAGGAGCTCACAGGTATCTTCTCATCCTTGAGCCAAGGGCCTTCACTCATCACTGTTTCTTTCCTTGATTATTACTTGCAAGTGATAAATGTACTTGCTTTTCATCATCTCTTCTTCCAATACATGCCCCATGATGAGAAGGACTCAGCCTGGCTTGTTATTCCCATAAGGACAAAGGCCAACTAAAAATAAGAAGCTCGACTCTATGTGAAGGACTGAATTGTGCCCCACACTAAATTTGCATGTGGAAGTCCTACCCTCCAGTGTGACTTTATTGGAAGAGAGGGCCTTTAAAGAGTTAATTAAGGTTAGATGAGATGACAAGGATTGGGCTTCAGTATGATAAGACTGGTGTTCTTCTAAGAGGAGAAAGAGACACAAGAGATCTCTCTCCCTGTGCATGGGGAAAAGGCCACATGGGAGGGAGTGAAAAGGTAACTGTCTCCAAGATAGGAAGAGCAGTCTCACCAAAAGCCAACCCCACTGGCACCTTCGTCTTAGACTTTCGGCCTCAAGAACAGTGAGGAAATAAATATCTGTTGTTTAACTTACCCAATCTGTAGTATTTTGTTAGAAGCCTATAATTACTAACTGACTCATATATTCTCCATGTTAAAAAATAAGAAAAGAAGCACCTTTTGCTTAGGGCGTTTATTTTAGAAAGCTTGTACATCTTTGTCATATTGAAATGTATGTAAATATTCTTAAAAGATAACTTAGTCTCATTAGTTTTAAGACCCAAAGATGCTGTTCTGAAAGCCTGGGAATCATCACTTTGAAAATTATCAAGGAAGATAACACCTCCATTTCTCAGGTTCAGTAGGAGGCTGGGAGGGTAAGTTCCGCAGGTATCTTACTCCAAGTTGCAAGACAACCTCCTTTTATAAAGACATAAGAAGTTTACTTTTTCTTTGGAAAAGCCAATTGTCTAACAGAGACGGTTACCCCAATTGCTAAGAACGTTTAAAATGAAAGGTGTGTGACAAATGGGACTGTAAAGTCCCCTTGAGGACAAGTTATTGCTTACCTTGAGAATTTGTATGTTAAAGGTTATATCTGCTTTTTATATAAAAAGGTGAGAGTTGTTTTTTTCTTTTTTTCTGTCGTTGCAACTGCTGAGCTGATTTCCTGAGAAGTGCATCTCACTTTGGTTTCATGCTAAAAGAAATAAAGGTTATTCAATTAGAAAAAGAGGAAGTCAAATTGTCTCTATTTGCAGATGACATGATTGTATATTTAAAAGACCCCATTGTCTCAGCCCAAATCTCCTTAAGTTGATAAGCAACTTCAGCAAAGTCTCAGGATACAAAAACAATGTGCAAAAATTATGAGCATTCCTGTACATCAGCAACAGACACACAGAGAGCCAAATCATGAGTGACCTCCCATTCACAGTTGCTACAAAGAGAATAAAATCCTAGAAATACAACAAAACATGTGAAGGACCTCTTCAAAAAGAAGGACAAACCACTGCTTAAGAAAATAAGAGAGGACAGAAACAGATATAAAAACATTTCATGCTCATGGTCAGGAGGAATCGATATTGTGAAAATGACCATACTGCCCAAAATAATTTACATATTCAATGCTTTCCCCATAAGCTACCAATGACTTTCTTCACAGAATTGGAAAATAAACACCTTAAGCTTTATACGGAACCAAAAGAGAACCTACATAGCCAAGACAATCCTAAGCACACAATTATGGAGACATCATACTACCTGACTTCAAACTGTACTACAAGGCCACAGTAATAAAAACACCGTGGTACTGGTACCAATGTAGACCAACGGGACAGAACAGAGGCCTCGAAAGTAACACCACACAGCTACAACTGTCTGATCTTTGACAAACCTGACAAAAACAAGCCATGGGGAAAGGATACCCTAGGTAACAAATGGTGTTGGAAAACTGGCTAGCCACATGCAGAAAGCTGAAACTGGATCCCTTCCTTGCACCTTATATAAAAATCAACTCCGGATGGATTCAAGATTTAAACATAAGACCTAACACCGTAAAAAACCTAGGCAGTACCATTCTGGACATAAGCATAGGCAAGGACTTCATGACTAAAACAGCAAAAGCAATGGCAACAGAAGCCAAAACAGACAAATGAGATCTAAACTTAAGAACTTCTGCACAGCAAAAGAAATTAGCATTAGAGTGAACTGGCAACCAAAAGAATGGGCAAAAAATTTTGTGGCAGAGATGAAGAGACACTTTTCAAAAGAAGACATTCATGCAGCCAACAAACATGAAAAAAAAAAAAAGCTCATCATCACTGATAACTAGAGAAATGCATATCAAAACCACTTTGAGGTACCATCTCATGCCAATTAGAATGGCAATCATTAAAAAATCTGGAGACAACAGATGCTGGAGACAATGTGGAGAAACAGGAATGCTTTTACACTGCTGTTGAGAGTGTAAATTGTTCAACCATTGTGGAAGACAGTGTGGTGATTCCTTCAGGATCTAGAAATAGAAATATTGTTGGACCCAGGAATCCTATTATTAGATATGTACCCAAGGGATTATAACACTTTCAATTATAAAGACACGTGTACACGTATGTTTATTGTGGCACTGTTTACCATAGCAAGGACTTTGAACTAACCCAAATGCCCATCATAGATAGACTGGACAAGGAAAATATGTCACACATACACCATGGAATACTGTGCAGCCATAAAAAATAACTTCATGTCCTTTGCTGGAACATGGATGAAGCTGAAAACCATCATTCTCAGCAAACTGACACAAGAACAGAAAACCCAACATTGCATGTTCTCACTCATAAGTGGGTGCTGAATAATGAGAACACACAGACACAGGTGGGGGAACATCACACACTGGGGCCCAGGGGTTGAGGGGCTAGGGGAGGAATAGCAGGGTGTGGGCGAATTGGGGAGGGATAGCATTAGGAGAAATACCTAATGTAGATGACGGGGCAATGGATGCAGTAACAACCACCATGGCAGGTGTATACCTATTGAACAAGCCTACATGATCTCCACATGTATTGCAGAACTTAAAACATAATATTTTTTTCTAAAATATAAGTGGATGGTGAACAATGAGACCACATGGACACAGGGAGGGGAACATCACACACTGGGGCTTGTGGGTGGTGGGGGAGGGGTGGGGAGGAACAGGCAGGGGTGGGGGGATTGGGAAGGGATAACACGAGAAATACCTAGTGTAGTTGATGGGAGGATCAGATGCAGCAAAGCACCAAGACGTGTGGATACCTATGTAACAAAATGCACGTTCTGCACATGTACCCCGGAAATTAAAGTGTAATAATAGTATTTCTTTCTCTTCTACCTTCGTGGAGAAGTTTTCTTGGTTGGGGGGAGATTTCGTTTTCAATTATGTGTCTCTAACACCTCCCAGTCTCAGTGAGAATGTTAAACATATATACATATATACATATATATGCATATGTATATGTGTGTATATATATATATATTTATATATATATGTATATAAACATCTTCTAAATTAATACTTTATCTCTTCATCTGTATTAGTCCAATTTGCATTGCTGTAATAAAGGGATACCTGAGGCTGGGTAATTTATAGGGAAATGAGGGTGATTAGACTCATGGTTGTGCAGACTGTCCAAGAAGCATGGCACCAGCATCTGCTTCTTGTGAGACCTCAGGGAGCTTACAACCATGGCAGAAGGCAAAGGGGAGCTGGCATCTAACATAGTGAGAGAGGAAGCAAGAGAGAGACGGGGGCAGTATCACACTTTAACAACCAGATCTCAGTGAGTGAAGAGAGCAGGAATTCAGCCATTACTGTGAGGAGGGCACCAAGCCATTCAGGAAGGATCTGCCCGATGAGCCAACACCTCCCTCCCAGCAGGCCCTACCTCCAACACTGGGGATCACATTTCAACATGAGACTTGAAGGGCCCAAACGTTCAAACGATATCACCATCTCTGTTACTACTGTATCTACACAGGTAATGAGGGGTTCTGTTAGACTTCATTACATCTTAATTCTGCTGCCCATATCAGATAAACAATGGTAGGCTGGTAATGAGGAATCAGAAGTAGAGGCCAAAAGTGGTTTTACTCAGATGGCCATAGCATCATTTTAAATGTTTGGAAAAATTAGATTTCTTGGGTTAGTGCACTGATTAGTGGAAAATGCCCTGTGCTTGCAGTTGGAAGAATGTGGATCTGAACTCCGTTCCACCACTGACTCTCTCTGTGAGTCTTACCAGTCTCCTAATTTCACCCTGAAGCCCAATCTCCTCATCTGAAAACATCTCTTGTTTCTTCTAGGGTCACTGAGAGACCAGATGAAATATTACAGGTGTGCTTTGCGTGATGAACACTTGTACCCTAGTGTTTTCTTAGTATTCACTAACCTTGCCATCTAAAGGGACTGACATTTACCAGCTAGTTTCCAAAGGGGCTTACTCCTAAAGGAAAGGAGAACTGATCTTTCCATTTCCAGTTCATCTGTCCATTCTTCTACTCCTTTAAACTTCTTCATAAAGACTTTCTTGCCTTTCAGCATTATATTCTATCTTTAATAACATAGGACATGGTGCTCACAGTTTTGCACATTTAATTTGTTCTGCATTGGGGGTTATGGTTCCTAAGGGAGATGCCCTATCAAGTTACCCTGTCTTTTCAGCTCAAGAATTCAAGGTGTTTATAAACTGAGGAAATACAATGACTTCAAGTGGAAAATAAAATGAGGAATAACTGCATACTACAAGATAGCAGTGCAATTTAGAGCTAGAACAGGCCTAGTGTGTTCTAAATCTAGCATAAACACATTTTATGTTATAAATATGGATTTTAAGTAAAAAAAAACAAGCTTTCTGTTGTGATTTATTTATTTAGGTTTCTCTCTAATTTGGTTGAGGTCTCTCTTTAAAGGAGGCCAGAAGCCAGCCCATCTCCAGGAGAGCCCTGGCCAGGAGGAAAGGCAGGCTCTGGGGTGTCAGTCAGGTAAGGCACAAGGAGGAGGCAACACCAAAACACAGGAACAGAAGAAACCTCTAACTTACCCATCCTGGAGAAGGTCGGGGAGCGTCTGGAGCCCGAGGGGCAGTCTGAAGGCCGTGAGGAACCAGAGAGCAGAGGGCGGGCCTGAAGCTTTCTTCTCGGGCTTTCCCGTGAGGGTGTGGCTTTGCTGATTTAAGAGAACACGTGGAGCTGGGCTTATTTACAGGGCTCTGGTGTCGACCATTAGGTTTTATCATGACCAGCAGCTGTGTGATGGGTGGGTTCTGACTCAGCGGGATGGGCCGCATCACGACCACTCAGGGAGGGGGAGGGTTACCCAGATCGGAGGGGATACAGTGAGACTGGGCTTCAGACAACTTAGGTCAGGTCTGAAAATGGATGCTGAGGCAGCAACTATTAAACACATTTATGGCAGCTTTCCCCGAAACCTGGCTTTTAAATCATTTATATTACACATGAACAAAAACTAAACTGAAAATATTTGGAAATAACCCCTTTGGTTTGCACTAATAAGCGGGAATCAAGTTTCTAGGTTGTCCTGTTTTAAGTCAAATGACAATGTTATTTAAGTTCTCCTATTCGTAGGTTCTCCTATTATAAGTAAAATGACAATGTCATTTCATCTTAAAGCTAAGATATGAAAATAGAGAGGGAAATATGTAGCCCTTTACCTGAGGTGTCAAAGTGTTTCTGTTCATAAAGGCCGTTTTAAGTTTTAGTTTCAGATTTATCTTGTTACTTTAGTGCAGTCTAGGTGAAAATATTCTTTTGAGGCTGTAAGACACATGTTCCCATTTGGAAAAAAGATATTTCATTGACCATATATGTTTCTACTATGACTGTCGAGTGTTTCTTTTATCTAGAGGTTTATATTGCTAAAGAAGTTGCCTATGGTTACAGTTTGCAGCCAACAAGTTACCCTGAATTAGCACAGGTGGCTCTTGCTATAGGAATGCTGTGGCGTGAGGCTTAACCATAGTTCTCATATTGTGGTTCCCGAACCAGCAGCATCAGTTGTGTCTGAGAACTTATTATAAATGCAGATTCTCAGACCCCACCCAGACCTACTGAATAAGAAACTCTGAGTGGAAACCAGCAATCTGTGGCCCAACACGCCCTACAGGTGATTCTGGACTGCACTAGAGAGCCATCAATTTAATGTTACAGAAACCCCTTTAGGGTTTCTGTAGCACATTGCTTCAGTAATATAAATGTTGACTTTATTTTACTTAATGGCATATGTGATATAAATGGTATATTAATGTCATATAAATGACTATAAATGGTAGCACATTACTTAAATAATATAAATGGTCAACATTTTAAAATTCTTTTAGCTGGTACTGAAAACCACTATCCTGTTTAACAAGGGTTCAGCCTAACAACAGTGGTGGTCATCACAATTCACAGTTTTGGCCAGTTGGTCCTGTTCATAGGCACAGTCAGTGATTCACCCAGAGGACTCACAATGAGTTGCAAACACGTCCCTTCTGCAGAGCTCAGACCGGGATGCCTTTTGAGGTGCTAACTGGCAAAAAAAAGTTAAATGTCGTTGCGATTTACCCTGCCCTCATCTTCACCCTCATTCTGGGTCTTTGCTTTCCTTGAAACAGTCGCTTTCTCTGTGACCTTATTTATCCTCTCTCACTGTGTGCCCTTCCTCAAACTTGCAGAGAATCCACAAGATTCAGTAATCACCTTCTGAAGGTAGTTTCAGAACTGACTGCTCTCTTAGCTATATCTCTATCTTAGTAAACACAGTCACTTAGATGTCCTCCTGTTAACATCAGCACAAATAAATAAAACTGAATGTGTGCCTCACATCAGCTTCCTATCTGAGCGTCCACATTTTTGTCAGTGGGAGGTTGCACAGATCTACAAGTTACCCTGATTCCCCTTTCTCCTTTGCTGGCTTGACCCTGGAATGAGCTATAGATTTTCATAATATATATCATATTTATCCATTTCTCCATTACTGTATTTAGAATGTAAACACCGGAAATGGGAAACTGTTTTCCAAAAGGCCTTCTTCTGTCCCTTTCTTATTCCCTCCCTCTCTTTCTTCCCTTTCTCTTAATTCCGTCCTTTTTTCCTTCTCTCCTCCTTTCTTTCCTCCCCTTCCTTCCACAAACAGATGGCAAAAGAAATGATTTAGCTCCTCTCCTTCTAGGTGTCCCACTGACTAAGAGCAGCCTTTGCATTCTTGAGCCTCAAAGTTCTCCACGTTCTGCTGACAATCTACTTCTTTCATCTCCCCTCCATCCACTTCCTGTATTGACTCTTATTGGGTCTCAAACTCAGACACACCGAAAAGCCTGATTGAAAGAGATATTTGAGACCAAATCCTAGGGTTTCTGACACAGTAGTTTCATGGTAAATCCCAAGATTTAACATTTCTGAAAAGTTTTCATGTGCTACAGATAGAATGTTGGTATCTCCCACAAATTCATATGTCCAAGTCCTAACCCCACAGTGTGTCTGTATTTAGAGATGGGGTCTCTAAGGAAGTCAGTCAAGTTAAATGAAGTCATAGGGTTGGGCCCTGGCCTGATGAGATTAGTGTCCTTATAAAATAAGGTGTTCTTATAAAATAAAACACCAGAGAAAGGAAAGGAAAGGAAAGTAGAAAGGAAAGGAAAGGAAAGAAGAAAGAAAATGAAAGGAAAGGAAAGGAAAGCAAAATCAGATGTGGGTGTAATGCACACTAGCATGAGCAGGGGTGCGGTGTTGGTGGCGGATAAGATAATCAGGGAAGCCTTCTCTGTGAATGTGATAGAAGTGAGGGATGAGCCCTGGGAACTAATTTGAAGTTTCTTCAAATGGTTGCAAGTAGATTTACCGTATGACTCAGTGATTCCATTGCTAGCTATATGCCCCAAAGACCTGAAAACAGGTGTTCAAACAAAAACTTGTATGCTCTTTAAATGTGTCAAGATCATAAATATGCAGGAAAGTCTTGGAAACAGTGTCAGGAAAACTGGATCAGAATGCAAAAACATATTTTACTCCCAAGCGGGGCAAGAGGTAAAAGTTAAATGAGTTTGTGAACTGAATTATCATGTAGGAACCATGCTGATTTCTTGATCTAGGGGTTATGCGGTGGTAACCTAGGAGAGTTTCCACACTTTGGATAAAATATACCGGAGTATTTTGTGGGATGTTGCAAATCTGGCACAGCAATAACTGGTGGGGACTCTAAGAAAAGAAACAGGTTATATTTTGCACTGCTACTGGAAGTTTCCTAGAAGTATGACATTATTAAAAAGTAAATTACTTTTTAAAACAACCATATCAATACTATGCCAGAAAAGCAGAGACGTCACCAAAATCCACTATAGAGGCTACTCTTCATCCAAAGCTGTGAACCCTTATAAAAGCCTCAATGTCAACCAACTCCACTTAGTAGATATTATTATACTTACTAGTATTAGAGGCTGCTGTGTGGACACATTAGTTTTACTGCACAGTGTGGATATTAGTGTTAGGGCATAGTGTACATATTATATTGGTGTTGGAGAACAGTGCAGATATTACATTAACATCAGGGAACCATACGGATAGTATTACATTAGCATTAGAAGCAACAGTGTGGATGTCAGATTAGCGTCAGAATATGGTGTGTATATTTTATTGGTGTTAGGGTACAGTATGGCTATCATAGTAATGTTAGGGCACGGTGTGATTATTATATTAGAGGCCACTGTGAGAACATATCTTAGCAGCCACTGTGTCTGGATATTGACAATGATATCAGGATGTGGTCGTAATGAGGGGATTTGGGGATTTCATTTTTCTAGATGAATTTCTTCCTTTGCTGAGTACTCTAAAGACTCTCTTGTCTGCACTCAAGGCCGTGGAAAGGAAGCTTTTTACTCACCAATGAACAAGACTTAGTTGACACCACCGTCGTGCTGCCCCGAGGAAGTCTTCGGGCACCTCAGAGGGAAGTTGGTCAGGGGTGGGTTCGTGCGCCCTCTGGTGGCACCAGAGCTCAGCACAGATACTCTTGCTCAGTTTCTCAGCAGACGTGCACCCCCGCCTGGCTGTCCTGAAATACCTATAAAATTCAATATTGAGTTTACTCAATGTAATAATTTTAGAAATTCAAACTAAAATGAAGCCCACTGTAGCCATTCCTTCCCAAAGACGGTGATGGAAGACTTTGGAAGCCATGTAGAATCAAATGAATATATACACAAATTAAGAAAAACAAAAACCTACTCAATAGTCCAGAGACTGTAATTTTAAATGCAAAACTATAAAAATTCTAAAAGAAAATCTATATGACGTGCTTTAAAGCGGGGACCGTTTTAGCTGTGTATTCTGAAAAACTTGTCTAGCATTCAAAGCACGGACAGTTTTAGCTGTGTATTTTCAAAAACTTGTCTCTACCTGCCATAGCTCATGAAGTCAAAACGAGTGATCTGTGTCCCCTTGAGTTGAGCATTCTTTTAGTAAGAAAGGATTAAGTTCAATTTGAATTCTGGAAAACTGCTTCTCATCTTGTCAATCAGCTGTCAGTTTTGTGTGTTAATTTCTAGGAGAGGTAATAGAGTCAATCCAAAACCAAAGGTGTATTCAAGTCCAGATTGAAAAGTCAAACCAAGAAAGCAGGCACTGAGCTGGAAGAGGGATCTTTTCCCAGTGAGCCTTAAGGCCTACATAAATCCCTGTGAAGGAATCGGGAAACAGAGACAGAAAGGGACTCGCCTAACGCTTGTCACATGAAAGTGCCTGGCAGACTGACTGGCAGAGGGCTGGAAATCAAATCCAAATCTTCGGACGTGTAATTTCACAGGGTGCACCGCCTCCCCCAGGCCCAATGTGACACTTCAATGGCTTAACGAGAGCTTGACGGGATGGATGTCAACATGAAAAGACATTAGATTCCATCGGACCGGTCTTTGGCCCGTTGTCTCTAAGGAGAATGTGCCTGGTTCAAATTCTCACTTTGCTTCTCACCTGAGAGATGTGGCCTCAGTGGTCAATGGGAAATGAGCTGGTTTCAGTCACCAACCTCTCACTCATCACCAAGAAAAATTCCTTCAACCATACATGGATTGTGTTTTCAGGAGTGCTGGGCTTCATCCACAGTTCTGAGTAACATGCTAAAAGAGGAAAAAAGATTTGCTGCTCAGGAATGGAGACAGAAATACAGACACACACACAGACACACACACACACACACACACACGTGACACAAAAAACACCCAAACACAGGCCGCACACACAACTGCTCGTGTTCAGCAAAATACTTAGTGGTATGAGGTGGGCTTTGAACCCGTCCATGCTCCAAATGTAGACACACCTTTCGCTATTTCACCCATCTATTCTCGTAGGGAATGTGAATAATTCCTTCAAACATGGCTCATGATGACAGGGACCACTCTCATTTCACCATCAGAGGCAGACAAGAGGACTGCAAAGGACTCAGGTGTCGTCCCTGCTGACTGAAGAGGACTCCCATTTCCCCTCGAACCCAAAGGCACGGCAAAAGTACCTTTCTCTTTGAAGAGCACACAACTTTTTCAAAATACACAGCTAAAACGGTCCCCGCTTTAAGTGCTAAAGCACTCCCCCGCTGAGGGAGAGGCGTTCTGATCTTGGGTATTCACAGCCTTTTTTGTTTTCTTCCCTTCGTTATAAATTTATCCATCTGTGGTCTTTGTATTTACTGTCTTTGTAATTGGGTTTCTGAGTGGACGTCCAACTTATTGATTCTCAGCGCCGAAATCTGAGCAACCCACTGCGCCGAGTAAATCAGCGGCGTTAAGATTGATGGTGCTTTTCTGACTCTGCACCAAGAACCGACGCTCCGAGGTGCCGGCAGAACTGCCTTGCCGGTCACAAGAGTCGCGCTGGCAACCCGTGGGGCTCCTCTGCTGGGAATCTCCTGGTGCGGGAGCAACAAGATTTCATGTGAAGGTGTGGCGTCCTCTCGTTCTTTGTGCTTTCACTGGGAGCTACAATCCCGAGCTGCTAGTGATCAGCCATCCTGGATCTCTCTCCATTCTAACCTGTCCCCATTCTAACCTGACTGGCACATCTTAGCCTAACCAGGGGAGGCGAGAAGTGAAAAACTGTGAGGAGGACTCTATTCGGATCCTGGATTTTTTTTTTTTTTTTTTTTTTTTTGGTAGAGAGAAGATTGTTTCATGAAGAAAAGTGAATGAGTATTTTGGGCTTCCCCTGCTGTGCCCAGCTGTCTGTGGAAGGGAGATGGTCTCATGAAGATGCAGGATTCAGTACAGCACCTGGTACCTAGCAGGAACTCTGCAAATGCCAGTTCCTCTTCTCCCCATGCCACTCCCTGTGACAGGGTGGCTGACAAGGGAAAGTGCTGTATATTCTCTGCGGTCTGGTCCACTGTGAATGTGGGTGGGAACAAAGAGGGAGGGAAGGAGGAGATGGAAATGATCATCAGAAAATTAATTTAGCAGGAAGTAACTTCAAAGGCAGCAGGGACTTGTTGCCCTCCGTCCTTTCCCCAACCCACCCCCAGGGAGTCGAGCCTGCCCCTTCTCCAGGGGCTACACAGAGACCTCCTTTGGGAAAAGGTGACATCGTCATGGCTCCGGACACCCTTCAGGCTCTTCAGAGCTTCCACCATGAATCATATGGATGCTGTGATCCAGTTAGGAGCCTGGGTTTGAATCTCAGCTTTGCCTTAAGTATCTGTGTGACGTTGGGTAAGTCACTGTCCCTTTCTAGGACTCAGATCTCTGAGCTCCAACCTACCATGACTCTGCAAGATTGAAAATGGTATTACAGAAAAACATGAAGAATATTGTAACCAACAGGGTCTAGAAGAGTTGTTGGATTTTTCTTTTTCTTTTTCTTTTTTTTTTGATACCGAGTCTTACTGTGTCACCCAGGCTGGAGTACAGTGACGTGATCTCGGCTCACTGCAACCTCCATCTCCTTGGTTCAAGTGATTCTCGTGCCTCAGCCTCCTGAGTAGCTGGGACAATAGGTGTGTACCACCACACCTGGCTAATTTTTGTATTTTTAGTAGAGGCAGGGTTTCATCATGTTGGCCAGGCTGTTGTCAAACTCCTGACCTCGTGATCTGCCCACGCAGCCTCCCAAAGTGCTGGGATTACAGGCGTGAGCCACCGCGCCTGGCCATGAGTTGTTGGATTTTTATGACAATGACATTTATATACTCTTTGACTCAATTCTGGTGATGGTGGGTCCCACCATGGCCATACTGTCCACTTTTGTCCTCATCTGGGATGCCGAATCCTCCTCCGCATCAGGAAGAGCCTGCAGACCAAGGCAGAAGCTGGGACTGTGCCATGCTCTTCCTCATTATCTCCAGGGCACTTTTATCACGGGGTAGCTTCCCCACCCCGATTCTGATTCCAGTTGAAGAGAGAGCCTTGCCGGTGAAAAGACATCAGCTGAAATGTCAGGAGAGCTGCATCTTCGTTCTGCAATGACACACATCAGTAAAATGCTGGCCAGTCCTTACTAGCTTGGTTCTGAGAATTGAATAGGACTGTGGATATGAAAGTCGTTTGTAAAGCCATGAGCTCTATACTAATGTAAGGATTTGCTGATCTAATGAAGAGCTCCTGAAGGAATCTCTAGGGAACACTTTTACTCTCTACCCCTGACTCCCAGGGAAGCTTTGAGGAATCACTGTGGCTTTGCAGATACACTTTTTAAAGAGGCCACTCAGCTCTAAGAAGCCTCCTGAGGCTTTGAAAAAGAAAAGAGCCTTCTCTCTTCCTTTCTCTGCCATCGTGGTGTATGCTTTACTTCACTTCGGCCATGTCTTCTCACAAGACTTTCAGAACTAAGCGATTGCTAGCCAAGAAACAAAAGCAAAATCATCCCATTCCCCAGTGGATTCGGATGAAAACTGGTAATAAAATCAGGTACGACTCCAAAAAGAGACATTGGAGAAGAACCAAGCTGGGTCTGTAAGGAATGACACATGCGATGGCACACATACTTATGCTGTCTGAAGGTCACAATCATGTTCAAGCTGAAGATGTCACCGCTATCCGGAGAATTTTGAGCAGAATTTCCTCTCTGAATCTGTTATGAACGCGTTGGTTGGCTGGATTCAGTAATAAATATGTGATGCCTTTCAAAAAAAGCAGAAAGAAAAAGAAAAGAGCCTTGCTGAATGCTGTGAGTGAACAAAGCATCCCAGTCCTTCAGTGCTAGAGAACTGGAGAGTGAGGCCCTCCTGGGACCAAGGCTCAGGCCGATGGGAGGACCCATAGTCTCTGCTGCCCATGTCAGCCCCTGATGTCCAATACTCCTTCCCTGTCTATCTGCCCTGGTGGAGTGGGCTTAGAGGCCTCCCCTGCCAGCCAGGCCTGTTGAATCTGCTCCTCCTCCTGCTTACGTAAGTGGCCTCCCCACCCCCATGCCCCATCTTTAGATCACAGTTTCTGACCCTAATGCCTAGAGTTGGTAAATCTTTGTTCTTCATGGTGACTGGGAGTAGAAAGAACACCAGCTGTGTACCCCAAAGACCTGGGTCTGCATCTTGATCGCACCCCTTTTCTTCCTATCTCAACTTAAGCAAGGTATCCACTCTCCCTGAGCAATGCTTTTCTCATTTATGAAATAGAAATAGCAATGCCCACTTTGTTGGGAGGGATTTGTTAAACTGTAGCTATAGATAGAACACGCAACGGATGTTAGAGTCGGGAATAACGGCCTGGCTCCAGATCGCATCTGGTAGGTGACCTCCAGGGCCCTGTCCCAGGAGAGTCTACAGAGAGGAAAGGAGGAGACGTACCTGGGGTCCAGGCTGACTAAAGCACCTTCCTTGTCTCCCCTTTGCCTTCTAGAGACCCCCTCTTACTTATGGTATTTTCTATGGTATTTTCAGTTTCGCATTGCACAAGGGGAATTTACTTGCGGTGGTGGCTTTGGGACCCTCCTTGTTCCTCCCATGGAAAGGCTACGCTTGATCTTTTCTGGAAACCTGGTTCTGTCCTGTGATCCGGCCAATGGGGAACAACTGCACACTGGCTGAGGGCCTCGGGAGCCCATTCCAGGAAGCTCCCGAAGGAAGTGGCGGATCTCATTGGGTCTATGAGTGAAAGGTCTGTAGGGCTTGTGGGAGGCTCGCCTGGACAGTCTGGGCTGGTGGAAGAGCCTTGGCTAGGATTCAAGGAGGAGGGGCTCTGTGGAAGCAAGGAGGGGGCTCTGTGCTCTCTGGGACGAATCCTGTTTCTGACGGCAAACCCCAGGAGAAACTGAACAATGCTGTCTGTGACTGGGCACCTGTGTAAAATGTGCATGCCATCCTGTGACTGTGAATGACAGTACTTTAGTCCCTTAAAACCTATGTACAAGCAGGACATGAGGGGCAGGCGGGACAGAGGAGGGTAGGAGGGGTTCATCGGTTGACTATGAGGATTTTTCAGAATTGTTAGTTACACTGTTTGGCTCAAGCTGTACTTTCGCAGATACCGTGTCTGTGTTTCATATGTAAATAGGTCTTTTACCTACTATGGGGCTACAGATTCAGCCCAGGCTGTAGCAGTTCATTCCTGGGTCAGAAACCCAGGTTGAAATTCACCAATAAAAAGATTTAATATCCAGGAAATTTCTGTGGATCTTTAGTTTTCTGGAGGCAATAATAATGGGATATGCAAGATACGATTCAAGTGTGTTTGTCTTGAGTGAAAGGGTGAGGTGGTTGGGGGAAGGGACCATCCTGCACTCAGTTTAAGTGGGAAAAGCAAAGTGTCTTGGAGTTTGCCAAGGGGCCACAAGGTGGCAGTGTGGAGCCAAAATGGGCCTGGACTGGGCTGGGCTTGGCTTGACAGCTCCTGCCGAAGAATCAGGGTAAGGCCCTTTAGCAAAAAATTGCTGAGATCCAGTGCACATTCCTTAACTCTCCTGGAGGATGAGAAGCAGTAATGACTCACAGGGAAGGCTAGGAAAGTCACCCAGCCTCTGAGCTTGTGAGTCCTCAAGTTCCAAAGAGTCTTGGTCCCTCATTTGACCCAGTTCTCCTGAGATATCTGGACATACACTTGGTTCTCTCCAAGCCCACAGAGATTTGGGAAGGGCAAATAACAAGCAGTTTCTCCTGCAGGGTGAGGAAATGAGTGTCGGAATTCCTACCCAAAAGGCAGCAAGACACATGAGTCAGTGTTTAAAGGCCCTAGAAGCACCTCAAAAAGCCATATGAGCTATGGTTACTTTACGGGTTTTGGTTTAGAATCTGGGGGCATGAATTAGGAGGCTTCTTGAGAGTGCCTCAGAGCCCAGCAATCTGTCCTAATTCCAGAAGCAAAGAAACCCACTGGTGTTGAGCATGAAATACCTCCTCACCCTTGTAGCGTCCAAGACCTTGCTCATGGAATTTTGCTGCAGTTCCCATGCTGTGCATTTGGATGCTTGCTCTTTTAGAATAAGAATTCATTGAAGACAGGTCACATTTATCATGGTCTATGGGTCCATAGTCCTGGGTCATTGTGGGTATGTAATCAATCATCTACTGGTTGCCAATAGCAAATCAGTTTTTCAGTGTCTTATTATCAGATAATTTTGGAAAAATCTGTATCCAGTCTATGTCCATGGAGAAGTCCAGTGCTAAGCAGGATGATTGTTCCCGGGAGGTACCAGTCTCCAACATGTAACATGGGAGAGTGTGACTTCCCTGAACTGGAAGCCGTGCCCCTGTGCTTACTCATACAGGTGACTATCTGTACTGATTTAGACAGCTCACCCTTGAAGCTCATAGAAATATGACAAACAAAAGGCCATTTTATTTCTAGGTGGCTTGCAATGACTTTGAGGATTAGGTCAAATTGTTAGCTGACCCCAGTCGTTAGCTCATTGGTTCAAACTCCTCAGGAGGTGACATCAGCCTTCCTCTGTACTTACGAGGGCATCTGAGCAGCTGTGTGCACTGCTGACATTCCAAGCTCTGTAAGTCACTTGGTAAACTCATATGTTCCAATCTACTGTTCAGCAACACTCTCCAAGAATGCTTTTACCCCAATGTAAGCAATCAGGGTGGGTTCTAATGTTAGCCTCCGTGATATATTTGCTATCAAATGTGTGGGTGACCCCCCTTCTGGGCACCGAGGAAGGGCGCTAAGCAGACCCCTGGCACAATTAGTCCCTGAAGAATAACTTACTGCTCATTTATTTCCTTTTATATAATCCTTTTATATGATCATATCTTAGTTTGTAGTCAGAGGAGTGTCAAGAGCAGACACGGTACAGAGCATGAACTAGGGAAAAATCAGCCACACCAGGACAAGAATCAACGGCCCAGGCAGTAGTGCCCCTGCCTGAAAGGGCATGTGCTACATGGCAGGCCGGCCCTGGCAGCAGCATTCAGTATCGTAAGGATATCCACTGTATGGCAGGCTTGGAGCAAGAGTCACTCCTCTTGTAAGGCAGTTGTAGTATCTTGTGTCCAGTTCTTGTGGAAAGCTGGCCTCAGGCCGGCAATCCATGAACCTCTGAGGGCTTAAAACCCCTCCAGTATAATCGCGCCTTGTTGGCTGTATACCCTTCCAGCTCTCTTGCTACTGTGCTGACTCAAAACATCCTCCTATAGAAAACCTTAGAAGTTGCCTGCCCCTAGATAAGAGACGTTGCACACTGCACCCTTCCTGCTGCACACTGCCCATCCCCATTAGGTCACTTCTTGCCTCAGTGACCGTCACTCCTTGCCTCGGTGACCTAATGGGGATGGTGCCCTTGTTTATTACTCACATGATTGTGTTGGCCCTACCACTATCCTTAAGATGACCTCACTCACTACCCTTCCTAACCTATACCTAATAAATGCAGATGTGCCTGGACACTCGGGGCCTCGCCTGTCTCTGCTTGTAAGTGCCATTGGCCCCCGAGCCCAGCTGCTCTTATCCAGTCCTTTGGCGTTTTGTCTCCTTATTTCTTGGATCCAGTACCCCAGCACAGCGATAAGGGACACTCCACGATCCTAGTAGGGTTGGACCCTACAAAATGTCATATTTCTGAAGCAGTTTATTATAGAGCTTCATCAGATGGTCTGTGGTCATTCTACAGCCTCTGGTCCCCCTGACACCAACTCCCTGCTCCAGAGCATCACAGCAGCCTCTGAGCCCAGACTGGGACAGCTCTCCAGACAGTTCCTCTCAGAGCCGTCCCTCAGGCATTTATTGAGAGCCTGCAGCAGGTCGGATCTGTTCCTTTCCCTCTGCCTTTTCTCCCGTCAGTTGATTTGCCACCTTCTTTTCTAAGCTGAGGTCAGAAATCACCTCTTTCTGGGATGTTTTCTGATTAAGGCTTCCTGATTCTAACACCCTGTTCCCCGATCCATATGAACATTGATAGGCTCTGGTTTCATTGCTTTGTGCTGTTTGTTACGTGTTGTTTTGTACATGTTCTCTGGCTCTTTCCTGTCCCTACAGTTAGGTCATAGATGCCTTGACTGCCTTGATAAGCCCAGATGATTAAAGCTTCTTTTTATTGATCTCTCCTCTCAACACTCAAGGCCTGTCCCAGAATTCTGCAGAAAGCAGGCACTCTGTTTACCCTCTTGTCCCCTCTCCTGGTGGAAACTGTCTCAGCAGTGTCCTCACAGTGTCTCTTGGGTGCACTGTAACTTGCCCGAATTGCTTCAGCATACTCTTGAATTTTTTTTTTTTTTTTTTTTTTTTTTTTTTTTTTTTTTTAACGATGAAGTCTTGCTCTGTCGCCCAGGCTGGACTGCAATGGTACAATCTCAGCTCACTGCAACCTCTGCCTCCCAGGTTCAAGCCATTCTCCTGCCTCAGTCTCCCAAGTAGCTGGGATTACAGGCATGAGCCACCACAACCAGTTAATTTTTGTATTTTTAGTAGAGGTGGGTTTCACCCTGTTGGCCAGGCTGGTCTTGAACTCCTGACATCAAATGATCAGCCCGCCTCAGCCTCCCAAAGTACTAAGATTACGAGCATGAGCCACTGTGCCCGGTCTTTTTTTTCCCCCCCTTTTTAAAAGAGATCAGGCCAGGTGCAGTAGATCATGCCTAATCCCAGTGCTTTGGGAGGCTGAGTTAGGAGGATCACTTGAGGTCAGGGGTTCAAGAGCAGCCTGGGCAGCATAGTGAGACCCCCTCTACAAAAAACAATTTAAATTAGCTGGGCATGATGGCATGCACCTGTAGTCATAGCTACTTGAGAGGCTTTGGCAGGAGGATCACTTGAGCCCAGGAATTTGAGGTTATACTGAGCCACGGTCATATTCCTGCTTGAGTGACAGAGTGAGACCCTGTCTCTATAAATAAATAAATAGAAGAAATCAATAAGAAGCAGAGTTTCACTTCTTGATAGGACAATGTTGCTGATATTATTGTCGGTATTTATTCCTCATTCTGCCTGTCTTATCAGTAGACTCTCCTGTAACTCATTAAGAAAAGCGTTGTAAGGAGAGGAACGACCATGGTAGCTAAAGGTGAAGGGACAAACAGAACAGCAACATGTTCCAACCCCAGAAACCCAAACCGGAATCATGCCCTTAGATCATCCTGGGGAAGAACTCAGGAGGAGGAAAGCCTGTCTACTGCTCTCAGTGCCAGGGCTGGGAGGGTCATCCACAGCCAGCAGATGGAGCACAATTAATAATAGATCTCAGGTGTCTGAGACCTGAATGCCACTGATCTGGGGTTTGAATTTGGCTAGGAGTGACCCTAGGGTTTCAGGTTTTGGGGCATGTCTGTTTAGCTACTATGAGCAAAATTTCTTTTCACTTCATTGTCTTTTTTTTTTTTTTTTTTTTTTTTTTTTTTTTTTGAGACGGAGTTTCGCTCTTGTTACCCAGGCTGGAGTGCAATGGCGCAATCTTGGCTCACCGCAACTTCCGCCTCCTGGGTTCAGGCAATTCTCCTGCCTCAGCCTCCTGAGTAGCTGGGATTACAGGCACACGCCACCATGCCCACCTAATTTTTTTGTATTTTTAGTAGAGACGGGGTTTCACCATGTTGACCAGGATGGTCTCGATCTCTTGACCTCGTGATCCACCCGCCTCAGCCTCCCAAAGTGCTGGGATTACAGGCTTGAGCCACCGAGCCCGGCTCACTTCATTGTCTTAATTAGCTGTTGAAAAAAATATTTCTCTAGTTACTGGTTATTGCATGTTATCAATTTTAAAGCATTTTAATTCTTTGTAGTTTTCTAGGGCTAGGATATCTGCAAAGGATGACAATTTTTCCTCATTTCTAATACATATATATTTTTTGAGACAGAGTCTTGCTCTGTCACCCAGGCTGGAGTGCAGCGCCGTGATCTGGGCTCACTGCAGCCTCTGCCTCCTGGGTTCAAGTGATTCTCCTGCCTCAGCCTCCTGAGTAGCTGGGATTCCAGGTGCCCGCCAGCATGCCCAGCTAATTTTTGTATTTTTAGTAGAGACAGGGTTTCACCATGTTGGCCAGGCTGGTCTCAAATTCCTGACCTCAAGGGATCCACCTGCTTCAGCCTCTCAAAGTGCTAAGATTACAGGCATGCTCCACCGTGGCTCTAACTTTTTTATAGTTCATATTTTTGTTAACTGTTTTATGATACTGATTAAAACTTCTAGAACCACGTTACATAACAAAGGAAATGCCAGGCTTGTAGACATTCCTACTTTGTTTCTAACTTAATAGGATAGTGTCTAGGAGCTTACAGTTAAATATTATGTAATCTCCTGATTTGAGATAATAATTGAGTTAGAAAGTGTCCCTGTATTCCTAATTGCTTAAAAAAAAAAAAACAGGAATGAATCTTGAATTTTATTATATTGAGTTTTGGGAGATTTTTCTTGGAATAAGAGATTATGATGCTGGTTGTTATTTACGAGAATTCCATTTGTCATCTTTGGCTTGTAAGAAACAGCAAATTCAGAGGCTGATTGATGGTGGGCTTTGTAAATACACTGTTTAAAGTTCTGAGGGCCGAGGAGGATTACTCAGCAAAATATATCACTGAAAACAAGAATAGCTGCGGCGTTAGGCAGCAGGAAAAGAGGAACTGGTGGTAGTTGCTATTTTATTTAAACTTTTAAAGAAGTTGTTTATTGCCAATAATTAAAGAGCTCAAAGATAAGTCATTTAACCATGAGTTTGCCAAATAGAACTCAACCACAGCTGATTAAACTTTTTAAAATTTTCCTTGGGGAGAGACTTCACCACTGTCTCTGCAGATAGACTCCACAGTTCTCATATTTTAACTGAAAGTTCCTCCTAACATCCATCTGATCTGAATCTTTCTTGCCGGGGCATAGGCCTGTTTTCCCACCCAAGCCTTGTTTTGGGTTTTTGAGGAATGAACAACCTTTATTGAGTACAGACCGGGAGTCCATGGGTGCTGAGGACTTCTGTGTATTGTCAGTTTTCTTCTCCACATTCTTTTTGGCCTGTCTCCATAGCCTTGGGAGCCCCATGCTTTGTTTAAGGGGGGAAAATGGCATTCCTCTACAAATCAAATGTAAGACTCCATAGAGAACTGGACCCCATTAAAAACATCCGGAATTCACAAGGCCACTTGACTGTATTCCACTGGCTCAGACAGAGCAGGGTTGACAAAATTCCAGAAATTGGGCTTGTGGCTTTTTGGATTGACATTGACATAATCTGTGACTTCCTTTATGTTCTCATAGTCCAGGGCAGAGTCATCTTTTAGTTCTCCAGGAGCCGAAAAGATGATTTGTGTGTAATCCACATGGTTGGTGGCCTTAGGAGAAAAGCAGAGACATGTAGGTCAATATCCCTACCACGTTTGGAGGAAATAAGACCCCAGGACTGAACTCTCACTCAAAGAGGTTTGCCCACAGCTTGGTGTAAAAGGATCTGGGTCCAAGCAGATGTGTCTGAGAGCCATCCAGGGCAATGAGGAAGATTACCAGTGACTTTGTTCCACCTGTCTGCAAGGAACGGGCTTACAGATGAGCAGGTGGAGGCAACAGGAAGATAAAATGCTGAGACTCAATTCAAGTGAGGTCAGGACTCAGAGCAGACTTTAGCCAGTGACTGGGTTTGGGGAGAAGGTTTCCCATTAGCACTTTCATTTTCATAGTCTGTTCAGACCCGCTTTGTTTGGCTGATCCACGCTCATATGGGTTGTGGGTGGAGGCCTGACCCCTCACCTAAGGATGCTATAATGACTCAAGAAGCCCTCCTTTCTGGCTCCCACTCCATAGCTGGTGTAACCTGAGTTCTCAGCGTTTTACAGCAAGAAACCTCAGACTGCATATGTTGGTCTGTGATCACTAGGCACATCCATTACCTGGCAGACGGGAGGCGAACTGCAGGAACCATCTGAGCGATCTGAGGATGTGTCGCTGTCATCTGGGGAGAAATAGACGTGGTTTCTCTTCCAAAGCAAGTTAGTGGTTGTTAAGAGAGAATAGAGACAATGGAAGCAAGAATTGTCTTATTACCAGATAAAGACAAAGGCAGAGCCAGCAACACAAAGGGGATAGGGAAGAGAGATACAGATGCCCCAAAAGAGTAAGAAGGAGAAATAGAATAGGGAAAGAGTCGGGGGAGAGAAAGTCTCCAAAAATAGGCAGGGACATGTCCAGGAGTCCAGGCACTGCTGCTTCATTCAACTCCATCCAAAACTAATTTTAAAAAATACACTAGGTTGACTGTGCTTGGAAAGGGCTGTCTTCCAGAAAGAAAAGTTAGGAGGGACACGCTGGGACAATGTGGCCCAATGCAAACAGCTCTGGCCTCAGAAGTCACACCTAGTCCTAAGCTGTCACTAAATCTAGGCCGATCACATCTCTTTTTGTGTCCTGGTTTTCATTCCCCGAAAGACAAGAGGGTTGAGCAATGGTCTCTGAGGTCCCTGTCAGCTAAACAATCTCTGACTCTAGCTAGGCTCTGGTGAAGCTTTGGGGCCAGGGGTTAGGGTAAGGCCAGTTCCTCTCTGTTCTGCTGAAACACTGCATGCATATGAGCGGCTCCCTCGGGTCCCCACAGGCAGGCAACTGAAGCTATGCCTCAACTGAAAAGATAAAGTCTGGACAGAGCAAATTTAAACCAATCAAGAGATAAACCAGTGGAAAAAGTGTAATCTCTGGTGAGTGAGCCCCCATCAGGGAGATGTCTTGCTGCGAAAGCAGCCATTTCCGCTGTGAATAGTGACCTATTGGCTCACTTGAGGAAGGGTGATATAGACTTGAACCAGCAGCAAGACTCACATTTATACACTCAGTGACCCATGCAGATCTAAGATCACAAAGAAGGGTCCCTCTGGGGACTGTGGAGAGCCAGCTCCGGAGCCAGCCGAGAACCGTGACCTAGCAGCAGCTGTGGTGGAAGCAGGCAGAGGCAGGTGAAATTCTAACTCCACCATTAGCCGATCAAGCAGAAGAAAAGATGCCATGGCTATACAAAGAGAAGAGCAGGGACATTTCCCAAGGCCCCTGCAATCATTTGCACACGACTAAACCCAGGAAAGAAGTTAGATCCGTACCAACCCAGCAGGATCTTCCCCATGAAATAGAATAAAACACCTTTCTGAAAAAAGTAGGATGACAAGGCCTGTCCTTATGAGGATGGAAGGAATCCTCAGGCTAGAGGTTTGGGCCCCCAGGGTTGCCGCAGGGAGGTCCTGGGTGTCCAGACAGAGCAAAGCAAGCCCCGAGACAAGTTCTCCCCATAACCCCTTACTCACGCCGGTAACAGGGATCAGACATTAGGGCATCTATCTCTGTCTGAGTCTCCATCTCTTTGGCAGCAGGTAGATGATGGTGGACAGGGCTGGGCCTGGGGACCGGGAGCCTGGTCGCTTTCAGTATCTGTTCACTCTGGTGGGCTAGAGAGGAGAGGGCAGGGGTCAAAAGTGGAAGCTGGCAGGGGAGTAGGGGGCAGTAGCTTACCCCTGTAATCCCAGCACTTTGGGAAGCTAAGGTGGACAGATCACTTGAGGTCAGAAGTTTGAGACCAGCCTGGTCAACATGGTGAAAATGCATTTCCACTAAAAACGCAGAAATGAGCTGGGTGGGTGTGGTGACGTGCGCCTGTAATCCCAGCTGCTCTGGAGGCTGAGACAAGAGAATCACTTGAACCTGGGAGGCAGAGGTTGCAGTGAGTCGAGATTGTGCTACTACTGCACTCCAGCCTGGGGGAAAGAGTGTGACTTCATCTCAAAAGAAAAAAAGTGGAAGCTGCCTGGGTTGGGCACATTGGCTCTGGAATCAGTACCTGCTGAACACGCCCTCAGTATGGCAAACCTTTCAGAAAGATCCCTTCGAATCTCAGCACTGCTGTGCTCAAAACCCTCTAGCGGCTCTGTGCCCCACTTGGAAAAAGCCAAGTCCCAGCCTCCGAGGCCTCCCTCCTCCCTCCTCTCTGACTTTCTCCTGCTTCTCTCTGCCCGCTCCAGCTGCCCTGCCTCTTTGCTCTTACTAGTGTGTGCCTAACAAGGTCCTCCTTCAGGCCTGTTGCAGGTAGAGTTCACTCCTCACTGCCTGTAAGTTTAGACTCAAAGGTTAGCATCTCGGGGCTGCCCGGCATCCACCAAGCCGTATCTGCTTCCTTGCTCCATTTTTCCTCCCTACCACTTGCCATAACCTAGCATACACATGTTTTACTTGCTTATCTTGTTTGTTGCCACGTGGAATGAAAGATTCAGAGGGTAGGAACTTTTGTTTTGTTTCCCATTGTACAGCCTAGGCCCAGAGAGTGTCTTAGATGCTCAAGAAATATCTGTTGAATGAATGAATGAACAAAGGAATGAATAAAGCTAGACTTAACTAGGAAGACCCTCAAAACATCATCTTGCCCGATCCTTTCTCTTAGCACCACTAAGCAGTATTATTTTATTTTCCCTAATTGAAATGCCTTTCCAGGACCGAGATTCACTTCCTTCTATTGTAAGTCAGTTCAAGAATTTAAACTAATTTCTGAGTCCAACCATATTGCCTTCTGTTGTAATTCAAGGCCATTTCTTCATGTTCAGTCCCTTGGCAGTGATGAAGAAAATTAATTAGACCCAGGTGACACGGACATTTCCTCACAGGCGTTGCAGAAGCTGTGTCTAGGCGGAAGGTCTGGGTAGTGGAAGCATGTGGGTGGTCACTTCCAGCCAGAAATCACCGGATAAAAGGTGAGGTCAGAGTGGGGATTACCCAGTTACAGTTGGGGTGGGGGATGAAAGGGGGAAAGGATTTGGTTGGAGGGTCCTCTGGTAGGTTTTTGAGTGACATTTGGCCATTCCAAAGGGGTCCTGTCCTGCTGCAGGCTCTGAGAGTGACCAGGAGGGAAGAGGACACTGGGCCGGTTACCCATGTGCCTGCTGAGCAGGTAGTTGAAGGCGACCAGGAGGCAGGCCTGCAGGAAGAAGGACACCGCCGCGATCACTAAGCCGTGCCAGAGCTCCATGACTCTGTTGGGAAAGGAAAAGGGGCAAAGTCAGAGACTGCAGGGTCGTGACTGCAACTGCAAATCTCTCCTGTCCCCACTGGAGGCAGACATCTGGCATTGCTGCGCATCCCAGGGTAGGTCCCTTTGCCTTTCCGGACGTTAAGGCTGGGACAGCCCGGAAGGGTGGTATGTGTGCTTGGAAGCCAGCTCTGCCAATCAGCCTGGAGGGAACCCTGCTCCTGCTTTTCCTGGGCTCACTCACTTTGTCAGCATGACAAGCTCCTTGCTCATAAGTTGGGGCTCAGGCACTTTCAGGAACCACCCTGGGACCTTGTCTCTCAGCAGTGCCACCGGCAGGGTTCTCCTGGAGATCTGCAAGAGGTAGGTTTTTGAGTGACATTTGGGCATTCCAAAGGGGAGGGAGGGTTCAGGGTTCGCCCTCCCCAACTCTCCAGGGCTGCAGGGGTTTGCCACTTGGAAATCTCAGGAGAGAAAATAGCACCGCCTATCCAACACCCTTCAAATGCAGTGGCAAGGAGCTAACCTTTGGGAATGACTTCTTTGGAGGGAGGTCCGACACTGGGACACATGCCCAATTTACTCATCATACTTGCATCAGTCCCCACTTTCCCGCAGGATACATTCTAGACGCTTCTCCTAAAGGGCCTTAATGAGCAAAGTACACTTAACATTTTCACTCCCAGAGATTTCTGTTTAATTTGGTTTATAAAAGTGGATTCAGAATCCAGACATGAGTTCCTCATTTGGTATAGCTTCAGCATGTGAAAGGGGTAGGCTGGGGGTGAAAAGCAGCGGTTTTCTAGATGGGAGAATTCTGTTTCCTGTCTATGCTGGAGCCCTCTCTCCATTCCTCCCTGCACCCACCCCTGCAGTGCCAAGAAGCACCACATGTCACCTTGTTAGCAGCAGGACTTCTGGGTTCTTTCTGTAGGAGAGCTGTGACTAGCTGCTGGTAAGGAGGGCTGCAGGGAGACATGAAGGAGGGACCCTGGGGACCGACCCAGGCAGCAAGCCAGAAAAGACTCCAGTAAATTTCCTGTTTCTCACCTCCCCAGAGTCCTTAGACAAATGGATAGAAAATCCAGTATTGCCGAGTGATCAGCAAACTCCACAAAGGAAGCTCAGCCCGAAGTGACTCGGCCAGGCAGGACGGCTTGCCCCTGTAATCCCAGCACTTTTGGAGGCCGAAGTGGGCAGATCACTTGAGCCTAGGAGTTCCTGACCAGCCTGGGCAACATAGTAAGCCTTGTCTCTACTAAAAATACAAAAATTAGCCAGGTGTGGTGGCTTTTGCCTGTGGTCCCAGCTACTCAGGAGGCTGAGGTGGGAGGATCGATTGAGCCCAGGAGGCTGAGACTTCAGTGAACTGAGATGGTGCCACTGCACTCCAGCCTGGATAACAGAGCAAGACCCTGTCTCAAAAAAAAAGGGGGGGTGCGGGGGAACTTGTGCACAAAATAAAAAGTGTGGAGCCAACACACTGGAAAGAAAACACAGACATGATTGCAATAAAGCAAAACGGGGATTTTTCAGAAAAAACAATGATCTTGAAGGTTTTGGTGACTTGATTGAAAAAGGGGCAGAGCTGTACTGAAAATGTCCTGCTCTTATTTAATGTTGGATAAGACCCCCTAAGATAAAATTCAGCACAGATCCTGATTGCTCAAGCCTCATCTCAGGCTCTTCAAGATCCCTCTCAGGACAGCTGCACAAGGAAGGCTGGGTTTTACCAGAAGAGCTTTACAGTATTGTATGTACAGTAGAAATGAAAAGTGTGGAAAGGGACTAGAAGCTAGACCAGCGTGTTTGAGAAAGCAACAATGGTGTCGACTGTTGATATTGAATGTCTCATTTGTCCTTAATTGTGGGGAGCGGCACAGGCCAAATCCTGGGGCCAAGAGAGCCCAGGTGCCGCTTGTGGGAAGCTGTGAGCAGCAGGCCAAATCCTGGGGCCAAGAGAGCCCAGGTGCCACTTGTGGAAGGCTCAAGTCCTGATGATTCAGGTCCAGCCCGTGGACGGCACGAGGCGGCACGAGGCTGGTAGCGGCACGAGGCACACCAGGCCGGAATTTTTCAATTGCAAGCTTCCTTTGCCCCGCCTCCCTGCCTGGTCTATTTAAGCTGTGAGCTCAGCAACAATAAAAGAGACTTGATCAGACTCCTGTCTTGTCTCCATTTCTCGCGTCTCCTGCCCATCCATCCCCACTCCCTCCCTTCGGGCCCTTGTTGTCGTCCTGCAGGTCGGGACACTTAATCACAGACACAATTCTGCCCTTGAGGGGGGTGGCCAGTAGGTCGCCTGGGCTGTATTCTAATACTACACTCAAAGCTTTTAAGTTTTTAAGGCTCCTCTTCTACTTTATTTATTCAAAAGTACACAACTAGCAGACATTTGTAGTCAAAGAATTAAAAATATGAATGAGGAAAGCGTTTTAGAAAATCACCCCAAATTTTGCCAGGCGCAGCGGCTCACAACTATAACCCCAGCACTTTGGGATGCTGAGGCGGGTGGATTGTTTGAGTCCAGGAGGTCAAGACCAGCCAGGGTAAAGTAGCAAGACCCCATCTCTACAAAAGATACAAAAAAGTTAGCTGGGCTTGCCTGGCACATGCCTATAGTCCCAGCTACTTGGATGGCCGAGGTGGGAGGATCACCCGAGTCCAGGTTGAGGCTGCGGTGAGCCGTGATCATACTGCTCCACTCCAGTCTGGGTGATGGAGTGAGATACTGTATCCAAGAAAAACCCATCCCAAATCTTATCCATATCCTTCCAGAAAATTTTCTAAATATTTTCATGAATATAAGTGTATACATATATGCGGATATGTGTATACACAGAGACAATGTCTTTAAAACAGGGAATCATAGAGATTATTAGCTTTTTTTCTCTTAATATATCATAAACATGTTTTTTAGTCAGAAAAACCCTCATTAAAAGGCTCAAACCTGGCGATCCACAGGCCACATTTGACACCTAATTTTTGCTTGATGAAGTGCTTTAGCGATTTGAATTTTATGCCCCTAAAATGGGACATGATCATCACTTCCTGACTAATCCCTAAAGGCATTTAAGTTTGCCACCTTTGAGTTTTACAGTATCATTTCAAATTCCTACCATTGCACTTGATCAGTGTTTCTCAGTAGTATCTGACATTTGGAGCCAGACAAGGAGTCCCTATTGTCTAAAATTGTTTTGCAGATGGTAGGTCATGGAGCCCCCTGAATGACCCCCCCCCCAGTGTAACAGGCCAATATAACAGCCAAAAGCACCCTAAATGACCCCACACATTTCCAAAGGCTCCCTGAGGTAGGAGGGTTTGCTCCTAGTTGAGAATCACTGAATTTTATAAATGTTTCATTATTTTAAGATTATTATCTTAATTTGGCTCCCCTTATACAAAACTAGATTGTCTACACTTTTTTCCACATTTTAATATATTCTGAGCACACACTCAGGGCATATACTTTGGGAGAGCAAGGTGGATGGATCACTGAGGCCGGGAGTTTGAGAAGAGCCTGGGTGTCAGAGTAAGACCTTGTCTCCCTTAGCAGCCAAATGACACACAGCAGCCAGTCCAAATGAAAAGAGTAAATAGTATGGACGAGCAACAGTCTTAAATAGTAATTTCAGTTCTGTTCCCTTCCAGATGTGAATTATTGAACTCAGTGTCTCAGTATAATAATTTCTGTATCTATAAAATGAGAAGAAGAATAGTTTCCTACCTCACAGAGTTCTTGCACGGGCTCAGTGACTCACACTGTTTGTAAAGACCTTTATACGATTCCAGGCACAGAGGAGGCACTCAGTAGTTATTAGATATTGTTCAACCCTAAAATCCTCCACCATGATGGGGACTACAACTATTACAAACTGGATTGGTCTGTTTTAGAAAACGTAGGCGTTTGTTCTGAGTGCAGTTTGGAGATAAGACCCAGGACAGGATGACGTATGAAAATTATGACAGATGTCATTATTTAACCGGCTAGTGGCCCCAACCACAACGAGCAGGTTGTTCCTTGGGGTCTAATTACAGATTGCTGATCAGACAATCAGCAGAGACATCTGCTCATTTGTACACACACACACACACACACACACACACACACCCCCACCAAATAACCAGGAAATGGGCAATTTAAGGTAATTATGTTGAGAAAAAGTGCGTGGACTATGTGAGTGTGGTATGCCTCGTTCCATCCTTGAGGTAGGGATGGTCCTGTCCTCTTCCACTGTGTTGAATTTTGACACCCAGACCCCACACTAATGTAGTGCCCTTCCAAGCACCTCAAAACCAAACATCAGGCCGGGCACGGTGGCTCATGCTTGTAATCCCAGCACTTTGGGAGAGTGAGGATCACTACTAGGAGTTTGAGAAGAGCCTGGGTGACAGAGTAAAACCCTATTTCTCCTCCCCCAACAGAAAAGACCCCATTACATCCCAGTGCTAAAAGCATTTCTTCTGTTTGTTTCAGACTTGTAGGTAAGGCTGGATTCCATTTTATTAAGTTTCCCTCTTTCACTGATACAGGAACTTTCTCATGGTCTTTCCAACAGGTACAGTGTAACATCAAGAGGGATAATGAAAAGATTCCACTTTCCTGCCAGACACCACGCTTTCTTTGCATAGGTTTATTCTAGAAAGAACGGTTTAAAACATGATCACAATAGAAGATGATTTCTATGAGAAATTGTATGGGTTAGAGTAATTATAATCAACATTGTCAGCTGACTTTATCAATCTTTTCAAATGAAGTAGCTGTAAGCTTTCTTTGCTGTTTCTGTTAATTTGTTGTTTTTGACATTAGCTAAGATATAATGGAAAGAGAACAAAAGGAGGGGAAAGAAGGAAGCTGGGGGCCTGCCTTCTCCTGGCTCTGTCACTTGCTAATGGTGTGACTTTGGATAGGGAGATGTCCTCTCTAGGCCCTGGAGAAATAGGGAACTTGGCAAATTACTTGTAAGGCTCTTTAAAGGCTGGAGTGGGATAAGGCGAAAAGAAAGCAAAGCTGGATGGAAATGGAAAATTTAAAAACAAAAAAAATCTTTATTTCGGTTTTGTAGCATCCAGCCTCTTCCACATTACTAGACTTTCTCCCCCAATTTAATATGCAATTTCAAATAATCAAGAAAAGGAGAAAACACAAACCAATTAATAATATAGGGAATATTAATCTCAGAAACAGAAGGGATTAAAATTTTTCAACAAAAATTACCAAAAAAAGAAAAAAGAAGAGATTTTAAAAATTGTTAGACTATACTTTTTTTTTTGGATGAAATCTCAGTAAAATTGATCATTTTCTAGAAAAAGATAAATTAACAAAATTGATTCCATATGGCACAGAAAATTTAGACCAAAAGCAAACCAAAATAACAAGAAATAACTTTTGGAAGCAGGGTGGTATCTAGCCACTAAAGGCAAAGAACTTAGAGTCAGACTGCTTGGATTCAAATCCCAGCTCATTCTCTGCATGAGTATGGCCAGGTTATTTAACCTCTCAAAGCCTCAGTCTTTAAATATGTAAGATGGGAACAATATAATTTCAGGATTAGATAAGACAAATATAAATGATAACTACTTCTGAGGATGAAATTAGATGAGATATGTAAAATAGTTATTACAACTTTTGGGACATAAGAATAAGCATCCAATGAGCACAAGCTATTATTATTTAGAAATTAAAAGCATTGGCTGGGCACAGCGGCTCACATTTGTAATCCCAGCACTTTGGGAGGCTGAGGCGGTTGAATAGCTTGAGCCCAGGAGTTGCAGACCAGCCTGGGCAACATAACAAGACCCCATCTCTATTAAAAAGAAAAGAAAAGAGAGAAAAAAGGAAGAAAGAAAGAAAGAAATTAGAAGCACAATCAGAGTTATCTCTCCAAAACCTGTCTCAACGGTTTGACAGATGAGTAGTTTCAAACTTTTAAGGAACACATAATTATCATTCTACAAGCCAATACAGGGCACAGGAAGACAGAAACTCTCAGGTTCATCTCATTTATGAATACAGAGATATATATATGGTAATATCAAGAAGTTAGCCCAAAATATTCAGGTAATTGATTATTACAAAGATGGAAACTAACACTGAGTATTTTCCATGTGCTTTAATCGTCTCGCTCTGCAAAAACGGACATTACCACCATTTATTTCACAGATGAGGAAACTAAGACTTGGGAAGATTGAAAAGTTATCCGTGTTGCCAGCTGGAAAACTCATGTCTCATAAACCAACTGAGTCAAAATCCTAAATCCCAATCATGTCAGGAAACTGTCTTTTATATAATACAAATACAACACTGATAGATCAAATTTTGTAAATGATGATCTTGGTAAAGTGCCAAAAAACACTGGATAAACTGAATGCTCATTACTGATTTTTAAATGAGGATTGTTTTTTACTATAACAAAGAATAATAAGTTGGTGCAGTATTGATTACTGCACCAATAATCAGTATCTTACAAAGTGGTAAATTATCTGAGAGCAAGGATAAATGCTGCAAGCCTTATCTGAGATGAGTACTAGAAGTTTTAATTTCTAGACATTGAAAGTTCCTCCAATCTCTAATACTAATAAGGGTGTTGGATATTTACTGAGCATGTTTTATGTGGCAGACACTTTCATATACATTAACTCACCCAATTCTTACAACTTCCCCAGGAGGTAGGTACTATTATTATTTTTTAATTAACAGTAGACAAAACCAAGACACAGAAAGGTTCCCTACTATGCTTAAAATGACAAAAAGGGTTCACCGGGCTTTGTGCTCAGGCAGGCTGGTGCTGGAGCCTGAGCTGCCAGCTGCTACATTAACTAAATGAAAGTATCGTTTTGGGCAAGGAGAAATCAAATTTATTTTTATTTGCAAAATATGTGATTTTATACCTAGAAATCCCAAAAGAATTCATTGCAAAACTAGCGGAATTAATGAGATTGCTCATTAAAGTCCTGTAGATATAAAAAATATTCTAAAATTATCAGCAATTCTTACTGTTATACTAGCAATAAGACATAAAATAGAATGGGGGAAAATATGTGATTTAGTAACCACAAAAATAGAAATATCTAAAAATAATATTTATTATAAGAAAATTATTTTGAAGAAAATAAAAATTTATTGAAAGACATAAAAGACTTAAACTCATAAAAAGATGCTATTCAGACAGAGAAGCTAGAACACTTAAAAATCACTTTTAAGAGATCCAAGATGGCTGATCACTAGCAGCTCGGGATTGTAGCTCCCAGTGAAAGCGCAAAGAACAAGAGGACGCCACACCTTCACATGAATTCTTGTTGCTCACGCACCAGGACATTCCCAGCGGAGGAGCCCCACGGGTCGCCAGCGCGACTCTTGTGACTGGCGAGGCGGTTTTGCCAGCGCCTCGGAGCGTCGGTTCTTGGTGCAGAGTCAGAAAAGCACCACCAATCTTAACGCCGCTGATTTAGTCGGCGCAGTGGGTTGCTCAGATTTCGGCGCTGAGAATCAATAAGTCAGACGTCCACTCAGAAAACCAATTACAAAGACGGTAAATACAAAGACCACAGATGGATAAATTTATAACGAAGGGAAGAAAACAGCCAAAAAAGGCTGAGAATACCCAAGTCAGAACGCCTCTTCCTCAACGGGGGATCACAGTTCCTCATCAGCAACGGAACAAGGCTTGATGGAGAACGAGTGTGTTCCAATTACAGAAGCAGCCTTCAAAATGTGGATAATGAGAAACTTCTGTGAATTAAAAGAACTTGTTTTAAACCAATCCAAAGAAACTAAGAACTTTGAAAAAAGATTTGACGAAATGTTAAAAAGAATACACAATTTAGAGAGGAATATAAGTGAATTGATGGAGCTGAAAAACACAATACGAGAACTTCGTGAAGTATGCACAAGTTTTAACAGCCGAATTGATCAAGCAGAAGAAAGGATATCAGAGGTCGAAGACCAACTCAATGAAATAAAACAAGAAGACAAGATTAGAGAAAAAAAGATAAAAAGGAACGAGCAAAGTCTCCAAGAAATATGGGACTATGTGAAAAGACCTAATCTACACTTGATAGGTGTACCTGAAAGTGAGGAAGAGAATGAATCCAAGCTGGAAAATACGCTTCAGGACATTATTCAGGAAAATTTTCCCAATCTAGTAAGGCAGGATAATATTCAACTCCAGGTAATACAGAGAACACCACAGAGATATTCCTCAAGAAGAGCAACTCCAAGGCACATAATCGTCAGATTCACCAGGGTTGAAATGAAGAAGAAAATACTAAGGGCAGCCAGAGAGAAAGGTCAGGTTACCCACAAAGGGAAGCCTATCAGACTTACAGCAGATCTCTCAGCAGAAACCCTACAAGCCAGAAGAGAGTGGGGACCAATATTCGACATCCTTAAAGAAAAGAACTTTCAACCCAGAATTTCACATCCAGCCAAACTAAGCTTCACAAGTGAAGGAAAAATAAAGTTTTTTGTGAATAAGCAAGCACTCAGAGATTTCATCACCACCAGACCTGCTTTACAAGAGCTTCTGAAAGAACCACTACACATAGAAAGGAACAAACAGTATCAGCCTTTCTAAAAAAATACCAAAAAGAGCATCAATAAAATGAAGAATTTACATCAACTAATGGGCAAAATAGCCAGCTAATATTAACTGGCAGTATTAAACTCACATATATTATTATTGATTCTAAATTTAAATTGACTAAATCCCCCATCCAAAGACAGACAGGCAATTTGAGTAAAAAACTAAAACCCATCAGTATGCTGCATCCAGACCCATCGCACATTCAAGGATATACAAAGATTTAAAACAAGAGATGGAGAAGGATTTACCAACCAAACAGAGAGCTAAAATAAATAAATAAAAAGCAGAAGTTAAAATTAAGCAACAAAGATCAAAAGAAGCAAAGAAGGACATTATATAATGATAAAAGGATCAATGCAACAACAAGCAGAGCTAAAGATCCTAAATATATACTCATCCAATACAGGAATACGTAGATCAGTACCACATCATATCAACTTAGAAGTTTAAACGAAATGTTGGTTGGCTCCTTGTTTGTTATTCTCTTCCCTCATTTTCTTTTATATCTCCATTATTAAGGACAATTATAGGCATACCCATATTTAGACTGCATTCTAGCCCGGGCAATAAAGCAATACCCCCATTCTCTCTCCCTCTTCCTCTTTCTCTTTCTTTCTCTTCTTTATTCTTTTTCTTACAAAAAAATAAAAATAATAAAAGAAAAAAAGAAAAATGCTGAACCTCAGTTGCATTTCACTAGAGAAATGCACATCAAAACCACCATGAGATACTATTTCACACACACACAAAAATCACTTTTAAAGTTAATTTATTGGCTTAAAATAATTCTAATAATAATTATGGTGAGTTTTTCATAACAACGTTATTGTTAAATTTGTCTGGAAAAGCATAAGAACAATCAAAAAGAGTGGAAATGTTTGAAAAGGAATTGTGGGCCTGGCATGGTGGCTCACGCCTGTAATCCCAGGACTTTGGGAGGCTGAGGTGGGCAGATCACCTGAGGTCAGGAGTTCGAGACCAGCCTGACCAACATGGTGAAACCCCATCTCTACTAAAAAAAATATAAAAATTATCTGGGCAAGGTGGTGGGCACCTGTAATCCCAGCTACTCGGGAGGCTGAGACAGGAGAATCGCTTGAACCTTGGAGGTGGAAGTTGCAGTGAGCTGAGACCATGCCACTGCACTGCAGACTGCACGATAGAGCGAGACTCCATCTTAAAAATAAAGAAAGGGATTGTGGTAAGGTAGATTTCTGACTACAACTTTTTAAGAGAAGTGCAGACTTGAAAAAAATATGCTAGTGTGTACAATAAATGTTATAAGAGTAATTTACAAAGCAAGTGGAGGAAAGGCAATCATTATTTAACAAATGTTACCTACAAGACAATCCTTTAGCTACCTGTAACGAAAAAGAAAGTAACTTAGATCCAGACCCTAGATAGCAAAATGAATTCCAAACGGATGAAAGAGGTAAATATTTTAAAGCCAAGCCATTATAATTAGAAGAAAGTAGGATTGAATATCACTATATTTAACAATGTTTATTAAATCCTCAGATGAGAGAAAACGTTCTCAGTTTATATGTAATGGAAGAAATCACAAAGAAAGATATGAAAATAGATTTGGCTCTAAACTATTAGAACTTCATATGTTAACAAAATTTAAAGGTAAACAGACAAAACAAAAAAACAAAACAAGTATGGCAAACCACAATTTTAAAGATTTTGCATCTTTGGTTTACATAAATTGTTATAAACAACAACAACAACAACAAAAATCACTAGGGCCCTCAAATAGTAAATGGGTAAAGAGTGCAGGGCAGACAATTTACAAACAATCCAGAACAGATCAACACTGTTATGTAAAAGAGCTCTGCAGAGCTTCATTATAAAAGTGAAAGATGGGAAGCAATCAAAAGAAAAAAACCAACGGAAGAAATGAGGGCTGTGGCATAGAATAGAAAACCATCTGGCCGTTGAAAATTACATGTAGGAAGAGTTCATCTGGAGAAGGAATACACAATGCAGTTGTATTTAGCTGTATAAAATATAATCACAATTTGTAAAAAAACGAACAGAAGACCAGGCATGGTGGCTCATACCTGTAATCCCAGCACTTCGGGAGGCCAAGGCGGGAGGGTCACTCGAGCTCAGGAGTTTGAGACCAACCTGAGCAACATAGTGAGATCCCAACTCTACAAAATTTTTTTTAACCCATTTCCAGTTTAGGCAAAAAAAAAATAAAAAAAAGTGCAACTCGTGCTCTTTGAGGCTAAAGCAAATCTGACTCATTTTCAATGTGAAAATAAAATATAAAAACTGTTCTTGGGAGTTAATTCTCAACAGAGCTTGTCTCTATGCCTCATGCAACAGAAATGTATATGATTTACTTTAGTTGTTCTACTTCCCCAGCTTCAGGGACCTGCTTTGTGGCCATTTTTTTTTTTTTTTTTTTTGAGTCAGGGTCTTGCTCTGTGACCCAGGCTGGTATGTCCAGTGGTGCAAGCACAGCTCAGTGCAGCCTCAACCTCCTGAGCTCAAGCAATCCTCTTGCCTCAGCCTCCCGAGCAGTTGGGACCATGCACACCACCATGCCTGGCTAGTTGTTAAATTTTGTAGAGACAGGGTCTTGCCATGTTGCCCAGGCTGGTCTCAAACTCCTGAGTTCAAGCAAGCTTCCTGTCTCAGCCTCCCAAAGTGCTGGGATTACCATGCCCAGCCTGTTTCATGTTTTTAATTCATACATGTCTTGTGTTTACTGTGTACATGCCAGTATCATAAAAAACATTTTGCATCAATTATCTTATTTAATCCTCAGAATAACAACCTTTGAGGTAGATGCTATTGTTGTCCCTGTTTTACACAGGAGAAAACCAGGTTCTAATCCCCGTGGAGGGGATAGAATTCAGACGCAGGTGGTTTGAGGCCAGAGCCTTCAACACACTGTGTTCAGTATTGAAAATGCTGGCCGAGTGTGGTGGCCCACATCTGTAATCCGAGCAATTAGAAAGGCGGGGGTGGGAGGACGGCTTGAGCTCAGGAGTTTCAGACAAGCCTGGGCAACATAGTGAGACCCCATTCTCCACAAAAAGATATTTTAAAAAAGGAAATGCTTGGTAGAGGGCCTGGCATATATAGGTAACCAAGGGCTAATTCTTGGACCAGAAAATTCAACTCAAAATTATCTTAAATTTATAAACACACCCATTTTCATAAGGCCTGTAAGAACACTGGGCTCACTCATAATTTTGAAGTGGGAGCAACCCAATGTACCAAACCATGGGGTCCTGGGAAGTCTCTGGTCTGTTTCTATGACTGTCAGTGAGTCACTCACCAAGGAATAGAGAAGGCCAAAATGCCAGGTTGAGGGAAGGGAGGAATGGGGAAATACCAAATACCATGGGAAGGGGATAACAGAGGGTTACAGGATCGCCTTCATCCTTGTATCAGATGAATCTTTCCTGGATTCTCTTCGGCTCTGGTCACCATGTCAGGGGCCTTATCCCAGGTGGTTAGGAGGCTCGAGCTCAACTGGAATATGGCACGAGAGCCTAGATGAACATTCCAGCTCAACAACTTTGTACATTCCTCGGGCACATCATTTCCTGTCCCTGAGCCTCCGTTCTCCTGTCTATAAAATGAGAGTGGTGGGCTAATTCAGTTTAGTTCTGACATTTTGTTATTTTAGAATTTTTCTTAAATGGACTATAAAGCGAGATTTAGATTCACCAGAAAGAGCAATCAAGTCTCAACCAGATAAGCCACTTCTCTAGTCACACTTATTTCTAGGTGCAAGCACTGCCAATTTCTAGCAGGAAAGCAAGTCATCCAGAGTTTCTAATTCGTAATTTTGGGGAAAGCAGTTTTACAGGAAACTACTAGAGATGAATGCAATGTGGATGCAACCTAGTTCCAAGTCTAAATCAGCAAGAACACAAAAAATTGCAAGCTACTCAAGCAGTATTCATGGATTTCTTTTGCTAGTTCCCACAAAGCTCCAGATGAATTAGAAGGGGTCAAATTATTCTGTTTCATCGATTGGCCTACTAAATTTTAGGGAAACTAGGCACCTTCTACAGATTATGCACTTTGTTGGCTGGGACTGCATACATTACACTCCACAGTTCATAGCATAGTACTTAGAGACACTGTGAGGATGGGGTGGAAAAATGTGTAGCACGCTGTACACATTGTCATTAAATCAATTTGCATATAATAAATGTTGTTTAACCTTGAGGAAGTCACTTAATGTCTCAGAGTCTCAGTTTTCTCCTCCTTCAATTGGGCAGTCAAATGTCTCTTTATTTGACTTATTTTCCAGTTGAAGAAACTGAGGCACCAAGGTGTCAAGGGACTTCACTGAATCAGTGAAAGAAGACTCTTCTGGAGAACTTTAGCACAGAAGAGTTAAACCAGGCCTTTCTCCATCTCTCCAACCTGGGAGGGGCTCAGAATTATTAGGAGGGCTACACGAGACCATGGAATCTTCTAGTACCGTTCCCTCCTCCTTGTCAGGATTCAGGGCCAGTGCTGGCTTCATGGACTTTGAACCCGTGCAGCCTAGAAGGGCCCTGTGCTCACAAGGGCCCCACGATTGGCCTAATGCTTTGTGGCTGTCATTTCAAATTTGTAACAATTTTTTAGAAACAGACCCCAGATTTTCATTTTGCGTTGGGTTCCACCAGTTATGTAACAGATCCTACTCAAGGCATTAAACTGGGTAGAATTGCCAAAGCTCACAAAATACATCAGCACGCAGAGCGAGAAGCACGGTCAGCCAATCAACAAGCCTTCCTTGAGTACCTGAAACTTCCCTCCCAGCACTGCATTGTCTGAGCCAGGTTGGAGAGACGGAGAAAGGCCTGGTCTAACTCTTCAGTAATGAAATTCTCCGGAAGAGATTTCTTTCACTGATTCAGTCAAGTTCCTTAACACCTTGGTGCCTCAGTTTCTTCAACTGGAAAATAAGGCTCTTGGTAGCATCTACGTCTTCAGGGTTGTGAGGATGAAATGGGCCAATCTGTGTAAAACTCTGAATAGTCCCTGGAGATAGTAAGGTGTATACGAGGGTCAACCGTTTCTGTTTTGTGCCGTTATTGGCTTTTCCTTATCCAGATGTTCGCATGACTTTTTTTATTATTTTTTATTATTTTTTTATTTTTATTTTTTATTGTGCACATTCTCCAACCTCCATTCATAAAATTTTAAAACTTCCAGCCTGGCTCTCTTCCCTTCACATACACTAGCCCTTTGCTGCTCAGAACAAACCTCAGGGAAAACATTCCTATGGGGTGTTTCTAGGAGAGATATTCTCTGAGATCTGGTTCCCATTTGACTTAAAAAGAAATTCACAGCTGTTATTGATGGAGCACTGTACTGGCACTAAACGTACCTTGTCGGTATCCTTGTAGCAACCCTGTAAAGTGGGTGTTTTATGCCCATTTTACAGATAAGGAAACTGAAACTCACAAAAGTTTAGCAGAGTGAGGATTTGGAACCAATTTTTGCTGGACCCAAAGTTCACATACCTTCTGGCCAGAGCCCCGATGGCTGCTGCTGCTGCTGCTAGAGCAGACAGATCTCAGGTCTCAGGCACAAGAAATTCACGTCCATCAAGTGTAATCTTAGGCTCACTGTAAGCCGATTTCAAGTTGAATTCCGCACCTTGGAATCTCAGCACATAAACAGAGAATCCTCTCTAAAACTTCTACACATACATGTTCACAAACAAATGCTCATTTCAAACTAATTTAAAATCCTGTCTTCACAGATAGTACTTACCCCAGGACTATGAGCACAGTCTGATTCCAGTGTGTGTTTCAGCGATGTCCTAACGGAAACATCTCCCCCACCTGTCTCCAGCCCCTACCCAGAAGCTTCTGTGTCACTGGAGGTCAGTCACAAGTGTTTCAACATTTCCAGCAAGGCGGGGGGACTGCCACTCAGAAGATCGCAATCTAGCTTGTTGAGTAGGGCAGGGAGAAGCGAGAGATAATGCCTCCTGTGTCTTTTGGCCATGCTCTGCCCATCTCTCTGGTAGACAGTTTGTGTAGATGGAGAAGATTAGTAATCTCTTTCCCTCCCTGTGTGAACACGTTTAAATATCATAAATACACACGCAGCCAGGTAGAGTGGAAAGAGCACTAAAAGATGAATTAAGAGGCCTGGGATGAAGTCCCAGCTCTGGCACCATGGTGCCACATGAGCTCAGACAATTTGCTTTCTCTTAAAGGGACTCATGTTCTTCCTCTATAAAATGAAGAAGTAGGTCCCTAGATATCAGCAAAGATCCCTTCCAACCTAGCTCATCTCTGAATCTGTATGCGATGTGGCGGAAGACTGAGTAGGTGACATAGGGCAATGGATAAGAATAAATGAGGACAACTTCTTTGTCATTAAGCATCAAATGAGGCCAACCAAAAATGTCTGTTACCGTTGGTACGATAACACCAGGAAGGGAAGGAAGGGTGATTTCAGGCTCTTTGTGAGGGCGGAGGAGGGGGGTCTAAAACCCCAAAATAGAAACTTGAGAGGAAAGAATGAGAGAAGGGTAAAATGACCCAGATACAAAACAGACAAGGAAAACAGATTTGTAGGTCTCTACGGTGTCACTCCCTGCTGCACCAGGCAATTTGAGTAACAGCTTCTGAGTTAGATATAGTGAGGTTTCAATCCTGGCGCCACCGCTTGGTGGCTGGGTGACTTGGGAAAAGTTACTTAACCTTTCTGATTGTCAGTTTTTTCGCCTGTAAAATTGACTTAATAATAAATATCTGACGTTTTTTAGATCTCATTAAGGTTGTTTAAGGTTAAATAATGTAAATAAGTAGGCAAAGCACTTAACAGAATGTTTAGTAAACAAGAGATGGTAGCTATTCACATTTTTGTTCTCTAAATGCAAGCTGGAAAGCCACCCCTCCGGCTGAGTCTCTTTCAGTGTTTCATGACCCCTGTGTGTATCACAGCTCACTCCGGAATCACGCCCATAGCTGCAGTTTTCTTTCCTCTGCACAGTTCATGTTAAAAACATGAAGCCCCTTAATCACTCAAGATTTGAGGAAAGCAGAAGAACACTGGTAGCAACGTGGAGCGATTTCCTAACTGGGCTCTCCACCTGAAACAGGATCAGCCGCAAGAAACAGAATTCTCCGACACCGAACTAGGAAGGCAGAGGTATTTTATTACAGCCCAGGAGCAAAGCGACATGCTTTGTCTAACTGCCAAGCTGGCTTAACAAAGATAAGCTCTGACTTTTATATAGGCTTACACTCTAGATATTACACGTGAAAGGATTTTGGGTTTACAGTTTTAAAAATTACATGTGAAAGGGTCTTGGTCAATGGAGGAGGAATGGGGTGGGGGTTTGATTTTGTTTAAGTAAAAACAATATCTTCTGGAGAGATTCCCTCATATCACTCCTGCTATCTATAGGAAGGTGATTTAGGAAATGCCAGTCAGCCAGCCTTTTCTTCTATTGAAATGCAGTGTGGAAGTCAAGGGGGAGGTGATCCTAGATCCCTGGGTCTCCTACCTCACACCCATTCCAGGTTTGTCCCGCCAGTGTCAATACGCACTTTGCTCCTAACTCAGCCAAGGACACTAAGTCATCAATTGTAGCTATAGCAAACTGTGGGGATCATGCCAAGATGCTTGGCTTGCTATTTCTATTACTCATTCACAGGAACCCAGTGTAGATATGGCAGCACCCAATGTCACGTAACATTCATACAGCTCCAGCCTTCTGTGTGGACCACTCTCGGACCAGAACCTTCCATGATGCTACTCCAAGATTCACAAGATCATAGGGTTGTTAAAGATCTTTGAACACGACATATCTCAGTGTCATTTTAGAGATCCTCATTTGATTAGGGACAATGATGGGGCGTTTTTTATCACGTGTCAGAGATAATGATTCCTTTGTTTAAGCAACACTATTGTGCACACTCTTGCTAGGACTGTGTTGCAGCAATATGCTTTCATCTTTATAAGACACATCAGAGGTTAGTAGAAAATCCTATTGACTTAAACTTCAATGGCCTAAGGATCTGGGGCATTAATCCTCTCTGGACTATGTTTTTCTTATATAGGAAATTTTGATTAGATCATTTCCAGCATCCTTTCTGCTTTAAAATCTCATGGTTTTGTGTATGGCATGTCATCCACAACTCTGCTTTAAATAGCAAAGTGAGAATTATTGAAGTCTGTGTCTTATTCTCTATATCCCTACCAGCTGGGATTGTGCCTGTATAGGTGCTCAGTACATGTTTGTGACGTGAATAAATGAGTGAATTGAGGTGCTGTGTTACAGGTACATGGGGTGCATTGTGTCCAGTCCCTGCTATATGCAAACACTTGCCGATGATAAGATGATTTGCTCAAAAAGACTCTTCAGCCTGTAGTTCTAGCCCTTTGGAAGACCGAGGCAGACAGATGGCTGGAGCCCAGGAGTTTGAGAACAGCCTGGGCAACATATACAGAGAGACGAGGTTTCACTATGCTGTGTATATATGTGTGTGTATATATATACAAAAAAGTTAGCCAGACGTGGTGGCATGTGCCTGTAGTACCAGCTATTCGGGAGGCTGAGATGAAGAAATCATGTGAGCCCTAGAGGCAGAGATGGCAGTGGGCCATGATCATGCCACTGCACTCCAGCCTGGGTGACAGAGTTAGACCGTATTTCAAAAAGAAGGCACTTTGCCTGCTCCTGCTCAGGGGCCACTGGGAATGGCTCATGCTGGTGCTTCCTACTGAGGTCTGGGTTCAAGGCTCCATCTGCCAAGCCCTGGGACATGTGGCCCCCTGCTCTCTGCTTTGAGCTGACAGACTTCTGCCCTGAGGGTAGGACGCTAGGGGAGATCAAAGAGTGACAAGTGAAGTTATAACATCTGTAACATAACAGGAAGCTATTTTTGATGGTTTATCACCCGGTGGAAGAGGAACCTCTGATAACACAGTTTCACCTCCTACCCCATGCCCTGGCCCATTTTGCAAGATAGCAGCCGCCTTTCCAAGCCACCCCACTCTGTGCATAATGTCTCCTACATTTGTGGGACACAGTGTTTCACAGAAAAAACAGCTACTCTTTGTAGGAGAACTGTTTTCTCTATTTTGAAGCAGGGAATGTTGTGTCAACAGAATTGGAGATTTTTTTCTGTCTTTTTTTGCCCAAGCCTCAGGCTCACAAAATAACAGTAAGCCTGCACATGCAGCTTTCATACAAGGCGTCAGAAACAGGATTGGGGAATTTTTGACAGGGGAGAAAAAACCCTACGGTCTATGCAATCACCCTGGTACATTTTTGCATAATGCCTTGTCTGCATACTTGCATTTAAAAGAATAGTTTTCCACATTATAAGGAAGGATCATTTAAAACCCACCATTCTGGTTATGTCACCCTCTGCTCAGAATTCTCCAATGGCTTCCCATTACAAACAGGATGAAACCCATGATCCTGAACGAGGTCTATAAGGCTTGCCCTACCCCCCACCCCCCACCCCGCTGTAACTGCAAGCCCTTTCAACTGCATTTCTGCCCCTTTCTTTTCTTTTCTGTCTTCACGCTCTACCAGGCTTTCTCCCACCTCAGGATGTCTGCAAATGTGGGTGCCTCTGCATCCACACAGTTTTCATAGTACTCGTAATGTCTGCTAAATACTTTGCCTTGCTGATATAACCCTAAATTCCCAGCCATTCCTTTGGGTCTTCATTCAGTCATTCCCAGTGTGGTAGTATTGGCGACTACACTGTGATGGATACCTTTTTACATAATAAGTTTTTGGCTTGTTTTAGATTATTTCCTTAACTTAAAGTTCAAGGAGAAGACACCGAAGTTAAAGGAAACGTGTCTTTGTGGCTCTTGCATCATATTGACCTTCTGCTTTCATTTCAAGTCCATTGGACTACACCACCAAAAGCATGTGAGTGTATCTATTTCACTGCAACCTGGATAGCAGTGAATTATCATTTTTCAGTAATTACATAATATCTCAACTGTTTTTTAAATGTATTTTTAAAAATCTATTATTGGCCAGGCATAGTGGCTCATGCATAATCCTAGCACTTTGGGAGGCCAAGGCAGGTGGATCACAAGATTAGGAGTTCGAGACCAGCCTGTCCAATATGGTAAAACTCTCTCTCTCTACTAAAAACACACAAATTAGCTGGGTGTGGTGGCATGCACCTGTAGTCTCAGCTACTCGGGAGGCTGAGACAGGAGAATCGCTTGAGCCTGAGAGGCGGAGGTTGCAGTGAGCCAAGATCACGCCACTTCACTCCAGCCAGGGAAACAGAGGGAGTCTTTGTCTCAAAAAAAAAAAAAAAATCTGTTATTAGCAATAAAATGTTTTACTATTTTTCAGCACCAGCCGCTATATCAGTTGCTTCATGTACACTTCTTTAATTCTCAGAACAACCTTATAAGGAAAAGATCATGAACACTATTTTAAGATGAAGAAACTCAAGACTGGGGGGTTCACTTGCTCAATGTCACAGAGCTGTGTAAGCAGCAGAATCAGGATTCCAATTCAGATCATTTATTATTGTTTTCATGTTACTTCAAAAGCCGTTTACTTTATGCAATATTTGTCCACCTTCTGCATCCCCCCAGCTAACTGGCTCCTTGCACAGTCACCATGTCCCGGGTTAGGGTGCAGTCCAGCAGGTCTAGACAGAATAACACACATAGCTTCATGTGTGCCTTTAGGACAGTGCTCTATACACAGTAGCTTCTTGCCCCCCAGGCACCTCTACCACCTTTCCCCTTCCTTTCAGATTAAACTTTTTATTGATTAAAGGTCTCAGTCCATACACTGAAGGTGAACCCTAATGACAGGTGCATTAAAATGTCCACCATATAGAATAAGCTCATATGAAGTACTCTGTTAACTAGAAAACACTACAAATATCAAGCTTTGTTATAGAATTGTGTTTAATTAAATTAATTGATTTACTTATTTATTTATTGAGACAGAGTCTCTCACTGTTGCCCAGGCTGGAGTGCAGTGGCACGATCTCTGCTCACTGCAATTTCTGCCTCCCGGGTTCAAGCAGTTCTTTGCCTCAGCCTCCCAAGTAGCTGGGATTACAGGTGGCTGCCACACACTGAGCTAATTTTTGTATTTTTAGTAGAGACAGGGTTTCACCATCTTGGCCAGGCTGGTCTTGAACTCCTGGCCTCGTGATCCACCTGCCTCGGCCTCCAAAAGTGCTGGGATTACAGGCATAAGCCACTGCACACCGCCAAACTTTATTTTATTTTTTACTTTTTTGGAGACAGGGTCTCGCTTTGTTGCCCAGACTAGAGTGCAGTGGCACGATCATGGCTCGCTGCAGCTTCAACCTCCTGGGCTCAAGTCATCCTTCTGCCTCAGCTTCCTGAATAGCTGGGACTATAGGCCCAAGCCACCACGCTTGGCTAATTATAAAAAATGTTTGAGTCTCAAAAAATGTTTGAGTCTCAGCCTTGAGTGCCTCAGGTGATCTTCCTGCCTCATGCGGCTATAAACCTACAGGCACTCACCACCAGGCCCTGCTAACTTTTTAATTTTTTGTACAGACAAGTTCTCACTCTGTTACCCAAGCTGGTCTCGACCTCCAACCCTCAAGCCATCCTCCCTCCCTCTCCTCCCAAAGTTCTGGGATTAGGGGTGTGAACCACCACACCCAGCCTCATTGGGTTGCTCACAGGCACTTCCGCAGTATTAAAGTTGTCTTGATTGTCACTATTATAACAACCACCTTGAATCAGAACCATTTCAGTTATTTCACCATTGGTCAATGAATGAACAACTGTAGCCTCCTGAATATTAAAAACTTCTTTGATAGACACTTCTTCAGCTTACTTACAAACTCTGAAGGTATATATTTTGCATATGCAAAGAGCTTAGACATCTTTTTTTTTCACTTGACTTAAGAAATCCTTCCAAGTCACCACCTGTTCATCGTCATCACTGAACACAGTTGCAGGCCAGAGATCGTGCCAGGCATGCACAGCTGTGTCTTTGTGTCATTGTGTTTCAAGCATTGGTAACAACTATAAGCCATCCTTCAGCTAAATTCCTTTTGAGAACCTTCCACACCCACACCTCTGTTCACTGCTGCCACCATGCTGTTCAGGAAAGTATTTTTTTTATTTATTCTTTCTTGATCTAAGGTTATGCTGGTCATATGGCTGAATTAATGAAGTCACATTTGGGGGAAAGTACATGGCATAAACATTTTTGATGAGAAATTCAGCTGGAAGATGAGCAGAGCAGTTGTCAAGGAATAATAAAATCTTGCAGTGGTTATCCAGTCCAACTTCCCTGCAGTGGGTGTGAGCCTCTGATACAAAAGGTTTATGAAACAAGCATGAAAGATGTCCCTGGGCCAGGCGCAGTGGCTCATGCCTATAATGCCAACACTTTGGAAGGTCAAGGAGGGTGAATTGCTTGAGACCAAGAGTTCAAGACCAGTTAGTTGCACAACATGGAAAAACCCTGTCTCTACAAAAAAATACAAAAATTAGCTGAGGATGGTGGCACATGCCTGTGCACGCCTGCAGTCCCCGCTACTCAGGAAGCTGAGGCGGGAGGATGGCTTGAGCCCAGGAGTTTGAGGCTGCAGTGAGCTGTGATCATGCCACAGCACTCCAACCTGTGTGACAGAGTAAAACACTCAGAAAGTGCGCGCGCGCTCACACACACACACACACACACACACACACACACACAAACACACAAAAGACTCCCTGGTGATCAATGTGTTTTTTGTCAGTATAATAATGGACTGGTAAGAAATTCACTTATAGAAGCCGGGTGTGGTGGCTCACGCCTGCAATCCCAGCATTTTGGGAGGCTGAGGCAGGAAGATGACTTGAGGTCAGGAGTTCAAGACCAGCCTGGCCAACATGGTGAAACCCCCTCTCTACTAAAAATACAAAATTAGCCAGGTGTGGGGGCACATGCCATAATCCCAGCTACTTGGGAAACTGAGGCAGGAAAATGGGTTGAACCCGGGAGACCAAGGTTGCTGTGAGCCGAGATTGCACCACTGCACTCCAGCCTGGGCGATAGAGTGAGACTCTTGTCTCAAAAAAAAAAAAAAGAAGGCCGGGCACGGTGGCTCAAGCCTGTAATCCCAGCACTTTGGGAGGCCGAGGCGGGTGGATCACAAGGTTGAGAGATCGAGACCATCCTGGTCAACATGGTGAAACCCCGTCTCTACTAAAAATACAAAAAATTAGTTGGGCATGGTGGCACGTGCCTGTAATCCCAGCTACTCGGGAGGCTGAGGCAGGAGAATTACCTGAACCCAGGAGGCAGAGGTGGTGGTGAGCTGAGATTGCGCCATTGCACTCCAGCCTGGGTAACAAGAGCGAAACTCTGTCTCAAAAAAAAAAAAAGAAGAGTGAAACTCCGTCTCAAAAAAAAAAAAAAAAAAAAAAAAAAGAAATTCACTTACAGAAAACAACAAGCTTTGCCTCTCACAGCAAGTGTACACTTAATACATGCCTGTTGCATTAGCACATCTAAGCACAGTTGTGGTCCTCTCCTTGGCATCCTTAATTCCTGCAGGGGCTGTCTCATCAGATGTAGTCAGTGTCTTTCTGGGGCAATAATGCCAAAACGGTGATGTTTCATCAGCATCAAAGACTTGTTCTGGCCGTGCACTGTGGCTCATGCCTGTAATCTTAGCACTTTGGGAGGCCGAGGTGGGTGGATCACTTGAGGTCAGGAGTTTGAAACCAGCCTGGACAGCATGGTGAAACCCTGTCTCTACTAAAAATACAAAAATGTTAGCTGGGCATGGTGGTGGGCACCTGTAATCCCAGCTACTGGGAGGCCGAGGCAGGAGAATCGCTTAAACCTAGGAGGTGGAGGTTGCAGTGAGCAGGGATCATGCCACGGCACTCCAGCCTGGGCAACAGAGTGAGACTTCATCTCCAAACAAAAAAAAATGTTACTGGAACAAGCAGGCATTAAAATTGTCACAGAAAATGTTTCCATTAAAATTATGTTATGATTAAAACTATCTTATGGTGAATTGTTACATCCCAGAGACTTTTAAATCCTGAGTATTGTGACTAAAAACACTAATTTTCTATTATCTTGGATTTAATAATTTTATGTATATAATTCATATAGAATCAACTTGTGTTTGTTTCATTATAACTGAGAAGTACATAATTCACTAACTTGAAAAGATTTTACTTGAGAAGGGCACCCCCTCCTTATCCCACACAAGTGCTGTAGGGGCCAATAGTAACCCAGCATCTTTTAGTGATTTGTTAATAAGTGACTGGGGTGAGCCGGGCACAGTGGCTCATGCCTATAATTTGAGCACTTTGGGAGGCCGAGTCGGTTGGATCACGAGATCGGGAGATTGAGACCATCCTGGCTAACACGGTGAAACCCCCTCTCTACTAAAAATACAAAAAATTAGCTGGACGTGGTGGTACACGCCTATAGTCCCAGCTACTTGGGAGGCTGGGGCAGGAGAATCCCTTGAACCCAGGAGGAGGAGGTTGCAGTGAGCCGAGATCGTGCCACCGCACTCCAGCCTGGGTGACAGAGCAAGACTCCGTCCAAATAAAAAAAAAAAACAGTGACTGAGGCAAGAGGACAGCCAGCAAAGCATCTATTCTCTTCTATGTGCGTGTTACCTCGTGCATGTGATTACTGTGCATGGATCCACCTGACAGTGGCTGATGTCTCCCAGTCACCCAGGCTACAGTCTAAAGCCTACCCAGGCATGAGAGGCCTGGCATGATCCGAGCCCTGCCCACCTCCCATGGGTGCTCTCCTACACTTTATGCTGCAGCCAGCCTGGGCTTCTTGTAGTTTCTCAGTGCCCCACGTTCATGCTTGCCTGTGCACACTCTGCCCCACCTCTACATCCCCTTCCTTCATAGGAGGGCTGCGAGAGGCTCCCACACAGCACTGGCAATCGCAGCATTCCTCAGACAGAGCTGTCATCTGTTACCTCGCCTGCAGTCTGCCTTCCTCCCTAGACTGTCACTCCGTCAGGGAGGAGCCGTGTCTCCTGTCCTTGCAGCCGGGTGGACTGCCCAGTCTGCACCTAACTGATGCTCTGTAGTGCTCTTATTGAAAGAAAGACACGTGCACATGGCCAAATATATCAATCTCTTTAAAGAAGTTGCAACCCTAATAACCAAAGAAATTAAATTAAAACAATTTGAAACTATTTTTAAAAAATAATTAAATGCTCGGCCCAGCGAAGATTCTGCAGACAGATCCTTTCTAGCAAGAAGGCAAATTGTGACCCTCTTTCTGAAGGGCAATTTGGTGGTGGGTATCAAAAAGCAACGAAGGCCAGGCACGGTGGCATAGCAGGAGAGGTGGGGAACAAACCTCTCGAACACCGAATTGAGTAAAAAAGTGGCTTTTTATTTGGCCGGGAGCTGTAAGAGGCTAATGCCTTGTCCACCAAGCTCCCCGAGAAGCAGCTTCTTTCCCTTTTTAAGAGCTTACAACTCTAAAGGGAGTGCAGAGATGAAACTGTGCTATTGTCTGTTGTCTGGACGTTTGACCTCCCAACGTTTGACTTTATTGATTTGCTAGTTCATATGCAGGAACAGGTAGGGGAGGGGGCTTACAGAAGCAAGATAAAGGCAGTGAATTATTAGTTGGCAGAGGTATTTTCAGGAGGGAGGCTGGATTGTGCAACTGTGGAGGACGTGACCCAGTGCCAAACTCTGGCCGGTAGTGATACCTTCTTTGCAACTCTTTCAAGGCTTGTAGATAGCAGAGATGCTGGGAACCAAAAAGGGAGTCATTTTCCCTGTCCTTGGGCCTCTTTATGGCCTGGTCAGTGGCATCAGTAAATTGCCTGACCATGGACTCCAGCTCTTTGGTATTTTCTCTCCTTTTACCCTCCTTCTTATCTGGAGGGAGGAGGTGGAGGCCTGTGAGGAGGGAGATAGGGAGGGAGTCTCCCCTTTCAGTGGCTCACGCCTGTAATCCTAGCACTTTAGGAAGCCAAGGCACATGTATTACTTGAGTTTGAGACCTGCCTGGCCAACATGGTGAAACCTCGTGTCTACTAAAAATACAAAAACGTGCTGGGCGCCTGTAATCTCAGTGACTCTGGAGGCTGAGGCAGGAGAACAGCTCAAACCTAGGAGGCAGAGGTTGTTGTGAGCCAAGATCATGCCACTGCACTCCAGCCTGGGCAACAGAGCAAAACTCCATCTCAAAAAAAAAAAAAAAAAAAAAAGCAACTTCTTTGACTCAGCAACTCGTCTTAGAGGAATTAATCCCAATGACATGATTAAAAAATGTGTGCAAAGATCCAGGGGTAAAGCAGGGGACTACAGTGTCATTTACAACAGCAGCAATTGAGAAATAACCTTGATACCTAGTAATGGGGGCTGGTTGTATAAATTGTAGGACATCCATGAGATGAATAATACAATTTAGCCATTAAAGTAACTGAAAACAAACTTCTTGACAAGAAAAGATGTTAACACCATATTGCTGGGTCGACAAAAGGCAGATGACCCAACAGAATGTCAAATATACTCCATCAAAATAAACGTGCTGTGTGGATGTGTGCTTGCCAGTGTATGCTGTCCACTCTCCCCACTTAACAATATAGTATGGCCGTATTTCCATGTCTACATCATGAGAAAAATACCAAAAATGAGAGTAGTAATTATCTTTGGGCATAATTATCGCTGAGATTCCTAGTGATTTTAATATTCTTTATTATTATACCTCTGCATTTCCTAATTTTTAAAAATTTAATTTTATTACAAAAATAGAGACAGAGTCTTCTTATGTTGCCCAGGCTGACCTCAAACTCCTTGGCTAAAACAATCTTCCCACCTCCCAAAGTGTTGGGATTACAGGCATGAGCTACTGCACCTGGCCTGTTTTCTAATTTTTCTGCAGTGACTATATATCGTGCTAAAAGAGAGAAAGATGAGAGAGAAAAGATTTTAGAAAGAGCAGGCTGCAGAGAGAACTGGCCTGCCCTGGGAGTGTTTGCCTCCCAGAGGCTGAAAACCAAAGAGAGGGCGTGGTCCAGTAAGCAAGGAGAAAAAGGGAATTAGGAGAGGGAGGAGACTCGGTACTGAGAAAACAAGCTTGAAAAGTGAAGCTAGTTTTTCAAAAGAAGTGTTGAATGAAGAAAGGAATTGCCAGAGGCAGCCTGGAAATAATGGAAGCTGCCTGTGAATGCAGCACCTGGGGGAACAAAATTCTTGTGACAGTGAAACTTCTTTTTACAACCCTTAGAGCTTTTCTTTCTTTCTTTTTTTTTTTTTTGTTTACAGAGCATCTCTTCTTGCACCTAAAAGAGCTCATAACCCTTGCAGCAGTTTCAGGAGCAGGCGACAGGGCCCAGTAAGAATGGCAAGTCAGCAAAGAGTTGGCTCCTCACCACTTCGGGTTTATTCTGCATTGATTGAGTGCCTACTATGTACTCCCTGCTTTGAAAGGCTCTCAGCCTGATTACAAGTTTATGTAAATATCCCTCAGCAGTTTCTTTTCTTTTCTTTTTTTTTTTTGAGACGGAGTTTCGCTCTTGTTACCCAGGCTGGAGTGCAATGGCGCGATCTCGGCTCACCGCAACCTCCGCCTCCTGGGCTCAGGCAATTCTCCTGCCTCAGCCTCCTAAGTAGCTGGGATTACAGGCACGCGCCACCATGCCCAGCTAGTTTTTTTGTATTTTTAGTAGAGACGGGGTTTCACATGTTGACCAGGATGGTCTCGATCTCTTGACCTCATGATCTACCCGCCTCGGCCTCCCAAAGTGCTGGGATTACAGGCTTGAGCCACCGCACCCGGCTCCTCAGCAGTTTCTAAAAGTGCCACAGTGTTCCCTAGGGTGATAACTTTGTCCTTACAGCTTTGTCAGGATTGAGGTCATTTTTGCTTTGTTTTTTCAGACATAGCTCCTGTTTTCCAAGGTCGTGGATTTGGGGAGTAGGGGAGGAACAAATAACAAGCTTTAGCAATTACGGAAAAACATCTTTATGTTATCCCGTTGAAGCTACTCAAGGGTAGGTTACCCTCCACTGGTCTTTTCTTATGGCTTTTTACAGGAAAAAAAAAAATGTATTTAAAGATCACATAGATGCCTTGACAATCTCCGTTGCTGACATGTTGAGAGATCTTGGAGAGTTTGTTTTCTAGAATTAACTCAATCGGGCCCTTGTTCATATAAAATGTTTTTCCTCCTTTTATTTACGGTCACACAGTGTTAGGAGCAGTCAGGGATGCAGGCAGGAACAGCAGGCAGGCCCTTGCTGGTAACGACACGCCTAAGAAATAGGTTCTCAAGGCCTTACTAACAATTGTTTCTGTCCCTTTTCCCCAATCCTATCTTCAAACCCCAGAACAAAATTTCACAGGGAAGTAGATAAAGGATGTATTCCCTCACCGTTTTATTTTTATTTTTATTTTTTTAACATCAAGGCTCAAAGATGAAGTGAATTAATGTATGGCTCAGCCTAGCTGAACAGATAAAAATCACTATTCAACCCGAAATCTATTTGGAAGATCTAACTACTGCGGGACACTTAAATTTACCCTCCAAGGATTTGGAACAAGAAACGGCAACTCATTTGGAAAATTAATCTTCATAGGCCTTCTTAGCAGCAATCAGCAGGCATTGAATAAAGAAATTTGGCTAAGGCCTGAGTTGGGGGCTTCACTGCCTTTAGACTAATCAGCACAGTTGGGAAAAGCCCCAGGCTGGACTCCATTCGAGCTTTACATCCAGTTTTGAAAAGGGAAGAGGCGGTGAGAGTCTTAAAGAGGGAGCTCCTAAGCGCGTCCCAGCTTTGATGCTGCTCTAATAACATGGCTTTTCAGGCAGGATTAATAAGCAGGCTTATTAAAGGATCTGGCTCTCCTCTCCAATCCGCTAAACAGATAATGAGGATTTCTAGCTATTAGAGCAATGATACCAGATCACAATTCCTGAGACGTGCACCAGCGTGAAGCCACTCTGGAAACCGCCTGCTGAGTGGGCAGACATCAAAAGCCCCCTAACCCTTGGAAATGAACTTGAGGTTTTCTGACCACCCACGCAACATGAACCCACTTGCCTGGAATTTAATGTTCAGCACATTCAACAGAAATTTTTGACATGAAAAAATAATAGGCTCTCAGATTTTTTTTTTTTTTAATTCTTAGGAAAAAATTCCTCTAATTCCAGGTGCAACCCATTAGGGATTAAGCTACAAGAGCAGCCAAGTGTGATGGTGAACACCTGTAGTCTCAGCTGCTTGAGAGGCTAAGGCAGGACGCTTGCTTGACCCAGGAGCTGGAGGCTGCAGCAAGCTACGATCATGCCTGTAGAGAGACATGGCACTCCAGCCTGGGCAACGGTGAGACCTTATCTCTAAAACAAACAAAAAATGACAAAGGCAGCCTAATTCAATTTCTCCTTTCCCCACCCAAAGGCTTAGGATCACAAACTGTAAAGGTTCTCTCTGTTCTATAGGGATGGGAAGCTACCTGTCCTACGCACTTAGTAAATTAGAGACTATGCCAGTGCTAGAATGTGCCCAGGTGCTCCAAGATCTGGATGGACTTGTTCCTTGCACCTAGAAATCTGTGATGAAGAATAAATCGTACAGGGTGTCCTTAATGAGCCCCTTCCATAGGCAGGTATAATAGAATACACAAATGAGTCGGGGGACCCCTGTAGAATGCATCTCAAATTATGCAAAATATGAATAATTTTTTCATATTATACTGGTGGGGGAAAATCTTGCCCTTTGAGTCAAGTGCACCTGGATTCAAGTCCTGACCCTGTGCCTCTTACTAGGTGGACAATTTGGGGCAATTATCAGAGCTCTTGAGTCTCAGTTTCTTTATCGGAAAAAATTAGAGAAAACAATGCCTACCTAACCGAATGAAACTAAGTTTAAAGAAGATAACATTTGTAAAACTGGTAGCTTAGGTGCTCAGTTACAGTTAGACCCTCTCCTACTTGCTGCTGCCTGAATTTCTTTTTTTTTCTTTCTTCTTTTTTGTTTTTGTTTTTGTTTTTATTTTTGAGATGAATTCTCACTCAGTCACCCAGGCTGGAATGCCATGGCTTGATTTCGGCTCACTGCAACCTCCACCTTCCAGGTTCCAGCAATTCTCCTGCCTCAGCCTCTCAGGTAGCTGGGATTATAGGCGCAAGCCCTCATACCCAGCTAATTTTTGTATTTTTAGTAGAGATGGGGTTTCACCATGTTGACTAGGCTGGTTTCCAACTCCTGACCTCAAGTGATCTGCCTGCCTCAGCTTCCCAAGGTGCTGATATTACAGGCGAGAGCCACCCAGCCCGACCAGTAATCTTAACAGTACATTTAATTTAACCCAATATATCAAAATACTATTATATCAATTTGTTCTCATATAAAAATTTTTGGTATTTTTTGTTCTTTTTTCCTACTGAGTTCAAAATTGGGGTGTATTTTACACTTGGAGTACACTTCAAGCGCTCACCATCCTGGATGGCACAGGTGTAGACGTATAGGCAAATCCCCACGTCCATCCACTGTGCTGGGTGTTGGAGAGTCAAAAAATCTGGATTAGAGCATGGGTTTGTCCACAAGGGACTTAGTTTCTAGTTTGGTATCTAGAACAGATGGAGAACATTCATACAACAGTATACATTTACCTGTAGGTTCCCACACTGCTTATCATAAGGTAACCTACAGCTCAAGCCTTTTCCTATAATCCTTAGGCATACCCCAACCACAATATTCTTTCCCATGGTTGACAAAAGCAGTTGTCAGTTGATGTCATTGATTTGGGGCTTTGGGACATCCAGCACCCTAGAAAACAGTTCAAGGGAAAGGGGGGACGTCTTGCTTTCTAATCCCTTTAGGCTTCCAAGTGCCCACTTTATACTGTGTCAGCCCAAATTCCAGACAAGTAGGAAAGAAACTGAAAGAGAAGTCTCAACCCCGCACAGAATGTTTACCTGTCTCCTGGAGCAGCAGCGGCAGCGGGAGAAGCCATCCACGTTGAAAAGGCAGCGTCTCTCACTGCCAGCTGCACCCACCCTGCCCTGTCTCTTTCCCTTGTACCTCCCTTGAGAGCCTCTTCTTCATTTCCTCTACTGCCTGGGCTCAGCTCACAGGGAGACTCACAACACCCTACAATGAAAAGCCAGTGGCTGATGTGGCTTGCAGAGCAATCTTCATGCTGTGCAGGCATAAGCCTCAGCAAAACCAGAAATTGATGTTTGCTTTAGATTCCCTAGCATTTTCTGAAAAGCCCTTTTCCCCTTTATGCAATCCCACCCCTGTAGACTCATCTCAGACAATGCAAGAATGAAGCCACATGCTGCTGGGGTAGGGGGGTAGGGGTAGGGGGGGCGGGGAGGGGGAACAATCAGTTTAAGGAAGAACCAGTTTCTTCCTCAGCGATTTCTCCTAAGACATGAATTCATACTAAGAAGTTAATGACTTTGTGGGCCATCTTTCCTAAGGATACTTGCATATTAAGACTGATTAATAATTTTAAAAAGGAAGAGCTCAAATGTATTGAGTGCTTCTTAGCTAGTGGGCACTGTGCTAAGAGAATGATGCCTCACTCCAGGGAATGACCAGACAATGGTAGCATTTCAAGCAAGGTGGCACAGGTGGAGCAGAGGTGTCTTCCTGGTGCTTTCAGTAGACCATTCCTGTGCAGCCCTAACACGAGGGACCGTCAGTGGAGGACATAAGACAGCTGCGCTTTTTTTCTCCCTTAACTTTTGAATTTTAGCTCCATTTTTTTTGTTTATAGATTGAGGGTAGAGGAATTAAATTTGTTTTCGTCCATCCATTCATTCACTCATTCATTCAACAAACATTTCTTGAGTGCCTACTAGGAGCCAGGCATTGGACTAGGTGCTGGGGATACAGCAATGATCAAGAAGGTGAAGCTCTGCTGTCATGAAACTTACAATACGGTGGGGAAAGACAGGCAATAAGCAAAGAAATAAAACAAGAGAATTAGAGGCTATGATCATCCCATAAACAAAATGAACAAGGGGGTGGGATAGAAGCAACCAGGGAGTAGGATGGCGGCTCTTCAGATCCAGACTGCGTGGGGAAGCCCCTGGAGGAGGTCGTGGGGTTTTATTGCATCCCCACTGGTGCTCCTTCTTGGCCTCCTTGGCTCCCTCTTCCTCCTTCACATACCTGCAGGCTTCAGAGCACAGTCCTGGGGCGTCTCCTTCATCCACAAACTCTCCCTGGGTGCTTTTGCCCAGTTTCATGGCTCTAACCACTTCCTATACACTGATATCTCCCAGATTAATATCTCCAGTGCTAACAAGCATTATGATCACCAGACCCACACATTCAAGAGTCAAGCTGATATCACCGCTGAAAAGTCTGCCAGCATCTCAAACTTGATAAGCCCAAATGGGCCTCTCCACTCTGCTTCCCCCAATCTGTTCATGCTGCCTCAATTGCTGTACTCTGTAAACTATCCACCTAATGGCTCAAACCAAAAAGCTGAGCAGTTACTATTTTTTCATTGCATTTTAAATTGTTTTTGAATAAGTAATTGTGGTAGGCAAAATAACGGCCCCCAAACATGATCATATCTAATTCCTAGAATCTGTTAATATGTGATTTTACATGGCGTAAAGGACTCTGCAAATGTAATCAAATTAAGACCCTCAAGGTGAGTTATATTGGATTATCTGGGTGGACTGAAACTAGACACAGGGATCTTTAAGAGTGGGTAACCTTTCCCCTCTGTGGTCAAAGGGAGATGTGAATTTGGGAGAAGAGTCAGAGACACGTGACTCTGCTGACTGTGAAGACAGAGGAGGGGGCCATGAGCCAAAGCCTGCACGCAGCCTCTAGAAGCTAGAAACGGCCAAGAAACAGTCTCCCCTCCAGCCTCCAGAAAGGAATGCAGCTCACCAGTCCCTTTGTTTTAGCCCAGTGAGACCTGTGTGGAACTTCTACCCTACAGAACTGTAAAATAATAAATCTGCACTGCTTTAAGCCACTACATTTGTGATCATTTGTTATAGCAGTAATAGAAAACTAATAAAGCAACATAGTCACATGGCTCCAAATTTGGAGAGTACAAAATAGGAGACAATAAACTTCCTTCTCACCCTGCCCCCACCCACCCACTTTTCCCCAAAAGTACCTAATGCTACCAACTTCTTGGTATATCCTTCCAGAGACATCCTATTCATATATAAGCAAATGGGGCTTTTACCTTGTATTTCATATAAATGATAGCATACCATACATACGGTTCTAAAGTTTTCAAGTCAACAACATGATCTATAGGTTTTTCTTTGGAGCTTTTTCATTGTTTTAATCTGCAGAGATGTATTATTTAGCCATCTCTTATTGTTGGCTGTTTCTAAGCTTTTTTTTTTTTTTTTTTTTTTTTTTTTTTTTTTTTTTTTTTTGAGACGGAGTTTCGCTCTTGTTACCCAGACTGGAGTGCAATGGCGCGATCTCGGCTCACCGCAACCTCCGCCTCCTGGGTTCAGGCAATTCTCCTGCCTCAGCCTCCTGAGTAGCTGGGATTACAGGCACACGCCACCATGCCCAGCTGATTTTTTGTATTTTTAGTAGAGACGGGGTTTCACCATGTCAACCAGGATGGTCTCGAACTCTCGACCTCGTGATCCACCCGCCTTGGCCTCCCAAAGTGCTGGGATTACAGGCTTGAGCCACCGCGCCTGGAAGCTTTTTATCACAAACAATATTCTATGCAGAAATAACCTTGAACTTGCGGCCTTTCACACAGGACTAAGTGTGCCAGTGAGACAAATCCAGAAGTCATCTGATTCTTCCTTTCCTTAATCCCGGTCTAATCTGCTAGCCTGTCCTGTGGGTTCTATCTCCAAAACAAACCCCAGCCTGCCACGTCTTTCCTTGTCCACTATCCCCACTCTGTTGGAAGCCATCACTATCTCCTGCCTGGGTTATGAACTCTGAGATTCCTCTACTTGTGTCTTGCTCTTTTGAGGAAGAGTCCTCCTGAGGCCTCAGACTTTTTGTTTCTGAAATAGAATCAATAAAACTAAGCATCCAGATTTTTCTGTGAATGAATGAGTGGTGTTTGCCAAGACATCAGTGACGAGGTTTCATTTCGAGGCTTTCCTATAAAAGAAGCTTGTTAAACCTGAAAGGAAGATCAAACAAGTGTCTCTGTGTCTTGGAACAGACGTAATTTTAATTGCATCTTTAATATGTATTTTCCTTCTGTTGGTTTCCAGAGCACTTAATGGGCTGGGAACAAGACTAGAGTCTTTAGGAATGGAGACAAATTCACCTTAAATAAGAACCTGAGATGAAAGTTCTGCATTTACCCTACTTTGCCACAGCCTAAATCCTTCCCTGAGGGCTCCTTGAGGAAGTTCCAGGATGGAAACTGATTCAGAAAGTCTGGCAGTCCTGGTACAGGAATTCAAACATTCAAGAAAGGAGCCCTGGGCCAGGCACAGTGGCTCACACCTGTAATCTCAGCACTTTGGGAGGCCGAGGTAGGCGAATCATGAGGTCAAGAGATGGAGATCATCTTGGCCAACATGGTAAAACCTCAACTCTACTAAAAATACAAAAGTTAGCTGGGTGTGGTGGCACTTGCCTGTAGTCCCAGCTACTCGGCAGGCTGAGGCAGGAGACTCCCTGGAACCCAGGAGGTGGAGGTTGTGGTGAGCTGAGATCGTGCCACTGCACTCCAGTCTGGCAACAGAGCAAGACTCCATCTCAAAAAAATAAAAAATAAAAATAAACAAAGAAAAAGAAAGGAGCACTGCAGAGGGAGGCCCCTGTCACTATAAAAAAAAGAAAACTCATGGAGACTAACGGAGGAATTAGACTAAGGATTTAGATTTATGACGTATTTGCCAAGGTATACTCTCTCTTCTTATAATAAAATGTTAATTATTTGTTCAGCTTTTACTGTGTGTCATGCACTTCCACACATGCTTTTGTTTAATTTTCCTAATAACTCCATTTTACAGGTAAAGAACCTAAGACTCAGAGAGTGTTTTTATTTATTTATTTATTTTTTATTATTATTTTTTTTTTGAGACGGAGTTTCGCTCTTGTTACCCAGGCTGGAGTGCAATGGCGTGATCTCGGCTCACCGCAACCTCCGCCTCCTAGGTTCAGGCAATTCTCCTGCCTCAGCCTCCCGAGTAGCTGGGATTACAGGCACGTGCCACCATGCCCAGCTAATTTTTTGTATTTTTAGTAGAGACGAGGTTTCACTATGTTGACCGGGATGGTCTCGATCTCTCGACCTCGTGATCCACCCGCCTCGGCCTCCCAAAGTTATTTTGTACGCTTTCGGTCGCTGAGTCCCTGAGCACAGAGTAAGAAGTGAAGACAGATGGAAGCTTCAACGACCGTCCTGAACGATTAAATACACATCAGGGTGAATGACCTTCAGAATGGACATCAGTCTGTTAATATACACAGTAACATCTATATATACTATACTTGGCAGCTGAGAGTTCTGTTGAAGATCGCAGATTCTTTTGAGACACAGTCTTGTTCTGTTGCCCAGCTGGAGTGCAGCGGCGCAATCTCACCTCACTGCAACCTCCGCCTCCCAGGTTCAAGCAACTCTCATACCTCGGCCTCCTGAGTAGCTGGGACTACAGGTGCATGACACTATGCCGGGTTAATTTTTGTGTTTTTAGTAGACAGAGTTTTGCCATGTTGGCCAGGCTGGTTTCCAACTCCTGAACTCAAGCAATCCACCTGCCTCAGCCTCCCAAAGCGCTGGGATTGCAGATGTGAGCCACCTCGCCCAGCCAAGATTACAGACTTTATAGAGAGACTTTCTGAGCTTCAGCATGCATAGTTCTTTGATTACCTGCTGTGTGGCCTTGGACAAATTCCTTTCCCTCTCTGGGCCTATTTCCTATTACATTTAAAGCACTGAGAGCAGTGCTTGGCATAAAGTGGAACCTGGCCAGGCTACCCGTAAGGAGGGCTTACTTGGTGTCAAGCACCGGGCTGTGTAATATATAGAGATCACTCATCCTGACGATGGTCTCACAGAATATTCAGATCATTCTGCAAGGAAATCATTCTTTCTTTTCAGTAGCGAAGGAATCTGAAGCGCCAGAACATCCCCAACGTCACACAATCATCCGTTAAGTGGGAGCATTAGGAATTCAGAACTTGCATTGTCTGCTTCCAGAGCCTGGGCTCGGTAACAAGCAAAGAGGATGGTGTTAGCGCGCAGTCCTGCTTTATGGCAAACCCGAGGCATGAGCTGCTCTTCCTGCTTACGGTACAGACACATACTCCCCCGCCACAGAGACACACGTTTCTCATTCAAGTGAGAAACCTCCCCAATGCCTGCGCCCTCTGCTGACTGTGCTGTAGCAATTTCTGGTCTGAAAGGCACTTTCCTGGGGTAGAATTGCTGGTAGTTTTGGAAATGACTCCCACACATTGAATCCTTGACATGGAGAGACACTAAAGAGACATTGGCTTCTCTTATTTCCAGTTGCATGGAAACAAGACACATGGAAAAAGTAAGCGTTTAGGACCAGGTGCTCTCTTTCGGCAATTAAACAGATGGTTTGAGCACCTTCAATTTTATTTTTTCAGAAATACATGTGGAGCGTGGGGGGGTTGAAGAAAGGTACATGTGTGATATTTGCGCCTGTCGGCAATACAATAAACACTCTTGCTGAGAGGCTCCATGAAGGCAAAATAGAATTTGCCAAAATATGCAATGAGAAGATATGTCATCATGCAGCTCCTCACCTCCACACCCCACCCTGCACACACCCGTTTCTTCTCACAATGAAAAGGCCTCCAAGTTTTACCATACAAGAAATTATTCTCTGCCCTCCCTCCTGTTCCTCTCTCCCACTCCTCTGTGCCTTTCTCTTCCAGAAAGAAGTTTTTAGAATGTCAGATCCTAAAGATGACCCAATACAATGGTACAGTTAAGAACAAAGTCAGGCAAACCTGGATTTGAATACTGGTTTCAGCACCTTATGCAAGTTACTTAAACCTTCTCTGCCACAGTTACCTCATCTGTAAAATGGACTTAAAAACAGTGCCTACCTGATAGGATTCATGAGAGATTTGAATGAGTTTATGCTTCTAAGTTCCTTAGGTCAGAGCCTGGCACAGGGCTAATGCCTCCAAAGTGTTCCTTGATATTGTCACCCAATCAATCATCTTCATTTTATAGACAAGAAAACTAGATTCAGAGAGAAGTGGTTTATATGCCATCATATGGTCAGTTAGTGGCAGAGCCAAGACAGGAGCCAGGCGTCTCATCTCATCTCACCTGGTAAAGACATCATTCTACTGTACCACACAGACAGCATTGTGGATTTTCCCTCATTTACTAACTTTAAGCAGAAGAGGTTGGGACACATCCCAGTTGGTCAGCTTTGGCTGAACCAGCAATGTTGCCAGAGCTGGGCATCCTGGAGTGCATCCCGGAGTGCCAGCCCCCTGTGTGCAAGAGCCTGCTGGTATCTGACAGTAACAGACTCTGTCCTAGGAGCTATCAAGTCCTGATAAAACTGAGCCACAGAGCACTGAGCAACTGTCCTCTTATTATTATTATTTTGAGGCATCTGTCACCCTCTCAGGCTGGAGGCCAGTGGTGCAATCTGGGCTCACTGCAACCTCTGCCTCCCAGGTTCAAGAGATTCTCCCACTTCAGCCTCCCGAGTAGCTGGGATTACAAGTGTGTGCCACCATGCCCGGCTAATTTTTGTATTTTTAGCAGAGACGAGGTTTCACCATGTTGGCCAGACTGGTCTTGAACTCTTGACCTCAAATGATCCCTTGGCCTCCCAAATGTCCTCTTATTATTAATTTGTTTTCTGGAAGTGGAAGCTCCAGAAAGAAGTTGACTAGATAGTGGCACCACCACCAGCTTTCAAATGTTCTGGCAGCAAAATCTCTGCATCTAGCCAGCCTCCAATCCACATTCCTGAAGGTCTCTCCCATTCTCTGTCTCTCTGTCTCTCTCTCTCTCTCTCTCACTCTCTCTCTCTCTCTCTCTCTCTCCATGCCACCATGCCTCCATGCCTGGCTAATTTTGTATTTTTTGTAGAGACAGGGCTTCTTCATGATGGTCAGACTGGTCTCGAACTCCAGACCTCAGGTGATCTGCTTGGCTCAGCCTCCCAAAGTGCTGGGATTACAGGTATGAGCCACCGTGCCTGGCTGACAATTTCTTAAACTAAGAAAACAATGACGTTTGCCACATGGGTTGACTCTTCCTCTCATGGAAATTTCTCTGTAGCATATGATGCTGTTTGATAGCATTTTACCCACAGTAGAACTTCTTTCAAAACTGGAGTAATCCTCTCACGCTCTGCTACTGCTGTCAACCAAGTTAATGCAATATTCATGATCCTTCGTTGTCATTTCACATGTTCACAGCGTCTTCACCAGGAGATTTCATCTCAAGAAACCATGTTCTTTGCTCATCCATAAGAAGCGGCTCCTCATTTGTTCAAGTTTGATCATGAGATGGCAGCTCATGATCACATCTTCAGGCTCCACTTTTAGTTCTCTTGCTATTCCCGCCACATCCACTGTTACTTTCTCCACTGAAGTCTTAAACCCCTCAAAGTAATCCACGAGGATTAGAATCAATTTCTTCCAAACTCCTCTTAATTTGATGTTTTGACCTTCACCCATGAATCATGAGTATTCATAATGGCAGCTAGAATGGTGAATTCTTTCCAGAAGATTTCCATTTACTTAGCCTAGATCCAACAGAGGAATTGCTATCTATGGTGGCTATAGCCTTCCAAAATGTATTTCTTAAATAATAAGACTTGAAAGTTGCAATTACTCTTGGATCCGTGGGCTGCAAGATGGATGCTGGGTTAGCAGGCACAAGAACACCCTTTATCTCCCTGTAAATCTCCATCAGAGCTCTTGGTAATGAGGTGCGTTGTCAACGAGCAGTAATATTTTCAAAAGAATTTCTTTTTTTTTTTTTTTTTTTTCTGAGCAGTAGGTGTCAACAGCAAGCTTAAAATATCCGGTAAACCATGCTGTAAACCTATGTGTTGTCATCCAGGCTTTGTTGTTCCACTGATAGAGGACAGGCAGACTCTATTTAGCACAGCGTTTTAGGGCCTTAGGATTTTCAGAATAGGCAGATGAGCATTGGCTTCAACTGAAAATCACCAGCTGCACTATCTCCTAACAAAAGATTCAGCCTGCTCTTTGAAGCTTTAAAGCCAGGCATTGACGTCTCTCCAGTATGAAAGTCCTAGATGGTATATTCTTCCAGTATAAGGCTATTCTGTCTATATTAAAACTCTTGTTTAGTGTAGCCACCTTCATCAATTATCGTAGCTAGATCTTCTGGATAACTTACTGCAGCTTCTGCTTCATGACTCTGCTTCACCTTGCAGAAATCACCTTGCAGCAATCTCTGTGGAGATGGCTTCTTTCTTTAACCGTCATGAGCCAATCCCTGCTAGCTTCCAACTTTTCTTCCTCACCTCTCTCTGTCTTCATAGAATTGAAGAAAATTAGGGCCTTGCTCTGGATTTGGCTTTAGCCTGAGGGAATGTTGTCACTGCTTTGATCTTCTATCCAGACTGCTAACACTTTCACCCGTATCAGCAAGAAAACTATTTTGCTTTCTTATCAATTGTGTATTCACTGTAATATCACCTTCTATTTCCTTCAACAACTTTTTCTTTGTATTCATGACCTGGGTAACTGTTTAGTATAAGAAACCTAGCTTTCAACGCTTCTTAGCTTTCAACGTTGCTTCTTCACTAGGCTTAATCATCTCTAGCTTTTAATTTAAAGTGAGAAACATGAAACTCTTCCTTTCACTTGAACACTTAGAGGCCATTGTAGAATTATTAATTGGCCTAATTTCAATATTGTTGTGTCTCAGGCAGTAGGAAGGCTTGAGGAGAGAGAGAGAGAGAGAGAGAGACAAAGAAAGAGAGAGACAGAGAGAGATGGGGGAATGACCAATTAGTAGAGCAATGGAGCAATCAGAACACACAATACACATATTAAATTCTCTGTCTTATATGTGTGCAGTTTGTGGCACCCTAAAACAACAGTAGACTCACGTGGGCACTTGCTCCAGACGCTGTCCCCCTTGATCCTCCCTAGCTGCCCGTGAATTCTCCTCCACACACTCCTGAGCCCCAGACCCAGATTCATCAAGCCCTTGGGGTCAGGAGAGTGGGCTCCATGAATATGCGGCCACATTTTCCCATTTCAGGACTCTTGAGGAGTGCTGGTTTGTGCTTCCAAGTGGAGCAGGGAAGGGTAAACTGCCTTTGGAGCATTTGAGAGAAGGACGAGAGAACTGGAATCACCAAAAAAAAAAAAAAAAAAAAAAAAAAGACTGATTAGTATTTTGAGTTAGAATCCTGCCACCCATAAGTCAGCTCCCACCCCTTGAGTCTCCAGCTAGATCCCTCGCACTAACAGTTCAGTGGATGCTTCCAGGGTCCAGGCATACATTGCTCTCCGGATTCATTAACACAGGGTTTCTTGGGGTCAGGGGCGGTGCCAAGTCCCTGGGAGAAGCCAAGCCTCAGAGGACCCTCTCACCTACAGAGAGTGCATGGGCCCCCAAGTTCTTACCCTAGACCCACACTCCTCTCGTTGGTGGGAAAGGGATGGAGGGGTAGTGGGGAACGCCCTGTTCCACATGCTGTGTTTACTCTGGGCATGGCTAATGACTCCAGAGCCTTATCATTGGGTTCTCAGACTGGGCTGGGCAGGTCTGAGAGTTAAGGAAAGTCTGTTCCCACTGCCCTGAGGGAGAGAAGAAAGGAGGGGGCAAGGGAGAAGCTGCTGGTCGGACCCACAATGAAAACACTCCTTCTTTTGCTGCTGGTGCTCCTGGACCTGGGAGAGGCCCAAGGATCACTTCACAGGTGAGGAGATGTCCTCGGTGTGCGACCCGCAGAGACCCTTCCCGAAGCAAATGAGAGCGAGGAGTTGTTAAGCCGAGTCCAGGTTTATTGGGATCTGCGGGCAACCCAGGCGGGAGGGGAGCTGAGCTGCACCCAGCAGCTGCCGGAGAGGGTTTTTATAGGGAGGGGGGCCTGCTTAGGTGAGGTGTTGCAGAGGGATTGGTGGAAGGGAGAGCAGAGGAGGGTTTTCTGCGTGCCAGAAGGGGATTGGTCACCTCTTGGCGGGCTTAGGTTTGAATTTTATTGGCTGTCTTGTTTCTAGGCAGACTACTGCAACTGCCAAGGGGTGGGGGATGGGGGTTGGCTTTAGGTTTGGCGGGTTAAGGCTGAGCAGTGATTGGTCGCCCTGCGCTACCAGGCAGAATAGGGTCTGCAGGCGGACTCCAGGAAGTGAGGGACAAAATGGAGGACTGTGGGTTTTTCTACCAAACACTCGGCACTGTGTGCAAAGCTGTGTAGTCCCCTGCCCTGCAGCTCAGGGCTGCTCTGGGAGAGGAGAGCGGATGGGGAGCCGAAGAGGAGGAGAAACTGAGGGCTTGCATCAATGCATGGAAGAGGCTTACCCAGCGGCCACCTGTGTATGGCCTTAATCTCCAGTCCTCAACAAGTCATCCCCTGCCTCCAACTCCGCAGAGGTGCCTTTCCCAAGTCCCGGGGAGCTTCTCATGTTGCTAAAGAGCAGGAACCTGCAGTTGTGGTTTGTGGCTCAAAGTGCCCAAGTACCTCCCCAAGGGACTGACCATTACTGCCCCCAAGAGTTTTCTGTTCCTTTAAATCAGCCCTTCATGGTGTTCACGTAAAACTGCAGACCATCCTACATCTCCATTTTCCAGGAAGACCTCAAAGAGCTCCGCTCCAGGAAGGGAGCCATTTCTACTCTAAGATTCTAAGACTCTACAGGGCAGAGATGAGGCTGGGCAGGCTGAGTGGCAGAGAGGATGCTGACCCCACCCACACCCTGCGTGCTGCCTTACAGAGCCCCTCCTCTGTCATCTCTAGCTGGCCTCTGAGAAAATGGGATGGGAACAGGGGGAAGAGGGAGGCGGAAGCACAATTCCTCATCACATGGAGCTTTGTCTCCAGGGTGCCCCTCAGGAAGCATCCATCCCTCAAGAAGAAGCTGCGGGCACGGAGCCAGCTCTCTGAGTTCTGGAAGTCCCACAATTTGGACATGATCCAGTTCACCGAGTCCTGCTCAACGGACCAGAGTGCCAACGAACCCCTCATCAACTACTTGGATGTGAGGCCTCCTGGGGTCAGGGCTTAGGAGAGATGGGAGTGGGAGGAAGGTCCAGCGTCAGGCATGGCCAGTGCCACATCAGCAGCACTGAAGGCCATTGTAGATTTCTTTACTTGGATGGATGATCTGTGGGGACTGAGTCCTTGGGTCCCCATAGGGTTGGCTAAGCAGGTCCCAATGTACCCAAATGTCAGAGCTCTCTGCAGAAGGAAAGGGCTGAGGGTGAAAGCATCATTCCACACTGAAGGCAGTGAAATGATGCTGTTCCACTCTCAGCTGGGCGGCTTACTGGCTGTGTACCCTTAGGCAAGTTACTTAACTTAAGCCCCAGTTCCCTGGTCTGTAAGACAAAGATGGTTCTTCTTCCACTGCCTCTCCTACAATGTAATTATAAAAATCAGGTTAGTGCAAGTAAAATCAAATGAAGTAGCCAGAGGCTTGGTTTGATTTCCTCTCTCATGGCCATTTCTCTGCTCCTTTTACCTTTTGTTGTCCAGCCTTGCCACTTCCTAGGTCCCAGGGAGCTTTCCCTTGGCCCTGGTGAGTACCCTTGTCTCTTCCCACCATCCACACCCTCTTTCCTTCTCACTCTTTCTTGCAGATGGAATACTTTGGCACTATCTCCATTGGCTCCCCACCACAGAACTTCACTGTCATCTTCGACACTGGCTCCTCCAACCTCTGGGTGCCCTCTGTGTACTGCACCAGCCCAGCCTGCAGTAAGTGATGCCAGGAGCCCAGCAGAGAACGTCTGGGGGCCAGTCCTGGGAGGCCAAGCCTAGTATTCGGGGAAAGGGGGACTTAGGTTCCCGAAAGTGGCCATCCCTGTCACAGCAGCTTCCCCTCTCCATCTTTGAGTCTGCCCTGGAGCTGCTTATAGCAGAGCAAGGCCAAGGAAGAACTAAAATGTGGCTGCTGTCCAAGATAGCAACTTTCGTACTAACCAGAATTAATAGAAAGAAACTCAGCCATTGGAAAGAGAAACCTTTGACATAATGACTCATTTCCCTTGGAACAGCCAAAGGAATGTAGGGGACAGGTTAATTCATTTGGTTATTTTCTGAGCAGGTAGGTGAGTTGGGTTCTAGTGTAGACAGTCTGCTCGCTTCAAGGAGGCTTGGTAGCCTTATCTCCTGGTGCAGAGGTGGGGCTGCTGGGGCACAATGGCATGGGTGGGTCCATCATTTGGCCGGAGGTAACTCAGAGGTTTCAGTGAGGATGGAAAAGAAGAGCTACAGAAAGATGTCGTGTTCCATACAGGACAAGTCCCAGAGAAAGAATGTCTCTGGAAACCCCAAGGCTAGATGTCCACGGGTTGGGGGAAAAGTTGGGAGTAATTTCCTGGGGCAATCGTTTAGCCCTGAGTTTCTTTTGAAGGCCAACCTCTGACCCACAATGGGTGGCAGGGACTGTGGCTGGCGCCTGATAAATGTCACTTATCTTGGTGTGCCTCATGAGGTCATTGTGGACAATCAGATTTGCCCAGGGACAGCTATTTGGTCCCCAATTAGGCCACATCTGTAGCTAGAGGGAAATGTAGTTGCTTATTAGGGCGGGGCATGGCCAGGCTTCTAGGGGCCCCCACTCAGTGCTGAGAGCTGAAATAGGAGACCCTGAAGCCCTGGGGCTGGGTGGCATCAGGGCAGGGATGCAAGCTGTGAGCCAATGGCATAGGCAAGAGCAGTGCGCTTTTTTCCAGAGAGGCACACCAGGTTCCAGCCTTCCCAGTCCAACACGTACAACCAGCCGGGGCAATCCTTCTCCATTCAGTACGGAACGGGGAGCTTGTCCGGGATCATTGGAGCTGACCAAGTGTCTGTGAGTGCAAGTCCTTCATCTTTTCTCTCTTGACCAGAAACTTGGAAGACTTATTCAGAGGTCTTAGGTTTCAATCTGCCTCAGGAATGGGTGGAAACAGGGGTTAGGACTAGCTTCCAGGGGAAAGGGGGAGCAACACTCCCCACCTGGGCTGGCGGCAGTGGGTCAGTCCGCACAGCAAGCTGGGCCCTGTGGGAGGGCAATGCGGGGAGACTCTGGCAGGAAGCAAGGCCCAGTGCACAAAGCCTAGTGGCAGGGTGCACAGCTGGATCTCCAGACTCTAGGGCACTGAGGTGATAAGACCAAGCTGCCGTCTTGAAGGCTAAGGAAGCCCACACCAGGGGGTGAGGTTTGGACTCAGTGAAATAAGGGGGCAAGGTCTGAAGTGGCAGTCCAGTCACAGAGCCAAGGCAGAAGCCCAGGTGTCCAAAGGCCAAGGTCCAAATTGAACTCAGTGCGGAGCTCGTGAGTTGTTCCTTAAACGCCCTCTGACCTCTGACCCTCTGTAAGTCCTAAAACTATGGGAATCAGACAAACGCAGAACTAGAGGAGCCTCAGTCCTGCCTGGGTACTTTTTCAGGTTTATAGACAGCAATGTATGCCTGGGCCTTGGGAGAAACAGAGGTTAACCGACTCCTGATGAGCATTGGTCCTTGGGGTATTCCCAAGGCCAGTGGGGCACAGCCTTCATCAACATCCCTTCAGAGTGGGTGGGAGTAGAACATATTATCAACCGAAAGAATGCCAGAAGCAGAAAAACACCATCTATGTGAAATATCAAACAGATAAAACAATGAGTATTTTCTTTTTTCTTTTTGTTTTTTTGAGACGGAGTTTGACTCTTGTTACCCAGGCTGGAGTGCAATGGCGCGATCTCAGTTCACCGCAACCTCCGCCTCCTGGGTTCAGGCAATTCTCCTGCCTCAGCCTCCTGAGTAGCTGGGATTACAGACACGTGCCACCATGCCCAGCTAATTTTTTGTATTTTAGTAGAGACGGGGTTTCACCATATTGACCAGGATGGTCTCGATCTCTTGACCTTGTGATCCACCCGCCTCGGCCTCCCAAAGTGCTGGGATTACAGGCTTGTGCCACCGCGCCCGGCCTTAAAACAATGAGTATTTTCTATTGGAACTATGTGTGTGTGTGTATACACACATTACATATAAAATATATATATACACATATATGAATATATGTATATATTTTATATATCCATCTGTATATTATATACAGATATAATATATTAGTTATAATATATAATTACATAATTATATATGTTATATATTATACAATTAATATAATATGTAATACACTATATTAATGTTTCATAATTAATATTAATTATATGGTATATAATATAATCGATATAATAATGTATTATAGTAATAATATATTATATTATGTATTATATAATAATATGTAGTATGTATTAATATATATTACATAATATATCTGTATATTAACTTAATATATAGGTAATGTGTCTATATTATATACATATGTATTATATATCTAATTACATATAATATGTATGTAAAAGTGCAAATAATGATTTAGAAGTCTACATCCCAAACTGATAGTCACAATAACCTCTGAGATGCAGGGAAGGCACTGAAATTAACATGGAAAGGGAAATTCCAGCCTATATGCCACTTATCGGTTGGCTCCCCTGGCTGGTGTAGTGCCGCAGCCTAGCCCACAGCAATGTCAGCTTCACTGCACCTTCCCTCAGTTTTTCTGGCTCCAGGTTCAGGTGTGCACTTACCTCTGTAACAAATCATCAGCTTTTGCTGTAAAACATCCCCATCATTGAGTTTGGAGACTTGGGCACAGTGAGAGAACGATGCGGGTTCCAGTTCACCTTCACCCTCACGGGTTCCAACCGGCCCTTTTCCTCCCACTTGATATCTATCTTCAGCTTCTGTTGTGCAAACTATAGACTCCAGCTACAGCACCAGGACAGAAACAATATCCCAAAGTACACTGTTTAGCACCCACAGTTGCATATAATCAATATCTACATTATGTCTATCATTTACAACTCTATAGTTCCTCCTAATGGTTCTGCTTCTAAGTGAAATACTAGCAAATAAAATCATGTGGCGTATAAAAGGATAATGCATCTTAACCAAGGGTCATCTTTCTAGGAATTTATCATCTAACAGAATAAAAGGAGAAAAATCATATGACCAGTATGATTATATAACTAGATTAATAACATTCAACATTTATTCATGACTTTAAGAAAAACTCTTAGCAAACTAAGAACAGAAAATAACTTTCTTCAGCTGATAAAGAATATCTACAAAGAAGCCCACAGCAAACTTTATACTTAACGGTGAATTGTCGAGCGACTTCTCTATGAGGTCAAGAATGAGACAAGGATGCTGAGTCTCACCACTTCTATTCAACATTGTTGCCAGGGCAACAGGGCAAGAAAAAAGAAATTAAGAACATTAAGATGGAAAAGGAAGAAATAACTCTGTCATTATTAATGTATGATGAGATTCTATAGGTAGAAAATCCAAAAAATATCTACAGAAAGGATATTGGGATTAACGTGAACTTAGTGAAGTTCCTGGATATGAAGTCAACATAAAAAAGTAATTCGGATGTCTATATACAGGTTGCAGATCCTTATCTCAAATGCTTAGGACCAGAAGCCTCTTAGATTTCAAATTTTTTCAGATTTTGGAATTTCGCATTATGGTTACCAGTTGAGTATCCCAAATCTGAAAATCCCTAATATGTAATGCTCCAGTGAGCATTTCCTTTGAGCATCATGTTGGCACTCAGAAAGTTTTGGATTTTGAAGCATTTCAGTTTCAGATTTTCAGATTTGTGATGCTCAACCTGTAGCAAGTAAAACAAATGGCAAATCAATTTTTAATGACACTGTTTATAATACCATCAAAATCATCAGCTACTTTGAAGTAAATTTAACCAAAAAAAAAGTGCTAGAACTCTACTCTGATATTAGCAAACATTACTAAATAAAAGTAAAAGATTTGCATAAAAATTGTAAACACTACTGAATAAAATTAAAAGAAAACCTGTATTAAAAACTAAACCATGCTCATAGATTGAATGACTGTTTTATTAAAAAGTCAAATTTTTTCAAATTGATCTATAGAACCAATTTTATTCCAATCCAAACCACAGAAATTTTTCTTAGAGATTAACAACCTGATTCTAACATTTATATGGATATGTAATACACCAAAACAATCTTGCTGAAGAAAAACACTAATAAATATTAAGACTTGTTATAAAGTTACAGTAATTTAGATAGAGTGATGTTGGCTCAGAATTTTAAAAATAAAGCAATGGAACAGAATAGAAAATACAAAAACTAGCCACATAGTCATCTGACTTATTTTGAATATGATATTGCAGTATGTAGAGGAAATGATGCTATATTTATTAAATAGTGCCAAGTCATATGAATATCCAGATAGAAAAAAATCAATCTTGACTCCTACTTTACACATTATCACATTTCAGTTAGGTTCCAGACCTCAATGTGAAAAGTAAACAATAAAACTTTTAGAAGAAAACGTAGGAAAATATTTTCATGACCTTAAGGTAGGCAAAATTTTCTGAAACAAGTTACAAAAAACACTAATGGTAAAGGAAAAAATTGATAAATTTGGCTACATTAAAATGCATGTCCTTTGTTCATTAAAAGACACCATGAAGACAGTAAAAACATTACCCCAGTCCAGGAGAAGATTTTTGTAGCACCAACAAAGGACTTGATTTCAAGGTATATAAAGAACTGCCAATCAGTAAGAAAAATGCAGTCAACTCACTTCATAAAAGAGGATATCTAAATGTCCACTTATTTTACATTTATTTTAAGTTCTGGAATACGTGTGCAGGAACTGCTGGGTTGTTACACAGGTAAATGTGTGCCATGGTGATTTGCTGTACCTATCAACCCATCACCTAGATATTAAGCCCTACATGCATTAGCCATTTATCCTGATGCTCTCCCTCTCCCAGCGCCCCACGACCGGCCCCAATGTGTGTTGTTCCCCTCATTGTGTCTATGTGTTCTCACTATTCAGCTCCCACTTATAAGTAAGAACACGTGGTATTTTGTTTTCTGTTCCTGTGTTAGTTTGCTAAGGATGATGGCTTCTAGCTCCATCCATGTCCCTGCAAAGGATATGATCTCATGCCTTTTTATGGCTGCATAGTATTCCATGGTGTATATGTATCACATTTTCTTTATCCAGTCTATCATCAGTGGGCTTTTGGGTTGACTCCATGTCTTTACTATTGTGAATAGTGCTGCAATAAACATACACATGCATCTATCTTTATAATAGAATGATTTATATTCCTTTAGGTATATACCCAGTAATGGGATTGCTGGGTTAAATGGTATTTCTGGTTCTAGGTCTTTGAGTAATTGCCACACTGTCCTCCACAATGGTTGAACTAATTTACATTCCCACCAACAGTATAAATCATTCCTATTTCTTCACAGCCTTACTAGCATCTGTTTCTTGACTTTTTAATAATTGCTATTCTGTGGTTTTGATTTGCATTTCTCTAATGAACAGTGATTTTTTTCGTATGTTTATTGGCCACGTAAATATCTTCTTTTGAGAAGTATCTGTTCATGTCCTTTGCCCACTTTTTAATGGGGTTGTTTGTTTTTTTCTTGTAAATTTGTTTAAGTTCCTTGTAGATTCTGGATATTAGAGCTTTGTCGGATGGATTGCAAAAATTTTCTCCCATTCTTTAGGTTGTCTGTTCACTCTGATGATAATTTCTTTTGCTGTACAGAAGCTTTTTAGTTTAATTAGGTCCCATTGGTCAGTTTTCGCTTTTGATGCAATTGCTTTTGACGTTTTCATCAGGAAATCTTTGCCTGTCCCTATGTCCTGAATGATACTGCCTAGATTCTCTTCTACGGTTTTTATATTTTGGGATTTTACATTTAAGTCTTGAATCCATTTTGAGTTAATTTTTCTATAAGGAGTAGGGGAGAGGTTCAGTTTCCATCTGCTGCATGTGACTGGCCGGTTTTCTCAGCACCACTAAATGTCAATTTTGTTGATAATCAGGAAATGCAAAATAAAACCACAATACCCTCTGATATCCACTAGAAAATTAAAATGAAAAAGAGAGGAAATATCTAGTGTTGGGGAGGATATGGAACAATTGTTATTCTCAAAATATTGGTAATGGAAGTATCGTTTGGTGCCATCACTTTGGAAAAGTCTCCGGCAGTACTTACTCAAGCAGAACGCTTGTGTATCCAATTATTTACCAACTTTATCCTAGGCATATATGTATCCAGAAATGCGTACATGTGTTCTCCAAAAGGCATACACAAGCAGCACTATTAGCAATATTCAAATAAAGGAAACAACTCAAATGTCCATCAGTGGTAGAAAAGATAAATAATGGTGAAATGTTCATGCCATGCAATACTAATAAGGAACAAATTACAACAGCATGCCATAAGCACAATATTGAATGACAGAAGCCAGATACCAGAGAATTCATACGGGGATGATTCCATCTATATAAAATCCAAAAAAATAGGCAAAACCAATATATGCTATTAGAAGTCAGAAAACTGGCTCCTCTTGAAGAGGGGCACAATGATTGGCAAGTGCATGAGGGCTTCTGAAGTTTTGGAATGTCCTGTTTCTTGGGAATATGGCAAACATCTTTGTGCTCCTTTAATCAAGGAAAGTTGGGAAGGAGAAGAATTAGCTTCAAGACAGAGGAAAATCCAGGAATCAAACCCTTTGCCAGCAATCCCCTGTGCCATTCACCTGTGGGCTTTCTGCTGGCAGGTGGAAGGCTTGACTGTGGTTGGCCAGCAGTTTGGAGAAAGTGTCACAGAGCCAGGCCAGACCTTTGTGGATGCAGAGTTTGATGGAATTCTGGGCCTGGGATACCCTTCCTTGGCTGTGGGAGGTGTGACCCCAGTGTTTGACAACATGATGGCTCAGAACCTGGTGGACCTGCCAATGTTTTCTGTCTACATGAGCAGGTAAGGCCCATCAAGCTTGTGAGGTTAAGGTCGGTTAGAATGACAGGGAGAAAAAACACGTGCATTTGATTTTGCTGTCAAAATACCTGGTCTGGGTCTTTGGCGTGGTCTCTTATCAGCTGCGTGATCTTTGTCAAAACATTTAACCTCTCTTAATATTGAGGAAATGAGATTTGCCTCATCACGTAGTTGTGAAAGCACTTTGTAAACTCTACTACACTGGCTTAAATTTAAGGAATCTCTGGGATTGGTTCTTCATTTATGCTGTCAATAAATACCAAGCTCCTATTATATGCTGAATATGGTGCTCACATTGGGGACACAGTGAAATAAGAAAAACAGTACCTGGAGGAAGAGGAGGCAGGAAAAAAATGAAAAGTTAAGCTGACAATAAAATAATTACGTGCTGATGGATGACTAAACAAAATGTGGCATATCCGAGCAATCAAATATCATTCAGCCTTAAAAAGGAAGGAAATTCCAAGACATGCTACGACACAGAAGAAACCTGAGGACATAATGCTAAGTGAAATAAGCTAGTCACAAAAAGACAAATACTGTATGATTCCACTGAGGTGAGGTACCTAGAGAAGTCAAATTCCCAGGCAGAAAGTAGACTGGCAGTCGCTGGAGCCTGGGGAGCAGAAGTGAGGGGTTCTTAAACTGTTGTTGATGACCTAATGGGTGCAAAGTTTCTGTTCTGTGAAACGAAAGGTCTGGACTTTACAACAGTAAACACTACTGAACTCATACTTAACACTACTTAACTCAAAAATGGGTAAGATAATACATTTTATGTTACATATTTTTACCACAATTTAAAAAAAATTGCACATTGTGGTTGGGAAAGGTCGTGAGGCTCATCTGTTTCTAGGCACTCTTGCCTGGCAGCCTCGGAGGGTCATCTCCTCTTCCTCCTTACACAGGAAGATGATTTCTGACCTTTCTGACTGCTTCCAGGTCAGACCTGGCCTGAGTTCGCCTGGTTCCGGCATAAGCTCCTTCCTCTCATTCCCTCTCCCACATGGAGGGTCCTGGATTCTTCCTATCAAGTTGTGCTTCCGGTGGCACTCAGGACCAGGCCTGGACAGAGCTGCGAGTAAGAGAGGCAGGTTGTCTAGACATCTCTGCTTCCCCTTGCAGAACGTCCTTCTCCCTCTGCCTGGGAAAAGTGGGCTGTAATGGGGAATATCGAGGGCTTGGCAGTAAGACCGGCCTGGATTTGCATCCTGCCACTTACACTGCTTCGTCTCCCTGAGGCTCAGTTTCCTCCACGGACCACTAGGTTGATGTGAGTTAAGGAAGTTTAGATAGATAAAATCCCCAGTACAGGGCCTTGCACCAAGATAATCAGCAAATGTGAGTTTCTTTCCCCACTCCCTCTCTAAAACCACTTTCCTGAAATTCCTACAGGTATTCACTTCCCTCCCTCTTTACTACCCTGATTTTGATTTTCTATCTTTCTGATCCTTTTCCTCCTCAGAATGAATCTGTCTTAGGTCCTATTTCTCCAGAATCCTGCTAGGACCAAGAACATAATCTGAGAAATCAATACCAATGAAAATAAGTAAGTTTCCAAGTTCTAGTATGTCATGATACAGTCAAATTAGCCTCTTTGCCTTAACATGAGGAGTGAATGATATAAACACGCCAGGCACCATCACAACCATAATGGGGAAGATACTTGAGAAAAGGTGTCTTTGGGAGTTGCTTCAAGTCACACGTGTGTACCCACCCATGATAGTCCTAGCCTTGGTTCTGAATGACAGAACTGCTGGCCCCATCTCCCACCTCCTTAACCTTTTATCCAAGAAGCAGGAGGACATTCACAAATGATCGAGGGGAGCTGTTACTGATCTTGCGTCAAAAAGGCCCAGACCAATCCACTTGCAGTAGTCGGAGTCCCGGTCTCAAAGCCCAGGCTGATAGTTCTGCCTACCTCGGTGCTGGGTATGAATGACCAGGTCAAGAAGCAAAGGGCCCTAGCTGAGACTCACCCCTAGAGTTTTTCAGTGGCCGTTCCTGGACAGCTTGTCTTTCTCTCCATGCAGTAACCCAGAAGGTGGTGTGGGCAGCGAGCTGATTTTCGGAGGCTACGATCACTCCCATTTCTCTGGAAGCCTGAATTGGGTTCCAGTCACCAAGCAAGCCTACTGGCAGATTGCGCTGGATAAGTGAGTATTCCCCAAGAAGTAGTTACAGGACTGGGGGTAAACTCAAAAGAGCCACAACTCAAATTAAATTAACTGAAAAACTGCTGGTCACTCGCAGAGGATGCCAGAAGCTTGCTGTGGTTGGAGGTATGGAGGTGCTGAGCAAGGATGCAGGAAGGGCACCAGACACAGCTTCCTTCCCTGTGCATGTGACGTGCCTTTAGTCCGACAGACATTCAATCCCAGCGCACAGCCTGCTCCCCTCTGTTCTTTCAACATTAACACACAAGGCAAGGGATGAGTGACATGGGGGTTGCAAAGGTTAATTGAGCTCAGATCTTGCCCTCAAACAACTTGTACAGAAGAGACGCACACAAACTTCTTTCCTGTACAATGGAACGTGGCCAGTGCTGCAAGGCAGGTGCCACCAAGGTGGCCCAGCAGACGGGAAAGACAGCCTCTATCTGAAGGACCCTCCAGTGCGTCGTGGAGGGGGTGACACTGAAACTGAGCCGGGAAATACATACAGAATCCGGGCTTGGAGCAATTGGGGAAGTGGGACTAGGTGCCTGCTCACACCTAGCACCCCACTAGACAATTCAGGAATTAGAAAAGTGCAGTTCAAGTTTCACTTCAGCTAGGATTGAGTTCCTGCAAGGTGCCAGGAATTAGGAATGCAAAAAATAAAAAGCCACAATGCTCACTGTCTACTGAGGTTTTTCAAACTGTAGGAATTCACCTATTTATGGGTCATGACATCATTTTAGAAGATCATGACCTGGCCGGGCACGGTGGCTCCCGCCTGTAATCCCAGCATTTCGGGAGGCCAAGGCAGGCAGATCACAAGGTCAAGAGATTGAGACCATCCTGACTAGCATGGTGAAACCCCGTCTCGACTAAAAATACAAAAATTAGCTGGGCGAGGTGGCACATGCCTGTAATTCCAGCTACTCGGGAGGCTGAGGCAAGAGAATCACTTGAACCGGAGGCAGAGGCTGCAGTGAGCCGAGATCATGCCACTGTGCTCCAGCCTGGAGACAGACTGAGACTCCATCTCAAAAAAAAAATTTAAAAAAAAGATCATAACCCATAACCTACATTTTTTAATGAATTGGAATACAGTAGAAAATACCAGAGTGCACTTCAATTGCGTGAATGGGTATGTGTGCGTGCACTGGGTCAAGATTTCTTCCTACAGATCTCAGTAGAAAATAATTGAGGAACACTCATAGGGTGGGTGGAAATCATTGAAGTGCTTCAGGTGCTGGAGAGCCCAAAAGAGAGTGGGGATTTCCTAGGAGCCAGGGGAGGGGAGGTGGGCTGACCACGACCCTGTCCCCTCAGCATCCAGGTGGGAGGGACTGTGATGTTCTGCTCTGAGGGCTGCCAGGCTATTGTGGACACAGGGACTTCCCTCATCACTGGCCCTTCCGACAAGATTAAGCAGCTGCAAAACGCCATTGGGGCAGCCCCCGTGGATGGAGAAGTGAGTACCTGCCTGGGGAAGGGAGGGGTGGGGGCCGGAGAGCCAGGCCTTCTCTTGGGAGGTGGAAAGGCTCTAAATGGATTGTCTGTACTGAGTTTTAGTATGCTGTGGAGTGTGCCAACCTAAACGTCATGCCGGATGTCACCTTCACCATCAATGGAGTCCCCTACACTCTCAGCCCAACTGCCTACACCCTGCTGGTAAGAACTGGTTCCTTATTCCGCAAGCCACAGGGCCCTCCCCACGTGCCTGCTGCTTCCCCTTTTCACTCCCTGCACTTAGCCTGCCTTTGCCCTAAGACCCACCCCACATCGTTCTGCTCTGACGTGGCATTCCCTCTGGGAGGGACGAAGCTGCCCGTGGTGGAAAGACCATGGGGCTTGTCTTGATTTCCAGCTCTGCCATAAGGCAGTAGTGAACTTCAGGCTAGCCATTTAAGGAAGTCTTCTGATATTGCCATGTAGGACTTTCAACTGACAAAGTTTAATCTCCTCAACCACCAGGTCAGACTGGAACTATTACTATCTCATTTTGTAGATGAGAATATCGAGATTCAGAGAGTCAAATAAATGGTTCAAGATATGAGCTGTTTGCAGGGAGGTGTAGAGAATAAGATTATATTTATTCTAACATTCAACTTAACATTCCTCTTCTAGCAAGAAAGTCTTTTGTTGCAGTAAATTCTCAAGTTTGTAGGGTGGCATAGCAAGGGAACGCCTAGACATTTTGGACCCCTATGAGCACCTCACACCACAGTTGGGTTGAATTTTCGGTATCGTAGTTATCTACAACACTGAAGTGTAGCACCACACTTCAACACACTAATTTTTCCAAGAGTCACTCACAGCGTCAGGGTGGATGCATCAGAATAGGGGTGCTAAGGAATAGACTGAGGGCTTCAGCCCTACCCCTAAGCCTCCATAACTCCTTCCCAAAGCCAGCAACAGAAAATCTAAATAAAAACAAATGTTTGCTTTAAGCTCCTGCCACATAGGGATTCTGGAACACACTGACGACCAGGTAGACATTTAGACTGAGCCCTGTTCATCAGGCCACATGCCCATCAACACCCCAGCACCCCCACACTCTCTCACATTCCCGCATGTGAGCTGAGTCCCTGCCCAGGCTCATGCCCTTCCCCGTTCCCAGGACAGTGCGTGATTCTTTCCCACCAGCAGATTTCAGTCAGAGCCACCTCGATCCATCAAAACTGCTGAATAACTTTGGCTTTTCATGACCTTCCTCTCAAGAGGTCTCCTTGAGCCCTCTGCAAATTTTCCCACACCCATCAGCAACTTCGCATTTCAAATTGTTGTTGGAAAGACCACACTTGCCTGGGAGCGCACATCTTTGCCAAACTAAAAATTAAGATTGGAGAAGGTGACTCTCTTCTCTTGGAACAAGAGAGGCCTACTTGCCTCATCTAAAGGGGGCCACTCAAATGTTTCTTCCCAGAACATCAACAAGAAAATAGCAGTGGATAGCGACTAACAGAGCTCTTTCTCTCCCTTGACAAAAACTAAGCTGTGCTTCACTAGAAACGAAAGAAACCAGAATTTAAACCAAGGTCTTCCGGTGCCAACCCTTTGCTCCTCTAGCCATGAAATAAGGGTTTCCAATTGTAAAATAATGGTGACGGAGGCAGGTGGGCTTATATAACAGATGAACAGTTCTCAAAATTGTAGAACGCAGACCCCAGGCCCACAAGAAAGGACTTGTGCAGACAAACACTTTACTGAGCAAACTAGGGCAAGGCCGTATGAAGCAGTAGGAAGAACCCACCGACCAAAATGGTGGAACCCACCACCTGCCCAAGGCCAGCCAGTGCCAGCCACCACCACCATACAGGCAGCACTACTTCCTGCTTCCCCTGTCTGTCATTGGCATCCTTTCTTCCCACCCCAGGACTTCGTGGATGGAATGGAATTCTGCAGCAGCGGCTTTCAAGGACTTGACATCCACCCTCCAGCTGGGCCCCTCTGGATCCTGGGGGATGTCTTCATTCGACAGTTTTACTCTGTCTTTGACCGTGGGAATAACCGTGTGGGACTGGCCCCTGCAGTCCCCTAAGGAGGGGCCTTGGGTCTGTGCCTGCCTGTCTGACACCCCTTGAATCCGTTAGGTTGAAACATTCTTTACACTTATAAAAAGTTATTTTCCACAAAATGTAGCTGTTTCCAGGGTTGCAACTTGAACTAAGACCAAACAGAACATGAGAATACACACACACACACACACACACACACACACACACTCACAGCCTCACACACACTTCACACATACACGCCACTCCCACCACTGTCATGATGGAGGAATTAAGATGTATATCCATATATTTTATTGATTTTTAAGAAAATCAAAAATTTTCACGTTTGGTTATGAAAATCTCCAAGCAGAGATCATGGTGTAATAAATCCCTATGCAACCCCACTCAGCTCTGACAACCTGTCCACACACGGCCAGGCCCGTTTTATCCACACTGCTGCCCACTCCTCTCTCCAGCACCATATACTGTATGTACCTGGATTATTTTGAAGCAAATTTCAAGCATTACATAATTTTGTCCATAAATATTTCTAATATCCTTAAATATACAGTTGGAATTCAAGCTTCTCTCACTCTCATAAATGTTTGGCTGTTTTTATAGTGGGATTGTTTGCATCAGAATTTAAGCAAGGCCCACAAATTGCATTTATTTGAAATGTCTGTAAGTCTCTTTCCAATTGAAGTGTTTAGCGCATTTGAAACTGTGCTGGCTGAAATCCCAAGGTGTCATTTAACATGGTTCTCTGAACTTATCTTTCCTATAAAATAGTAGTTAGATCTGGAGGTATGGTTTTGTGGCAAAAATGCTTCCTAGACGATCCCTGTAAACCATTTAGTCTTATCTATCTTTCCCACATTCTCAGCAAAGTTTCCAGGCATCTAAAAGTTCCTGTGTTTCTTCATCACCAGCTGCAAGGTCACAAAGCAAATACGCTCAAGACTGCGAAATGTGTTTCTTAAAATGTTACTTTTCCAATGTAAAGTCCATTACAAAACATGTCACAAGTTAATTAACTTCTTTGTTCTGGCTTCCTCATCCTGTACCAACTAGGTGCATAAATGACACGCCATTTTCCTTGTACTTTGCTCAAAATTAGGAAGTGGTTCCACCGAGCCTGTAATCGCATTAAATAAAATCCTCCTGCAACCCCATCGGTCTCTCCAGATCTCTAATTTCCCGCTACAGGTAAATAAGCCCAGCTCTAATCACACCCTTCCCCTGCTGTACACTTTACAATGACCCGCTGCTGCATGCCAAATGCAATCCAAGCTGACACAACTTTCAGGGCTCTCCAGGGCCTTGCCTCAGCTGGACCACCTGTTCTCCCTGGACGTCTAGTCTACCCTGCACCAAACGGAATCATTCCAATATTCTTACTTGTACATTTAGTCTCAGGATTTCTTCCCCTCTGTTCTTCAGAGGAACATGCTGTTTCCCCAAAATGACCCCCTTTCAATGAGTGTTAAGATAACAGTGAAAAGCTGTCAGACACAGTGCTGTGAGACACGAGACTGCAATCTCAGCCCATTGATGAACCATGAAGGTACTCAGCTATGACTTGGAGCCTTTCCTGTACGGTCTCTTCTGCCAGCCAGAGGTTCAGCATCTTCTCTCCCTGGCCCCACATCACTGCTCTGCATATTGAACCTGACTCTCCGCTCCATTCACCACACATCTGCACATGCTGCCCTCAGCATCCTTCAAGCTGCAGTTCAAATGCCTTCTTTCCATAAAGCCCTCTTTGACATCTCCTAACTAGAACTAATCTCTCCCTCCTCTAAATCCCCACAGCCCTTAAGCTGCGTTTCTTATGCCATTATTTGCCCCATGCTTTATTTCAGCGGATAAAATGCAATTCTCCATTTCTGCACCCCTGAAAGGATCTGACAGGCTTATTGAATGAACACCTGCAGGAGGGAAGAAAGGAAGCAGGGAGGGAATGTGGCGTCAGGGCCTCTTCTGCAGGGCCGACGCTGCGATCATGCTCCTCTAGAGCATGTGTCACAGGAACAGAAGGGAAGTTGCTGCCTTTTCATCCACGTGGCTGGAGGAAGTAGGGACTACAGCCTGGGGGTGGCTGGCGACTTGGCTTCCAAAGGTGTTAGGATAGTTCTGCAAATAGACCTGAAAGTACCAGTTTCAGTCCCATGCGCAAAGGCTGTGAGGACCAGCATGGACAGTTCACTTCCCATTCCCAAAGCACCCTCGGCAGCAGCGGGCCCACGGGGACTCCCATGTGTTCTCCAAAAGAGGGTCAAATGTGCCTCTACACCTCTGTGGGGGCTCACTATCTAATCCTGTCTCTCTCTCTCTCTCTCTCTCTCTCTCTCTCTCTCAAACACACACACACACATACACACACACTCACTCACACACACGTGTTCATTTAAAACCTGGCCTCAGAAAAAAGTAGAAGACTATTGGGGGAAATTCTAAAGGGCAACAGTTTAAGAATAAGTCAGTCATCAAGAATTACTGGTTGGCCTGAGGGTGGCCTGATGCCCACTTTCCCAAGCCACCCGACTGGGACATTTGGGGTGAGCGTGATCTGGAGCAGAGGCTTTCCAGCTTCCGTGTGTGCTCCCCATGGAAACCTTTGCCTCCTCCCTCCAGGCACATTTGCTAATTGGAACAAGGAAATAAGCTTCAACTTTTCTTCCACTGAAGAAGCCACACACAACATACACAGGCCAGACCTGTACCTGGCACCACAAGCTGCCCAGTGCGGGATGCGAGGACACTCGCGTGCGCAGCCCTACTGAGCACTGTGCAGTGTAATCGGCCAAATGAGACACAGACAGTAGCTACGGAGCAGACGCAGACTTTTGTTGGGCACAAGGAAGAACTCCCTGACCGAGAGGATTCTTAGACCAAGAACGCGCCCCAAGGAGGCAAAATCCCACCTCACAAGAGATGTGGGGACGGAAGGGGGCACCCAATGCATCACGTGCCCCGAGGGGCTCCAGCGAGGCCTGACATCCCCAGCCAAGGCTTGCCTAAACTCACTTCTCCTTTCATCCGCCAGTCAGAGCGATTCCAGGCATAGTTCCAGGCAGCTCAAAGAGATACCAAATTAGCCACTTGCCAGCAGTGTCTTAAATTGCTATGGTCTCCCGGGTACTTCAGGCTGGGTCATAATCCTCACTCGAGAGGAGACGTCTGGACTTGCTTCACATCTCACAAGCCTGGTGTGGGGTTTAATGTATGGATGTGTCGTGGAGGGGCGTATGGGTGTGTGTGATGTGTTTGTGTGATGTGCGTTGTCTGTGGTATGTATATATGTTGTTTGTGTGTGTGGCATGTGGTATGTATGTGTGTTGTTTCTGCATGTGATATGCATGAATGTTGTTTGTGTGTCGTGTGCATGTATATTGTGTGTGGTATGCACGTGTGTTGTTTCTGTGTGTGAATGTGTATGCATGTTGAGTGTGGTGTGTATGTGGTGTGTTTGTGTAGTATGTGCATTGCGTGTGACATGTATGTGTGGTGTGTATACGTGTAGTGTGTGTGTGTGGTATGCATGTATGGTGTCTGTGTGTGGTGTATGTGTTGTGTGTATGTTGTATGTGGTATGTATGCAGGCTGTGTATGTGGGGTGTTTGTATTTTTTTGTGTTGTGGTACATAGGCATGGTATTTGTGTATGGTGCGTATGTGTGGTGTGTTTATGTAGTGTGTGTTGTGTGTGGTATGTATGTGTAATGTTTGTGTGTGGTGTGTATGTGTGCTGTGTGTGGTGTAGTGTATGTGTTCTGTTTGGTATGTATGTGTGGTGTGTTTGTGCAGTGTGTGTTGTGTGTGGTATGTATGTGTAATGTTTGTGTGTGGCATGTATGTGTGCTGTATGTGGTGTAGTGTATGTGTTCTGTTTGGTATGTATGTGTGGTGTGTTTGTGTAGTGTGTGTTGTGTGTGGTAGGTATGTGTGGTGTGCGTGTGGTGTGTTGTGTGTGGTATGTAATACGTATGTATGATGTTTGTGTGTAGCGTGTGGTATGTGTGTAGTATGTGGTATATATGTGTGGCGTTTGCGGTGTATATGTGTGGTGTGTGTGTGGTGTATATGTGTGGTATGTGTATGGTGTGTTTGTGTAATGCATGTGTGATGTGTGTGTTATTTGTGTGTGGTGTATGTGGTGTGTATGTGTGGTGTGTCTATTGTGTGTGGTTGGTATGTATGGGTGTTATTTGTCTGTGGTGTGCCCGTGTGGTGTGTGTGTAGTGTGTATGATATGTGGCATGTATGTGTGTTATTTGTGTGTACCGTGTTGGAGTGGGGGAGGAGTGTGTATGTGTGTATAGTGTGTAGTGTGTGTGGCATGTGGCATGTACTATGTTATTTATGTGTGTGCTATGTGTTGGAGTGGGAGAGAAGTGTGTGTGTATGTGTGTGTGTGTGTGTGTGTGTGTGTTTGTGTGTGTGTGTGTACAGGTATTGGGGTAAAGGCAAGGCATGAAGATCAAAACCTCTTCCTACCAGGCTGGGGGTAGGACTGAATCTTCTACCCATGTGTATCTAAAACCTCAACGAAAACAAAGGGGCCCCTTTACTGGGTGGCTTCCAGCAGTAGAAGCAAAAGCTTCTAAAGCCAACCTGAGGCTCTTTATGGTGCCCACAATGGGGCATGTTACCCTGCAGGCCCCCTGACCCACAGCTCCAACCCTCATCACCATGGGCCAGGGTCCCTGTAAATGAAATTCCTGAGGACCTCAAATCCGGTCGGCTCTGGAGCCTAGCTTTTCCATTCCACTCCACCCCCTCCACCCACACAGCTGAGGTCACCCGGCCCAGCCTCTTTTGCAACTTTCCCAAGTCTGTGCATGAGAGCGAGAGGAGGAAAACTCAGAGGGAAGTGGCGTGGCTTCAACAGACTTTTTTTTTTTGCCTGTCTTTATCACAAAGCCTTTTCCCTGGCCCTGCTGAGACCACTGCTCTAAGAAGAGAGCCCAGACTGAGAGAGGACTCCCAGCTGTCCTGGGAGCGGAGGCCGCGTGCTACACAGCCACAGCTGTAAGTGCCTGGGAGTCTCAGTCCTGTCTGCCCCCGCAGCCCTGAGAGTTATTTGGGTGTTTGGGTGGAGGAGTGGAGGCAGGGTATGCAAAGATAAACATTTCCAATCTGGCAGCTGCAGAGTTTAGATCCAGCCCAAAGACCCCCACACTAGAGAAACTCCCAGGGTGTGGCAGCAAGAAAGGACTTCCCTGCCTGTGCGAAGAGCTGGGGCCCAGCTCGGGGACCCACAAGGGCTGTCAGTCCCAGGACACAGCTGCCAGCCCCGTCAGAAGAGGGCAGCCCTGCTGCCTCCAGCCTGCAGGATCTGCCAGAAACTAGAGCCCTGCAGGAGGGCAAAACCCTGCTGGCACCCAGAGTCCCCTTGTGATATTGACAGGGTACCTTCTGGGATGGCACCATGTCGGCCCAAGTGTTTCATCACACGAAGCTTGGCCCCTGGAGGAGGAAATTATCACTCCTGTTCTAAATCATAAATATTTCTCCTTGCCCAGTGCTTCGATGCCAGCGGAGCTCATGAATAGAGTCGGGCAGATCTGCATTCTACCCAGATTACCGCCAACTAGTTGTTCTCGACGCAGGAATCCACTGGGCTTTAATGGCGTTTCGTAAACTGCAAATCCTCTGCAACTGCTAGGGTATTATGTATCAACACAAATAATTTCTTTGGGCTTACAGATCAATCCCTCACCACAGAGGTCTCATGGAGATAGTACTTTGTCTGTATCCTCAGACCTGCACAGTGCTGGTGTGTAGTAGGCGGCACTGCCTATGCTGGACAGATAAATGGATAAGTGGATGGATGGCTGTTCATCGAAGCTTCCAGAATCCCAGAATTGGTCAGGCTCTTTAGTGGGATACAGAGAGGTGTGAGGCACAGTCCTGCCCTCCAAGCATGGACAGTCTACTCGAGGAGACAAGGCTATTCCCTCAAATAACTTGAAGAAGAAGAGCACAGAGCCTCCGGAAAACAGAGCCGTGGGTGCGCTTCCTGGAGGGAGCAGGTCTAGACCTGCTAGGGTTGAGGTGGGCAGGGCGGAGCTGTGAGCTTTCCTGGGAGACAGCAAAGCCCTGTGCTCTCTACCTAGCCTCTTTTCACAGACAAACTTTGCTCCCAAGATCATAGGTTCCATTATTTTTTTTAGCGTGGGTATATTTGTCCTTCTCCAAGGTATGGGATCGGGAGGGGAGGTGCTGAAAGTGGACAAGAGCCAGGGAAGATAGTACAGTGGGGGTGGGAGACTCCGCCTGCTTCAGAACCCTCACCTGCCCCTGCTCACTCGTTTCCTGCCAGCAGAAGTGATACCCCACCCAATACAGATGCGACAGAAGACTGTGCCTGGTTTCAGGTTGGAGCCAGCAGGGTAGGGAGAGAAAGGAAGGGAGAAGTGAGAGCAAAGGGGGTCCAAGCGTTCTTGGAGGGCTGGTCCCAGGCCCTGGGGCTTGGGAGCAACTCAGTCCTTCTTCCTCCACAGGAGCTGAGCTACCATGTAGCTTTGGCAAATGGGCAGGCCCAGGACTCGAGGCACGTGCTGCCAGGCAAGGGGGGGGGAAGAGTTGGGCACCTCCAGTGGGGAGTGAGTTACCGCAAGTTCTGCTCTGTGTAGACAGGGGCTGGCTGAAGGCAGCGTCTTGCATTTCAATCCTGCTTTTCACTGTTACTTAACAGTAGAGGATGACTCAGCCTGGCCTCTAGGAGGATTCCCTGGTTTGAAGTATCTGAGTCAGCTGAGTGGGTGGGAGGAGGCTTAAAAAGACAGCTACTGCCAAAGCCAGCAGAGATGACTTGGAAAGGGACTCTGACCGCCCTATGAGATCGGCATGTGCCTCCTGGGCAAGCCAGCCTGTGTCACCCCACAAGCCGCCCCCACTGCCCACAGTGACCTGTCCCAGTCACTGTCCTGTTGCTCCTAGTGATGCTGGGCCCAAGGACTGGGCTTTTATAAAATAGCAGCTTCAGCAAACTCCTGCCCTTCTGGGATGGGGTAGGGGAAACTGCAGTGAGAGCACACCCTGAGTGATCGTCCAAGGGAAGGAACCAGGGAGGCGGTGGGATGTGGGACCTCAAAGTTAAAGCAAGGTAACTTACAAGGATCTTGAGCACTTTCGTGCGGCCCTCAGGAGAAATACTCCTAGGAGGAGGAAGCAGCTCCATGGGCCAGGTCTGGCTCTACCTTTCGTGAATGTGGAAGAGACGACTCAAGCACAGGGTAGTGCTTGGCATAAATGACCTTTGAGGTCCTTGCAGGAGTGTGCTGGAGCAGGCTCCAGGCTGGTGGCTTGCAGTCGCCATGGCAAACATAACAAACCAGGGCTCTGGTCTCTAGACTCACCCCCTCTCCTAGTCGGTAAACAATTATCTGGATCTTTGCCAAGCTGGGGAGCCTGTTGTGCTGTAAGATCATGACACACCTGCAGAGGAAGCCACAGCCACGAGTGGTGCCCATTTTACCCTTGAGGGAACAGAGGCCCCAGGGTTCAGTAACTCACCCGAGGTCACAAATGTGTGGAGCGGGATAAGAATTCTGAGTCCCACACTCACGATCACTCCATGGCACCTGACAGACTTGCTGTCTCGCTCAGACACAAAAGCAATTTGTCCTACCTGAAAGTCACACTCAAATTACTTTGGGCGTCCATCCACATATCTTTTTAAAGAAATGTTGAATTATTATTTGATCTTTTTTTTTTATGGAGTCTCACTCTGTTGCCCAGGCTGGAGTACAGTGGCGTTATCTTGGTTTACTGAAACCTCTGCCTCCTGGGTTCAAGCAATTCTCCTGCCTCAGCCTCCCGAGTAGCTGGAACTACAGGTTACCCATAATGCCCAGCTAATTTTTGTATTTTTAGTAGAGACAGGGTTGCACCATGTTGGCCAGGATGATCTCAGTCTCTTGACTTTGTGATCCGTCTGCCTCGGCCTCCGAAAGTGCTGGGATTACAGGTGTGAGCCACCGCGCCCGGTCAATATTTTTAAATTACACAAACAACTTATGCTTGTGTAACAAATTTTAAAACAAAACATACATGACATAAAGTAATACCTCTTGGCCTCTAATCTATTTTTCCCATCTCTCTTATGAATCATTTAGTGTAAATCTACCTCTGGCTTTCTGTATCACACTACATAAAATATTCAACGATTTTCTTTTTTCTTACTTAAAAGCATCACGTATAGCTTTCCACTTTATTATTTCATCTTTTTAAAACTGCCCTTGGCCAGGCGTGGTGGCTCACACTTGTAATGCCAACATTTTGAGAGGCCGAGATGGGAGGATCACTTGAAGCCAGGAGTTTGATACCAGCCTGGACTACAAAGCATGACCCCATCTCTACAAAAAAATGAAAAATAAGAAATCAACCAGGCATCATGGCTTACACCTGTAGTCCCAGCTACTTGGGAAGCTGAGGCGGGAAGATCACTTTAGCCCAGGAATTTGAGGTGACAGGGAGCTATGATCATGCCATTGCACTCCAGCCTGGGCAAAAGAATGAGACCCTGTCTCTAAATAGATAGATAAATAAATAAATAAATAATAAAGCTGCCAATTGTTCCAGAGTATTAATGGATCAGAATTTATGTAGAGAGTCTCCTACTGACTGACAGTTAGATTACAGCAATGCTTTAGCAATCATCTTTGTACAAATACGTATTTGAGCATATGCTTGAGTATTTCTGTAGGACAGATTCCTAGAATGAGAACCTAGGCTGTATGCATATTAAGTTTTGATACTGTCAAATTGCCTTCTAAAAAGACTGTGCTAATTCATACTCTATTGACAATATACAAGACTGTTTCCCCAACACACTTGCCAACCCTAAATATTGTCATCAATCTTCTTAAATTTTTGCCATTTTACTGGGTGAAAATAAATGGTATTGTGAAATGTTTATTTCCTTGATAGTAAAGTTGAGTATCTTTTAAAAGCTTACTAATTCTTTTTTTTTTTTTTTTTTTTTTTTTTTGAGACGGAGTTTGACTCTTGTTACCCAGGCTGGAGTGCAATGGCGCGATCTCGGCTCACCACAACCTCCGCCTCCTGGGTTCAGGCAATTCTCCTGCCTCAGCCTCCTGAGTAGCTGGGATTACAGGCATGCACCACCATGCCCAGCTAATTTTTTGTATTTTTAGTAGAGACGGGGTTTCACCATGTTGACCAGGCTGGTCTCGATCTCTCGACCTCGTGATCCACCCGCCTCAGCCTCCCAAAGTGCTGGGATTACAGGCTTGAGCCACCGCACCCGGCCCTAAGCTTACTAATTCTTAGTAAGATTTCAGTTGGTAACTTGTTCATATTCTTTGCCCATTTTTTGGTAAGGATGCTGCCTTTTATTATCTGTATGAGCGCTTTACCATTGTGCATAGCGACCTACTGTTATGTGTCTCTCACACAGCCCCTGCCCTTGCTTCCTTGATGACTCCCTGTGGTGGTTCCTATTTGCTCCCTCTCTCTGCTGCTCCCAGTGTCTAATGCAAGGCTTTGCATGCAGTAGGCATGTAGGCATTTGCTGCATGAATGCATGGACCATCAAGAAGACCCTTTGCTCACCATGCAAACCCAGCCCTCCTGGGTTAGAGCAGAAGTTCCAACTCCAGCTCCTGGGACAAACAGCTCTGAGCAGAGCTTCAGATCACCTTTGGTCCATGATATGGTTTGGCTTTGTCCACACCCAAAATCTCATCTTGAATTGTAATCTGAATTATAATTCCCAAGTGTTGAGGGAGAGACCTTGTGAGAGGTGATTAGATCATGGGGGTGGTTCCTCCTTGCTGCTCTTATAATAGTGTGTTCTCACAAGACCTGATGGTTTTATAAGGGGCTTTTCCCCACTTTGCTCTGTGCTTCTGTCTCCTGCCACCATGTAAGGAAGGATGTGTTTGCTTCCCCTTCCACCAGGATTGTAAGTTTCCTAAGGCGTCCCCAGCCATGTGGAACCAATTAAACCTCTTTCCTTCATAAATTACCCAGTCTCAGGCAGTTCTTTATAGCAGCATGAGAACAGACTAATACAGTCCATGACATGATTCATGAAGGGGATATTAACAATCCTAGGTCTCTGGGGGTTTCCCATTTGGGGTCCCAAGCACAGCTCTCATGACCAGTGAGCTCCAGCTCCAGTAGATAAAGCATTTTTCACCAAGAAGGCATCTTGAGTCTTTGGGGCTCAGCTGGCTCATTCTCCAGTTGGACAGCCAATACTCAGAGAGGGAAAGTAACTGGCCCAGGGTCACACAGTGGCAAAGTGAGAATCAGAACCAAGGCCTCAGGATGTCATATTTACAGCTTTTTCCAAGTACCAGGGGAAACACAAGCTGGCCAACTTTTGAAACCTCATCTGAGCAGAGTCAAATCAAGGTTTACTCACCATGCTTAGGGCATCTAAAGACAAAAGAGTTGGGGGTAGCACATATGCGTGTGTGCATGTATGGGTAAAACAAAGGGCCAGTTAGGTATGCCTCCTACAATAGTTTTGCTGTACCTTGTAAAAAAAAAAAAGATACACACACACACTTATATATATACATTTACATTTCTCTTCTAGGAATAAGACATATTTGTTGCTGGGCGTGGCAGCTCACGCCTGTAATCCCAACACTTTGGGAGGCTGAGGCTGGTGGATCACTTGAGGTCAGGAGTTTGAGACCAGCCTGACCAACATGGAGAAACCCTGTCTCTACTACAAGTGCAAAAAATTAGCCAGGTGTGGCGGCACATGCCTGTAATCCCAGCTACTCAGGAGGTTGAGGCACAAGAATCACTTGAACCCGGGAGGCGGAGGTTGCAGTCAGCCGAGATCAGGCTATTGCACGCCAGCCTGGGCAACAAGAGTAAAACCCTGTCTCAAAAACAAAACCAAACCATATATTTGTTGTTAAAAAATGGAAAGTACTAAAAAGCAAAGAGAAAAAAATTAAAATCATGTAATTTCCTACCACCCAGAATTAATCACTTTCATTTTTAATTGACAGATAAAAATTGTACCCATTTACCATGCACGACATGTTGTTTTGAAATGTGCATACGTTGTGGAATGCCTAAATGGAGATAATTAACACCTGCATTACCTCACATACTTATTTTTAAGTGGTGAGAACACTTAATACATACTCTAGTAGGAATTTTCAAGAATACAATACATTGTTGTTGACGATAGTCACCATGCTGCATAATATATCTCTTGAATCCACTCCTCCTGTCTAACTGAAAGTTTTTATCCTTTGACCAACATCTCCCCAGCTGCCCACCCCAGCCCAGCCCCTGGTAACCACCGTTCCACTCTCTACTTCTGTGAGTTCAATTAATTATTTTAGATTCCACATATAAGTGAAATCATATGATATTTGTCTTTCTTTGCCTGGATTATTTCACTTAACATAAGGTCCTCCAGATTTACCCATATTGTCATAAATTGTGTTTTTAAAAAACTGAGCAGTACCCCTTGTGTACATGTACCACATTGTCTTAACCCAGTCATCCACTGATGGACGCTTAGGTTGATTCCATACTTGGCTACTGTGAACAGTGCTGCAGTGAACATGGCATGTAGACGTCTCTTCAACATACTGATTTCGTTTCCTTTGTCTATGTATCCTGTAGTGAAATTGCAGGAATTTTTAATATATTTCTTTCCTTTCTTCCCAGGACTTCATCTATACAAGTAGGAACTCCTGTAAGTATTGAGGTGGTATTATGTGTACAGTTTAGCATCTTCTGTTTTTTATTTAGATCCTAGGGCATGAGCATTTTCCATATTATTGTAATAGTCTCAAAAACTCCATTTAATGACTGCTTAATCGTTCATTGTGTGCTATGATTTAACCACTATTTTATTATTGGAGATTTATAAACCGTACTGTGAAGAACACTCTTGAACAAGAGTCTTGACCCACATTTCGAATAATTTCTTTAAGACAAATTCCTAGAAGTGGAGGGTGGGAACATTTTTAAGGCTCTCAACACTTGCTGCCAATAGCTTTCCAGAAACATGTATCAGTTACACCCCTGCCAGCTGCATTAGAGAGGAGCCTTTTGATTCTGCAGTTGCAGCCAGACCTCGGGCTGGGGGAGGGGCCTTCTTCCATCCAAAGCCTCTGGGCAGTCCTGACAATGGACCCCTTGTCCTGCCCACCCCCATCTCTTCTTCCTGCACGGCCCTCCACCCCTGGCTCCACGCTGGGCTGTCCGTGAGGCCTCTGTTCAATCCTGTCCTGTCTTTTCGGCACTTCAGGCTGTCTCCAAGAGCAGGGTTGGTAGAGCTGAGGGATGGGAGATTTGCCTGTCCTCGAGGGTCATCACCCTTCCAGCTTTGGGGAGGCCGCCAAGGAAGGCGAGGGAGAAGGTGTAAGAGAATTGCTGAATGATGTACCTCTTTCGAAGAACCACCCCACCCAGTCCTGGGCCCAGGGCAGTCATTTGCCCATTGAAAAGGGGAAAGCAGAGGCCACTGTCAGTGACAATGGCTGCAAGGAACACTGGCCAGCAAGTGGATGACCTCTGTTTCCTTACAGGCTCTGAAGCCCCTCCATGAATCCCCAGAAGAAGGTGGACCTGAAACTCATTATCGTTGGAGCCATTGGGTAAGCCAAATCAGCTCTGGGAATTGGGATGCAGCCCCTCACCCAGGGCCAGTGAGACCTCTTGGTGTGTTCCCAGCCCCCATAGGTCCCTTTCTGATTCAGGGTGGTACCAGCAAGTATGTCCCATGCCCGAAAAGAGAAGCTTAGTTGGGAGAAAGGAGCTGCACAGAAATAGATGGTTTCTAGTCCCAGATCTGCAGTGACTCTGCAGTGACCAGCTGTGTGAATTAGGCAAGTCATTTAGCATCTACCTGTCCTCCCACCTCCTACACACAAAAAAAACCCCTGACCATCACTGTAAGATATTCCACTGTCTCCAGATGACTGCTCACTTCGATTGGCTTCTACTTCTAGAAACCGTTTCCTACTCCCTTGCTACTCAAACTGTGGTCCATGGACCACCGAAATTTGAAATTGCGAATCTCAGGGAGAGACAGTGGCAAGAGGGGCCTGGTAAGATTCTGAGAACAGTATGGAAGCATGTGCGTGTGTGTTTGCATGTGTGAGTTCACGTGTGTCTGGAATTTTCCTCAGTGTGGGAAAGACCTCCCTCCTTCACCAATATGTGCACAAGACATTTTACGAGGAATACCAGACCACGCTGGGGGCAAGCATCCTCTCGAAGATTATTATATTGGGTGACACAACTTTGAAGCTACAGGTAAGAAGCCCTCCTTTTCCCTCTTCAACATACATACACTGAAAATCACCCCCACCCCTCGACAGCTACTCATAGAGCCAATGTGTGCCAGAGCTAGAATGGTCTAGAGCAGAGACGGGCAAACTTCAGCTCATGGGCCAAGTCTGGTCCACCTCCTATATTTGTAACTAAGACTTCACTGGGGCACAGTCATACCCATTGATTAACTTCTCATGTTATGCACTGCGATGGCACAGTTGAGTAATAATTGGCATACAGAGACAGTATGGCCTGCAAAGCCTAAAGTATTTACTATCTGCTCTTTACAGAAAAAAAAAAAAAAATGCTGATGCCTGATCTAGAAGGAAGAGCACTAATCCAGGAGTTGAGAGACCCCGTACCTAGTCTCAGGTTCTCTGGAAAACTTGGCAGGTGATCTTAGGCAAGACATTCCCAAGGTCCAAGTTTCCAGATCTGTCAGATGAGAATAACAGTTCCCACCTTGCTGACCCAGGGAAAAAACGAGAGCTCAGATGTGAATTTACTCTCGGGATGTTAAGTGTTACCCCAAAGGTATTGGAGTGTATGTGGGCGGGAGGGTCAAGATGCCTGTGTGAAAGAACCATGTGCACCTGTACCAGGGCTTGCCACCCAGCAAAGGAAGCCTTAGCATGGTGTAACCCAGCTGAGCTTACTTCCAGCCTCATCACTGCCCGTGGGGCGGTTGTTTTCCCCTCCAGATCTGGGATACTGGCGGTCAGGAGCGGTTCCGCTCCATGGTGTCTACGTTCTACAAAGGTTCCGATGGCTGTATCCTAGCGTTTGATGTCACCGACCTGGAGTCTTTTGAAGCCCTGGATATCTGGCGGGGTGACGTTCTGGCCAAGATTGTCCCCATGGAGCAGTCCTACCCCATGGTGTTGCTGGGGAACAAAATCGATCTGGCAGACCGCAAGGTACTGTTCATTCATTTATTCATTCAACAAACATGATGTGAGCACCTACCATGCGCCAGGCACTGCATTAGGTCCCACACATACAGAGTTGAATCAGGCATAGTCCTTAACTTCAGGAATTTCGAGTCCAGTAGTGAATACAGATACTTTAAAAGATAATTATAAAATAAAATAAAATAAAAAGATAATTATGACATGATACGGTAAACGAAATAACAGAGCTATACCTTGGGTATTTAGAGACTACAGTAAAGGAGCATCTACCCAAGCCTAGAATACAGGACAGGTCTCCTGGAAGAGTTGGGTTCTGGGCTGAATAAACAGCATGGTATCAGTTGAGAACAGAAGGCGATTTTGTCCAGAGACAGGGAACAGAGGCGTCAGCGCATCAGAGGCAGGTCTCAGTGGAATTTGAACTAACCTGTAGCATCGGGTCACATTGGGAGTCTACAGTTATAAATTCTTGGATATACAAGTTTTCTGGGGAAGTAACATTTTTTTTATTAGCTTAAGCATATTCCAGACCATTGGGTTACCCGCCCGACAGGGACCCTGCGTGTGTAGGTGTTTACCCTCACAAGGCCATTGAGAAGACAGCACTTTTAATCCTCACCTACTAATGAGGAAAGAATATAGGTAAACTTAATTTGTAAAGGGTGATCTTGGGTCAAAAGTCCAGACACCACCAGAAAGAGCTGTTTGAACCACGTTTCTCTTTTTAGTGTTTCAAATACAGAAAAGTGACGGGGAACTGGATCATCATGTCTAAACTACACTTTCACCATGGTTCAAATAGAGACAGCAATAGAAATGAAGCATCATGTGGCATGATGAAGTGTGTTTATGGGTGGAGAGAGGGAGGGAGCGATGGTGCTTCCGACTAAGCTGTGATCTACAGAAAGGAAAGCCTCTGGCTCAAAGAGAAACAAACGTTTTCGGTTTGGACAGGCCGAGTTTGAGGAACTTGTAGAACTAGTTGGAAATGACTAGCAGGCTTTGGATGCACAAGAATGAAATTTCAAAGAAGTCTGTGCTGGAAATAGATAAATCTAGGAGTTGTCAGGTCTGCGGTCACTTCGGGTTGTAAACTCTGTGTCAATTCCCTAATTACAAATATCCAGCCTCAGATAATAAGTAGCGCCCTAAGCTCCTTCAAGGACAAGGAGCCTCCGTTTCTTCCCCCACTGGGACCAGCTGTGGGTGAGAACCTTGTGGTCTAAGAGAGGGAGTAGGTCCTTAGAATCTCACTGCCAACCTTGATGTCCACACTTCCTCCTCTTATCTGGAGTGGTAGTTCTGGTTTCAGACCCTGTCAGGAGTGAAGGAGGAAGAAGGAGAAGAGGTCGGGAGAACAGGGCAGTCCTTGTTTGACTGGTGCTGTCATGGACAGCCTTGCGTTCTCTGGGCCTGGCAGGTTGCAAGCTCTCTCTTCTGTCGGTCACTCCTGTGGGTCCTTAGGAAGCCCCCCTCGGAACATTTCACTGTACCTCTCATGCCCAGGCCCTTGCATTCCCCTCCTCCACCCCTAACTTTCAGCATTCCCACCCCATGGGGGTCACCTTTCCCTCCAAGCAGTCTTCTAAGTGGGATTAGCCTGTCCCAGCCTGGCTCTCTCTCTGCTGAATCATCTGTCCTTCACAAGGCACACTTGCATTCTGGCTCCACTTAGGGGGGAGGGTAACCAGTGCCCAGTGCAGCCTCTTCTCCTCTGCTCCATTGTCTCTTGCCTCAGGTACCTCAGGTGTGTGTCAGACACCTGTCCACCATGTCCCCCAAACTCCAGGGGTCATGCGACAGTGACACCTCAACACCCTCTTTTAGCTAGATGTGAGGCCTTCTCTGCTCCCCTTCTTGGGAGAGGCAGGGGTTGCTGTACCCACAACACAACTCTCTCCAAGGAAGTCCCTCCTAATCCTCATTATCAAGCTTTTATGTCCGTGCTGTGGAATTTAGAGTCATCCAAGAGAGTCTTCGCCATGAGACTTCGGCAATGTGTACCCAAGGGGGACTGTCTCCACCCACTTTATATCTGACATCTGTCCGATTGTTGTACCTCTGCCAAAACGTTCATTTTAACTTCCATCTTGTTTCATTCTGCAGGGTGTGGGGAGGGAAGCTGGGGGAGCTCAAGGCAGAATCAGTGAAATAAGAGGTGCCTTCTTCTATCGAGAGGGAGGAAACCAACATGAGGCTTACGAACCGTGAGGCAGCTTTGCCAGTTATTCTGGCGAGGAGCTACTTGGGGACAAGGACAAGAGCCGACGGGCGACACCAAGGACTCCACTGAAGGAGGAGACCATGAGCGTGGGGTGGGGTCTGTGTGGGGTCCAAGCCAGGAGCAAGGAACTTGGACTAAGGCTTTTCCAACCAAGAGCAGCTGAAGGACAGAGCTGTGAGGACACCGAGAAACTGTGAAGGAGGAGGGACTGGGCAAGGCTGAAGGGCCAGGGCTGGGGCGGCAGAGGCTGGGGGCAGGGCAGCAGGAGGGAGGGCCCGAGGGGGTTGAGGGGAAGGAGATCAGGGCACAGGAGGCCAAGCGTCATATTTTACAGAGGCTGACATGGAGAGACTGTGAGCAGCAAAAGATTTCTGAGGCTAGCGTGAGAGGCGGCGGCTGTGTGGTGAGGGGTTAGAAAGCCTCACCAGACGGCAAGTGCTTAGCAAAGGAGAGGCATCTGGCAAGATGAGAAGGGTGGGTGGTGGCTGACAGGGGTAGAGGGGTCCAATCCAAGCCTCAGGGTGGGTGAGCTCTGGTGTTCAGAGAGAGAAAGAACGAAGGTTTGAAAGAGGCAGTGAGGCACCAGGCAAGCCAGCCCCCTCTCTGGGATGTGTGGTGAGCAGAGTCTGCAAATAGCCCCAGTGGGGAGGGCAAGAGGGGGCACTGGGGAAGCCTGACCCTAAGAAAAGCCAGGGTTCAACCAGACAGGGAGGAGAGGATGGATGGAGGAGAGGATGGAGGAGAGGGGGGAGAGGATGGAGGAGTGGGGGGAGAGGATGGAGGAGTGGGGGGAGAGGATGGAGGAGTGGGGGGAGAGGATGGAGGAGTGGGGGGAGAGGATGGAGGAGTGGGGGGAGAGGATGGAGGAGTGGGGGGAGAGGATGGAGGAGTGGGGGAGAGGATGGAGGAGTGGGGGGAGAGGATGGAGGAGTGGGGGAGAGGATGGAGGAGTGGGGGGAGAGGATGGAGGAGTGGGGGGAGAGGATGGAGGAGTGGGGGAGAGGATGGAGGAGTGGGGGGAGAGGATGGAGGAGTGGGGGAGAGGATGGAGGAGTGGGGGGAGAGGATGGAGGAGTGGGGGGAGAGGATGGAGGAGTGGGGGAGAGGATGGAGGAGTGGGGGGAGAGGATGGAGGAGTGGGGGGAGAGGATGGAGGAGTGGGGGAGAGGATGGAGGAGTGGGGGAGAGGATGGAGGAGTGGGGGGAGAGGATGGAGGAGGGGAAAAGGATGGATGGAGGAGGGAATGGAGGAGGGGGAGGAGAGGGTGGAGGAGTGGGGGAGAGGATGGAGGAGTGGGGGGAGAGGATGGAGGAGGGGAAAAGGATGGATGGAGGAGGGAATGGAGGAGGGGGAGGAGAGGGTGGAGGAGAGGGTGGAGGAGAGGGTGGAGGAGGGGGTGGAGGAGGGGGGGAGGAGGGGGTGGAGGAGAGGGAGCCTGTCTCTCAACAAGGCAGGCCCAGGGAAGGAGTTTGTAGGGAGGTGGGGTAGGACGGGGAGGGCAGGAGGCACTGAGTGACAGTGAAATCAGGAGGGGTTAGTGGAGAGGAGGAGGTGGTGGGAGAGAGCAGAAGGACTTTAATTCTGAGACCTGGGATTATAAAGCCCCAAGAGGGGAGACTGGGGGTGCCGGGCGTTAAGTGTCCTTACTCTGCACAGACCTGGCAAGGGCTCTGCCTGTCGCTGGCTGGATATGGAATGGAGAAGGGGAGCCAAGACACATGTTCTCATGGGCCTCCTTCTCCTCGAGCCTGTCCCAAGACCCAGGCTCACACCCACCCACCTGGTCCATATGGCCCAGACCGGTTTTCTCCTCTGTGGGGTGGAGATCACACTTCCTGAGACTGAGTAATAACAGGAAGGATGAGATTTCCATGATGGAAATAATGGAACCAGGAAGTGATCCTCCTTATTATCTCCAAGGGACAGCTGGGAAGATACAGCAGCTTCTCCTACTTACTAAGAAGACAATGAGAATTTAAAAATACACTGCAGCCTGGCCCAGTGGCTCATGCCTGTAATCCCAACACTTTAGGAGATCAAAGCTGGGGGATAACTCGAGCCCAGAAGTTCGAGACCATCCTGTGCAACATATCAAGACCCCATCTCCACAAACAAAACAAAACAAAACAAAACATTTTTTTAATTAGCCAAGTGTGGTGACACACCTGAACTCTGAGCTACTTGGGAGGCTGAGGTGGGAGGATTGCTTGAACATGGTAGAGAAAGGCTGCAATGAGCCAAGATCACACCACTGCACTCCAGCCTGGGAGACAGAGCAAGGCACTGTCTCAAAAAAAAAAATTTATATATATATGAGTGCAAGTAATACATTCAGAATTGTCATGCTTCCCGTGTCTCCAAGTGCCACACCCTGAGCGTATTTTCAGTCAGAGCCTAAATTCTAAATAACTTTCATTTTATAAATAAAAGATGAGACGATTTTTAAAATCGTGAAACGGTCTCTGGGATTGGAAAAGAAAAGTGGAAACTCCTGTGTGGGCAGCTTTCTTCCCAGGCCAGCTTTCTGAGGTTGGGGTGCGGGAGGACCAGGAGATAGAAAAAGAATGTTGATTTGCAACATAATCACAATGATATTTCGGAGCCTGTATGCAATCATTCCAAACCAAACGGAGAGCAGGCAGAAATGAGATCCAAAGTCTGCCATGGCCGGGCGCTTGGCTTGGGTAGATCTGGTCATGATTAGTCAGAGGAAAGGGTCAGCTGAGATCAGCTGGAACTTTTTATCCCAGTGAGACAGACATTCCCAGAACCTGCAGGAGCCACAGAGGCCATTGAAACAGGGGCAGGGTTTGATCTGCCTCTGCCGGCACTGTGGTCTGGGAGAGGGTGGAAGGGCTCTTTCTCCATGAGAGAGACCTTGGCTGCCCCGAATAAACTGAAATCATGATTGTAAAGTACCAGGCTCAGCAAATGTGGTCATTTCCCCTCCCCAAAATCATTAGACATCAAACTCAGTGGGGACCAATTGTCTTTGGAAGTAACCCAAAGGGCTTCCAAAGCATCTCCAAGCCAACATTACAGATTGAACAGCCGTTTGCACGTGGGTGAAGAGAGAGTCATTCAGTCTGTGCCTAGTGGCTCCTGTGTGCCAGGCCAAGAGCTGAGCTCCTGACCCTGAGCTCCCAGAGGAGGCAGAAAAGGTGAGGCATGGCTCTTATGCAGTGCCCTGTAGAGGGCAGCTCAGATGCCAGGGGAGCGCTGAGCCGGTGCTGCATTCAAGCTCTGCCTTCTCTCAGCTGTGTGATCTGGGGTAAGTTGCTGAAACTCTCTGAGCCTCAGTGTTCTTGTCTATAAAGCAGAACTGATAACGCCCATGTCACAGGGTTACAGAGAGGATGAGATGAGTTCGTATGTGATAAAGTCACTAACACGGTGCCTGGCCCATAGTAGGAGCTTATTACTTGTTCCTGGGACCCTACCCTGGGGAAGCAGTGCCAGCTGAGACCTGAGTCTCTGCCCAGCAACAGGCCTCCTGAGTGTGAGCTTGCCTAGCTGGCCTGGGGGAGAAAGTCCTCCCTTCCTGTCCTTCCCGGCTGGCATCTCTCATGTGAAGCTCCCTTTGAAGGGACTGACAAAGGAGGCAATGGCAGAAGATGCTCTTAGTTGAGGCCTTAGGAAGGCAGCAACGTGCAGTGGGCTCTAATTCTGCCAGGCCTGTGTTCAAATCCTGCTCAGCCTCATATGCTCTGAGCAAGATGTGTTTTCTCCAGGCCTCCGTTTTTTCATCTGTGAAATGGAGCTAACAATCCCCACCTCCTACACTGATATGTAAAGGTATAGACACTTGGAAGGTTCTCAATCATGGGAGTGGTGGGGGCATGGTGGGGACGGTGGGGATGTGACGGTGCAATGACATAATGTGGTGCCGGTGGCAATGGTGATGATGATAATACAGGAACCATGATTATTTTTTCCCCTCATTCAGGTACCCCAGGAAGTAGCGCAAGGCTGGTGTAGAGAGAAAGATATTCCTTACTTTGAAGTCAGTGCCAAGAATGATATCAATGTGGTGCAGGCCTTTGAGATGCTGGCCAGTCGGGCTCTGACGAGGGTGAGTGGCTGAGGTGGCCCCTGGCCTGGGGAGGGTCTCAGGAGCTTCCAGAGCAGAACATCTTGGAACGGACAGGGACGCGGGTGGGACGGGATCGCTCACCGTCTTAGCTAGTTAGTTACGGAATGGGTTCAACAGCACTCCAGTTCTAGAACCAGAGAATGCCAGAGGTAGAAAGCGACCTTAGAGCACGCCGTCAGCAGTCTGTCAATCCAGCTAACTATCCAAATCCTGTGTGGAGTATCTAAAAAATTCCAGTCCTCTATCTCAGGCCTGGAGGTTCTAACTGAGGAAGGGCTTGAGAAGTGATGATCTGGTCGAATCCTCATTGGCAGGAGGTGCCAGATATTCACCCAAGTGAAATATCAAACCTGCAGGACTGGCTGACATCTTCCAATCAAAAAGATAAATAGAGCTGGCTGCGGTGGCTCACGCCTGTCATTGTAGCACTTTGAAAGGCTGAGACAGGTGGATTGCCTGAGCTCAGGAGTTTGAGACCAGCCTGGGCAACACGGTGAAATCCCGTCTCTACTAAAATACAAAAAAAAAAAAAAATCAGCTGGGCACAGAGGTGCGTGCCTGTAATCCCAGCTACTCGGGAGGTTGAGGCAGGAGAATCGCTTGAACACAGGAGGCAGAGGTTGCAGTGAGCTGAGATCACATCATTGTCCTCCAGCCTGGGCGACAGAGCGAGACTCCCTCTCAAAAAAACAAACGAAAACAACAACAACAACAACAAAAAAAAACCAGATAAATAGACGTAGACCCCTCAGTATGAAGGTTTGGCAAGAATGTGTTGAGTGTGAGGCAGGCACCATACAGGCCTCGGGACCCTCTGTCTCAAGAGGAAGGCAGATAGGCCCCTAAGAGATCGCAATACCGTGTGGTTTGGTGGGACAGGGCTTGGTGGAGGGCTCACGGACAGCTCATGCCGCAGGGCAGGGGAGGGAGCGGGGAGGAGGGAGAGGGAAGGAGGAATGAGGTGGGGAAGATCACGGAAGGCTGCCTGGAAGCGGTGGGGTGGCATGGTTTTAACGTCAGCCTGATGTGGAGTTTGGAAGCCTTGGGGTTGGCATGGGGAGGGGCTCAGCTTGTGTCATCATTCTGCCACATCTAATCAAGGTGGGCTTCTTAGGAGAGGGGAGAGGGTCATTGAAGCAATGGTTCTGAATTGAGGAAATGGGCAAATGAGGGTGGGAGGCTGGAGGCTTTCCCTAGGTGGAGGCACCTGCTGCCGTCACGGGATGCCCTCTGAGCTGCTCTGGAGAGAAGCGCTCCAGGCCCCGTGAGGGGTTGTCCCAGACAGAGAGAGGCAGCAGCGACCTCTGGCGGCTGTCCAGGAAGAAGAGCCCAGCTCGGCATCCTCAGGCCTCCGAGCCCTGATCTTAGGGTGTCCCGTCCCCCTACCACCCCTTTGGGTTGTTATTCTGCTTCCCCTCCAGTCTCTTCGTCCTGGGAAAGGGAAAGCAGTGAGGTGTCCATCTCTGAGTGCTCGGTCAGGAAGTGTGGCTTTATCTCATGGGCGGTGCAGTCGGCTCCTGAAGCTCAGGAGTGCCTGCTCTTGCCGCCTCCCGGAGTGCTGAGGAATGCTGTGTGACCTTGGTGGTGACATTGATCAGCAATCCTCCACAAGCACAGTGCGGTGACTGCCACATGCTTGCTCACCAGGAAGCGTCTGTCAGCCCACAGCCCGAGTCTGTGTGTGGTTACCACCTGTCCCATCTGGGGAAGGCGTGTCCTTTATTCTTCAAATGATGTCCTTCCTACTGTATTGTGGTTAAATTAGGTCCTTCCGATGGTGTCACTGCTATGACGTGGTGCTGTTAGTAGACAGTGGCTTGTCTGCTTGTTTTTTTTCTAACGCCCTTTCTTGGCAAAAGAATAAATGGGTACAATCCCATGTCAGTCCCCCACGTTTCTGGGGCATGCACCCTGAGCAGAAGTCTGGAAGTCACAGGTGTGGTATCTGCAGCCAGACTGGCCTGGATTTGAATCCCGCGCTGGTTCTCTCAAGCGGCCCCCTTGGGCAAGACATATGACTATTCTGAGTCTCCATTTCCTCTCTATAAAAAGAAAACAATGGCCGGACATGGTGGCTCACGCTTGTAATCCCAGCACTTTGGGAGGCCGAGGCAGGCAGATCACCTGAGGCTGGGAACTCGAGAACAGAACAGCCTGACCAACATGGAGCAACCCCATCTCTACTAAAAATACAAAATTTGCCTGGCATGGTGGTGCATGCCTGTAGTTCCAGCTACTAGGGAAGCTGAGGCAGGAGAATCACCTGAACTTGGGAGGTGGAGGTTGCAGTGAGCCCAGATAGCGCCATTGCACTCCAGCCTGGGCAACAAGAGCGAACCTCCATCTCAAAAAAAGAAAAAAGAAAATAATTTGAGTCCTTCAACATCCATTGAGTTGTCAGGCTACAGCTGGAGATAGAACCGTCAGTGCACCTGAGGTCAGTAGAGTAAGACATCCACAAATGACTGTCCCAGACTGAGATGAGTTCTGTTGGGGGTATCATTAAGGTGACAAGGTGACTCCCAGGCAGCTGGTGGCTAGGGTGAGTGAGGATGCCTGCTTGGAGAAGTGGCATGCCAGAAAGTTTTGAAGGCAATTCACAGTTTGCAGGTAGAGACGGGGGGCCATCCTGGGTGTAAGCAGGAGGGAAGGAAGAGCAGACAGAAGGCCAAGGCCAGAGACACTGGCATGGAGCTTACAGGGGAAATCTACTGTAGGTCTTTTTTTTTTTTTTTTTTTTTTTTTTTTTTTTTTTTTGAGACGGAGTCTTGCTCTGTCGCCAGGCTGGAGTGCAGTGGCGCAATCTCGGCTCACTGCAACCTCCACCTCCTGGGTTCAAGCCATTCTTCTGCCTCAGTCTCCCGAGTAGATGGGACCCCAGGCGCACGCCACCACACCCAGCTAATTTTTGTATTTTTAGCAGAAACGGGGTTTCACCATGTTGGCCAGGATGATCTCCATCTCTTGACCTCGTGATCCACCTGCCTCAGCCTCCCAAAGTGCTGGGATTATAGGCGTGAGCCACCGCGCCCGGCCCTACTGTAGGTCTTGTTGGCAAGAAGGAACCTGGTCTGGAGGAATGTCAGGGCACGGGACACAGTGATGAAGCCAGCGAGGCCACAGAGGCTGTGAACCCCGATCAGGGGTTCCGATGTCATTCCACAGGCCCATGCCTTCCAGATGGCACTGCCAGGCCACCCAGGGCACTCGGGAGCTCACCCAGGACCTTGAAACCCAACAGGGCACGACTTTCTGCAATGTCTTTGTTACTTAGAAATTTGGAGGAGAAACATTTTCACATGAAAACAAACACATTTAACTAGGGCATAGAACGTAAAATTCACATCAATTCTTAAGATGAAACAAGTTTACAAATATATATTTTGAGGTCACAGAAAAGTTTTCAAAGGCGTTTCCTATAAGGAACTTCCCTTCCTTTTGAGAGGAAGATGTGGGAGGTCCTTCTACAATAAGAAGTGAGTCCCCGATTCGGGTGGAAAGAGCAGGGGCTCTGAAGTTGGAAGGATCTGGGCTTATACCCAGCTCTACCTCTCACTGTGTCCTTGAGCAAGTCATGTGGCCTCCCTAAGCCACCACTTACCCAGCTTTAAAGCACAAATAATAATGTATTCCCCATGAGGTTATTGTGAGGGTTAAATAAAATATTATTGTAGGCCGGGTGTGGTGGCTCACATCTGTAATCCCAGAACTTTGGGAGGCCAAGGTGGGCAGATCCCCTGAGATCGGGAGCTCGAGACCAGCCTGACCGTCATGGAGAAACCCCATCTCTACTAAAAATACAAAATTAGCTGGGCGTGGTGGCATATGCTTGTAAACCCAGCTACTCGGGAGGCTGAGACAGGAGAATTGCCTGAACCCAGGAAGTGGAGGTTGCAGTGAGTTGAGACTGTGCCATTGCATTCCAGCCCAGGCAACAAGAGTGAAACTCTGCCTCAAAAATATAAATGTGTGTGTGTGTGTGTGTGTGTGTGTGTGTGTGTGTGTGTGCCTGTGTGTGTGTGTGTGTGTATGCATGCGTGTGTGCGTGTGTGTGTGCGTGCGTGTGTGTGCGTGTGTGTGTGCGTGCGTGTGTGTGTACTATGAGTTTTCAAATGGAGCTGCGTAATAGGGTTTTCAGCGGGGGAGCTTCGTGCTGCTGAGGGATGGGCGCCGTGGGTGGTGATGAAGAGGCTACCGCAGGGGCCCCGCTGTGAGAGGACAGAGCTGGCGAGATGGGGTGGATTAAAGAGACTTTGGAGGTAGAAACATCAGGGGTCGATGATGATCAAATGCAGGGAGAAAGGAACAGGAGCAGTTTTGGGGGTGGCCAGGATTCTAGCTTGGCAAATGAAGGGACAGCAGATTAGTTAGGGATTCCATGAGCCAAGCAAGACAGGGAACACAGGAGAAAGCTGGGGCTTCATGCGAGAAAGGGGTAATGAGGTCCACGTGAGCACACCGCATTCAAGTTCCTTGAGACGCCAGGTGGAAACGTCTGAGTTCTGCAAGTGAGCCTTGTAGTCAAATGAGCAATGTGTGAGGCACCTGTTGAGAGAACAGAGTAGTTGCTCAGTTAACATTCTGAAAGGAAAGACGGTAGGTAGGTTACTTTAGTAATCAATTTAGCCACATTCAAGGGTTAGGGTGTTTAGTTTTTCCAAAATATGACCAAGGATGCCCGAAAAATTGAAGAAGAGATACCCACCAGCTTTGGGAGATATGGGGTGGTGAGGTTTTGCTCTTAGAAAGTTAGCAATGCTGGCTGGCATGGTGGTTCCCACCTGTAATCCCAGCGTTTTGGGATTACATCTGCTGAGGCAGATGGATTGCTTGAGCCCATGAGTTCGAGACCAGCCTGGGCAACATGTTGAAACCCCATCTCTACTAAAAATATAAAAACTAGCCGGGCGTGGTGGCTCATGCCTATATTTCCAGCCACTTTGGGAGGCTGAGATGGGAGAATCACCTGAGCCCGGGGAAGTCAGGCCATGGTGAGCCATGATTGTGCCACTGCATCCAGCCTGGGCCACAGGAGTGAGACCTTGTGAAAGAAAGGAGGAAAGGGCAAGGGAGGGGGGAGGGGAAGGAGGGAAGGGGGGAGGGGAAGGAGGGGGAAGGGGAAAGAGGAGAAGGTAAGGTGGAAGAGGAAAGGGAGGGAAAGGGGAGAGGCAAGGGGAGGGGAAAGGGAGGACAGGGTCACCAAGGTGGCCGGACTGGGGGGACGGGGACAGAACCCCACAGTCACACCCCTACTGAAATGCTGCAAGCAGGAATTACTTGTACAGTTAGATACACAAGATGTCAGGAGGCCTGGGGCCTGGAGCTCTGAATGACATGGAAACCTAATTATGGCCTGGAGGTTTTCGGGAAATCTGAGGAACAAGACGCTGCCACATTATCGAGTGAAAATGATGTCGTGAGTGGAAAGAGCTCAGCGCTGACTTGGACCTGGGGAGGGTGCGGATGTTACCAGGGCAACGCTGCCATGAAAACCTCAGGCTTTGCCCAGGCAACAAACGAGGACGTTCCTCACCCCTGCCCCAGACGGCGCTCCCTCTGCTGGTCCCAAGATCCTACCAGGGTGGGGGTGAGAGATGGGGGATCCCCAAGAAACCAGCCCCGTGAGGAAAGGCTGAACCCCAGGTTCAGCACCACAAGCTCTGTGCCATCGGGTAAATTACTGCTCAGTCTGGAGGTGGCAGTGAGTGATGGGTGTAGGGGGATCTTCTCGTGCATCTGAGGGACCACCATCATCAGGGTGCAGGAGGCAGGGCTGGACACCACCTCGTGAGCTCCAGGGTCACGAGCACTGAGGGTCTGGGGATATTCACCAGCTGGGCGTCTGGCCGGAGCCTGGGAGCTGAGGGAGCTAAAATCAGAGAGGAGAGGCCGCACCCCTGTCCCCAGAAGTTGCTCCCGAGAAAGACGCTAGAGATGGGCTGCCGGGGACAGTTTTACGTGACACCCAGGAGGCTCCGCCTCTGCTCAGGTCCACGCCAGTGTAACGCAAACCCCTTACACAGAGTGAATGCTCTTCACTCACTCTGAGGCCCACAGGACCGAGGGAGGAACATGACCGCGACTGAGCTCAGGGACTAGCGGAGGCCAGAGCCGCGTGAAGAGATGGCATCCCTTGAAAAAGCAACCTTTCCGCCTGAGGACCCGTCTGCTTAAAGAAGGGCCCCTACCCGCCGACCACCCCAACCCCTGAACCCCTGAACTGGTTGGGGAAGGCTCTTGGTGACAAGCAGAGCCGGCTGGGAGGGCAGAGGCTTGGCAGACTGAGAAGGGGCTTCCTCTGGACACTTGCTGGCACAAGAGAGGCTGGAGAAGCAAAGGGTCCCAGGAGAAACACGGCGTCCATTGTAGGGAGGGCTCCCTGGACGCCGCCAGGACAGAGGGTCCACTGGCTTTTCCAGGCACGAGCAGGGGAGGCTGGGAGGTGAACAGGATGCGGAGGAGGTTGGGGGCACTGGGATGCTTGCGGGAAGAGGTCTCCAGGAGAAATGAGGAGTGGCCTCCACCTCTCTGCCAGAGCCCAAATGACACCTCAGCTGTCCCCTCTGGAGAATAGAAAGTTACAGGACTCAGCTGGAGGTCAGGAGACCCGCGCTGCTAATTCAGACACTGACCTGCTCTGGGCTCCTGGGAAGAGGCTGGAGGGGAGACGCAGGGAAGAAGGAGGCTGGGGAACACCAGTGGCTTCCCCGTCCGGGCCTCAGTTTCCCAGAAGTACAGTGGGATGGAAACTGGCACCTGGGCTCTGAGGGCCATTAAGAAATGAAGGGTGGCGGTGCTCTCTGCATCTCAGGACGTGAATGCTGGCCTCTCTTTCCTTCCCCAGTACCAGAGCATCTTAGAGAATCACCTCACAGAATCCATCAAGCTCTCGCCAGACCCGTCAAGGAGCCGATGCTGCTGACCTCCGGACGCCTCCTCTGGGTGCCCAGAAACAGAGCCCGCCCCGGGCCTGGTCACCCCAGGCTTGAGGACAGATGACCATCCCCCTTCAGGCCCACTGCCTGGCCAAGCACAGCGCAGGGGACCCAGGCTCCGTAGTAGAGCCCTTGACCCCCGTGCTGGGCCCAGAGTCAGAGGGCAGCCCCTGCCTTAGGCTGAGGACAGTGAGAGCCTCCGGATGAAGCTCAGAATGTCACAGCCAAACCCCGGCCCTGGGGAAGTCGCAGTTTCCGCAGGGGCTCCAGCTTTCCCGCTGCCCGTCCTCCCCCGACACACTCCCGCTCCAGAACGCACAGCTCCGAGACCGACCGGCCACTGACTAGAGTCTGGTTACATCCTATGGACAGACCTTCCTCACCCCCTCCCACCTCATACCCTGTCCACTGGTGGCATGGCTCAGCCTCCCTCAACCAGCAGGCTAAGGAGTAAACGGCTGGACCCCACGTGCCAGGTTCATCTCAGCTCCTCCCAGGAGCTCATGTGCCTGAGACCCCCTCTCCTCCCTCCAAGGTAGAGGACTGATGGAGCACAGGAGAAACCACGAGGGACCCTGGCTCATTCGTCCCTGCTGGGTGCTCAGCAACTCACATAAACCTCTGGGTCTCCATGTGTTCATCTGTCCTATGGGGGCGCTATATGCCTTCCCTGTATCACAGTGTGATATGGGGTTTTGAGGACCAGAAGCTGTGCTTAAATCTAGTTGATGTTGTCAATATGCATTTATTTATTTACTCCACAAGAATTGTTGCATATCTACTGTGTACAATCCATTGAGGTCCAGTGACAACCAAAACTGACAGGGACCCTGCTCTCCTGGAGCCACGTCTGGTGAGGGAGAGAGGAAATGGACACAGACTCTAGACAGAGATTTCCAAATAGCAGGTAAGTGCTAAGAACAAAGGGAAACAGGTGGTCCAGGAGGGCTTCCCTGAGGAGGTGGCATTTGGTCTGAGGGCCAGAGCATGAGAAGGCAGCTGCCATCTGAGAGCTGGAGAAAGAACCTTCCAGGGAGAGGGAGCATCAAGGCCCAAGGCCCTGAGGCAAGAACAAACTTGCCATTTTCCAGGAGCAGTGAAAGGACCTTCATTGACAAAGCTGTTGTCCCAGAGACAAAGCAAAGGGGGGACCTAGCGCCCTTGGGCGGCTCCTTGATGCTCTGCGGTCTGACCACCAGAGGGCAGCAGTGCTCCTTCTCAGCCTGGCTGCTCGTGAACACTTGCGAGCTGTGTTTTTGTCCTTCAGATGCTCAAAGCTTGTTCACGGGCTTGGGGCATGTTCAGCCCTTTGGGATTTGTGAGACAAAGAATTCCAATTCCTTAAACCTAGTAAGAAATGAGCAAAAATTTCCACAAACGTGACTCAGGTAAGAAATCCTGGAATGAGATGCGGGAGAGCTGATGAAGTCTCCATCCCTGCCGATTCTAAGGCTGTCATCTTTTTCTTCTGGCTCCAGGCAGCACAGACAGGGCCCATCCTGGAGAGGGTGGACAAGATGTCCTCTCGGGGCCTTCAGTGGCCAAGTCCATGCCCACCACAGAATCTTTCTGTCTACCCAGAAGTATCCTTCCCTGAGTTCCAAGCAGAGCAGGGGTTGTTCGCCTGTGACTTGGAAGATACATGTAGGGGTCAGGGAGAGACCCACAGTGGGGGTTGGGAGCCAATTCTCCCCCCGTCTGGCTCTGGAGTGTGAACTGGCTCATTCTGGACACCAGCATGGAGCCAGCTTGGGAACGGCGGGGCGGGGCGCGGGCAGCCTAGAGCACAGCTCTATCTGTGTCCTTCAAGCTCCCGGGGAAAAATGATGCGCCCCATGGGAATGGCACTTTGCACATCACATGGGTTGTCCTGGGAGTCAGGCAGTGTGGACTGTCACGTGCGGTGTGTACGCTGCAGCCTGTGCACCGCAGTGACACGTGGAGCATTTCTAAAGGTGCACAACAAATAAGACGTGGTCTTCCTTGATTTCTTGTGCTACTCAGATTTTTATGTTTTTAAAAACAATCTACATGGTTTGACATGAAAAGGATGCTAAAGGGCAGACAACTAAGGGGGAACTGGGACTGGCTGCGAAATGTACAGGGCCCAGCGCAAAGTGGACACGCTGTTCAGACATTCTTAAGAGTTTCCAGACAGCAGCAGCAGAGCCTTCGGTCAAGGATGGGCCCCGCTGAGGGCAGGTCACTCATTTATGAAATCAGTCCTTAGCAAACAATGAGTTCAGACACTCTACAGCTAGAATGGAAAAGATTCAGAGTCTGCAGGAGCCAGAGTCATGCTGAGATCCAATGCGAGGCCCAAACCACACATTTTTCACCTTCTTCAGAGTCAGGAGCCAGGACGGAATGTTCCAAATGTAGGGTGGGGATTGCAGAGACTGAGAACCCACAGCATCCATTCTGTCACAACTAGGGGACACCTCGGCCCATCCCCAAGGCAGAGGGAACTGAGTCAGCATCAGGGCCACATAGAGGCCCTCCCTGTGCACCACCCCACCCTCCTTCCACGCCACCCTAGCAGGTACAGGGATTGGCAGAGGGAGGCAGCATCTGGGGGCTGTGACTTCTGGCCGGGACAAGTGGCACCCACGGGAGCCTGGATGGGGGTGTACAGGCAGCACTTCTGGGGCCCTTCGTTACCATCCCTGTGAAGAATAGGGCCAGGATGCATAAGACCACCCCATGCCCAGCACAGCCCCACTGCGAAGTGCAGCTCCAGGCAGCCACTGAAGAGCAGAGGGAATCCAGACCAGGGCTCTGGGTGGCACGTGCCCTTGGGGCTTGGGAAAAAATAAAACTAAATCTTATCACCAGATAAACGTGGGCTAGGCCAGGGTGGGTGCCAAATCTCCCACGGGGATTTGGGGGAAATGCTGACTGTTCCTGCCACTTGCTCCCACTCAACAGAGGTCCCCAACCCTCACTGTGCATTTGGTGGCCTGCCCTGGCCACCAGCCACAGTCATCCACACGGGCAGTGACACCAGACTGGCTGAGAGCTACATAGCAGGCCTAGCGTGACGGTGGGCTGTGCACACTCCTGGAGGCTCCCTAAGGTGCTGTGAGGACTGGCCAGGCGAGGCTGAAAGTTGAGCTCCTGCAGAGGGCAATGGCCTGTACCAAGATTGTGTACATGTCTGGGGGTGGTACGTGGGGTGTGTATGTGCGTGTGTGTGGTGTGGTGTGTAGGTAGTATATGTGTGTCTTTGATGTGTGTGTGGTGTGTGTATGGTGTGTGGTGTGTGTAATATGTGTCCTGTGTGTATAGTATGCTGTGTGTTTGCAGTGTGTGATGTGTGTGTATGATGTGTGTTTGTATGTGGTGTGGTATGGGTGGGGTCTGTGCATAAGTGTGTGGGTGGATGGGTGTAGGTAGGTGTACTGTGTGTGTCTGTATGTGTGGTGTGTGTGGTGTGATGTGTGTGTGGTGTCGAGGTATGTGCACGTGTGGTGTGTGTGGTGTGCTGTGTGTATGTATGTGTGCATGTGTGGTATAGTGTGACGTGTATGTATGTGTGTATGTGGTGTGGTAGATGTGCATGTGTGTAATATGTGGTGTGTGTGGTGTGTGGCATGTGTGGTGTAATGTGTGTGTGGTGTGTCGGTGTGTATGTGGTATAATGTGTGTGTGGTATGTGTGGTGTAATATGTGTGTGTATGTGGTGTGTGGTGCCTGTGTAGTGTGTGTGGTGTAATGTGTGTATGGAATGTGTGTGTATGTGTGTATATGTGTGCACACCTGCATGGTATGTGTTGTATGCATGTGTGGTGTGTTTAGTGTTTGGGGGGGTGTGGTATCTGTGGTGTAATGTGTGTGTGTGGTGTAGGGTGTGGTATATGGTATATGCATGTGTGGTGGGTGTGTGTGGGTGATGTGCAGTGTGGTATGTGGTATGTATATGTGTGGTATGTGTGTAGTGTGTGTATATGGTGTGTGGTGTCAGAGGTGTGTGTGTATGTGTGGTATGATGTGTGTGTGGTGTGTGGCGTGGTATGTGGTGTGTATAGGTGTGGTGTGTCTATGTGTGTGGTATAGTATGTGTGTGGTGTGTAGTGTGATGGGTGTGTGTTGTGTGTGTGGCATAGTATGTGTGCATGTGTAGTGTGTGTGTGGCATAGTGTGTGTGTCGTGTGTGAGGGGGATGTGTGTATACATGGTGTGACATGTATGTGGTGTGTGGTGTGGTATGTGGTGTGTGCATGTGGTCTGTGTGTTGTGTGTGTAGTGTAGTGTCTGTGTGGTGTGCAGTGTAAGGGGTGTGTGTGCATGGTGTGGTGTGATGTGTGTGTGTGGTTTGTGGTGTGGCATGTGATGTATGTGTGTATGTGTGGTGTGCAGTGTGGTATGAGATGTGTGTTTTGTGTGTGGTGTAGTGTGTATATGTGGTGTGTGGTGTGAGGGGTGTGTGTATTTGTGGTGTGTGATGTGTGTGTGTGATACGTGGTGTCGTATGTACATGTGCGTAGTGTGCAATGTGGTATGTGGTGTGTGCATGTGGTGTGTGTTATGTGTGTGGCATAGTATGTGTGTATGTGGTGTGTGGTGTGAGGAGGTGTGTATGCATGGTGTGGTGTGTATACTTGGTGTGGTGTGTGGTGTGGTATGTGGCGTGTGCATGTGTGGTGTGTGTGTGGTGTGCAGTGTGGTATGTGGTGTGTGCATGTGGTGTGTGTGTGTGACAGGGAGGAGGGGAGTGGGCTGACAAGGCAGGAAGGCAGAGACCCTGCTAGAGTATGGACACCATGACTCAGCGTGAGGTGAGGGCAACAAGAGAGCAGATGAAGAGATGGGTGATGGGTCTGGGGGTGTGGCACAGCACCACTGCCCTGAGCCTTGCCTGTAGCAGAGAGTCCCAGAGCAGCCCGGGGCGGGGTCGTTTACCTCATTTTAGATGACAGGACTGAGGCTTCCTCTCCCTCCCGCTCAAATCCAACCAATTCCTGCCAACACCACCCTCATTATCTCTCACTCCACCATTTCCTCCAAGTAGCTTTCTTTGACCCCTAGACCCGCCATGTGCCCACCCCGGCCCATCACAGTGCCAGAGCACCAACTCTGCTAGGACAGAAGTGCCGCAGGGCGGGGATTTTCATGGGTTTTATTTTCCCTCAGCTCCCCTCTGCCCAGAGCAATACTTGTCAAGCAGCTGGTCCTTCCTGTTTTTGGAATGAGGAACACCTGCAATGTTTCATCATGGCTGCTTGCCTGTTTGCTCTTAGGCTGTAGTCTCCTTGAAGGCAGGACCTGTTTTGAGTCATCATTTTGACACCAGCACCCAGCAAAGAGATTGGTACACAGTGGGTAAGAAATATTAGTGGAATACAGTAGAATATTAACACAGCTATTTAAAAAAATAAAATACAAAAATTAGCCAGGCATGGTGGCGGGCACCTGTAATCCCAGCTACCTGGGAGGCTGAGGCAGGAGAATCACTTGAACCTGGGAGGCAGGTTGCAGTGAGCTGAGATCGTGCCACTGCATTCCAGCCTGGGCAACAGAGCGAGATTCTGTACCCCAAAAAAAGAATCATGAAATATTTATTATTATGATATGGACTAGACATCCAAGATACCTCTTTATAAGAAAAGGCAATGGCAGATTCATGTGTATAGTGTGCTATCTTTTCTATAATAGGAGACTTGAATAAGACTGTATATTCATATTTGCCTGTACATTAAAAAACTTGGCCAGGCACCGTGGCTCCTGCCTGTAGTCCCGGCATTTTGGTAGGCCGAGGCCGGTGGATCACTTGAGCCCAAGAGTTTGAGACCAGCCTGGGAAACATGGTAAAACCTCATATCTACAAAAAAACAAAACAAAACAAAAAATATAAAAAAGTAGCCAGGTCTGGTGGTGCACACCTGCAGCCCCAGCTACTCAGGAGGTTGAAGCCAGAGGATGACTAGAGCCCAGGAGTTCCAAGCTGCATTGATGCGTGATTGCACCACTGCATTCCAGCCTGGGCAGCAGAGCGAGATGCTGTCAGAAATACACACACACACACACACACACACACACACACACACACCCCAACCCTATTCTAGAAGGATATATAATAAAAGTGATGACCTTCAATAAGAGGGACCAGGTTATTGGGGGTGAGTTGTGGGAGCAAGACTTTTCCTCATAGAGTTTTAGACGTTGAACGTCCAGCTCTTTGAGTGTATTACCCAATCAAAAATGAAAAGGAAGGACATAAATATTAGTAGAAGGCAAGAGAGAGAGAAGGAGGAAGAGCAAGCAGGGAGAGGGGCGGACCACAGCCAGGATCTAGCTGCCTCCAGTCCGTCACACCACATGGCCTTGAATCCAAGGCTGACAAATTTAGATTCTGCTGCCAGAGAAGGACACGCATTAAAAATCCCACAAGCTCACATGCTCTGGCAAAGATGCCAAGTCTCGCAGATGGGGTGAAATGGCCACGATTGTTCTTGGTTCTCCGGTGTCAGTGAGGTGGCCAGTTTTCTCTGGGGACATTGGTCAATAACTGCAAGTGTTTCTAACCTCAGAGGCTCAGCTCTGGAGATAAACTATCGAGTTGGTGCACTGCTCCGTGAATTACCATATAAATGACTATCCTTAGGGTATATTGTTCTCGAGGTTGGTCTCAAGGTTGCTAGGTAGTCAATACTTTGGAGCCCCCTTTCCTAAGCTCAACAGTGGCCCCTCAGAAGACCCTCCTCCAGCTTACAAGCTACAAGGAAAATGGTACAACTACTTTGGAGCTGTATTGAGCAAAAATACACCACAAACAAGCCCTGCAGGCTGCAGGTCACCCCTGCACCTACGTAACCCTGTCAGGTGCATCAGAAGACATGATGAAGAATTTTCTTTGTAGCATTGTTTGTAATAGCAAAACAAAACAAAAAACCACAACTGAAAGTGACCCAGATGTCCTTCTACAGGAAATTGGAGGCATAAAATGTGGCACAGTGTATCCAGACAATGGACTTTCACAGCAGGGGAAATGAATAAACTGAAGCCACAATCAACTGGGTGAATCTCAGAAGCCTGTGGAAGATGGAAAGCAAGCAATGGAAGACATCGCAAAACACTTACATCCAGTTCAAAACCAAACAAAACAGAAGGGCTGTTTTCACACGTTTATCAGAAACAGGTGGTTAAAACAACCAAAAACATAGCGAGCAAAGGATGCATCTGGTATTGAGAGAGTGGTCACCGTGGAGTGGGGGTGGTGGGGAAACGGCGGGGGCCGGTGCCGTCGGGGTGAGGCACACACCGTGACCGGCCTTGTTGGAAACGGTTTATTCCTTGATCACTGGCAGTCATTTTAGTATAGTACCTTCTATCTTAGTTGTGTGTTCACACGTATTCTTGTTCATGACTCAAATACTCCAGCGTAAAGATCTAACGCATAGCCTGAGCCATGGGGCCGGGCAGGCCTGGGTGTGAATACTGACTTTTCATAGCCGAGTGACCCTGGGCATGTCACTTAGCCTCTGAGTCTCTCATCTCACCATGATGGTCATGCTTCCCTCGAAATGCTCTACTGACATATGGAACATGCCTGGCACATGGTAAATACTCAATGCATTTTTTTTTTTTTTTTTTTTTGAAACAGAGTTTTGTTCTTGTTGCCCAGGCTGGAATGCAATGGTGCTGTCTCTGCTCACCCCTGCAACCTCTGCTGCTTCCTGGGTTCAAGCGATTCTCCTGCCTCTGCCTCCCAAGTAGATCGGATTACAGGCATGTGCCACCACACCCAGCTAATTTTGTATTTTTGGTAGAGATAGGGTTTTTCCATATTGGTCAGGCTCGACTAGTACTCCCAACCTCAGGTGATCCACCCACCTCAGCCTCCCAAAGTGCTGGGATTACAGGAATGAGGCACTGCGCTCAGCTACATTTTTTAGAATCTATTTGTGAATTCAGGCATTGGACTCTGGGATTCCCCATTGTAGGCTAAGGACACGATAAAGGAGAGCTGAATGAATGAATGAGTGAGCAAAAGAAAGAATTCAAACATTCTTTTTCTACCTCCACATCTCCTCCTCTGAATGCCCTCCAGAACTCAAATCATGTGTTTAGCATTGGGGTCACTTAAAATAAAATTTAAAATCCAATTCTTACACCTACTTAAAGTCTCTGGAAGCAGGTAGCAGACAAGCTTAGCCCCACAAAGATTCTGCCTCCACCCTCCAAACTGGACAAAAGATCCCTTCGGGAGGAACTCACTGTGTCTTCCCTGCCCCCACAGCACCTGGCACCTTCTGGGCCCACCAGCTGCTCCTCATGAAGGCAGCTGCTCATTAGACGGAGATCCCATCAGTTGGAGGTATCTCCCCAGACATTTACAGGCTTGGGTCGGTCCTTCTTGAATCTATAGGAATTTCCCTTGACCTTAAAGTCTCTCAGCAACTTTGGTCGTATTGAGGACAGCCCATGAGTAGAGGAAATTAAATGGATTCTTCTTTTAGGCCTTCTGAGAATCTCTGCTAGACTCTGATTTTTTTCCCCCTTTGGCTTCTTTGTTTTCTTTCAGGCTAGATCTGGGGGAGGAAATTACCTGCAGAATCATGGATAGAGAAATACATTTGAAGTCAGACAATAAAGCCTCTGTTTGACCTTGAGCCAGACCCATCATTTCCAGCTTAGTTCAGCTTTCTCCTCTATAAAATGGCAATAGTAATGATTTATTGCTTACTTCACAAGGATGCTGAAAAGATCAAATAAAGCCATGAATATGTTGGTGATTTTAAAACTATAAAGTTCTTTGTAACCTGGTACAAAGGAATAATACTGGATTTAGAGTCAAGATATCTAGTGTTGTTTTTTTTTAAGTGTTGAGGCATATTATGTGCCAGGCATGTTTTGAGAACTTTATGAATGTTAACTCATGGTAGTTGTTACAATAATCTTGTGAACTAGGTGTCATATTATCATTCTCATTAGGCATATGAGAAAAGGGGGACACAGAGAAGTTAAGTAACTTGTCCAGGTTGCACAGCTAATATGTGGCAAAGCTGAGATCCAAACCTAAACAGCCGGTTCCAGAAGCTGGTCCCCTTAACTAGCTTTTCTCCCTCCTGCTTGAGGAGTTTGAGCCTAGCTCTGCCACTCACTAATTATTCTGTCCTTCATTCATTCATTCCACATACACTTACTGAGGGCTTACTATGTGCCAGTTCTGGGGGCTGGGCTTGGAGCAATGAATAAAACAGGCTGTCACAGAGCTTGCACTCCAGCAACCATGCAAGGTGTCCAGAGGAGTTGATGCTGTGGAAGATGGATGAAGCAGAGCGAGGGGCTAGAGGGTGACCTTGGGCCCACACTGTCTTCTCTTTGAAACTCTGCTCTCCTATTATACAGTGTAGATACTGAGGCCTTCTCTGCCTCCTTTAAAGCATTAGGGAGCAATGAAATGAACTATAGAGGTTTATATAGGATATACACCGTAAAACACTATTCTCGTGAAGAGGTTGTACATTCACTGCTCTTGCCTCTTTGTTCCTACGGTGCTTTGTTCATACCTCTAAGCTACAGTCAACCTTGTTTCATACTTGGCCACGCAGGTCTCTGTGTCATCTAATAAACTGAATCTTTGAGGGCAGGACCAGATCCTGGTACAGGGTAAGTGTGAAACAAAGGTATCATTATTAATGTTAATAATCACAATTTAATGAGCCCCATTAGTGCCAGATACTACCAGACACTTATATACAATGCTGAGATTAACCTTCAGTGTAGAAGTTATTATCATCCTAGTCCCAGGGGAAACATGGAGGCTCAGAGGGCTGAGGAATCTGCCCATGGCTGTTCAGCAGTGATTGACAAAACCACAATCAGTACTGGCTCCAAAATCCGTCATCTGCCGCCAACCCCCTACTCATCCACACTTGTCCAGTCAACAAATCTGACTCGAGCACCTACTATGCTCTTGGTGCTTTGCCAGGTACTGGAGAGACAGAGATGGAGAAAGCAGGTGAGGTCTCTGTCCGTGCTAAAAACAGAACAAACAAGTTACCATGTAAATAAGATGGGCATGGGTGTGAGCCACAGGGAGGGCTTACCCAGGCTGGGAGGTGGAGGAAGGCCTGTGTGAGGAAGGGACATCAGAGCTGAGCCCTGAGCTGTGACAAGGAGCTGGTAGACCTGGGAGGAAGGGCTGAGGTGTGAATGAGCTGGGAAAGTTCTCCAAGCAGGAGGCAGCCTGTACGCCTGGAGAGTCCCAAGGAAGGGCGACAGAGGTAAGTGGCACAGTGAGGGGAAGGTGTGTCCACACCATACCGGCCTCACAGACCTGGACAGGCATGGGGCAGCCACCAAAGCTTTCCAGATAGTACAGTGATGTCACCTGAGGTCTAATTTAGAATGATTATGAATTGCTGAAATAACATTCGAGTCTGCTAATAATATTAAAACAATGTTTTCCATAAAGCTTGTTTAGGAGACTGGAAGAGAAGAGTGAAAAAGAAGCAGCCAGAGAAGGTGGAAGTAGGCTGGGAGCAGAGAAAGGTATTCAGCCAGCAAATGACTCTTACAGGGGCTTCCCTTCAGCTTAACTTCAGCAGAATCCAGCCTCCTTTACCTTATACACAATCATAATTGGCTGTAAATGGAAATCACTAAATAGATTTCCAGACTTCTGCTATGAGAAGGATCAGATTTCTTCTCCCTTCTCTTCCTGTGCCAAGGAAAGAGAAGGCCCATAAGCCGGAAGAATAGGGGCCCTTCATGACTGCTTGGGGCAGGGTGTCTGTTGAGAGGCTCAGAGGATGCTTCTTAAGACAGTGTCTTGTCCTCAGGAGCAAGGGTTTTGATTTCCAGATGCAGGTCGGTCTTTGCCAAAATGTGGCCTGGGAGTCATGCTTTCTGGGTGGCTTTGGCTGCACTATGAGAAATGAACAGACAAGCCAGCCTCATCCATACTCCCCTCCCACACATCTGTGAGTGGAAATCAGAGCCCATAGGGCGGGCTTAAGGATCCTCCCAGACCTCAGGATCCCTGGGGCATCCTGGGTGGAATGGTGGAGGACGGAGGTGGCACTGCTGGGACCAGGCAGAGACCTCAGGTGTCTACACTCGGATGTCTACACTGCCCGTCTTCTCTTCCCCACCCCCTGCACCATGCTGCTACCCAGTCTTCTTCTCCCTCCTGGAGAGGAGGCAGATCTGGGTCTCAGGAAGCTGACAAGAAGCAAAAGAAAGGAAACTCAAAGAAAGAAGAACTTTTAGGAAACAAAAAGATTGAATTAAAAGATGTCTGAAAAACTGAATAATTCTACCCATGCCAATTACATAAAATTATGTTAATTTATGTAAATCAGTCCCATTTCTCCCTGTTCTTTCCAAACCCATCATTTTGCACCCCTGGAGGTGTCTGGAAGTGAGGGGATCCCGACAGAGCTCCTTGTGCTAACACGAAGCTTGAAGAGTTGAGTTTTCCAATCTCTCCCACTCCTGGGACTGCAGATTCCTCCCTGGGCTCCGCTCCACTCTGACTGCAAGAAAACCTTTCCCATCAGCCCCCCTACCCCTCATCACTCCCTGTGCTGGGGACTGGACAGGACATGTATGTAGCATATTTAGAGATGATGGGATAGATTTGGAGGAGGGAGGAGCCGAAAATAGACTTCATGCAAATACAATCTCTCTATGCTAATGACATGCAAATATAACCAGTTTCCCTCTCCTTGGGCCCCTGGAGCCAAGAAATGACTTGTCTCTGTGCAGTGGACCAAAAAGAGGCCAGGAGAGAAAGCCAGAGGGAGGGAGAGGGGAGAGAGGCCTGAGAGCCCCGGCTGACCCCTACCTACCCTTATCCCCACCCCCAGACACAAGTGACCCCCAGTGAAGGAACAGCTGACAAGGCAGTCCAGGCCTAGAGAGAGCTGCGGTCCAGGCACTGGGCTTGGGCCGTGGCGGGGTATGGGGAGTGTTGCCTGTGCGCCAAGCTTTCAGGACAGGTGCTGGCCACCTTCACCCACCCTGCAGTGGGAGTGCCTCTCACCACCTCCCTCCACCTGCGTAGAGATTGTCCCCCTGGTGCTATTATGTCCTGCAGTTGCTCGTAAATGACAACACCCCAGCGGCTGGCCCGCCCAGCACTTGAACCCCTTCTGGCTGGGCTGCTTGCCGGAGGATTAGCTCCTCTTTGGAGAACCCACAATAGCCCTCCACATCCTTTGTGCTTCTGTTTGCAGCAAATATTGAAGCTCTCTCCTGAAACCCATTACAGGCCGCTGGGACAAAGGCTTTCCGCCGGTCTCCAGGACAGAGCCGATACCAAGATGTTCCTCGCTACTGTGCCTGCCGCCTCACCTGCCGCTTCTTCTCTGGTTACCCCCGGAAGGAGATGATCCACATTCAGATGAGAAATCTCTGTGCCAAGGCAGTGGGCAGAGCAGATGCCATGGTGCCCACACCAGGGTTTGCCCCTTGGAGGGGATGTGCTCATTGCTCACTGGTTGGGCGGGGGTCACAAGTAGTCGGGAGATGCAAAGATCAAGGGCGAGGGAGCCTGGGCTGGAGCTGAGCAGGCTGGAGCAGGTGTGCTGAGCTCTCCTGCCATCAGGGCTTCACAAAAGCTGTTTGCTCTGCCCCGAACATCACTCCCTCCCACTCCCTGTCTTATTTTCAGGAACCAGTTATTTTCATCTTTCAGGTCTGAGCCCAGACTTCACCTCATCACCTCCTCCAGGAAGCCATCCTTGCCTCCCAAACTCAGATGTCCCTCCTCAGCACTCACATCTGGTATTTTAACGGCCTGCTCACTTTCTGCTTTCCTCATCCCAGCCTTTGAGCTCCCAAGGCATTTCTGTGCCGAAAACATCAGACACAACTCGTCAACATGGCAGATAAAAATGACTGAATAAATGAATGACTGAATGAATTCAGCAGGTATGGGCTGTGTCTCATCCTGGAGTCCTCAGAATTCTGACTTACTGGGTGTTGGGTCATGAAGGGCCCTGGGAGAAGGGCCGAGAATCTTTCATGGCCTTCCATATGGACACCTCAGTTTGGTGACGGGCAGGCTGGGCTGAAAGTTCGCCAACCATGCGGCTCCCGGTGAGTCTCTGAACCAGCCCAGGCCTCAGTCCCCTCATCTGGCAAATGGGAAGAACAGCATTGGAAAGATGGAGCGGGAGAATGTGCTGAAAACAGCAAAGGGGTTGTGTGGAGCCGGGGTGCGTGCGCGTGGTTGCATGGAGGGGATGTCAGGGACCTCGGTTTGGGGCGAGAGAAGAAAGAGGGGTTTTCCGGCAGGTGTGTTGCTGCAGCAGGCAACCAGTGGCCACTCTGTAGCAGGCGCTGGGCGGGAGAGGACATGGGGTCCTGTTTCCAGGCCTGAGGGAGGAGGAGGCATCTCTGGAGCTGGGATCTTCCAGCAGCAACCCTGAGGCCTGAGAGCCACTGGCCACTCTCCCCTGCCTGCCCTTCCTCTCTCCTGGTAACTGCAAGGACTAGACAGGCCGGGAGCCAACTCCAACCCACTGCTGGCCAAGTTACTCATTTCCCTCACCTCAGTTTCCTCTTCTGTAAAGTCGAAATAACAACAATGTTACTGCATTGGGCTGCTAAGAAGATTAAATGAGATCAACTACGTAAACTACTCAGGACCGCTCCCAGCACATAACACATGCTCAGTAAACAGCCCGTCGTTCCTACCTGCCCCTTCACTCACCCTGCCTTGGTTCTGGGAACCACAGAAATCACCCTCCCATTTTGCAGAGGGAGAATCCAGAGAGGTTCGGGAACTTACTAGAGGTCACCAGTGACTCGGGAATGGGAGTCAGACACAGACCTGGGGTGCCCGGGGTTCCAATCCCATCTCCCTTTAGTTTGGGGCTTGAATCATTCTCTCATTGCTCCATAGGTACAAATCCAGGCCACCCTCAGAGGCAGCAACAGAGGCTTCTCCTGCGCTCCTCTTACCCCCTTGGAAATGCTGGGTTATAGAAACCCCCCAAAAATAAATAGTGAGACGGCTGATAACTGAGAGACAGGCAGCAGAGCAGAAACAATTCCCTGACCCTTCCTGGCTCCCAGAGAGGAACCCGAACTGAGCTGAGGACTCCAGTGATGAAAAGAGGCATCTGAGAGCCAGTCCTCTAGCTGGGAAAAGCAGGGCCGAGGCGGCTCCAGCAGCCACGGGTGGAGGAGGGCTCCTCGCAGGCCTGGGAAGCCAGGCAGGGGCACCCGCTCTGAAATGGAGCTTTCCCCAGCCGGGCGTCAGAGCTCGGGTGGCAGCCTGGGCTGCTCGGCGTGGCTCTCTCACGGGACTTTTAGTCACATAGGAGGCTGCTGTGGAAAGGAGCTAAATGCTTGAGAGCTGGCAGCAGTCAGCCTTCTAGATATGTCCCTGCATAAAGTGAGGGGCAGTTGGCATGGGATGGGGGCACTCACAGGAAGGGGAGTGACTTCACACAAGGGCATCCAGCCTGCCAGGTACCACCTCCCACTCCCGCCCAGGATCCCTGGCACAGCCTCACCCCACCTCCCAATTCCCCTTGGGGATCCAAGCCATGCCAGGCTGTTTGGGCAAGAACCACACCTGTGCGTGCCATCCAGGTATCTGACTGTATAGACAGGGACAGGAGAAGGCTTTCCAGCCAGACAGGATATTCTCCCTGACCTTTGGTTCATAGGGAGGAATGCTGCGTCCCCTGTCCACGGCTCTCTTCCCTGTACTGAGCAAGTGTCAGGCACACAACAGACAATAAAAAACACCTTTGAGGAGCAACAGAATGAACTGTCCTCAAAAAATGCCGGGCTGGAAGCGTCCACAGCTCCCTCCTGGACACGTGTCAGTATCTCACAGGTCCCTTCCTCTCCTCTCCCCCGAGTACTTTCAGCTGTCATTTGCTCTCCAGTTGCTTGGTCAAGGGTCTAATAAATAAGCCCCTCCCAGTTCTTGGATGGTGATAAGGTGCCTCCTCAGACTTCTTTGGAATAAGTAATCCTAAAAATATCTTCCATCACCTCCTTGGCTCTCGCCGTGGCCCATCTCCAAGCTCTTCCTCAGATTTCCTCTTTGGACCTGAACTTGCACATTCCTGGTTGGCTCCGCTGGAGGGAGAGCATGAAGAAGTCTATGGTGGCGGTGGCATGGGAGTGGCAGACCTCGAGGTGAGAAAGCGATTCTGCTTCAGGGCATCCAGCCAGGGGAATGCCTTCCTGTCTGTGTTTCTGAAACTCTGCTCATTCACCCAGTCTTATCTTATCGCCACCAACCCACACTCCCTCCTGGCATCCTGGGAGAGCAGTCCCTCCCCAGCAGGGGACGGTGAGATGATCTCATGTGGTGGCTCTAGGCTTTGCTGCTCCTAAGAACTCCTGGGGGAGCTTGTTAGAATGTGGATTTCTGGGCTCCAGTCCCCAAAATTCAGATCCTAGAGAACTGGAATGAGGTCCAGACAGCTCATGATTCACAAACTCCCCAGAGGATGCTGACAGTCCAGGAACACTGCTCCTGGACCACCTTCCCAAAAGACCAAAGAGTCTAACAAGCGGTAGACGAATCCTACAAGGAGGACGGATCCTGCCCACATCAGGCAGGAGGCAGATGGAGAGGCGGGGTCAGGACCTTGGATCTGGCCACTGAAGGAGAGTGAAACCCTCTCCCACCATCCCCCAGCTCTAGGACCAGAGCAGCAGGAAGCCAGAGGGAGGGGTAGGAAAGTCCCAGAGAAGCAAAGAAATAACACAGCCTGGCCTGGCCCCAGCTTCTGCAGTGACAAGAGGTTTCACTCAGTCCCAAGCCCCAAATGAGCAGAGACTGGCTTCCTTGTTGATGAAGAAGTCTGGCTGCTGGATGAAGCGGGGAGAAGGGCAGGTGGGGGCTGAGCTCCCGCCTAAGTGATGGCCCCTCGGTGATCTGTAAACCTGTCCAGTCGCCCGTCTCATCTCTGCTTCCCTTTCTCAAGAGTCACTCCAGTCCCGAACCTGATAGCCCAGCTCAAGTCTCCTGAGCCTCCAATACCTCTAGCTCCCCCAGCCTGAAGAAGAGCAGCAAATACACCCCTACTGCTTCTTTACCCCGTCCAGGGGAGACTCCACCCCAGTCCTGCAGCCCTGACCTCTAAATTCAATCAGCCTCTGTGCGAGCCTGCTCCCTACCCACCCTCACCCCAGAGGAGCTCCTGGGAGTTCCAGACACCCTTGTGTTCAGAACTTCAAGTCCAGAGTCCTGGGCTGGGGATATTGGCTCTGCTGCTAATTAGGCCTGTGATCTGGGGCAGGCGCCTGGCATTCCTGAGCCCCAGGCTTTTCATTTATAAAGTGGGGCTCGTAATTCCTGCCTCCCTGTGAGGATGAATGAGACAAGCCATGTAGAGGTCCCTAGTGTAAAACCCTCACTTTGAATATTCACTACGTGTCTACCCTAAGCTTAGCTTAGAGAAACAATGAAAAGGAACATCTCCCCAGCTCCCTGGTAGTCAGAGAGGTGGGTGGCTTCCAGATAAAGGTGTCTTCAACCCTTGTCCTCCCTGTGTGTGGTATCTGGTACTTTCCAGAAGTGGGTTGCTTGATCGATCCAATGCCTGCTCTGTTGAATAGACACTACCTACTCAGCCTTAGCCACTGGCCCTTGGACACTCAACCTCCAAACAACATACCCTCCCTGTACATACCCAAATCCTAAGCACCTTTCAAAACCCAGCTCAACCCCGGCCTTCTAGAGCCCCTGCAGACTCCAGTGAACAATGAGCACCCCCCAAATCAGGGTCACCAATCGATCTTCTCTCCCCAACTAAACCCCACACTCCCCAAGAGCAAAATCAGGTTCCAGAAAGGTCAAAAGACTCATCCTACAAACTGTCCTCACATCTGTCCCTTGCTGGGGACTGGGAAATCAGGTAGTGTCACAGCGCCCAGCACAGAAATCCAGGGTCAGGGCTGTTCCAGCTGGTGGCCTGCCAGTCCCGGTGTTCCCAGTTCTGACTGGCAGGGGCTGTGGTGTGTGAGACAGAGCTGTCCACTGGCAGAGCCTTTGTTCTCACAGTCAAGTGATAGCCCAAGGACTTGGGCACTTTGCAGAACACTGAACTTCTCAGAGCCCTTCGAGGGTGAGAGCTGGAAGGGCCTTCGGAACCGTCTCATCCCACACTCCCAGCTCCAAGTTACAGATGAGGAAGCAGCAGGGATGCGCCTATAGTCTCCTGGGCTGAGGACAGAGCTAAAGTCTAGATTTCTATCACCCTGATCTTACTCTGAACCCCCAGGGTTTCGGGGAGGTTGAACAAAGAGCTATGGAATTGACAGAGCCTCCCACATTCACGTTTTATTTAGTCTTCCTCCCTAAACTGACATAGATATTACGGAGTGCATTCCAATTTTCCTGTTGCAGGAGGAGGCTCAGAGTGGTTATGGCACCTGCTAAGGTCACACAGCTGGTACATCTGGAGCTCTGCCCTGGGGAGCCAAGCATGCCAAGCTTTATTAGAGACCTGAGTTCTTGCTGTTTCACTGGGCTTAAGGGAAAGGGCCCCCAACGTGGGAGTGGGAGCATCGCCGTGGTGGGAAGCAGGAGGGGGCCTCACTTCATAAATTCTTACTCTCGTGACATCCTGAGAGGGCCTCCCTCAAGGTCGCACAGCTAATGTGAGTTACTGCAGCTCTTGGGGCCCAGCAACATGGAGTTTGGGGTGGTTGCCCCTCCCTGCAGCTATCCACCTGTATATAAAAGTCTCATGGTGGGGACACCCATGGTTACCCAGAACTTATTCACTCACTCACTCATTCAACAAATACCTGTTGAGCACCAACCATATGCCAGGCAGTGCACTAGACACTGAGTGAACAGGACTGTTGCTAAAGGGAACAGGACTGTCCGACAGAACCAGAGGGGCTGGGGCTCCTAGGGAGGGGACTGAGTCCACCTTGGCTTTCACCTCTTGGCCACCAACCTATACTATATTCTAGTGGGGGAGACAGATGCACAAACAGAGAGGAGTGTTTGGTCACGTATTGTGCTAGGTGCTATGACAGCGCTGTGCAGGGGATCAGGGAGCCCAGAGAGGGTGCCTGTTCCCGGCTATGGGGGTGACAGAGAAAGTTTGCTAAGCTCAGAAAGCTGTGCAGAAGCCAGCCTGGCAAAGGAGAAGAAAGGGCATTCCAGGAAGCAGGGCAGACAGCACGGGCAAAGGTGTGGTGAAACAAACAGCTTGGCACAGAGGAGCTGTTTGTACACACTTCAGAGAACGATCTGGAAGGGTGTACACCCAACTACTAAGGAGGGTTATCTAGGGAAAATGAGATTATTTAGATTTGCTTTTTGATTTGCACATGACTATCTTGTTTGAATATTTATAGTGGGCAGAAAAATTACTTTCATTAGCAGAAAAATACAATAACTAATAAAGAGTGTTCTGTGTACAATGGAACTCTAAGAAGCATGATGTTTGGAAACAGAAAATTGGAGAGGGTGTTGCTGAGAGTGGAGGAGAAAGGGCAGGGAGCTGTCACAGGTCCCTGGACCTGGAGAAGCAGCAGGTGGACACCAGCCTCCAGGCAGTGGCCTGGGGTGTTCATTAACTGGGTGATTCGTTTCCTGGGAAGTTGCCAGGCAGACCCAGACGGCTGGGGGAGACATCAGTCAGGTCAGGCTGACGTCTTCCAGCCAGAGCTCCAGGGAGTAAGCAGATCTTTGGGGTTCTGGTTGCCCCCTGCCCCAAGCTAAAATTTTCACCTTCCTTTGGGCAGAAGCCATGCTAGGGTGAAGCTGAGAGGTGGTTCCCACCAGCAGGTTCTAACTGGGGTGTCTTTCTTGACCTCTGACTCTACACCATCTCACTCTCCAGCCTGGACCTGGGTTGCACTGCTAAAGGACAAAATACCTGAGGTTCTTTGAACAAGGTCATTTGGAAAAAAAAAATATTCTTGACTTTTCAAATAACTTTTTTACAGACCTCAGTCATTTTTCTCCGGAAAATCTTCTATTTGTCCTTTGCCAGAGGAGGTAAAAATAACTAGCAAACTAAACTCAGGTGTGTCATTCAAACATACACACATTTAACTTCTTCTCCATTCAGTATGGTCCATAGGAAGTGGCTGCAATTTGAGGAATGACAACACTGTCCCCAATTCGGAATAACCTCTTCTTCATTGGTGCTTGGAATTTTGTCTTGGGGTTATCATCTTCTTCCTAAAGCTTATTTGTTCAGTGTCCCGCTTTTCTTTTCTTTCTTTCTTTCTTTTTTTTTTTTTTTTTTGAGAAGGAATTTCACTCTTGTTGCCCAGGCTGGAGTGCAATGGCACAATCTCGGCGGCTCACTGCAACCTCCGCCTCATAGTTTAAAGCAATTTTCCTGCCTCAGCCTCCTAAGTAGCTGGGATTACAGGCATGGGCCACCAAGCCCAGCTAATTTTGTATTTTTAGTAGATGCAGGGTTTCTCCATGTTGGTCGGGCTGGTCTCAAACTCCTGACCTCAGGTGATCTGCCTGCCTCAGCCTCCCAAAATTCTGGGATTACAGGGGTGAGCCACCCCTTTTTATTTGTCCCTACAATGGATGCTGTGGAATGGTTAGAAGGGGTGATTTCCCAACCATTTAATGCGGGTTCATTGGTGCATATTTTCCTGAGTGGAGGTCACAGGCCAAGACGGTATTATCAGTTCCACTGCTTAATATAAGCTCAGTAAGGAAATGAGGTGCCTGGGGACAAGCTAGGGGTTCCGGCTGGTGTACGTAACCTATACTTTCTCCTCACCTTGGGGGCTGTGGAGAGTCTTCCGCCAAAAAGACTGGAAGAATCTAGTTGTACAGAGGAAGAGGGGTTTGATTTGGGGCTGAGACTGAGACCCACGTGGAGCCAGGCCCCACTGAGGCCATTTCGCTCTTGTAGAGCCGCACTCTCTCCCAGCTCGGGGCTGCCTTCTAGAGCCTCAAGAGGTTAGGAGCAGCTCTGGGAGACAGATGAGTCTTCTACAATGACTCTGCTGATAAAGATGATGGGCCTCAGGGATGGGGCGGGAACGACAGGCAGACAGAGGGACGTTTCAGAGAGTATCTGATTTTAAAAGTGATGATGTGGAAAATCATCAATTACCAATCAAACTCACATCATGCGTGCCAGAAAACACAGAACACATATTTGGGAGACAAATGGGGAAGGCAGGCAGGGTGGGGGGGCAAAGCAGGGTTCCCCTTACCTAGCTGGGTGCTGAAATTGGCTGAGGATCTTTTCTACAATGCTCACAACCAAGGCATATTAAACTGAATTTCTTGGGACAAGGCCTAAGAACCTGCATTTTGAAAAATTCCTGACCGGGTGCAGTGGCTCACGCCTGTAATCCCAGCACTTTGGGAGGCCGAGGCGGGCAGATCACAAGGTCAGGAGATCAAGACCATCCTGGCCAACATAGTGAAACTCCATCTCTAAAAAATAAATAAATTAAAAAATTTTTTAAATTCTCCAGAAGGTTCTGAAATACAGCCAAGTTAGATAAACTTAACCATGGTTAAAATGAAGATGGGGGCTGAGGGAATGACCACAGAGTTAGGGCAGGAGGGAGGAGGAAGCCCAGGTCTGGAAGGGGAGGACTGGAGGGAGGAGGCGGGCAGCAGGTAGCCCTGTGCCCATTTGCGGTGGTCTCTTGATGCTGAGAGAGCCAGTGGAGGGAGAACCAGGGCTCCTTCCCTCTGGGTTGTTTCAGAATCAAGCTTCCTGTGGCTCACTCAGCCTGCTCAGGGGCAGAAGTCATTTAGTGAGGAGAAATATCCCCTCTTACAACCGAAGCCCTGATCAAAGGAACAACTAGGGTTTCCCTTGGGGCCCAGCAGGATGGACTAAAAGCAATTTTCTGGGTCCCTCAGGCCCCATATACCGCTTGTCATTTCCCATCAATGCCTAAAATGCCTTTGCCAAAAGCTGTGCCTCTCCCGCTAAGGCAAGTCATGGCAGGTCAGGGACCCCAAGGGAAGGGAAAACCATGACACAGACCCTATGGCCTCACTTTTACTCAGATATGGCAAGTGGGGAGGGGGAGAATTGCTTTCATATCACAGATAAACCTGGGCAGAGCGGAGTGGATACCTTGTGCACTTTTTTGATTTAAGAGACAGGATCAGCTGGGCACAGTGGCTCACTTTGAGAGGCTGAGAGCAGCAGATCTCTTGAGCCCAGGAGTTCGAGATCAGCCCAGATAATATAGTGAGACTCTGTGTAAAGAAAAGAAAGAAAGAGAGGAAGAAGGAAGGAAGGAAGGAAGGAAGGAAGGAAGGAAGATAGGGAGGGAGGGAAGGAGGGAAGAAGGGAGGGAAAGAAAAGAAAGAAAGTTTTGCTGTGTTGCCCAGGCTGGTCTCAAACTCCCAACCTCAAGTGATCGTCTGACCTCTGCCTCCTGTGTAGCCGAGATTACAGGTATGAGCCACTGTACCCAGCTCACCTGCACTTTTGAGGTAATACACAATTCTTCAATGACACATCTCCTGAAACTGTCCCAACCTCACCTCTCCCCTTTTTCTAATTTGTGTTATTTCAGATCTTCTGGTTGCTGCCTTGGGGACTTTCAATATGTTTAAATCTTTTTAAATCTTTCTTTCTTTCTTTCCATCTTTCTTTCTTTCTTCTTTCTTTCTCTCTTTCTCTCTTTCCTTGTTTCCTTCCTTCCGTGTTTCTTTTCTTCCTTCCTTTTCTTATTTCTCATCACTAATGCATCGGCTCTGGATAGCCCCTATCCTCCCGCCTGCGGGAGGGATGTCGGATCGGTATCCTCTGCCCCCTCCAGGTTTCAGCATCATTTTATATCATCACGGTTTTCAGTCTTCTGCACTTTTTCTACGGGTTGTGTCTAAGAACAAAGCTGTGCCCACCGAGTGCCGCTGAGTTGCGGCTTCGCGTTCCCGAGGAGACACAGTCACGGCTCCCCGTTCTTAAGGGAACCTCAAGGGAAGTCCAAGAGGTATAGGGCTTCGGAGCCTATCAGGTCCCATTTGGAGATAAAACCAAGTCAATACCCTGTAGAGGCAACACCTCAGTAGAAGGCGGTGCAGTTACAGTGTAACCGGGACTATCAGTCATCTAGTGTAAATGCCCGGTGAGCAGATCCTTCTGGTTTCATTAGGGAGGTGGAGGAGGGTATGAAGAACGCAGAGCCCTGTGTGCCCAGAGTGGGAACAATCCCCGGGGTGGGGGCAGGTGGTGTCCAAAGAGCAGTTAGTAGCAGAAACAGGAGCTGGGAGCTGAAAAACGTCCCCAGCTCGCAGATGTCTCTCGGCTCAGCCCTGTTTACCTTCAGCTGGTCAAGGACAAACACTATAGGCCCTCTGGGGTGTTGACCATGCCCTTGTAAACACGGTTTTCCTGGACTTAGTGAAGATTAGATTTGGGGACATTATTTTTGGTGGAAAAAAAAAAAAGGCTGGCTTTTTATAAAGCAGGCTCTTTCTCAAAGACGGCAGGAGTCATTATGCTGAGGGAAGAAACCTTCACCCAAGTGCATATTGTATGATTTCATGTATATGGATGAAGTCATAGAATAGGCAAAACTAAATCTGTGGTAGAAAAAAAAAAATCTGAACAGCTGTTGCTTGGGGGTGGGGTGGGGATTTATGGGGCATGAGGGAGCTTTCTGGAGTCGTCCTCATGCTCTGCGCCTTGATAAGGGTTTGAGTTGCATGGGTGTAGGCGTTTGTCAGAACACATGGACAGCACATTGGAGATGCGTGCATTTCCTTGCATGTAAAACTTATCTCCGTAGAAAAAATAACTGTGACAAATATTGGACTTTGTTAATGATACGATGCTGAAGTGTTGGCCCAAATAATTGGTCTGCCCTGTGCTTTGAAATGCTTCCAAAAACACAAGGGATGGATGGACGTACAGAGGAATGGGTAGTTGGGTAGACACGTGATAAAGCACACAGAACAAAATGTTAGAGGAAGACTCTAAGTGGCAGGGATATGGTGTTCACTGTAGAAGTCTTTCAGCTTTTCCATATGTTTGAAATTTTTCATGATAAAATGTGGAGATCGGAAGAATTAGGGTCAGAGAATCGTCCTACCTTCTGAGGACCCTCTCAGCCCATCTCCCAAGGCCTTGGCTTGTTGGCTTTGATGGACACTGGCCTGGTGAGCAGAAGCCAGCAGCTTTTCTGGAGCTCTCCTCCCCGGCTTCCCTCTCGCCGATTCCCTGAGTTCATTTGCTTGGGCACTCCTGATAACCGCTGTAGATGTCATTGGACCACCAGACACGTGGAAATCTGCATCTCACAGACCCCCCACCCTCCGCCACCACTTCCCTGTTCTGAGAGCTAAAGTGTTCTGCTTCCCTGGTAACCACTCAACACCACCCCCCACCCCACCGCCGCCCCGCTTCTCTGTATTCAAAGCCCAGAATGCTCTTTCTCTCCCTCTCCCAGGCATAGACATAAGCAAGGAGTATAGTCCCTTATGTGCCTCTTGCTTTGTTCTTTCATTGCTTTTCTTTCTGCCTGGGATTGAAGGCTTTCACATTAAGCAGCCGGCTACCTCTAGGCAAGTCTCCACTACCCCCATCCCTACCCGCTTCACCAAAAGATAAGCATTTTTTTAATGTTTATAGAAACTATCATACACCCTTCAGAAAATTTCACCCTATCCGTCTCTGATCGGATGTCTGTACCCTGTGAAGTTTTCCTTTATGTCTAACCTAAATCCTGCATGCTGCTTTTATATAGAGGCTGAGAGGCCTGGGGCTTGGGGTCTGTGGTTCCTGATGTGGGTGTGCTCATGTCAGGTGTGCAGGGCTGTGTTTGTGTAACTGGCGGGGCAGCAAAATCAGGGGCACTAGGGTCAAACCAGACTTTCTTCCCCACTGGCCCTTTATCCTACACTCCACCCAGGCACCTGGTATGGCTGGGCCACTGGAGGTGAAAGAGCAAGTCCCCACCCCACCGCCACCCCAGGCCGCCCTGGGCTGAGGCCTTGTCTCAGATGACACTTCCCCACCCAGGGGACAGCCTAGTGTGGTTCACCTCGGGTGAGCCCATCTGGGAGCAGCAGCCCCAGGACACCTCTTCCTCCCCAAAATCCAACTTCCTCAGATGAATCTGAGCCCACAGACCAATCTACCTTACAGTCTTAGAGTAAGAGCAGGAGTTGGAATAGGGACCATGTGTGCGACAAGGACAAGCTCTCTACTTGGTCTGGGAGAGGCAGGCATGTCTTTCACATTTACAGAAGAGGAAATAGACTGGGTTGGTGAAGCGGCTCCCCCAAAGTCAACACTCCTTCTTCTCGAGGCCATCGTCAGTGCTCAACACTGCCTGAGCATAAGCCACAAAACATCACTTCTCAGCCTGGCAGTGTATAGAAATAAGAGACAAGGCTAGAAGTCAGGAAAGCTGAGGGCTAACCCAAGCCTGGGCACATCCTCGGTGGGGGTAACTGATCCACGGTCTCCACATACGCAAAATGGGGATGCGTAGCTTCAGATAATGCATGCTGAAGTGCTCGCCACACTATAGGTACTCTACAAATGCAAGGAATTATTAAAGCACTGTTTTTTCTTAACCTCGGTTAGTAACACAACTTCATCTATGACTGTAGGGCCACAGCCCCACAGGGTCGTAGGGTGTCCCTTATAGCTGTGTTGAGGCGAAGGAGTTGAGAAGTGAAGAGACAGGACACAGAAGGACTGGAAAAGAGCAGCTGGGCTCGGGGGACCACGCCACCTATGAGCAAAGACAGGCGAGGCCCCGAACGTCCAGAAGCGTCTGTATTTATTACAAGGGAGGGGGAAGGATCGTGAGTGAGGTTATCTCTAGGTTTAGTGATAGGGCATACATAATCATGTGAGTGGCAAGCGAGGGGGCCACCCCATTAGGCTAGAGAGGTGGGCCATGTGCAGTAGGGAGCCATGCCGTGGGCAGTAGTAAAGGGTCGTGTACAAAAAAGGGGTCCATCCCCATTAGGTCACCGAGGTAAGGACATGGGCTGTGTGTAACAAGTCCCATGCGCAACACTTCTTATCTGGGGGCTGGAGACTTCAAAGAATTCCTATGGAAGGATGCTGTAAGCCAATGCAGTGGGAGCTGACAGAATGTGCTCTTCTCTGAGATATTTTACGGGAGGATGATTTGAGCCAGCCCAGGAGCAAGAAAAAGCTGACAGGTTGCCCAGCCGCCATGGCGCGCGGGATCTCAGGTCTGAGGCCTACTTTCCACAAGAACTGGGTGCAAGGTACTGCAACTCCTTTTCAAGAGGAGTAACTCTTGCTCCAAGCCGGCCATGCAGCGGGTACCGAGTGCTGCCATCTAGGCCCTGACCTGTCATACAGCGTATGCCCTTTCAGGCAGGGGCGCTACCACCCGGGTCACTGGTTCTTGTCCTGGTCTGGCTGTTTTCCCATGTACTGCTTCTGTTCTGTGACTGCTCTAGGCATTCCTCCTACTACAAACTGCTATATGGTTATATAGAAGGATTATATAAATCAGCACTAAATGTGTTGGTACAGCTCCGACTGCAATCTGTTATATGATTATATAAAAAGATTGTATGGGACTAAGTATGATTATATACGTAAGATAGATATAAGTAAGCAGTAAGTTATACTTCAGGCACTAATTGTGCCTGGGGTCTGCACAGCTCTCCTTCCTCGGTGCCCATGTCAGGGGTTACTCACATATGACCTGCTTACTCTAAGGGACAATGAGAGAGGCCTGGAAGTTACTAACCCATAGCGTCCTTTCCTGATCCGAAAGAGCTCCGATGCTTGCTTTCCCTTCTCACTCTAAGCAGGAGACAGAGGTAAGCCAAGCAGGACTGAGCCCTCATCCCGCGAGGCTTAACTTATGCTGGGGCATTAATTACCAAGTTTCTGTTGTTAAAGACGCACAGGGCTAGGTGACCCAATGACCCTATCCTGGAATCCAAAGTCTGGGGATGTCTGATGAGCTAGTGAATCAAAGGCCCTCCAGGCCTCTATTTACAGGAGAGGAAGAGTCCCTGTGATCAAATCCCTTGGAGCAGAGAAGGAGAATTCAGGAAATGGGCTTCTATGACCTCTTTCCCCGGCTAGGCTCTTAGAGAGGGGGGTCAGGGGGCAGTGTAGGATTACAGCAGAAGCAGAAGGAGCAGTTCTCACTGGGGACTTAATGAGACTCGGGGCCCATGCGTGTGTTAAAGACTAAAGCCCCGTTACAAAGAGAAACTCAATATGGTAGGTCATAGAATACGGGAGGTTTTTCTCTCCTTGAGAGACTAGGGAGTCTCAAAGTGAGAGTCCAGGCTGCTGGCGTTCATTCCCGAGGTCATTCATGGGCCCAGATTCCTTTTCTCTGTTGCTTTTCCTCTTACCAGGCCATTGTCACCATGCATGGTGAAAGCTGGGTCACCACCACATCTAGGCTCCAGCTGGCAGGAAGAGGGGAGGGCATGCAGGAAGCATGTCCAACGACTCAAGACCCAGACCTGCAGGTGGCTAGCCTCATTCTCCATCCACAGCCCAGGGAGGACTCAGCCACGTGGCCACACCTCATTACAAGGAAGGCTGGGAAGTGGAGTCCCACTGGGCCACCATGTGTCCTACATGCAGTCTCCAACGGTGCATAGCCAGCAGTCTGCACCATAGCACCATCAGGGCTGGGACAACGCAGCATGACACAGATTGGAGAGATACCACAACCCACCCTTCTGCATGGGACGTGATATGGCTGCTGGACATGGTGTGCACTGAGATGCTGGAACTTCTCAACCTTCAAAGCTGGATGGGGAGACAGTATAGAGAAAGGATTGGAGCTCCGGGACTTGGCACCAGAGCAGGAGGGCAGAATTCTCAGGAAGGACCCTATCTCCATGACCGGCGGGCAAGCGACAGTAAGAACAAGTCCAGAGCAGAAGACACCCCGGAGACTCCTACTCCCAGGCTTAACCATGGCAAACTGTAGCTGAGGAAGGACACTCAGCTCTGAGTCAGAGGGAGGGGCCACCAGCCAGCAAAACGTGGGCAAGTCACAATCACATGAGCTCACCAGCTGGTGGGGTGTGGCTGCAGCCGAAGCACATCTTTGGAACCCTTGGATCTCCACAGAGCATAACTACAACCACAATAAATTATAGTTTTTCTAATTGCCCAGCGGCAGGACCCAGGATGGGTATGTTCAGTCAATAGGTAAGCACTCTTGTTAAAATGCTTAGTATGTTTTGGTCCGCAAAGGAGACAAAACAAGCAAACATCCCAAATCTTATGGTCCAAGAATGAAGCCTCGCATTAGAGCCAAATCCCTGACAACACATGGTCAAGTATCTAACTGCAGTTACCACCTGGGAGTGCTGTGGGAATGTGGGTAGAATCAGCACACACGGCAGGCATCAGGGACATGTGGCTGAAGTGCTTAGGAAGCTGAGGCGGGAAGGGAGAGCGTTCTGATCTGGATGGGGAGCGAGCATAGAGAAAGGGCAGTGTTCATGGGCTGGGCCCTCTGAGGCTGAGAGGTTTCGACCTTGAGCTAAGTGCTTTTCATGCATTACCTTGTTTAACATTCCCAACGTCCCTCTGATGTAGGTGCTGCTAGTACCCACACCTGCTGCTAGCAGATGAGGAGGGCGAGAGCTCAGGGAAGTTTATTAATTTGCCCATAATCACACAGCTTGTTTCTGGAGGGGACAGAGCCAGTCTCAGGACACTCAGGGTGCAGACAGCCTCCCGCACTCAACCTCCTTGCCAGGGCCGGTGGCGCTGTCAGAACTTCTCAGGCAAACTTGCTCCTGCCCTTGGCAAACAGCCCCAGATGGTCACATCACTGGCTGGCAAGCCCCTGCGGCTTCTGAGCTCCCTGTTCGGTGGAGCAGCTCAAGTCCTGCCCACAGGCTTGGCGTCCTGCCTGCCTCCTGAAGATGTCTTCAGCAGGAATCACAGCCAACGAATGTACCAGCAGGACGAGACAAACTAAATGCTCAAGAGGCTCCCGGGGAACAATGCGGCCCTGTGAGCAGGCCAGGCCGGAGCAGAACCCTGGAGGGTTGACAGGAACTAGCCTCAGCTGACCAAGACCCCACTCGCTCGGTGGCCTGTTCCCTGTACTCTGGGGGTGAAGGTAATTCTTGAGGGTTGGACCCCAGCGTCACTCAGCCAACCTTTGTCACACCCATCTAGGGCCTGTCTGCTGTGCTAGGAGACCCAGAGAAGTGGCCCCAGCTGAGGTCCCAGCAGGCCAGCCCCTGTTTTCCTCCTGCACCCTCACACTGGGCCCACTTTGCTCAGAGAATGCCATACACAGCTCACACCTGACCCCAATCCCAGATGGAGTTGAGTTTCAGCTGGGCACCCAAGTGTGTTCCAGACTAAAGCCCTGGCTTGGTCTCAGTCCCCTTCCTAGGGTAGATATGTCCTTTCTCTGGGTCTGCAAGCCTATCCTTGACGCTGCTACCATCTCCACCTCAGCCCTCGGTGATCAGTTCTGGAGAAGTTGCTGGAAAGGGGGAGAGGGTGGAATCAGGGAGCCCTGACCTTGGAAGGTAAAACACACACACACACACACACACACACACACACACACACACACACTGCAATAGGCTTAATTTGCAGAAAGGTGCTGATACATTACGGACTTGTCCCCCAAACACTCATGGTAGACACATGCCCCTCCACACTCCCTTCTCTCCAATGTGAACTGGAGCGGCCCCCGCTGCAAGACTGTTCTTGCAAAAGCTGCCTACACCCGCGGGTCGGGCTCTAGAGAGTCCAGATTATTCCTTAGGCAGGAAAGCTCCAGGTATCCAGAGGGTGAGAGGGCTCAGCTGCATCCTGGGCTAGGCAAAGGACCACTGGTCATCAGAGAGCACGTGGAGGTGCAGAGGGAGGAAGAGGAAAGGTGTACTACATACCCAAGCCCCCCTCTCTTTTAGAAAAGCATCTCATTCTGGTTCAAAATTCACACTGCAGACACACACACACACACACACACACTCACTCACTCACACTCTTTCCACTTGGCACCTTCCAAAAGGAGACTAGGCAGAGGGGGCTGGGGCTTCAGGGCTCAGGTGTGGGTGCTGCCACCATGGCTTTGCTCTGCTGGAGAGGCTTGGGAGAGGAGCCTTCTGGAACCTATTCTGCCACTTGGCTGCATCTGGGAGATTATGAGGCCAGACCCACAAATGGGAGCTCAGCACTCCTGGCTTCCTGGGACAGGGAAGCAAGGGCCATTCACTGTGCAGGTGAGAAGGGCCTCGCCTAGCTGGGATGTGGCTGAAGGGCTGATTCCGCTGCTGTCAGAGAGATGATGAAGATAAGCACAGGGCCATGCCATAGGCGGTCACTCCTGGGCCCCGTATTTGTGCCCGAAGAAAAGGAATTCACCTTACAACTGCACCTCCTTTTTTTGCGACTCATCCCCCTTCACAGATGAATAAACTGAGCCTGGGAGTTTAATACTTTGTCCCAGATCTCATGACTTGCAACCCCCCGCTCCCACGTCCCCCAGAGCCAAGATCTGAGCCTAGTTTTCCTTCTACTACATTCTGATGCATCACAAGTGCTTGCAATACAATCCCTGGCTTCAAGGCACCTTTCAGAGACAAAAATAACCTAGGAAACCTAGAATACCTCACCTTTGGCCAGCAGTGAGGTTCAGCCAGCACAGCTGTTGGCACTCAGAAAACAGAGGTCCGTGGGGTCAGGGTCACCAGGAGGAAGAGTGAGGTGGGCTGGATCAGGTGGTGGGCGTTAGTCTCAGACCCTTTCCTGGAGCATGTGGAACAGGAAGAGGGGATGGGAAGGTATCATTTGCCTCTGACTTGGTTGCAGTCAGGAAATACCACCTCTGCCCTAATACCCTTGCTGCCTAAGCCAGATCCTAGACACGGGGTGAGACCTGATCCCCAAGATTCTCAATCCCATGCTTCTCCAACTCTCTCAGTTAGCCCTGCATTGGGGGTCTACATCCCACCCTTAGAAGCAGCTCCCATACCCAGGTTAATATGTGCTTGGCCTAAGGCCCTAGTGTCAGAATTGCAGCCAGGAGGCCCATCAGTCAACATTAACCGCTTGGAACTCACCCCCTCCCAAGCGCCAACCCCAGTTTCAGCATTCCCAGGGCAGTGTGAACTGCCCTGAACACCCTCACCCAGGCCACCAATTTCTGGTTCTGAGCAAAATCCTTTCCTCCTTCTAGAAGCTGCAGGACCCGCCCACCTAGGAATTGTATCCCCCTGGGCTCCCAAGCCCTGACGCTGCAGATCTGCTTCCCCACACCCCCAACCCTCACCCTAAACCACTCCTTTAACAAAGTTGGCCAGAGTTCAGATGCGCAGAACAATCCCTCTGCGGTGGCAGCCAGCACAGGCCCACCTCGGTGCACGGGGTGTGTCTGGGTAATGAGCATGTGGAGAACGGAAGGAGGTCCCCACATGACTTCTTGCCCCTTTGCGGAGAGAGGGCTTGGTTTGTGCTCCGGGACCAGGGTGGAGGGTCCTGAGGCAGGCACCAACCTGAGCCATCTCCTCAGCCCTGCCATCATCTCTCTCGGTGACTCTGGGTAGGTCCCTGGCCCTCTCTGGGGCCTCGGGTATCTCATATGTAAAATGAGGGGGTGAACCAGATGGACCGTAAGGCCTTGTTCTCGTCTCATGTTCTGTGGTTTGTGACCTGTCCTTTCCTCTGGCCACAGATGTGCAGGGATCATGGCCCATGGTGCCCTGGCCGTCTCCAGACAAGATCTTTCCAGACACTGGCCACCTCAGTCTACAATAAGTTTCCTCCTAACATACTGTTCCCCAGCTCTGTCATTGTGTGTGTTCTAGAAGCCTCCTTTGCCTGCTCCCACCAGGGTCTTGATCTCCCAAGGACTGGTTCTCACTGGATCTTGCGTGCCCAATGCCAAGCATAGTGCTGGATGCATGGTAGGAGCTCAGGTTTCCTGTGTTGAAAGACCAAGTGCTGGTTGGCATCACCCTACTCACCTTGCCTTCCATGACTCCTAACCAGCCTAAGATATGCACAGCTGGGGTACTTGAGCCCCTGGGCTTCCCATGGGAGAGAAGTGAGGATTCATCTCTCCCTGGGTACCTCTGCAATCCCACCAGTTCTCATGCACTCATGAACCTGGCAGGCGCGCGCGGGGCCAGGTCAGATCCTGCCGCTGCAGGGCAGGGTGGTGAAGACTTTCCTGTCTTCAGCGTTGAGGTGTTTGCTTAAGCACTGGGCTGCTCTGCCCAAAACATGTTCCTGCCCACACCCTTGGCACCCACACAGGCACACGTGCAAGAAGCCAGCAGGTGCAGATAAGACCAGAGGCTCAAGGATGGACAGAGGTGGCAGAGTTCGTCTTCTCCTCGCAGGTCTAGCCTGGGTTTGCTCATCTGGAAAACAGCTGTTTCTTAGCAGGACCAGCTCAAAGGTGAGATGTGTCAGGAGGGAACCTTAGGAATCCTTTGCTTTATCTGCATAACTCAGTGTCATGTGTGACTGTGTGTGTGTGTGTATGTGTGCGTGTGTGTGTGTGCGTGTGTGTGTGTGTGTGTGTGTGTGGTTGCAAGCTCTGGATCACAGCGGAACACAGGAATGGGCTTTAAGGCAGAGAATCCTGGGTGGGTTCAGAAATCAAAGAGGACTCGGGAACCAGCTGGAAAGCCCTTCTAGAAACAGTGCTTCCAGGGGCAGTCGCCATCCTGCTTCCTCCTGGGAGTCCTCCCCGGCCTGAAGTCTGTAGCTCAGGTGTCCAGGCTGCAGCTGTGACAGTCCTTCCTGTCCTCCTCTCGCTGGGGTCTTCCCGGTTCCTTCTCCATGCCCTGGAGGGCTGATCTGGGCACCTCTCCCCGGCACTCCATAGCACCCTGTGTTCTGTGTTATGACAGTCTCTTGACCTTCTTGTCTTCCTCACCAGGTTGTGAGATCTTTTCAGGACAGGAGTTGTGCCTAATTTATTTCACTGTCCACAGGATCCCGGCACTCAACAAGGGGTTTCAAGTGAATGAATGAGCGAATGAATGCAGCATCCCACCCTGGGGTGGGGGTGAAGTTGCTTCCAAAGGATTCTCTGTAGTGCTCCAGAGAGTGGCATAGGGTTGCTGTTCATCTGCTTTCATCATGAAACACAGATGATTTAGCAAAACTCAAGGCTGAGCTGCTATGGCTGTTAATGTGTCCTTTGCTCCTTTCTCTTTGTTTCTGATCTTCTGTCTCTATCACCTCTTGTCTATGTTTTTGTCACTTGTCTCTCTGTCACCTGTCTCTCTATATCTTTGTGTTCTCTCCATCAACCCTAAATTTGTCCACAGTTTAATTCTACCCAAGATACCCCTAAGATGCCTTTCAGCCATCAGGGACACTCTCCCTCCTGTCCTCTGCTTCCCTAGCCTCTAGTCTGGTTTCCTTCTTCCTGGGCCTCCCACCAATGACTGGTCCCAGATTCTGAGCCCGCTGTCCATCTTCCTTGGTGACGTCAGAGGAATCTCTGAGTTCATCTATCCCTACTGCCCCTGTGATGTAAGGGCTACCTGCCCAGAAATTTGCTGAGACAGTAGAAAAGTTTTGAGAGCAGACAAGAAGTTCCCAACTCCAGCACGTATCCTGGAGGCCCCAGACATCTCCATCCAGGTTACATTAGGAGTTATATCTGCAAGGGAGTCCGACAGTATCTAAAAAGGTAAGGTCTTGTATAAGATCAAATCCTTAGCTTTGCGGGCTCAAAGGTTAAGATGACATCGTAGACTAAGCAGAGGATTTGAAGCCATTTTAGCCCAGTTAGATTCCTGTCTCGTCCATCCAGATCTCTGTGAGCTTGAACAAGTTATCTCACTTCAGTCAACCTCAGTTTACTCATCAAAAAGTGAGACTAACGTGCCTATATGGTTGGTATAAGAATTAAACCAAATAACCTGTGTGAAAACCAAGTGTTACTATGGAAAGTAGGTCAGACTCAGGAGGTACTAACTCACATTAATAAAACTCACACTGGATCAATTGGTAGCCCAGAATGTCCATGGGTCATTTAAAAGAGAAGCATGTCTGCAAAAGCAGCCCTAGACGCTCCAGCCAGCTGGGCAGTACATTCTCCTCCCTGAAGGACGTACAACCAGAAGATTCTCTGGTGGACATTGTGTCTCAGCCAGGGAACTTAGTTGTTTGATATTGATGGCCACTATCACCTGGCTATAGGAAAACTTAATGACTCATCTGCTTTCTAGGAATTTCCTGGCCAAAGTTTAGAACAGGTCAGGTTACCCATGACACTGGGCAATACTGAAGATGCATGGACAAAGTCTCACCCTCTGGCTCTGCTTTGTGTAAAGACTATCGTATAACTGTTCATTCATTCCACAAATCTATATTGAGCTCCTCTAAACGCCGGGCACTGGGCTAGATGGGTAAGGATACAAAACAGCACTGCCCGCGTGCCCTCCTCAGGGAATTCACGGTGTTCGGAGAAAGACTGACAATTCCGAGCATAATTACCATTCACTGTGGTTAGTGTTACGAGAGTGAAGCAGAGGACGCCATGGGAAGGGAGGTGCAACATGGCAGCTCAGTCCACACAGGGCTCTGGGGAAGTGCTCCCCAAGGCAGTGTCCACGCACACATCCTTCCCTCAGCCAGGTGTCAGGGCACACTTGGGTCACTTGAATTCTGGCTACACCCTGACAACTCTGCGTGACCTCGGGTGTTTCCCTAGTCCCCACAACAATGCAGCTACAAACTATCCCTTGGGTTGGGCTTGCAGGCAATTCACTCTTTTATTCATTTAACAAATATTTATTGAGTCCCTGTTACGTACTGAAGCTAGCTCGTTTCACCTTGGGGAACTTTTGCCCCAGCTTTTAGGGGTGCCTTTCGGATGCCCCCTGCACTGATTCCAGACCACTTCAGAGCCTCTGGTTTCTTTTGGAGAGATGGGGGGACAATTGAGGACAAGGACAGTGTAGCTCTTGATGTCTCAAAGAAAGGGCATCTGATGTCAGGTAGGGACTCTCCCTCCCAGGAGGTAAATCAAGAAACTCCTCCACCCTCCTCCCAGCCCCTGTCCAGAATTGCTCTCTGAGGTCCTTCTGCAGTACTCAATGGGCCTGGGATGGGCAGCTCAGCTGGCAGCAGCCAGAGCAGTGCCATGACCCAGGGAGACATTGATTCCTGGAAGCCGCAGAGGCCTGTGAAGCGGAGATTTGCTAGGCTTCAGGTCATCTCTCATATAATGGTTTTAAGTCCAGTTTCTTAAGCTCTTTTACCAGATCACAAACCCCTGGGTTCTCTTTGCACACTACCTGGAGGGCCAGGAATACTTCCCATTGTACTGATGGATAGAGCTCACAAGCGACTTAAGATTGGGGACAGAACTGGGGACCAGGTCTCTGCCACCACTGCAAACCTCCTAAAGGTTCCCAGGGCCTCCCAGACACGGTTCTTCCCCTTCCCCAGGGGTGTTCAGAGGTCTACTCTCTTCCCACCCCCTAGATCTCCCGTCTTCAAAGCAAGCAGACCTAAGAGCACAGCCCTCGGGTGGCCTCAATAGCTCCCATTGTCCCAGAGGCTATTTGGCCTGACCCCCAGCCCCATAAGCAGCAGGACAGCAAGCTCAGAGGAGCCTGCCTTGTGCCCCTCCTCTGCCTCGTCCCCCTCCTCCTGGCCGCCTTGGGGGAGCCTGTGGGGCAGGAGCCCCGCTGAATGTGACCTATTGTCTTTGGGGTGGATTTAGGAAGTGCCAAGCTCCCATCAAACAGCCCTGCTCCCCAGGTAAAACAAAAAAAGTGCTGTTCATTTGGGACCTTTTCCCCTTATCTCCTTTTCCTATCTCCCCCGGCTTAGCTATGGTGTAGTGTTCAAAACCACTTCCCCTCTGAGCCAATCAGAAGCCGGGGCTCACCCCGTGGCCCTGAGGAAAAGTTATTTATAAACGCCTCCCTGGATTATTTGAGCAGAGCCGTTTCACACACCTCAGGAGCACCTTTCGGCTGCCTGCTCCCCAGACACACCTGCAGCCCTGCCCAGCCGGCTTTGCTCACCCACCGGTAAGCCCCACCCAACCCAGCCCACCCCATGGGGCTGGGGCCATCCCTGCAAGGGGGCGGGCACCAGGGGTACCGAGGGGAGGGATGACAGGAGCCAACTGCCCACCTGAGCACCAGTAGGAAGGACACTCTGTCCCCTGGAGTCTGAGAGCAGCCTCCAGCCCTTCCCCTCTCAGGAGCCCTTCGGGTCTTCACGTCCATGTGTGGACCTGGGCTGCAAGGCTGAGCTTGGCTGAGGGGGCAAGCAGGGCGAGGGTGTGGTGGAGGAGGTCGCCAGACCCGAAACAGAGCGAGGCAAAGGTCTTCTAGGGAAAGGAGAGTATTAGACCTTCCTCCTCGCCAGCCTTTGAAGCTGCAGGCTGCTCCTCTCCCTCTCTTTTCGCATCTTGGAGGTGAACGCTCTTGGCTTGGCTCACCAGCCCACTCTTTATGGCTGTCTCCCCCTCCTCCTACCCCCGAGACACCCTCTTCACTCACTGACTTCTCCACCAGCTCGGGAACTCAGCACAGACTACACAGGATCCCATGTGTCCCCATTAGTCCTGAGAAGTTGGAAGAGGGGGAGGGGGAGGAAAAGTGAGGAGTGGGAGAGGGTGAGCAAGGGGCCAGCTCCATCAGGCAGGCGGGCGCGCGGTAGCTGGACCTGGGATGCCCTACGCCATGGTGAGTGCTTCAACACAGAAGGGCTGGGGCCAGGTCAGTGGATGGGCAGCCAGCTCCCCAGGGTCTCAGCCTCCAAACCCCTCAGCCTGCAGCTCCAAGGGATTCCAAGCCATTCTCAGGCAGTGCCTCCATTCCTCAAAATCAGCCCTGAGGGTCGCCAGCTGAGGCCTGGCAACGCTTTTATTATTCCAGCATCTACCTCCTCCTTACACTTACCCCGCAGGTCTAAGCACCAGAAGGAAGACCTTGGTGTGACACAGCCCCCCACGTGGGCAGACTGAGGGAGGCCTTCCCCCCAAGTGGCTTCACTCATCCAGATGACCCTCCCTCAGAGCCCCACAGTCCTCCGCCACCTCCCTCATCCTCCCCTGGCATTCAGAACCTGGGAAGACCCTGCTTGGGCAGCACCAAGACCAGCAGGCCCCAGGAGCACCTCCAATGCCAGGATGGCCTCCCCAGGCACGTCCCAGAGCCAGCCACCTGCTCTTAGTCTCATTTGTATAAACCCTGGGGCAGAGACGGACTCCTCTTTATCTTTGAATGCCCAGAGTCTTCCGGAGATTGGCATAAACCCAGTATTCAAGAGCACCTCTTAAACCGTACTAAACAGCCAGACTCCCACCTCCTTGAGCTTGCGGGAATCGAGGATCAGCTCAACACTGACCAAGCTCTGGGGGATGTGGGGTCACTACTTGGAAGATGGAAGGGGCAGGGCCACCCCTTCAAGGGGAGTTGATCTTCACTGGGTGGGAAGCCTGGATTTCTGGGACCAGAGCAGCTGGGCCCTTCGCTGGTCTCCTTGCCCAGGCCCTGCTTCCAAGTGAAAGCAGCCCCAGCTTCCTCAAAGACTTCTAGGAATTTAACCTCAAGTGTCCATTCCAAGGAGCCCATGACCTTGTCAGGCCTCAGTGTTGGGAAGTGATTCTCAAAGTCCAGCCTCAGTCCCTTCTTTCTGGAGCCTGTTTCCTCAGCCCTGCACCTATTCCCAGCAGGGAAAGCGCAGAGGGAGGGAGAGTCCGCCTGGAGATAAGGGGTGGGGATTTGGGGAGTGGTATCAGTGAATCTCTCCCCGACATGGGATGCAGTCTGTAGGACAGCCAGAGAGTGGGAAGACACGTTAGGGACATCTCATCCTCCCCCAGACTCGATGAGGAAATTAGGCTGGGGTGAGAAGTGGGGAGAGATTTGCCCTGGACACACAAGGACAGTAGAAGGAAGAGGGGTGCTTAAAAATGCCTTGGGGGGCTAAGCGTGGTGGCTCACGCCAGTAATCCCAACACTTTGGATCACTTGAGGTCAGGAGTTCGAGACCAGCCAGACCAACATGGGGAAACCCCATCTCTACTCAAAATACAAAAATAAATTAGCTGGGTGTCATGGTGCATGCCTATAATTTCAGCTCCTGGGGAGTCTGAGGCAAGAGAAACGCTTGAAGCCAGGAAGTGGTTAGCGAGCCGAGATTTCATTACTGTACTCCAGCCTGGGTGACAGAGGGAGACTCCATCTCAAAAAAAAAAAAAAAAAAAAAAAAGCCTTGGGGGTACAGAGGTCTCTACCTGCTCCCTCCTCCTGCCAGGGATGTAGTGTCCCACTAAGACCCCAGCCGGCTTGCCCATCCCAGCTTACATTCACATCTGGGTCACTCAGAGGCTGCTTTTGCCCCGTGGCCCCCACCCTGGATGAGGAGGGGAGGCAACCAGCAGCTAGAGCAAAGGGGAAACCTCAAAGTGACCTTTCCTCTTCCCAGAATACAGCAACCAGCCGGCTAGGAATGAGTGATAAGGACACCAGGCTGGGTTGGCCTGTTCCTGTGCCTGGCACACGTGCGTCAAAAACCCCCACCCCCACATGCACACCCCCGGCAAGATTGAGGGTCAAGTCAGCCTGGGCCACAGTGACAGGATCACCTCCAGACCTGACCAGAACCCACAAAAGGGCCCCTCACCGTCCTGCTCCCCAGATGGTCTACCCTCTTCTCACAAGATTTTCTATTGTTCCTCTAATCAAGTCTCAGGAAAATTTGGAGGGGTTAAGGCAGGGGGCAAGTGGGTATAAGGGCAGATGGAAAAAGGAAAGCCAAAAAAGGCAGAGTGCCTGCTAGAGACGGCAGAGCCAGAAAGAGGCTCCTCCGGAGTCACAGCAGTAGCGATAGTAGTCAGAGTTTATTGCATGCTTCCTACTGCCAGGTGCCGGTCCGAGCCTTTCAGTGCATCCACTCACTCAGGCACTATCTCCGCCTGAGTTCGTCTCCGCCTGAGCCCATCTGCACCCCACCCTGTCTCTGCATGAGCCCACCTCTGCCTACAGTATTCGGATAGTGTTGACAGAGACCTGGTCAGAAATGTGACTGGGAGGAGGTACTGGGGCTTGCTTGGCATGAGCTCATTGGAGGAGAAGTCCTGGAGAAACCCAGGAGGGCATCTGCTCCAGCCTGTGCCCACCCCACAGTGTCTATTTTCCCTTTCCTTCCCCTCTTCCGGCTCCTCCACCTTGCAGGACCCCTGCATCCCGTCTGCTCCAGGTCTGGCCCACTCTCCTGCCAGGGTGCAGAATGGTCCATGCACCCTCACCTGCCCTCGACTCTCCCTGGCTCACCCCCTACTCCCCTTAAGTCCCACAATTCCCCTAAGTCCCTCCAGCCCTTTGGGACCGGGCCCCGCTTCCCTGTACAGTGGAGGAGGGAAGGGTCACTTTTTGTTTCTCAGTATTGTCACAGGGCACCTGCTATTTCTCCCGGACCTGATAGGGGGATGGGAGGCGGTGGAAGGGGGAGCAGGGCTCGAAGATACACACCTCTGGCAATAGGGCACTTGACTTTTTTTCCAGCGATGCTGACATCACGTAGCAGGGCTGTTTGTTTTTAACTGGGAATCAGATTGTCACGTTCCCTCTACCTGGCTCTCTTACTCCCTCTTCCACCTTCCTGCCCCTAACCTAGCACCATGAGACACCCTCTCTGAGACCCTGAGACCTGATCTCCTGAGACCCCCCATCCCCACTAGTTCTCTGTGACCCCTCCTCCCCACCATGCCACTCCCATTCCACTTTCCTCCACCTCTTGTCCTTACCTGAAGGGCTGGCTGGGATGAAGTAACCTCCCCTCCTCAGTCCCACCCCACCTCAACCCCTGTTCTTGGAATTAGGAAATATGTCAAGGGTGCCTCCTCACCAGGAGCTGGGGGAATTCCTGTGGCTGCAGATTTGCAACTCTGGATGTCATGGTCCTGGGAAACCAAGGCCAGAGGAGAACCAGAGCCCTCAAGAGGAGTAACAGAACCCAGAGGTCCTGTCCCATCAGCTGGGGTGGCAAGGTCACCAGGGTGGTCAGAAAGGGCCCTTCTGAATGCCACTCAGGGAAAACATTGTCCTGGGATCAGCACTGGCCCTGGAAGGTCTGAAGCCCTTTCCAACAGGAACCAGTGCAACTCCTTTATCTGCAAAACGAGACAATTGGACCAGCGTGGTCCTCAAGTTCTCTTCTACACAAAACTTTCTGACTCTGACTGGCTGCTGGGTTCGCCTCTTTATGCAAACTCCGGATTGTGAAAGCTCCAGAGCCTCCTCCCCTTCAGCATCCTATTTCTGGAATGAGCAGAGGGCATGGGAAAGAGACCGATTTCGTATTCCAGTAAAGCAAGGAGGCTTTTCCTCTGTTAGCCTGTGTCAGAGGGGACTCCCTAGCATCTTAGTGCCCCATCTGTAGGCGAGCCTACCCAGAGAGGCAGAACTAGTCCTGAGTCACCTGAAGGACGTCCACCAACCCCGCCGCTTTCCTCCCAAAGGAAAAATGGACAAAACCAACATGTGTCTACAGGCTGGAGGGGTGCACGTGGAGATCCCAGGAGAAAGAGAAATCCTTCAGGGGCGAGGTGGTCAGGAAAGGCTCCACAGGCAAGAAGGAGGAGGGCAAGGAGTAGGAGAGGGAGAAGAAGGGAGGAGGAGGAACTTCAACAGGTCTTAAGGATGGGCAGGTCTAGAAAGGCAGAAGTGAGTCAGGCACCTCAGGTGAAGAAAGAAAGTGGGAAGAGAGACCCAGGCTTGTTTGGCGGGTGCAGAAAAGACCAGCTCAGATGATATGGAGGGACCCAGTCGACAGACTTCCTAAATCCACCAATACAAGGCCAGGGGATAAAAAATCAAAATGCCAGAATAACGAGTTTGGGCTGGAAATAAGGGAGATGGGGGTTTCCAAGCAGGGAGTGTAGGCTGGGCTGGAGAAGCTTGGCTGGAGACCAGCAAATCAAGTTTGCGATAGTCCGGGTATGGGATAAGACGTGAAGAGGTGAGCAGTGGGACAGGGTGAGTGGAGCATGGAGGCAATGGTCAGGAAAGAAGGCTAAGAAGGAAGGAAGGAAGGCAGGGAGGGAGGAAGGAAATAGCAGTGGGATTTGATGAACACTGAATGTGAAGGCCGAGGGGGAGGGAGGGGACAGGAACAAGGATGCGGGCAGGAAGAAAGGTACCACTGAGGATGTGGGGGAATCAGGGCGGGGATCTGAGATAGCAGGGTTCAGCAGAATCAGACGCTAATAACCCTTCCCCACAGACACACTACTGGAACTTAGATTCTTTGAAAGCAGCCTAGGAAGATGCTTCAGGGATCACTGCCTGCTGATTGGTGTGGAAGCAAAATCTTCCATCACCTCCTCTTCCAAAGGGCTCTTCTCTTCTGATTCAGTCCCCCTTGAAACTGTTGGCTGTATATATATACATATATATATTTTTTAGTGGCCTGGGCTAGACTCCCCAAACCATGAGTCTTTCTCTGAAGAGAGGTCTGGAGCTCTGAGTTCCTATGGGTGGAGGTCATGCTTCCCACTCATCGAGCCCCCCACGCAAACCACCTGGACAACCAGACTCTTGCAGGCTCTGGGGCATGTGGAGAGTGGGCAACCCCACCCAGCCTCACGGGTGGGTGAAGGGCCGGAAGCCTCTGAATAGTGTCTCCTAGGAGGTAGAAAGCACCCTCCCATCTTAATCATAGTAATCATCGCCACTACCATTTGCTGGGTGCCTGTGAAAGCCCAGCCTCTTCATACACATGATCTCACTTAATCCTCATAGCAACTGCCTGCGACTGTTATTATTCTCATTTACAGATGAAGAAACTGAATGTCTGAACCCAGGTCATCTGGCTCTCAAACTTGTGCTGTTTTCCTTAAGTCACCCTGTCTCTCAGTTCTCCCACTGAAATGTCTCACATGCCATTGCCCTTATTCATTTCTGCCCCTGTCTCCTCCAAAACACCATTTATCAATTCTTTCTACAAGCATTCGTTGAGTACACACTAAGGGCCAGGCGAGGGGCTGGGCACAGGCGCTGGGGGCAGCTTCATTCTCCCATCTTCCCTTCTGCTGGGTGGGGTCATGACCTGTGGGGTCATGCTGGGCATCCCGCCCTCACCTGTAGTTCATAGCGGACCTCGGGATCCCAAGACCAAATAAATGGAATGCACCAGCCCAGCCTTCACCAACTTGAGCACAATCTTGTTCATAACAGAAACTCATATTTGCATCAGGCTTTACATTTTACACAACCCTTTCTTATCCATTAACTCATCTCATCTTCACAACAACCCTTGAGGTATGTCTGTTACCCCCACTTCATGGATACTGAATCTGAGGTTCGAGAAGTAATGTTGCCTGGCCCACGTCCTCAATTAAAGCAGGACTAACCCAGGCTTCTGGACCCTTTTACAAAAGACATTAAGCAACCTGCTCCCCTCTGACAACCTCCCCACTCACCCAGGCTCCCTTCTAGGAAGCTGGGGGCATCTCTAGCCCCCATGTAGTTACTCACTTTCAACCCCATCTCAAATCTTTTGCAAAACTGGCCACAGCCACCCCACACTCCCCACCTGCCAGATACAAATCCTCACTCTAAGCCTGCCCCATCTCTTTCTTCTCTGCCCTTCTTTCTCTGCGGTCCTCCAAGCAACTTCTCCCAGCTCTGGAAGGTAGAGGGGAGGTGGGAGGCCCAGTAGCTGGAAGAGGGAGGGGGAAAGGTTCCTACAGGGAACTCCTCCGGGCCTCAGGGGCCCTGGCACTCAGCTCTGCCCAACTCAGCTCCTGGAACGTCAGTCAGGTTGCGCAAAAAGTGAGGAGGAGAGGAGCGGCAGTACACAAGGGTGGGGGAAAGGTTAGGCACAGGAAGCCGTGGGAGACACAGCCGGCAGGCAGACCATCCTGGTTTCCCCAGACACACTATTGTCCCCCTGGGAAACCTGTTGGTGAAGTTCTAGGTGTCTTATCCAAGAAGGGTCTCCTGAGGTCATCTCAGCTATCCCCCTGCCTCCAGGCAAGCTGTTTTCTCTGTTTCTTCCAAGCTGACTGGCTGAATGGTAGGAGCCTTTCTGCCAGGGAAACCGGGGTCTGGGGAGGAAGTATGGCTTGTTGGGGAACCAGGGGTCAGGGGAGAATAGGGTCCACGTGCTGAATCAAGCGGGGACTCCTACCCTCCTACTTCTACCTCCCCTTTGCTTGATGGGGGTGATGGTGATGTCACAGGTGTGGAGTGCCAGCCACGTGCTGAGCGCCAAGCAAAACAGCCAGGGCGAGTGTATGCATCATCAGCGGCTGGGAAGGAAGGCCACCTTGAGAAGGGAGTCTCACGGAAAAACCTGACAGAGGAAGGGAGGCACCTTGCTTTATGGGGGTGGGGAAGGCCAGAATAAAACTCTGCTGCTGCAAGGACCAGAGAGAGAAGGCCTGGTCTGGCACTGGGGAGGGATGTCCCCTCACCCTTCCCTCCTCTGCTTCTCCCAAAGCTTGTAAATGCCCCAGATATGAGCCAGCCCAGGCCCCGCTACGTGGTAGACAGAGCCGCATACTCCCTCACCCTCTTCGACGATGAGTTTGAGAAGAAGGACCGGACATACCCAGTGGGAGAGAAACTTCGCAATGCCTTCAGGTAACTGGCCCAGAACCCAGACTCCTGCCTCCTCTGCTCCCCACCAAAATCCTTTCTGCACCAGGACATGGCTTCTGCACCGGTATCCCTAAGATGGGGTTAAGGGAAGCCCTGGGGAAGCGAGGTTCTGTATAATGAATTTAAGATCCCACAACTTCATCTGTACTGAGACCCCCCAGGGAGGATGGGGAGCAGAAGCAAGAACCATCCAGAAGGGTTATAGGGCATCCCGAAAGCCCTGCCTGGCATCTCCCATATTCTCACTCCACCCGAGTCCCTTTGCGTTTGTTAAGGCACGGTAGATGGGCATGCTACATTATGGAGGGGTGGGGAGCATCAGAGCCCTTACTCCACGCCCTATTCCCTCCTTACAAAAAAATACCTGAAGTTACCATCACCCCAAACCCTTTGTCCTTTCCTTCCTGGATGTTCCTTCCTCCACTTGGTCCAGAGAATGCCCAAAGGAGGCCCTAACTTCCTGGACTTCCCTGAGGGGACCTACCAGGGTGTAGTCTGCCTGCACCGAGGCTCTTTCCACTCTCAGCTCCCTGGAACTGCGATGGTGGGTATGAAACCTTGCCCCTAAGGAGGTGCTACTCGAGATGATCCATATCCACACCCCAGGAGGCTGGGGCTGCCAGCATCACCCTCCCCCTTCCCAGACTCCTGGCAGACCTCCTCCCGCCTAGCTATAGGCTGGCTCACTCTCCCTCACTCCCCTGGGGAAACTCCCCTTGTTCCTACTGCTCCCGATTCAGTTACCTGGATTGAGGTCACTGGCAATGGCTGAAGTGGAGATGCAGGTGGAACTGGTTCGGGCCGGGGGAATCGCCCACTTGAATTTATGCTAAAAGCCTGGCCCAACCCTGTTTCTCTTGGGAGGCTCCATTTCTGCCCAGTTACAGTCTGTCCTCACAGCTGTGCTCCTCAGACAGGTGGCCTCTGCCAGTCTCTGTGCCCAAAGAGGCTTTAGGGCACAAAGACTGAGGATGAGAAGATCTGCTATTGTTCTAAAAGTTAGGATCATGAAAGCTATAAAGGGATATAGCAAAGTAATAATTCCCATGATACTGGCACGAGAGCCTTGAACAGTGCCTGGCATAGAGAAGGTATACCAATAAATATTTGTTTCATGAATGAATGAATGAATGAATGTCTAGAAAGCTAATCCGTTTCTCCACTCTCCTCTTGGCCTCTGTTTCTAGCCCTTCTTCCAAGCTTCAGATTGCTTTGCCCAACATACAGCAGACTTGCAAGTAAGGTCGGGCATGGCCTAGCCCTCCAATGAGTTGTTTTTCTTTCCCTAGCCAGCTCTCTATTCATAAGTCCAGTTTTCTCTACCACAAACAGACCTGATGGAGCCTCTGCAGGGCTGGTTCTCTCTTTGAGCAAGGCTTTAGAGTTGCATTAAGCGATTTGCCGCCCGTCCACCTCCCCTTCCAGCATCCCAGGGCTGGCAGAGGCACCCATGAGCCCCAGCAGGGACCAGGGGTAAGATATTGATGCTGTTTCATGGAGTGTTAGTTGGAAGAGAAAATCTGCTCAGACTTTTCAAGGTACAAAGCATTGTCTGTGTTGGTTTCAGTCTTGGGTGACATCCAGGGGACTGAGTGTCAGGGAAACTATGTTGAGCAACAGCAAAGAGCAAGAATTGGTGCTGGGCAGGAAAGGAAACCTCATCAGAGCAGGCCAGTGAGTCACCAGATGGGCGCTAAGTATGTGAGTTCCCTCAGCTGGGAGAAAGAAAGCAAATGCCCCTCACCCACTTCCAGTCATCAATCCACCAGCTGTCACCCTTGAGTTTGTAAGCCCTTGTTCCCACCGCTCCCGAGTTTCTATGAAAGGACCTTGAGGTGTTCAACAAACAGGAAAGGGATCAACTCTGCCCACCCTGCGTTGGCCAATGAACTCTTCCCTCCTCTGCTTCCCAGTGAATTAACAGGAGAAAGAACTCCGGTACTGGAGTTATCACACATAAAGGACAGTGAGTCAGCAGAGTGCACCTTGCAGGAACAATGGAGCCTTCCTTTTCAGGGAAGTTCTAAGAAAAATGGCAGCAGGCAGGTCCCACTCATGTATTCATTCACTCATTCATTTATTCAACAAATGTTTACTAAGTGCCCCTGTGCAAGGCTCAAGGTGTACAAAGATGAACAGGAGAGCTGGGCTTCTTGCCATGCATGGTGAGGTTTGCTGTCTAGTGGGAGAGACAAACAAAAAGCAAGGAATTGCCCCACAGGATGCACACACAGCGGCAGGAGCCCGGGCACAGGTACCCAGGCCTGGGATCAGACGGAAGGACTCAGAGGAGTCTTTCCCAGAGAAAGGCCATCTAAGCCAGGGGATGGATTTGATACCTCTGAAGGCTAAGCCACCATAACACTCATACCTTTAAGCCAAGTCTTGTAAACTCCCCAGGTAAGCAGCTGGCAGTCAGAAGACCTCCAGCTAATGCCCAGGGTGAAGAAAAAAGTTCCTGCATCTTCTTCTCAGTATACCTGGCACACAGTGCAGTGAATTTAGAATGAACCAATGAATGAAATGAACAGGATATGATAATCCCTCTCCAACTCGGAATGTCCAAGCCATGCGGAGCCAACTGGAAATCTGCCCCTTTCCCCTCCAGATGTTCCTCAGCGAAGATCAAAGCCGTGGTGTTTGGGCTGCTGCCTGTGCTCTCCTGGCTCCCCAAGTACAAGATTAAAGACTACATCGTCCCCGACCTGCTTGGTGGACTCAGCGGGGGATCCATCCAGGTCCCACAAGGTGAAGGGATCCCCTCAGCCAGGCCTGGCTTGCCATACCCCCATCATTCCTCTCCTCATCCCCACTCTATCCCTCTGTGATCCCCATAAAACAGTCATGCTGCTGAGCTTCAATCTCATTGTCCTCTGCAGGCATGGCATTTGCTCTGCTGGCCAATCTTCCTGCAGTCAATGGCCTCTACTCCTCCTTCTTCCCCCTCCTGACCTACTTCTTCCTGGGGGGTGTGCACCAGATGGTGCCAGGTAAGGCCCCTCCCCTCTGGGCAGGCAGGATGACCCAGACCACAAGGATGGGAGGTGTGGCGAAGGGGGATCGGGAGATTTTCCATTTGCACTCTCCTAGAGTTGGTCAGTCCTAGGGTCAGTCCTGTTGGTCAGTCCTAGGGGAATGGTCACTGTGAACGTCAGTCCTGGGTCCTCGGTGACCTTGGAGAAACCACTGAGCCTCCTTGAGTTCAGTTAGCATTACCTGTTCCATCTTCCTCCCTGGAATGAGAGGAAGACTTGGCAGAACAAGATACACTGCATACTATAACACGCTTAAACAGATGTGAGAAATCACCATCTAACTCCCTGGCTGGTCTCAGCTGGCCACTACAGGGACATCTGGACTTCTCTGGTGCTAAGTGAGATGGAGGAAAGCCTGGTCACAAGGGCTGGTTTCTGGTTCAGGCTGTGCTTACATTTCTGAGTTCATTTCCTCATGTTTCCAGTGAGACAATATTGACCGTTGAGCTGAAAGTACCTTGAAAAGCATAGATCGTGGTTGGAGTGAGAGTTGGTATTATTATGATGGAGAATAGTGTTGGAGGTACAGGGATCCATCCCCTTGGGGGTCGGGAAGTGTTCCCGGGCCCCTTTGTGGTTTCCATGGGTGTGGTCCAAACATCTGATTTTTGCTGGCTGGGTGGGCCACCACAGGTACCTTTGCCGTTATCAGCATCCTGGTGGGTAACATCTGCCTGCAGCTGGCCCCAGAGTCGAAATTCCAGGTCTTCAACAATGCCACCAATGAGAGCTATGTGGACACAGCAGCCATGGAGGCGGAGAGGCTGCACGTGTCAGCTACGCTAGCCTGCCTCACTGCCGTCATCCAGGTGAGGGGCAGCCCCCAACCCTGCTAGGAAGGCATCAGACCACCCTGCCCTTGCTTCAAAGCCTTAGCTTTAATGCTAAATCTGATTTAGGGGGCTGGGCGTGGAGGCTCATGCCTGTAATCCCAGAACTCTGGGAGGCTAAAGCAGGCGGATCACTTGAGGTCAGGAGTTGGAGACCAGCCTGACCCACATGGCGAAACCCCATCTCTACGAAAACTACAAAATAAGCCAGCCATGGTGGCATGCACCTGTAATCCTGGCCACTCTAGAGGTTGAGGCAGGAGAATCGCTTGAACCCGCGATGCAGAGGTTGCAGTGAGCCAAGATCGCACCACTGCACTCCAGCCTGGCAACAGAGCGAGACTCTGTCTCAAGAAAAAAAGAAAGAAACAAAGAAAAAAGGGGAAAAAAATCTAATTTAGGGCTCTACTTCCTCCCTTCTCCCCATCCCAGGGCTAAAGAGACCCTTGAAAATTAACAGTATCTCCTCACCTGTATCTAGCAGGACCATACAAAAGAACAACAGCTGCAGCCGGTAAAACTGTCCTGAGCTTCAAAACTGTCTAAAAGACTCACAGCCTCTCTCCATGATCCCTTGGAGAAGCCCAACTTTCTGCCAGCACAGTCTTGCCGACTGCTAAGTTTCTCTAACAACCCTCGCCCTTCTCCTGCCTCCTCTGCTCCAAGCCACCGCAGCAGTTGCACGACATCAATCCCTGCAAAGGGTCGCAAAGGATTCTGCTAGGTTTTATCAAGGCAGAATGAAAGAGCAAAACGCAGTCCCAGAGAACACCTTTTCATTCACTCATTCATTCAGTTTCATGCCAAGAACTGGGCTAAACCCTGGGATACGAAGATAAGTAAGAAAAGGTCCAATTCACAAGCTGCTCACAGCCCAGCAGAGGAAGGAGCCATGTCAACAGATGTATTTGTATGCAGTGAGATAAGCAGCAGAGTAGAGCTATGTACAAAGACCTATAGGAACAGAGCAGAGAGTCACGGAGGACCTCAAAGAGGAGGTGACACTCCACCTGTCTTAAAGGATGAGAAGTTAACCAGGAACAAGATATACAGAGGATGGTTCAGGCAGAAGGAACAGTGCCTAAAAACACTGAGGTCTGAGGCAGTGTGATCTGCCCAGGAAACAGCAGGGAGCCTGGTGTGACTGGAGGGCAGAGGAGCCCAGAAGAGGCTAGAAAAGCAGGCAGAAGCCAGACAATGAAATCTGTGGTCTGTCCCCTAAACAGCGACTTTGGGTCTGATTGGCAGTTTATATGGATCATTTGGGCTGCCCAGAGAATGATGAGTGGGAGGCGGATCAGAATCAAGGCAGGGGACCTGTGGGGAGACTCTGCAGAGGCCCAGGCCGGAGTCATGCAGGCCAAGACCAGGTAGAGAAAGAGATGGGGCTGGACTTGAAAAGAACATTTTACCAGGAGCCATAACAGAGCTTGGTGACAGATTGGATGTGGGAGGTTAAGGGAGAATCACTCTCAAGTTTTTGGTTGGGCAACCAGGTTAATGATGGTGTCATTTACTGAGAGAGAAAACACTGGGGTAGGACCGGGCTTATTTTACAGATAAGGAAGCCAAAGCCAGAGAGGTGATGTGACAAAAAGGCCCGTGCTCTAAAGGAACTGAAGGTCTGACGGCAACCATGCAGAGCACAATGAAGGGCAGGTGAAGGTCACAGACGGCCCGTTTCGCTCAAGCTACTGCTATCCCAGGGCTGCACGGAGCTCCAGGCCTGGGTGTGAGTGGGGCGGGTTGTTGAAACTGCTGAGCCGCACTGCTCTTCCCCCACAAACCGCCCTTTTCCTCCTCTCAGATGGGCCTGGGCTTTGTGCAGTTTGGCTTTGTGGCCATCTACCTCTCTGAGTCCTTCATCCGGGGCTTCATGACGGCCGCGGGCCTGCAGATCCTGATTTCGGTGCTCAAGTACATCTTCGGACTCACCGTCCCCTCCTACACAGGCCCGGGGTCCATCGTCTTTGTGAGTCTGGGGATGCACCCCTGCAAATGGGGCAAGGCTCGAGCAGACACATGAGGAGGCTGTACTGTTTTAAGAAGCTGTGAGCTCCTCATTGTAAGACGTTCTCAAGCAAGGGCTGGCTTAGCTGTTGTTCAGAGAGGATTCTGAGGGGCTTTCCTTCTTGGGAGGCTCAAAGGCAAGACCTTGAGGCTCGCTGAGGTTCTCGGTAGTTAATCCCTGCAGAAGACAGCTGGACACTCTCCACCAGTTCCCCATTCTAGCACCTCAACCTCTCCCTGCTTAGAAAGTCCTTCCTCGCGTCTAGTCTCCATCCCTCCTCCTTCAGCTCAAACTCTTCCGAAGAAGAAGAAAGCATTCCCTTTCCAGCATGAGCTCCTCACATACCCTTTGGGAGAGGGCGGTGGATGATGGGACAGTGTTTCTGATCAGGGTTTGAACTCTGTCTTGGCATGCCTCTGTTAGCTTTGATGGCATCCCTTCACTGGGTCAGACACCCAAAGGTGGGGTAGTATGGGAAGAAGGGGTGGGAGCCTGTGAGCATGATGCTCTTTCCCCCAGACCTTCATTGACATTTGCAAAAACCTCCCCCACACCAACATCGCCTCACTCATCTTCGCCCTCATCAGCGGTGCCTTCCTGGTGCTGGTGAAGGAGCTCAATGCTCGCCACATGCACAAGATCCGCTTCCCCATCCCTGCAGAGATGATTGTGGTAAGACCTTGTCCAGAGCTGGGGTGCTGGGGGGTCAGACTGTGAGAAGAGGAAACCAGCTCAGTCAGGGCCAGGGGAGTCCCTACCTCTCCTCACCCCATCCCCTGCACTGGACAGGAAGTGAGATGTGAATCCATCCCATCCCCCACACGTGGTGCTTCCTCTCTTTCTACTGCTTTGATAATTTCCCCTAAGGAGGCAAGGGAGTGGGATTCATGGTCCCCAGAGAAAAGAAAGACTTGAGCGAGACCCCTGCCCTGGCCCCAGCTTAGGGCCAATCCCCATTCTCTGCTTTGGGGTTTGCAGGTGGTGGTGGCAACAGCTGTCTCCGGGGGCTGTAAGATGCCCAAAAAGTATCACATGCAAATCGTGGGAGAAATCCAACGCGGGTGAGTCTAGTGGCCCAGAAGCCTGACCCACCTGCACCACATGCCCCGCTAAGGCCTGAACTCGGAGAGGGAAACAAGATGACCTCCACGAAAATGCCATAGAAACTGTATGACGCTGACCACGTATGAATTATTACTGTTTCCTGAGAAGGGCCACACAACCAGCCGATGTTGGCTATTTTATGAAAAATGAGTCTTAACGGCCACGCTCCCCTTTTAAATCTCATGCAACTGATGCTGTTAAACAAAAGCCTCTCTGATCAGCCCCTTGCTGGCTCTTTGCCTTGCTCTAATGCATTGGTTCTTTGTCCATGCAGAAAGAGAGCTATTAGGTTCAACCAGATTCATGGAGCATCCACTCTGTGCCAGGCACCATGCTGGGTCCTAAGAGGAGGGGGGCGACGCTCGCCCTGCAGGGCTGGAGCGGGCACGGGAGGGAAGGCCATGCAGCACGAGAGGTCTCGGGGGTCTGTGAACTCACAAGCGTATAGAGTTCAGAATCTGGGAGTAAACAAATGAGGCCCTGCCACATCCTGGCCTAGTGACCTTGGGCAAGTTAGATTCTCTAAGCCTCGGTTTCCACCTTTGTAAAACAGGAGTGGTGGTGCCTACCCTACGGGGTGGTGCTGAGGATTCAGACTGAATGGGATAACTTAGGTAAAGATCCCGGCACACCTTGGGGGCCTTCCACGGGCTGGTGAAGGACTTGGCTGCCCTCCCTGCTCACGTTCTTGGGCTCTGCCTCCTTCCTGGCTCCTCGGCAGGTTCCCCACCCCGGTGTCACCTGTGGTCTCGCAGTGGAAGGACATGATAGGCACAGCCTTCTCCCTAGCCATTGTGGGCTACGTCATCAACCTGGCTATGGGCCGGACCCTGGCCAACAAGCATGGCTACAATGTGGATTCGAACCAGGTAGCTCTGGCCACCTCCGGCAGGGCTGGGCGGGACAGGTCAACTCAGGCCTGGTATGAGACATCTTGGCTAGGGGGGCTCATGGGCTGAGGTGAGGCAGGGAGGCCTCTGGTCCCAAGGGGCTGACCTCCTCTTGACTGGGAGTGTGTGACTTTATAGCCACTGGGTCACTCTCAGGTCCTAGGCCTGCGGTCTGGCTTGCATGCCTGACTGCACTTGGTCCCAGTGCCCCTCCACCCCACACTGGCTTCTAATCCTGCCCCTCCCACAGGAGATGATCGCCCTGGGCTGCAGCAACTTCTTTGGCTCCTTCTTTAAAATTCATGTCATTTGCTGTGCGCTTTCCGTCACTCTGGCTGTGGATGGAGCTGGAGGAAAGTCCCAGGTGAGCCTTGTACTAGGGGCATGGGGTGGAGGTGGTAACACAACGGCTGCCCCAGGGAAGCCTGGGCACTGCAAGCCAAGCCAGCTCTTCTCCAACCCTCATCTCCCTCTTTAGTCTCCACTCCACCAAAGCCATGTATTGGAAATCAACCAAGAGCAAAAATTTCACACCTGCTGTCTCTCCCCAACTCTTTCTCGGAATAGGTGGCAAGCCTGTGTGTGTCTCTGGTGGTGATGATCACCATGCTGGTCCTGGGAACCTATCTGTATCCTCTCCCCAAGGTAAGATCCCAGCCATCAAGCAGAGGACAGTGTGACTCCAGGAAAATCGATCCCTGAGAGTTGTGTGGCACTTTCCAGACTACAAAGTGCCACCATGGTCATACTTAGTCTCAACCACAACCCGGGAGGTAGACAATGCAGGTTTTATCCTCCCCATTTTACAGGTGAAGGAAACTGAGTCTGAGAGTCTAAGTAACCTTGTCCACAGTGAGGCAGTTCACAGCACAGGGCTGGTCCCAAACTCCAGCCTTCTGTCCTCAGAGTCGAATCCCTAGGCAGTGGTTACACCTACCCATGGGCACCAGGCTCTCACGCAGCCGGGCTGGAAGGGCTCTAGGCATGTGTCATTTAGGGATGAGGGAAGAGAGGTCAGGCAAGGGTGGGGCCAGGAAGAACCCCATGGCTCTAACACCAGCACTTTCCAAACCTAAGATTGAATGCAGAGATGTGGGGTATTGGCCAGGGGAGGTGTTCCCCATCTCTGTCCTGCCAGGCTTTGGGGTCAGGTATGTGTAGGAGGGCAAAAAGAAGGGAACCCCCGGGGGCCTAGAACAATGTTCTGCTTCTCTAGTCTGTGCTAGGAGCCCTGATTGCTGTCAATCTCAAGAACTCCCTCAAGCAACTCACCGATCCCTACTACCTGTGGAGGAAGAGCAAGCTGGACTGCGTAAGTATCGGGCAGCCTCCAGGTACCGGCCATGCCCCTGCCCTCTCCTCCAACCCCGCAGCCCTGTCAGTTAGCCCTGTGCTAACAATGAACCCTCTAGTCGGCTGCTTCCTAATTAGCATAGCTGAGTGGTTAAAAACCCAGGTTTCGATGTGACACATCGTACGTCCAAACCCTAACGCAGCCATCTGCTGGCTGCGTGGCCAGCACAAGCCCCTTAACCTTTCCGAGTCTTGGAGTCTTCACCTGGGAGATGGGTACTTCACACTCTCTGTCTCCCAGGGTTTTCTATGAAGAAGAAGCAGGGTAATATAAGTAAGCATGTTGTCTACATCGTATTTGATACCCAATAAAACTTAGCTATTACTATTTTTATGACATATAGCTCCAAAAAAGCAAAAGGAAATCTTTAAAAAAAAAAACAAAAAAAAAACCTAGAACATAAAGCCAGAAGACCTAAATCTTGAGCAAGTGACTAGACTTCTCTGGAGTTCTATTTCCTCATCTGTAAATAGGGGTGAGAGTCATGCAGTCACGGTTGCGTCAAGCCCTGGTTCCGAGGATTAAATGAGATCACAGTGGGAAAACACCACAGGAGCATAAACATTCTGCAAACATGACTTACTGTTATGACTAGTTGCACACCCCACCACGTCTTCCGCTGGGCATAGTAATGAAGGCCAGTGTGTCCTGTCACTGCATTCTCTCCAGGCAAGCCCTGCCGTCACCTATGGGAGAGGATTTACTAACCTTTCTTAACGATGATGAAACCAAAGCTCAAAACAGTTAAGTAAATCATCAAAGGCCACAGACGTAGGAAGTGGTAGAGTCTGGATTAAAACTCCAGAACTCTGGGCTGGACTGTCTCATAGGGAAGGGAGGCTCACCCACCTAGGGCAGGGAAGAAAAGTGGCTCATCTGTGGTCACCCAGGGGGAGAGCGATGAGAATAGGGAGAAAAATTATGCCTCAGTTCCCAGCCCAAGGATCTGCTTTTAGCGTAGTCCAGCAAGTCCCCGCTATGGCAGTGTTTCCTTCTGTTCATATGGCGACTGCTGCTTCCATCTGATCTTCACAGCAGTTCACTACAGGAACCTGGGCGTATGTCTTTCTTTTAGAGGAATGTGTGGGTCTTAAAATCTAGAGGGAGCAACTATCAAAACGTCATTCAGTGTTGCCCCCCACACACAAAACCAGGCCCCCAGCCAGTCAGAAAACACGCTGCTAGACAGAGAGAGGGAACCCACATTTATTGATCCCTTGCTGAGCACCCGTTAGGTTAGGACCGTCAGGCTCCTTAACTTTTGAATCCTTTCATAAGGTAGGCATTGTTATTCTCCTTTTGTGGGCTAGGAACCAGGGTTCACATGGTCATTAAGGAACAAAACTTTGAGCTGCGTGTGGTGACTCACACCTGTCTGTGATCTAGCACCTCAGGAGGCTGAGGCAGCAGGACCGCTTGACATCAGGAGTTCAACATCAGCCTGGGCAGCATAGCAAGAGCCCATCTCTACAAAAATTAAAAGTTAGCTGGGTGTAATGGCACGTGCCTATAGTCCTAGCTACTCAGGAAGGTAAGGTGGGAGCATGGCTTGGGTTCACGAGTTTGAGGCTGCAGTGAGCTGATCTTGCCACTGCACTCTAAGCCTGAGCAAGAGAGCAAGACCCTGGGACTCCAAAACCAACCAACCAAATAAACAAACCCAAGCATATCTGACCCAAGACGCATGCTCTTATGGATGCCGCGTCCCTGTGTGCTGGGGCTTCTTCTGAAAACACAGACAACCACAGTCAGTCTAAGGGAAATAGACAAGTGAAACTAAAGCGCCAATACATAAAATACTGCAAAAACATGATTAAAAAAAAGAAGAAGAAGAAGAGCAGGTCTTAGGTTGTGCTAGCAGAGAATGGCCTTGGCTAATTCAGGAAGACTTCCTGAAAGAGGCGGTTTTTTCCCCAGGTCTGCTTTTGACATCTCTCTTTTTACAGTGCATCTGGGTAGTGAGCTTCCTCTCCTCCTTCTTCCTCAGCCTGCCCTATGGTGTGGCAGTGGGTGTCGCCTTCTCCGTCCTGGTCGTCATCTTCCAGACTCAGTTGTAAGTAACAGCTTTTGCCCTCCCAGGCCCACCGTCGGGTCCCTGGGCCAGCCTGTGGGGAGCTCCCATGCCACAGCCCTGCTTAGCCCACTTCCACCTCTGGGCCTGGCACTGGAGGCGCTTCCAGGCCTGAGGAGAGCCTGACCCAGCCAGGACTGTGGGCACAGTCTGGGCTATTTGATTTCTCATATCCTGAGAACCCCAGGGGAAGCCAGCATAGTCTCGCTAGGGATGGCTGGAGAGAGGACAGTGGCAGAGGCAGGAGGGCAACAGCAGATGGTGAGAGTCAACATCCTTCCAAAGACACTGCCAGCATCCCAAACCAAATGGGACCCCACCCCAGGAAAACGCCAGGTAGAAACGGATGCTGTGTTCTGCACACTGGGAGTATCAGAGAGAAGGGGCCCTGGTCAAGGCAGGGAGGGTGCTGAGTGTTGGGGAATGCTGTCCTCTCTTCTTAAGAACTCAAAACAAGGAAGCGATGACTTCAGGGTCACTGAAGCTTGTCACCTTGTGTACTGACCCCACTTCTCTCCTCTGCCACCTGGTCTCGGAGCTATGTCAAAGGCCTGCCTGTCATCCTCCTAGTTATAGGAGGCTGCAGGCCACCAGACATGTGTCCCTAGTGCAAAAAGGCACAGCAAGTCTGGGGGTGAGGACAGGACCCCATCCTACCTTGGCTCTGCCCCTGCCCTGCCCCAGCACGGGCACCCTTCCAGACCCATGTATCATTAGCGTTCTCTTATGTTTTTCTCTTCCTTCTCCATCCAGTCGAAACGGCTATGCACTGGCCCAGGTCACAGACACTGACATTTATGTGAATCCCAAGACCTATAGTAAGGTAGGTAATTAAAGCTTATGACCACCTTCTTTTGCTCTGTGCCACCCCAAGGAGAGATTGTTTTTTAAAGCCAATAAAGACATTTCTACAAATTGAGCTCAGTCTCCCTGTCACAGGCCCAGGATATCCAGGGGATTAAAATCGTCACTTACTGCTCCCCTCTCTACTTTGCCAACTCAGAGATCTTCAGGCGAAAGGTCATTGCCAAGGTAAGGCTCAGTTCCTGGTGACCAGCGGCTCTGGACGGAGAGTGTCCAGAAGATGGAAGCAGGAGGGCAGTGGGGGCCGAGAACAGGCCACTCCTGTAGAGGGTGGAGGTCGAATTGCTGTCGCCTCTCTCCCTATAGACAGGTATGGACCCCCAGAAAGTATTACTAGCCAAGCAAAAATACCTCAAGAAGCAGAAGAAGCGGAGAATGAGGCCCACACAACAGAGGAAGTCTCTATTCATGAAAACCAAGGTAAATGGAGGCCAGGAGAAGGCCCCCTGCCCTGCTTTCCTGCCCGTTCTGATATTGCCCCTGTTACTCGTGGTACTCCGGGGCCCCTCTTCCCACCCTGAAAGGCAAAGACAGGAAGGCTCTGCGAACACTGCCTGGTGGCCACTAGGCATTTTTCTTCTTCTTTTTTTTTCTTTTCTTCTTTTTTTAGAGATGGAGTTTTGCTCTTGTCAACCAGGCTGGAGTGCAATGGCGTGATCTCAGCTCACTGCAACCTCTGCCTCCAAGGCTCAAGCGATTCTCCTACCTCAGCCTCCTGAGTAGCTGGTATTACAGGTGCCTGCCACCATGCCTGGCTGATATTTGCATTTTTAGTAGAGACAGGGTTTCACCATGTTGGCCAGGCTGGTCTCGAAACCCTGACCTGAGGTGATCCACCTACCTCAGCCTCCTAAAGTGCTGAGATTACAGGCATGAGCCACCGCACCCAGCCTAGGCATTTTTGTTCTTGGATGAGGTGCTACAAGTTCCCAGGGTAGCCAGTGAACTCCCACAACCCTTCTTCATTTTCTGGCTAAGATAGGACATAGCCCGTGGACTTTTGAACAAACCAGAGGAGGAGCAGCAGTGAATTTTCCTAGGGAACCCAGGCAGCCCACACTAGCAGGGCTGGGGTGGGCATGGGAGTAATTTCTGTAATCCCAGCAGGATTTTGGGAGGCTGAGGTGGGAGAATCACTTAAAGTCAGGAGTTGGAGACCAGCCTACTCAACATGGCAAAACCCTGTCTCTACTAAAAATACACAAAAAATAGCAGGGTGTGGTGGTGGGCACCTGTAATGCCAGCTACTCGGGAGGCCGAGGCACGAGAATCACTTCAACCCAGGCAGCAGAGGTTGCAGTGAGCCAAGATAGTGCAACTGCACTCCAGCCTAGGCGACAGAGGGAGACTCTGCCTCAAGAAATAAAGGAGCTCAGTGTCCCCAGAGGGGCTTCCTCCCAGAGAGAGTGGGTGGAGGCTTCAGTGCCTCTCTTGAGAGGGTCCTCTGACTTTGTCTGGGTTGTAGAAGACCAAGCTTGCAGGCCCTGCCTAAGAAAGGGCTTTGAGAGAGGCCTCTTAGGTGGGGTTTTCAGGGTCTGTGTTCACCATCACCACGTGGAGTTATCCCCTCCACCTACACCCATCATGCCCCCGCTTCAGCCACAGCAAAGTCTGGCTCGGCCTGGTGGTCCCTGACTGTGTCCCCTGCCCCCACCCCTCCAGACCGTCTCCCTGCAGGAGCTGCAGCAGGACTTTGAGAACGGCCCCCCCACTGACCCCAACAACAACCAGACGCCGGCTAATGGCGCCAGTGTGTCCTACATCACCTTCAGCCCCGACAGCTCCTCGGCTGCCCAAAGTGAGCCACCGGCCTCTGCTGAGGCCCCCGACGAGCCCAGTGACACGCTGGCTAGCGTCCCGCCCTTCGTCACCTTCCACACCCTCATCCTTGACATGAGTGGAGTCAGCTTTGTGGACCTGATGGGCATCAAGGCCCTGGCTAAGGTGAGGCCCTGAGGGCCAGCAGGCCCCGCCCCCTCCACCCTGCTCTCCCTTACCCCGTTTCCTTGGAGCCCTCATTTCAGGGAGCTGAGGGATGAAACGCACCGCGGAGGCTAAAGGCTCCTAGGAACCCCTCCTTTCCCCAGACACTACCAGGATAGGATGTTCTCGGCAGCGCAGTCCCAGACAGCTGGTGACAACACATGGCTGGAGAGGTCTATCAGAGCTTCAGGCGCCCGTGCTCCCAACACCCGCAGCAGAGGGCATCCCAAGTCCCTCTGAGGAACCCACCCAGGGGCTCCGAGGAGAGTCCAGTTTGGCTCCTGGTTCATGATCTGCTGCCCTTGTCCCTCATTGACTAGCCAGCCTAGGAGAGGAGAAGAAATAACAGCAGGGCCCCACACCATCAAGCCAGACAGCCAGCCCACGGGACACCCTGAATGAATGTATCTATCTGATAACTTTCCAGCAGCCACCGCCAGTGGCGGGGAGTCAGCAAACCTCAGAGCTGGTTCAGATAGAGGCAAGCTAGGGGAAGGCACAGAGAGTGTTCGGACTGACATCACCGTCAACCAGGTGTGGGGAAGTCCCCATCTCCAGCCTTGGGCCTCCGCCAGCTTCCTTAGCCAGGATCTGGAGTCCAGGCCAGCCTTGGCTGAAGCTCTAGACTCCCTGAGCCTCTGTCCTCCCCTGCAGCTTCTGCCTGAGGCCACAGAGGAGTCTGGGAAAATCTAAGCTACTGAAAGAAAAGATCTAGTCCCACAAGAAGGGGTCATGGTGACTTTAAGTGCCCGCCGCGTTGGCAAAACCCCATTTCCGCCCCCTGTCCCAAGAAGCCGTCAGCCAACACTCCAGGGAAAAGTGGTGTGCTTTGCTGCTATTTTTATCTTTGGCTGCTGGGCTCTCAGGGTTGCTTATTTGTTTGACTTCCCCTCTGAAGTACGTTTTGTGAATCACTTTTGAGACCCACTCAGAACATTCCTTTCCTTTTGCCTCCCTACCCCAACACTTCCAGCTGAGCTCCACCTATGGGAAGATCGGTGTGAAGGTCTTCTTGGTGAACATCCATGGTAAGAGAAAGAGGACGTCTAGGTGGCTGAAAGGCTGGCAAGGAGGGTGGGGTAGGAACAGGTTGGTGGGGTCTGAATAGTGAGTAGGTTGGAAATCAGAGCACTCGGATAACCCCCTAAGCGGCTGCCTGCTCATAAAAGCTTCAGGTACGAGTCCAAAGAGACCGTCAGATTGCATAAACATCCTAGGGGTCCTAGTGACAGAGTGGGGGTGACAGGTCATGGAGTTACAAAAGAACAGCTAGGATTCTAATCTACCCATAACTAATTTGCCATGTATTCTTGGCGGAGTCACTTTATCTATCAAGGGATCTATTTCTACCTATGTAAACTGAGGGGAGTGACTAGATGGGTTTGGGGATCCTCTCCAAACCAGAGTCTCCATGAATCTATGTAGACATAAAGCACACAGCACCCTGATTCTCCAGGGACCATATAAATATGCAGTTACACAGGCACACAGTCTCCAAAGGTGCGTACACACAGCCTCAAGGGCGTGGCCACAGAGCAGCAGACATTTACATCATTAGCATATATGCAAAGAGCAGAGATGTGGAAGTGCACACAGACACACAGAAGCATGTGAAGGGACGCGTACACACACCTAGCCCCCTCACACCCGCTCCAGCAGGGCCACAGGTCCCAGGCTCCGCATGGCCACGCTCAGGGAGAAGATCTGCAGTGGCCATGGCCTCCTGTCATAGGCTCCAGAGCTAGAAGTCGTGGATTCTACCCGGCCTCTCTGGACACCTCCTCAGGAAACCATCTCTAGGATGAAGAGTAATGGTTCTGCCACACAATGAAAGTTGCTGAAAAGGTCCAGGAAAACAAGAGGAAGGATGGATGCTTGGGGGACAGAACTGGCAGCAACCTCCACAAGGACGGCTTAGGCTTCACCACCCAAATCACCACAAAGTACCAACTCCCTAAATCAAACTGCTTCCTTCTGCCCTGGGTTGAAAGTTCAGCATCCTCAAGTTCACGTTGCCCTCTGCCGTCCAGAACTGATATTGCAATGCCAATGCCATGGCCCTCAGATGCAGCCAGAGCTCTGACCTCAGACCCTTCCGTCCCGAGTCGGGTCTCACCACCTTCCCCACCCCAGCTCCAACCCACAATGGCTGTTATCTTTCTGAAGGTGATCTTTTCTCCTTCTAGCCCAGGTGTACAATGACATTAGCCATGGAGGCGTCTTTGAGGATGGGAGTCTAGAATGCAATCACGTCTTTCCCAGCATACATGATGCCGTCCTCTTCGCCCAGGCAAATGCCAGAGACGTGACCCCAAGACGAAACTTCCAAGGGGTAAGGTCCCTGCACCTGGAGAATCCTAGGCTCCAAGGCACTGAAATAGCGGGACTAAGAGGCACTAGAGAGAACACAGGAGAAGCTTTAAGTTCCAACACTAACTCTGCCATTTATGTTTTCTGATAGAATGAGTCCCATCAACTAACATTACCTATCTCCCAGCATTTTTCTTTTGTTTTTGTTTTAGGGCAAAATGATAATTACATCTTTTGTGTCACTTGAAAGCACTTTGTGTCTTGTAAAAATTCTTTATCGATATAAATTTCCTGGTTGCACAAACCCCCAAAGCACAGTCTAGCATGCCCACTCTTCTGGCACTGTTCCCTGCCTCCTCCTTATCTGCTTCTAAAGGGGGCTTTGGGGAAGGGAGGGAGGGAAGTAAGCCTGCCCATTTTAACTTAGCAGAGCTTAGAGATTTCAGGCTGGTGATGGAGGAAGAGGTTGGGTCTGAGTTTTGTCTCCACTTTTCGACATTTCATTTACTAGCTCAGTAAGTGACATACAAACGGGATACAAATAACACCATCTAAAACTCCAGAAGGCTGAGGAGTCAGAAAAAGCCCACCCCCTTGAGTTCCCTGCCCAGGTATCCCCAACCATCTCTCAGCCCTCAGGGACCTCTCCCAGCTCAACTCCTGCCCTTGGCCTCCCAAGACTTTGTTTGTGCCCCAGCCCTGGGTAAAAACCTCCCCTTCCCTCTGTGGGGCATACGAAAGGCTTTTCTGGCTCTGGAGCAACGATTTGCTCTTTGCCTTAAGAGACTGATAAAGGTGAAGCCATCTGCTCTAAGTGCTGAAAGACTGCCCAGGAACACACAGGGCACTGGCTCCTGCCCTCCATGCCTAGAAGGAAACTCTGGGGAAACAGAGGGCTTTCCCACTTCGTGAACTTGTCCGCAGAGCAAAGAGGGAGATTCTGGAGGAATCCGCATTATTTGTTGGTGCCCTAATCACGTTCAGCTACTCTGAACATGATATGTATACTTTATTAGTTACAGACTTATAAGTAATTTATATTTTATATAATATAGTTACATATTACAGACTATATTCATACATATAAGTCACACACATATACATACACCTTTTCAGCAGCATGGTGAGGGGAAAAGCAGGCAAAGTGAGGCTGGTTATCAGACTCTTACAGATTAGAAAACAGATTTCCAGGAGGATAGGAATTCCCCAATATCAGGCAGCTAGCCAGTAGTGTTTCTAAGCTGGGTAAAACCTTCCCTGCCTCTAATAGCCCAAAGGAGGGAAGAACCTGACACGCACCTGTCTGGTATAAGGGAGAAGACCACAGCTGTGCTGTTTTTAGGCAGGTGAGGGAAAGAGCAAGCGGATGAATCATGTGTCAGGAAGCAGTGTCCACTCAAAGCTGGCCACGTGTCTGTCTTCCTGCCACCGTCCACCAACTTTGCTGTTCAGTCACTGAAGCTCATTCTGCCACGGCTTCCTCCCTTCCAGGCTCCAGGGGACCCTGAGCTCTCCTTGTATGACTCAGAGGAGGACATCCCCGGCTACTGGGACTTAGAGCAGGTGAGCTGAGGGACAGGGCTGTGAGGGTGGGAGCAGGGTGAGGAGGGGAAGGATGGGGTTGCTCTCAAATACAAGGTGTTCACTTGGCTGTCTCACCTCCAGCCCACAGCAGTCACATTCAAGGCCACAAAGGCTTGTGTTCATTGTTTTCTTTTCTTTTCTTTTCTTTTCTTTTTTTTTTTTTTTTGAGACAAAGTCTCACTCTATCGCCCAGACTGGAGTAGCATGATCTCGGCTAACTCGAACCTCTGCCTCCCGGGTTCCAGCGGTTCCCCTGCCTCAGCCTCCTTAGTAGCTGGGACCACAGGCCTGCGCCAGGCTAATTATTGTATTTTTTATGGAGACAGGGGTTTCACTGTGTTGGCCAGGCTGGTCTCAAACTTCTGATCTCAAGCAATCTGCCTGCCTCAGTCTCCCTAAGTGCTGGGGTTACAGGCATAAGCCACCATGCCCGGCCTTTGTTTTCATTCTTCTCATTCCCTGAAAGGCATCCTGGGGAGAGGATGAGCCACTGGACCAAGTCCTAGAGAACTAGTATCTATTCTTACTCTCCAGCACGTCACCCACGTGGCCTTGGGTGAGCCACATACACCCTGGGTCCTAGTTTTTATCACCTGTGAAATTAGGGAAACATAAGTAATACCTGTCCCATCCACCACACAAGATTGGCAGGGGAGTCATTTGTTCTTTCGCGCATTCAGCAGCTATTTATGGCATACCTAGTGTTTGCCTGACACAGTTCAGGATGGGCACACAGCAGTGAACAAGACAAAGGCCTCTGCCTCTCAGAAACTGATGTTCTGGTAGAACAGACGAATTCTGGGGCTACGAATGAATTATTATTGCATGTGGACAGGACTTAAGAACTAAAGGACATGTGGCCGGGCACAATGGCTCACACCTGTAATCCCAGCACTTTGGGAGGCTGAGGCAGGCGGATCACCTGAGGTCAAGAGTTCAAGACTAGCCTGACCAACATGGCAAAACCCCGACTCTACTAAAACTACGAAAATTAGCCAGGCATAGTGGCACACAACTGTAGTCCCAGCTACTCGGGAGTCTGAGGCATGAGAATCACTTGAACTTGGGAGGCGGAGGTTGCAGTGAGCAGAGATCACACCACTGCATTCCAGCCTGGGCGACAGAGTGAGACTCTGTCTCAAAAACAAACAAAACAAAACAAAACCATCCCCATCCACATAGGGCCCATAGAAATTAACACCACCCCAGCAATGCCCTGAATTAAAAGAAACCAGATGACTAGGTTTAGAGAAATCTGGCTTTGGGTCTATGAGAAATAATGTCTCTCTTTGTGCCTCTTCCCATTCTTTTTGACATTGAGCTCCATGGTCCTCTGAATCCATCTCTCACAGTGCTGATGGCAGGTGGAACAGATTAGAAAATAGTGCTGGAGCCATAGAGATTTGGCAGACTGATTTCTGGGCCCTCTTGGAATCTCCAGCATATTCCGAAAAGCCTGGATAAGACCAAAATAGCTTATCAAAGCGAGAAAGGACTTTAGAGCTTTTCTACTGCCAACCTTCATTTTACCCAATGAAGGAAGCGACGCTAAAAACAGGCAAGGGACACACGGAAGGTCACACAGCACACGGGAGGCGATTCACATGTAGATTTCAGCACCTGCTTCTGCCACGCCAGACTGGTTCACCTCCTGGCCTGACCATGCCTCTCCCCTGTTCACACACACTCTCGCACACACACGTGCACACGTGGTGCCTCATTCTGGCCAGGGGTTCCTAGGGTCACCTCTGGGTTGCAGCCAACTTGGTTGTGACCCCAGCTGGTCTAACCTCTCTCTTCCCCTCCCACTTCCTTCCTGTGGCTCCTGCAGGAGATGTTCGGGAGTATGTTTCACACAGAGACCCTGACCGCCCTGTGAGCGCCCCGCCAGTCCTCATGCTGCCTACAGAGTGCCTGGCACTTGGCACTTCCACAGAGGAGGAACCCGGGGTCGCAGGGAGTGTGGGGAGGAGGAAAGTGCACCCCCAGGGCCTGCATTCCCCTCTCCTCTCCCCCTCTCTCCTCCCCTCCTTCCCTCCCTGCATCTCCAGAGGGAGCCTCTCAGCAGCAGGGGGTGCTACCCTTACAGGAGTGAGAGTCTGGGGAGCCCAGTCTTCACCCGTCAGGCCCTGGCCACAGCGGGCAAGCCTCCTGACCGCTCCACCCCACCCACCTCGGCCCAGTCCTTGGCAGCTGAAGGACACCTTGACTTCCAGCTTTTACAAGTGAGCCAAAAACAGAAGGAGAAGTACAACTGTGCTGGCCTCCTGTGCAAGCTTCAGAAAGTGTCCCAGGGCCCGCATGGCTCGGTGTCAGATGGTGTCAGGCGGTCACGGGACATAGGAAAAAACTTGGGTAGGACTCTGGCTTGCCTTCCCCAGCTGCTTCAACGCTGTCTCTGGAAGCTCTGCACCCAGGGAAGGCCTTGGTAACTATGCGGCCCCCGCATCATCCCGAGGCTGCCCAAGCCACCTCTGCTGTCAGCACGTCAGACTCTAGCCTGGACAGTGGCCAGGACCGTCAAGACCACCAGAGCTACCTCCCCAGGGGCATCCCCCTAAGGTTCTGCCTCAGCCTCCTGAAACATTGCTGTCTCTACCCTCAGAGGCTGCTCCCTTCCCCTGGAGGCTGGGTAGAAACCCCAAAGAGGGAGATCGGTAGCTGGCAGAATCCTCTGGCAACCTAGTAATAGATATCAGTAATTCTGCACAAAAGCTTTTGGGAATCCCTCTTTGTACCCAGAGACTCAGAGGGGAAGAGGGTGCTGGTACCAACACAGGAAAAACAGGGGACCTGGGCCCTGACAGTCTCCCTTGACCTCAGGGACAACAGGGAAATGCCTCCCCGTGGTAAATCTGCCTTGTCCTTTACCTGGCAAAGAGCCCATCATGTTAACTCTTCCTTACCTGCTTGTGGCCCGGAACCACGATGGGGTTCTTCTGCAGGCAAGGGAGAAAGTCCTCCAGGATCCGCTGCATCCCCTATCTGCATGCAGATGTGGAAAGGGGCTGATCCAGATCGGGTCCTCCTCCGCAGGAAGATTCCTTAACACCCTTAGGACCCGAGGCCATCTTCTCCTATGAAAATGAAAACAGGAGCTAAGTTCTCCATATAAACAAGGAGGTATTGAGTGGAACCCCACAGTTGACTTGAAAATAAATAGGTTCCATGTGTAAGTGTCTTGTAAAATTTCAATGGAAATGCACAGAAAATCTTCTGGCCTCTCACCACTGCTCTTCTCAAGCTTCTTCAACTTAATGACCCCTTCTCTAACAGGTTGGGCTGGCCCAGCCTAGGAAAACATCCCAATTTCTAACTTCAGCCAGATCTGCATTGTGTGTCTGTGTGTTGAGTGAGCTGGTCAGCTAACTAGTCTTCTTAGAGTTAAAGGAGGGGGTGCTGGCCAAGAGCCAACGCATTCTTGGCCCACGAGCATTGCTTTTCTGTGAATTCATTATGCCATCTGGCTGCCAATGGAACTCAAAACTTGGAAGGCGAAAGACAATGTTATCTGGGATTCACCGTGCCCAGCACCCGCAGTGCCAAATTCCAGGAGGACAAGAGCCTTAGCCAATGACAACTCACTCTCCCCTACTCCACCTCCTTCCAAGTCTAGCTCAGGCCCAGGAGGTGGGAGAAGGTCACGGAGCCTCAGGACATCCCAAGTCAGAGCCTCCTTTGAACCAAGTATCGAGATCCCCTGAGGACTTGATGAAGTTATCCTTAACCCCCAGACCAGCCCCGGAACTGAGGGGGATTGTTGGCCCAGTGGCCTGGAGTTGGGGCTCAGAGAGAAATCTGCAACACGTCTGAGGGTTGCAGGGCCCGCCGTGGAGGTGAGATTGAAACACGTGGGGCAGAGGGAAGACATTGAAGAAAACATCTCTGCTTGAATATTTGGAAAAGAACACTCTTCTGGACATGGTTGGAGCAGGAAGGATGGAGGCAAAGTAGTGAAATAATCTGGAATTTCAATACTTTTTAATGTTCTTAGTGATACTGACCTGTGATGATATGATTCCCAGGGAGGACTGGGAACCTTATCTCTTGAGATATTTGCATAATTTATTTAATTTAAGCCTCATTCTCCTTTTGTTCGTTTTGGTAATAAAGTGGATTTGAAATGTGAACGAATGCACGTTTGGGTGGTTTTATAGAAAAGCAAAACAAGTCACCTCCACGGAGACCTGGCCTTGCTTTGCATTATCCTGGCGGGAAGCAATGAGGACTCAGATTTCTCCATGGGTCTCTCAGCTCCTCTCCAGGTTCTAATGTTCCACTCCTAGGAATGCATAAACTTCCACAATCCAGCTGAAGAACAGAAACTGGGGAGAGAAGGTTGGGCTGAGGGGTCCCTGCACCCAGGACCAGTACCCACAGCCAACTCTGTGATTTTTGTGGCTACACGGGATGTCAAAGCCCCATCATCCTTCTACATACCTTTCACTCACCAATTCTTTCACACTCATGGGATGCCTATTAAGGCCAATCCCATCATTACCCAGCAAAGCCTTCGGAATTCTTGGTTTGGGGGAGCACACAATCTAATCCCACCTTTCGCTCTCCTGTTTGTGAGACAATGCAAGGAGAGGGAGGCCACAGGAGTCAATTGTCTTATAAGCCAGGTTGACTCTCAGCTGTGTTTACCAACAATCAGAAAGGGAAGAAGATAAGAGGAACCACAGAAAAGCAAAAAGCAAAGGCATAAAGGAGACAGAAAGAGGATGAGGTGGAAAGAGATGAAGGACCAGAGATTAAACAAAACAAACAGGGAAGGGAGACGAATGTTCAATGGGATGGAGATACACAGGAATCACAAGATTGGGAGAGGCCAGGCACAGTGGCTCATGCCTATAATCCCAACAGTTTGGGGATGTAACGGGTCATTTGAAGCCAGGAGGTCAAGACCAGTCTGGCCAACATAGTGAGACCCCATCTCTTAAAAAAAAAAAAAGAAATGGGGAGAACCAGAAGAAGGAGAAACAGTTGAAGGAAGAGAATATGTTGCAGAGGCAGAGAAGTCAATGAGTCCCAAAATGATATTTATTTAAGATAAACTACCCTTGCTTTGGCCATTCAGCTGAGCTGTGGGATTTGGGTAAATTAGCCATCAGCATCCCTCCCATAGGAGTTTCAGCTTTTTTTTCTAATGATGCCATCTTAGCCTGATTCCCCCTGGATGCAGAACCTGAGACAAAAGTCTGTGCTTGGGCTATTCAGGCAGTGATCTCAGGGAGAGGAGTGATGTGCAGAGGGGAAACAGGGAGGCAGAGAAAGCCGGCACAAGAGTGAGCCACTGTGAAAGGCAGCTGGGGCTCCACCCGCCCGTCCTTCCCAGGAGCCCTGTGAGAAGCATCTGCAAACTGGCCGAGAGAAACATTGAACCATCACACCCACATTCCATTGATCAAGGATGGCCCTATGGGCATTAACTCTTCAACAAATATAGGATGCATGGATATGCACGCAGAGCAGTTCCCAAGGTGACCCATGCTAGGGCATCCGTTATGCACCCGCAGGAAGGAAGAAGTATGGCATAGCTCCTGGGAGGGGCTGGACCACCCAGAAACATTCCAACAGAGGCTTAGTAGGAGGGTTCTGAGTGGCACATAAGTAGCACCTAAATCGGGTACATTTCTTTAGCCTTTCATCTCCCAAACCCACTATGACCTATGTAGTTGTCTAACTACAACATGGCATTAGTTGTGTAAGTAGGGAGTATAGAAGCATTTGTAAGACAGCCGTCTCACCATTCGACACTGGAATGGCATTATTTTAAGACTGTGAATCCCTGAACATGCCCAAGAAGAGGTAAACTAACCACCCACCCGGGAAGTTCTCAGAGGAGCTGCTCCTCCAGACGGTAGATCATGTAAGATGGCACTGAGACCTCCTATCTCTAAATCGCATAACATGAAAGCAGATTTTTTAGAATTATGGGAGTTACTTCCTACTTCCAGAGCTGGAAGTAAACTCTTTTCTTTCAACAAAGATTTTTGTTTAAATAAGGGATTTTTTAGACAAACTTTTTATTTGGAAATAATTTCAAACTAATAAAAAGTGACAAAAGTTAAAAGTATCACAAGAGGCCAGATGCAGTGGCTCACACCTGTCATACCAGCACTTTGGGAGGCCAAGGCAGGAAGATCATTTGAGGCCAGGAGTTTGAGACCAGCCTGAGCAGCAAAAGGACATCCCCACCCCTACCCTCGTCTCTACAAAGACAATTTAAAATTGGTTTAAAGTACTTGTGCATGGTGGCGCATGCCTGTAGTCCTAGCTGCCAGAGGCTGAGACAAGAGGATTACTTGAGTCCAGGCATTTGAGATTACAGTGAGCTATGATTGTATCATGGTACTCCATCCTGGGCAACAGAGCAAGACTTTGTCACTAAAAAGCAAAAAAAAAAAAAAAAAAAAAAAAAAAAAATCACACAATAAACACTGTATGCGCCTTAATCTGGTTCACTTATGGTTAACATTTTACCCCATTTGCTTTATCATTTACTCTCTCAGTCTCTCTCTCATCGCTCGCTCTCTCGCTCTCGCTCTCGCTCTCGCTCTCGCTCTCGCTCTCGCTCACTTTTTTTGAGACAGAGTTTTGCTCTTGTTGCCCAGGCTGGAGTGCAGTGGCATGATCTCGGCTCACTGCAACCTCTACCTCCCAGGTTCAAGCAATTCTCCTGCCTCAGCCTTCTGAATAGCTGGGATTACAGGCACCTGCCACCACACCTGTCTAATTGTTTTTTGTTTTGTATTCTTTTTTTTTTTTTTTTTTTTGAGACGGAGTTTCGCTCTTGTTACCCAGGCTGGAGTGCAATGGCGCGATCTCGGCTCACCGCAACCTCTGCCTCCTGGGTTCAGGCAATTCTCCTGCCTCAGCCTCCTGAGTAGCTGGGATTACAGGCACGTGCCACCATGCCCAGCTAATTTTTTGTATTTTTAGTAGAGACGGGGTTTCACCATGTTGACCAGGTTGGTCTCGATCTCTCGACCTTGTGATCCACCCGCCTCGGCCTCCCAAAGTGCTGGGATTACAGGCTTGAGCCACCGTGCCCGGCCTTGTTTTGTATTCTTAATAGAGAAGGGGCTTGGCCATGTTGGCCAGGCTGGTCTCAAACTCCTGAACTCCAGTGATCCACCTGCCTCAGCCTCCCAAAGCGCTGGGATTACAGGCATGAGCCACCATGGCCAGCCTATTTTTCTTTTCTTTTTCTCTGTGGACATACATAACTTTTTTTCTGAGCCATTTGAGGATAAAGTCCCTTAACTTTACATACTTCAATGTGTATTTCCTGAGAGATAGTCTCCTACTTAATCACAGTAGAGTCATCAGCTTAATGCATTTACACCGATCCAATACTTGTATCTAATCTACCATCCATATACTAATTTTGTCAGTTTGTCTAATAAATTCCTTTGTAGCATTTTTTCTCTCCAGCACAGGATCTAATCTAAAGTCAAGTACTGAATTTATTTTCTATTTTTTACTTATTTATTGAGAAAGGGTCTCACTCTGTCACCCAGACTGGAGTACAGCAGAGCTATCACAGCTCAATGCAGCCTTAGCCTCCTGGACCTGGTGATCCTCCCACCTCAGCCTCCCAAGTAGCTTGGATTACAGGTGCACACCACTACTCCTGGTTAATTTTTGGTATTTTTTGTAGAGATGGGATTTCCCTCATGTTCCCCAGGCTGGTCTCAAATTCCTTAGTTCAAGCAATCCTCCTTCCTCAGCCTCCCAAGACCCATTCATACAAATAAACTTTTCCCTTGAAAACGTATTCCGTAAAAATAGAAAAGATGATTTTCCACTAGATATGTAGAAATTAATGTAGAAATACATCAACCATGAAAAAGACGGGAAACATGTCACCTCCAACAGAAAACAATAATTCTCCAGTAACAGACAATAATCATAAGAAATGTAAGAAATGCCAGAAAGAAAAACAACTCAAAATAATAAAGAAACTTGAACAGATGGGCATGGTGGCTCATGCCTGTAATCCCAACATTTTGGGAGGCCGAGATGGGCAGATCACTTGAGGTCAGGAGTTTGAGACCAGCCTAGCCAACATGATGAAACCCCATCTCTACTAAAAATACAAAAATTAGCTGGGCATGGTGGTGGGCACCTGTAATGTAATCCCAGCTACTCAGGAGGCTGAGGCAAGAGAATCATTTGAACCTGGGCAGCAGATGTTGCAGTGAGCCAGATTGCACCACTGCACTCCAGCTTGGGCAACAGAGTGATATTCAGTATCCAAAAAGAAAAAAAAAAAAAAGAAAGAAAGAAAAGAAAGAAACTCGATGGGGCCAGACATAGTGGCTCATGCCTGTAATCTCAATCATTTGAGAAGCCAAGATGGAAGAATGACTTGAGGCCAGGGATTCGACACCAGCCTGGGCAACATAGGAAGACCACATTTCTACAGAAAAAAAAAATAATAATTAGCTGGGAATGGTGACACACAGCACAAGAGGCCAAGGAGGGAGGATTGCTTGAGCCCAGAAGTTTGGGGTTATAGTAAGCTATGATCACACCACTGCACTTCAGCCTGGGCAAGAGAGTGAGACCCTGTCTCAAAAACAACAATGACCAAAAAAAATCCAGTGAGATACAAAAAAGAAAAAACACAAATATAGACAATTCAACAAAATCAGAAAAATATTTCATAATTTTAATAAGAAATTCAACAACAAAAAGATATTTCTTTTAAAAAAAGACAAAAATCTCAGAGTCAAAGAACTTAATGAATTCAATAAAAAATTTAACCACACAGTAAGCCAAGCATATATAAGAATTTCTAAACTGGAAGACATATATTTTGAAATACCAATAACATTTTTCACAGAAATAGAAAAAAAAAATTATAAAATTTGTGTGGAACCACAAAAGACTCCAATTAGCCAAAGCAATCCTGAGCAAAAACAACAATGCTAGAGGTATCACAATACTAGACCTCAAAATATACTACAGAGCTCTAATAACCAAACAGCATGGTATTGCATAAAAACAGACACATAGGGCAATAGAACAGAGTAGAGAACCCAGAAATCAATCCACATGTTTACAGCCAACTGATTTTTGACAAAAATGTCAAGAACACTCATTGGGACAGCCTCTTCAATAAACGATGCTGGGGGGCTGGGTGCAGTGGCCCACATCTATAAACCCAGAACTTTGGGAGGATTTTTGAACCCGAGAAGTTGAGGCTACAGTGAGCCGTGACTGCACCACTGCACTCCAGCCTGGGTAACAGAGTGAAATTCTGTCTCGAAAAAAAAGTGGTGCTAGGAAACCTGGATACCAACATGCAGAATGAAACTAGACTCCCACCTCTCACCCCGCACAAAAGTCAACAGAAAATGGATCTAAGACCTAAATGTAAGACACACAGCAATAAAACTACTAGAAGAAAACAAGGAAAACACTTCAGGACACTGGTCCGGAAAAATGTTTCATAGTTAAAACCTTAAAAGCACAGGCAACAAAAGCAAAAATAAACAAATTGAATTATCAAACCAAAGAGATTTGCACAACAATGCAAACAATCAACAGAGTGAAAAAACAACTTACAGAATGGGTGAAAATATTTTCAAACTACTTATCCAACAGGGAATTTATATCCAGAATATGCAAGGAACTCAAATATCTTAACAGCCAACCAATAATGTGATAAAAAATGGGCAAGTGACCTGAACAGACACTTCTCAAAAGAAGACACATAGATGACTGACAGATATATTTTTAAAATGCTGAACATCACTAATCATCTAAGAAATGCAAATCAAAACCACAGTGAGTTATCTCACCCCAGTTAGAACGGCTATTACCGAAAAGACAAAATATAGCAAATGCTGACAAGGATGTGGAGAAAAGGGAATTCCTACACACTGCTGGTGAAAACATAAAGTAGTACAGCCACTGTGAAGAACACTATGGAGGTTCCAAAAAAAAAAAAAAAACACTACAGGCAGGCAGCCAGGCACGGTGGCTCACGCCTGTAGTCCCAGCACTTTGTGAGGCTGAGGTGGGTGGATCACCTACATTACTCTCTCTGCCCAGGGGCCCAAAAATCTGTCAACATGCCCAGTCCACCAATGTCTCTACTGGCATCAGAGCAAGCCACCTGGAGGCCCAATAGTCAGCCTCCCTGGACCCACTGACACTAATGCTAGCATAAGCTGCCCTGGGAACCAAGGACAGCATGCTCAGCCCCCTGCTGCCACAAGTGGGGCCCAAAAGCTAGCCCACATGGCACCCTAGACCCCAGCAAAAACTTCACCACAGCCTCCACTAATAACTGCACCCTATGCCACTGAGGAAATTACAGATACCACTGATGGTATTTACAATTGAAAAAACCATAGAGAGATTATAGTAATACATTCACTTAAAATCAAATCCAAAGTGCCCTGCCCGCCGAGAACACATGTACATATTCAGGAACAAGTCTTCCTCTATGAAAGCAAATTCAAAAAATTGGAATAAGCAACTGTTACACCAGATGCACAGATGTCAATGTAAAGACACAGGAAATATGAAAAAGTGAAGGAATCTAAATGTTTTCTTGGAATGTTTGTTTTTATATAAAAAACAAAAAGGTAAAGTAAGGGACTCTGACACCTCCAAAGGAACACAAAAATCTCCAACAATAGATCCCAATAAAAACAAATTCATGAAATCCCAGATAAAGAATTCAAAATACAGATTTTAAAGGTGCTCAGCGAGATATAAGATAATTCTGAAAAACAATACACAGAAATCAGAAAAGCAATTCAGGATATGAATGAGACTTTACCAAAGAGATGGAGTTGTTGGGTTTTTTTAAGTCTGAAACTGAATAATTCATTGAATTAAATACAAAATACATTTGAAAGCTTCAATAGTCTAGATCAAACAGAAGAAAGAATCTCAAAACTAGAAGACAAGTCTTTAGAACTAATCCAGTCAGATAAAAATAAACAAGAATTAGAAAGAATGAGAATGAGTGAAGCCTTTGTGACATTTGGGACAACATAAAGTGAATAAATATTCAAATTATCACTGTCCCTGAGAGTGAAAACAAAGGGTTAGAAAACCTATTTAACAAAATATTAGTTGAAAACTTCCCAAGTCTAACAAAAGACCTAGATATCCAGGTAGAGGAGGCTCAAAGATTCCCTCACAAATATCATAGAAAAAGATCTTCTCCATGGCATATTATAATCAAATTGTCTAAAGTCAAAGCAAAGCACAGGATACTAAAAACAGCAAGAGAAAATCATCTAGTCACCTTTGAAGAACGCCACATCAAAACCTTACAGGCCAGGAAAGAATGGAATAACAGATTCAAAGTGCTGGAAGAAAAAACCTCAAGGATACTATATCCAGCAAAATTCATAAATAAAAGAGAAACAGTCTTTTCAGACAAGCAATTTCTGAGTGAACACACCACAAGACTAGCCCTAAAAGAAATGCTCAAGGGAGTCCTGGACTTGAAGTGAAAGGACATTTACCATCATAAAAACACACAGAAGTATAAAACTCAATGGTAAACCAAACATATATAAATGAGGAAGAGAAAGGATTTAAGTGGCACCACTGCAGTAAACCACCAAACCACAATTACTATCAATAAAAGAAAAGAGCAAAGACTATACGAAACAACCAGAAAGCAATTAACAATATGACAGTAACAAAACCTCACATATCACTAATAACCTTGAATGTGAATGAATTAAATTGTCCACTTAAAAAAATATAGACTGGCTTAATGGATAGAGAAACATAATTCAACCAAATAGTGCCTACAAGAAAGATATATCTACACCTAAAGGAATGGGAAAAAGATATCCCATGCAAATGGAAACCAAATGCAAGCAGCAGTAGCTATACTTACATCAAATAAAACAAACTTTAAGTAAAAACAGGAAAAAGGGGGCCGGGTGCAGTGGCTCATGCCTGCAATCCCAGCACTTTGCGAGGCTGAGGCGGGCATATGATGAGGTCAGGAAATCGAGACCATCCTGGCCAACATGGTGAAACCCCGTCTCTACCAAAAATACAAAAATTAGCTGGGTGTGGTGGCACGTGCCTATAATCCCAGCTACTCAGGAGGCTGAGGCAGGAGAATCACTTGAACCTGGGAGACGAAGGTTGCAGTGAGCCGAAATTGCCTCACTCTACTCCAGCCTGGTGACAGAGGGAGACTCCATAAAAATAAATAAAGGGCCAGGCACGGTGGCTCATGCCTATAATCCCAGCACTTTGGGAGGCCAAGGCGGGCAGAAAACTTGAGGGCAGGAATTCCAGACCAGCCTGGCCAACATGGTGAAACCCTGTCTCTACTAAAAATGCAAAAAAAAAAAAAAAAATTAGCCAGGCCTGGTGGCAGGCCCTTGTAATTCTAGCTACTCAGGAGACTGAGGCAGGAGAATCACTTCAACCCAGGAAGCAGAGGTTGCAGTGAGCTGAGATCGCACCACTACACTCCAGCCTGGCCCACTGGGCTAGAAAACCTATTTAATAAAACATTAGTTGAAAACTTCCCAAGTCTAGCAAGAGACCTAGATATCCAGATAGAGAAGGCCCAAAGATCCCCTAACTTTTTTTTCTATTTCCTCTTAAAAAAAAAAAAAAAAAAAAAAAAGAAAAAGAACAAAAGAAAACAGGAAAAAAGGACAAAGAAGATCACTATATAGTGACAAAACGATCAATCCAGCAAGAGGATATAACTGTAGCACAGCTAGCCTAAAGTTACAACCTGAGCAATGCCAATTTATAAAAGAAAAAACTGTTTTTAAAATTAAGTTGTAAAGGCTGCCCCATTCTCCTCACAATAACTGCGGGCCTTGGGCTCTGTAAATACAACTGCTAGTTTACTTTGCAAAATGCAAAAAGGTAAAGCTGCTTAACAGCAACTGCCAGAGTTGCTAGTCATTGCTAACCGGTAATAACCAGAATAAGTATTCCCAGCTAATTCCATCCTGGCTCCTGCAGCTTGTAATAAGTGACTAAGATCTGTTATTTCTACCTTAAACTCAGACAATGCGCAAACTAACACTTACCTTGACTTCTGTAAGCCACTTAGGTAACAACCGAAGTGACAGCAAGTCCTCTAGCCCTCGGAATGTCCGGAGACGGGCAGCCTCCTCCCTGCCGGGGAAGTGATTTACAGAATCCCCTGGCCCTCAGAATGTCTGAATCCCTTCACCTCCACCCCCGCCCCACACTCTCACCCCCACTCCCAAGGTGGCTTTTCAGGTATAAAAAGTATTGGCGCCGGGTGCGGTGGCTCAAGCCTGTAATCCCAGCACTTTGAGAGTCCGAGGCGGGTGGATCACGAGGTCAAGAGATCGAGACCATCCTGGTCAACATGGTGAAACCCCGTCTCTACTAAAAATACAAAAATTAGCTGGGCATGGTGGCGCACGCCTGTAATCCCAGCTACTCAGGAGGCTGAGGCAGGAGAATTGCCTGAGCCCAGGAGGCGGAGGTTGTGGTGAGCCGAGATTGCCACTCCAGTCTGGGTAACAAGAGTGAAACTCCGTCTCAAAAAAAAAAAAGCATTGGCACCGACCTCTTCCCCGCCACGGGTTGGAGAGATGCGAGTCCTCCGTGGTCGCCGGCATAATAAACCCTGTAATTTGGCATACTTTTGTCTTGGTGTTGACTCTCTATGCTCGGTCCAGTACAACACAACAATTCTAAATATATATGCACCCAACACTGGAGCATTCAGATTGATAAAAACAAATACTACTAGACCTAAATAGAGAGATAAACTCCAATACAATAATAGTGGTGGAATTCTATCCCTCACTCTCAGCAGTAGATCATCTGGATTAAAAATCAACAAAGAAATACTGGATTTAAACTGGACTCTAGTGCAAATGGACCTATTTATAGAAAAATTTATCCAACAGCTACAGAATATACATTTTTCTCATCAGTACAGAAAACAGTCTCCAGGATAGATCACATATTAGGCTATAAAACAAATCTCAACAAATATTTATAAATCAAAATCATATCAGATCATAATGGAATAAAACTAGATACTAATACCAAGAGAAACTTTAGAAACTATACAATGCACATAGGTTTTGCAAGAAAAAAAAGAAAAAAAGAAAAAGAAAAAAAGAAACTATAAAAATACATGGAAATTAAACAACATGCTCCTGAATGACCATTAGGTCCATGAAGAAATTAAAGTGGAAGTCAAAAAGTTTCCTGAAACAAATGAAAATGGAAACTCAACGTGCAAAAACCTGCATGATCCACCAAAAGCAGTGCTAGGAAGGAAGTTTACAGCAGTTAATGCCTACCTCAAAAAAAAAAAAAAAAAGGAGAAAGATTTCAAATAAACAATCTAATGATGCTCCTCAAAGAACCAGAAAAACAAAAACAAACCAAACCTAAAATTAACGTAAGAAAAGAAATAATATAGACCAGAGCAGAATTAAACAAAAGGCTTTTAAAAATGCAAAATATTGACAGAACAAAAAGCTGCTTCCTTGAAAAGATAAACAAAATTGATAAAGTCCTAGCAAGACTAACCAAGAAAAGATGATAGACGACCCAAATAAACTAAATAAATAATGAAGGAGACATTGCAATTGATACTACAGAAATACAAAAGATCATTAGAGACTATTATGAACAACCAAATGCTAACAAAGTGGAAAATCTAGAGCAAATGGATGAATTTCTGGAAACATACAACCTATGTTTAAATCAGATTCAAACACTGAACCAAGAAGAAATAGAAAACATGAACAGACCAATAACAAGTAACGAGATTGAGTCAGTAATAAAAAGTCTTCCAAAAAAAAAAAAAAAAAAAGTCCAGAACCAGTTGGATTCACAGCCAAAATCTGCCAAATATATAAAAAAGAACTAACACCCATTCTCCTCAAACTATTCCAAAAAATTGAAGAGGGGAGAACTCTCCCTAACTCATTCTTTGAGAGCATTATAACCCTGATACCAAAACCAGACAAGGACAAACAAAAAAAGAAAACTACAGGCCAACATCCCTGATAAACATAGGTACAAAATACCCAACATCACTCAGCTTGTAAGTAAAGAAGCTAAGATTTTTAACTCAGGCAATCTTGCTCCAGGGGTTAAGATCTTAACTATTATAAAGTTGAAAACTTAGTTGAAGTGAATAAATTGCTAATAAAATATAATTTATAAAAATGAATTCAAGAAAATAATAGAAAGCCTGAAAAGTCCTGTAACAATTAAGTGACATGAATTGTTTGAAATCTTCCCACAGGGAATATAAGATTAGATGACTTTCTTTAGAGTTACTAGAAAATATATAGCAGCTTTTTGGTCCAGTTTTACACACAGTCTTCCAAAAAGTGCAAAAAAATGGTGGGGTGAGGAAGAGCACTCCTTTAGAGGTTTAAATTTGGTAGAAATTTCTTCTCTTGCTCTCTCTCTCTCTCTCTCTCTCTCTCTCTCTCTGTGTGTGTGTGTGTGTGTGTGTGTGTGTTAAAGTAGCCCAGAGGCCAGGCACAGTGGCTCATGCCTGTAATCCCAGCACTTTGGGAGGCCAAGGCAGGAGGATCACCTGAGGTCAGTAGTTCAAGACCAGCCTGGCCAACATGGTGAAACTCCATCTCTACTAAAAATACAAAAATTAGCCGGGCTTGGTGGCATGCACCTGTATTCCCAGCTACCCAGGTTATTATCTCAAACCCTCAAAGTTCTTCCCTTTCTCTAAGCCAGTGCCCAACTGTAAACTGGATGGTGAGGTTTCAGGAACAGACCCTGGCGGATACTTTGAGATGCATTTCATTGATCCCTCACTGCCTACATCTCCCCTTAAGCCTTCTTCCAAAACCTCTCACAATGAAACAATTGTTCCTTCTCCATTTAATGACAAGGCTAAGGTAGCTCTTGTAGAAGTTAAAGACTTTAAAACAAACTAGCAATCAAGACAGGATATCAAGATGCAAATGCCTGGTTGGAATGGATCAAATATTCCATGTGCATGTTAAACAAAAGCAATTGTTATGCTGTATGCATGACATCCCTTTTCCACTAGGATGGTCCTCCAGCTGAGCAGGAATAGGCTGTATGGTAGCTCTTTTCCAAGACTCTACAGCCTGGGGTAACAAGTCATGCCAAGCTTTCTCTCTGCTGTATCCTGAAGTTCAACACCCTGTGGGTCAGCCCCCGAAGGCCATCCTGCTTCCATCTCCGGATACTAAGTTCACTTCATGTCTCTCACAACAAGAAGGAAAGTTAGCACTCCTTGGAGACCTGAAGGGATGCAGTGAGTTAAGACTTTTCAGGAGCTCACTAATCAATCAGCCCTTGTTCATCCCCGAGCGATATGCGGTGATATTGTGGTGGAATTTTACTGGACACTGTGCCAAGTAACTGTAGTCCAATTGGCCATTCCTTTTACCCTGGCATTTCTTCCTGCAGAAGACTACACACAACATGATGTCATTTTTATAAAATAGATACACACACTATACATATATTGTATCATACATATGTGGTAGAACTATTTAACACACACAACACGGTCATACAATTACCTTGGGCAGGGAGTTGGAAAATAAAGGAAATAGAACACATGTGCCTTCAATGCTATTGACAATTTAGAATGATTGGCTAGGTCTGGGAATAGTGTGGGAATTAGACAGACTGCAGGAATTGGAGCAGTGACAGGGAAAAAATGTGGTTTGGTAAGTTAGGTTCAAACTCCAAATCACTGGTGCTCATGTTATTATTTGCTTTACATGCACATTGTACATACTCTTGGTTATAAAATATTATGTGATAATAGAATTTAAAGAATATTTAAGGAGCAGGAAGTGTTTATGACATAATGCTAAAGGAAAAGAGCAGAACATAGAACTTTGTATGTAGTATATGCATCTGTTTCATTTTAAAACAGGCACACACCTCATTTATGGGTGTTTGTGTGTAGAGAAAAAAGATGGGATAACACCAAAATATTATGAACAAATGTCTCTGGATATTGGGATAGCACGTGATTTTTTTTTTCTTTATACTTTTCTGAATGTTCCAAATATTTCTCAAGGGCATAAATACACATTAATTTTACAACCATAAAAATGGTGCCGTGTGTGGTGGTTCATGCCTGTAATCCTAGCACTTTGGGAGGCTTAAATGGGAGGGTTGCTTGAGTCCAGGAGTTCAAGAGCAGCCTGGGTGAAATAGTGAGACCCCATCTCTACAAAAAATAATAATAATTTTTAAAAATAATAAATACATAAAATATAGTCTTTAAAAATTTTTTACAGTTTGATAGAGATTAAGCTACTTTTTACTAAAAATTCTGTCAATGTTCATGTTTAAATTTCGACTCTATTTTTTTTTAATTTATTTATTTATTTATTTTTATTTATTATTATTTTTTTAATTGCATTTTAGGTTTCGGGGTACCTGTGATGAACATGCAAGATTGTTGCATAGGTACACACATGGCAGTGTGGTTTGCTGCCTTCCGTCCCCTCACCTGTATCTGTCATTTCTCCCCATGCTATCTCTTCCCACTTCCCCACCCCCCGCCCCTCCCCCATTTCCCCCCAAAGGACCCCAGTGTGTAGTGCTCCCCTCCCTGTGTCCTTGTGTTCTCATTGTTCAGCACCCGCCTATGAGTGAGAATATACGGTGTTTGATTTTCTGCTCCTGTGTCAGTTTGCTGAGAATGATGGTTTCCAGGTTCATCCATGTCCCTACAAAAGACGTGAACTCATCCTTTTTGATGGCTGCGTAATATTCCATGGTGTATATGTACCACATTTTCCCTATCCAGTCTATCATCGTTGGGCAGTTGGGTTGGTTCCAGGTCTTTGCTATTGTAAACAGTGCTGCAATGAACATTCACGTGCACGTGTCCTTGTAGTAGAATGATTTATAATCCTTTGGATATATACCCAGTAATGGGATTGCTGGGTCAAATGGGATTTCTATTTTTAGGTCCTTGAGGAATCGCCACACTGTCTTCCACAATGGTTGAACTAATTTACATTCCCACCAACAGTGTAGAAGTGTTCCTAATTCTCCACATCCTCTCCAGCATCTGTTGTTTCCCGATTTTTTAATGATCGCCATTCTAACTGGTGTGAGATGGTATCTCAATGTGGTTTTGATTTGCATTTCTCTGATGACCAGTGATGATGAGCATTTTTTCATATGTTTGTTGGCCTCCTGTATGTCTTCTTTTGTAAAGTACCTGTTCATGTCCTTTGCCCATTTTTGAATGGGCTTGTTTGTTTTTTTCTTGTAGATCTGCTTCAGTTCTTTGTAAATTCTGGATATCAGCCCCTTGTCAGATGGGTAGGCTGCAAAAATTTTTTCCCATTCTGTTGGTTGCCGATTCACTCTACTGACTGTTTCTTTTGCCGTGCAGAAGCTGTGGAGTTTGAGTAGGTCCCATTTGTCTATTTTGGCTTTTGTTGCCATTGCTTTTGGCGTTTTGGTCATGAAGTCCTTGCCTACACCTATGTCCTGAATGGTTTTGCCTAGATTTTCCTCTAAGGTTTTTATGGTGTTAGGTCTGATGTTTAAGTCTTTAATCCATCTGGAGTTAATTTTGGTGTAAGGTGTCAGGAAGGGGTCCTGTTTCTGCTTTCTGCACATGGCTAGCCAGTTTTCCCAACACCATTTATTAAACAGGGAGTCCTTTCCCCATTGCTTGTTTTTGTCAGGTTTGTCGAAGATAAGATGGTTGTGGGTATGTTGTTTTTCCTGTGAGGCCTCTGTTCTGTTCCATTGGTCTATATCTCTGTTTCGGTACCAGTACCATGCTGTTTTGATTACTGTAGCCTTGTAGTATAGTTTGAAGTCCGGTAGTGTGATGCCTCCTGCTTTGTTCTTTTTGCTTAGAGTTGACTTGGCTATGCGGGCTCTCTTTTGGTTCCATATGAAGTTTAAGGTGTTTTTTTCCAGTTCTGTGAAGAAGGTCATTGGTAGCTTGATGGGAATAGCGTTGAATCTGTAAATTACTTTGGGCAGTATGGCCATTTTCACAATGTTGATTCTTCCTAACCATGAACATGGAATGTTTCTCCATCTGTTTGTATCCTCTCTTATTTCATTGAGCAATGGCTTGTAGTTCTCCTTGAAGAGGTCCTTTACGTTCCTTGTTAGTTGTATTCCTAGATACTTTATTCTCTTTGTAGCAATTGTGAATGGCAGTTCGTTCTTGATTTGGCTCTCTTGAAGTCTATTACTGGTGTACAGGAATGCTTGTGATTTTTGCACGTTGATTTTGTAACCCGAGACTTTGCTGAAGTTGTTTATCAGTTTCAGGAGATTTTGGGCTGAGATGATGGGGTCTTCCAGATATACAATCATGTCATCTGCAAATAGAGACAATTTGATTTCCTCCTTTCCAATTTGAATACCCTTTATTTCTTTTTCTTGCCTGATTGCTCTGGCTAGAACTTCCAGTACTATATTGAATAGGAGTGGTGAGAGAGGGCATCCTTGTCTAGTGCCAGATTTCAAAGGGAATGCTTCCAGTTTTTGCCCATTCAGTATGATATTGGCTGTTGGTTTGTCATAAATAGCTTTTATTGTTTTGAGATACATTCCATCAATACCTAGTTTATTGAGGGTTTTTAGCATAAAGGGTTGTTGAATTTTGTAAAAAGCCTTCTCTGCGTCAATTGAGATAATCATGTGGTTTTTGTCTTTGGTTCTGTTTATGTGATGAATTACGTTTATGGACTTGCGTATGTTGAACCAGCCTTGCATCCCCGGGATGAATCCTACTTGATCATGGTGGATGAGCTTTTTGATATGCTGTTGCAATCGGTTTGCCAGTATTTTATTGAAGATTTTTGCATCTATGTTCATCATGGATATTGGCCTGAAATTTTCTTTTCTTGTTGAGTCTCTGCCGGGTTTTGGTATCAGGATGATGTTTGTCTCGTAAAATGATTTGGGAAGGATTCCCTCTTTTTGGATTGTCTGGAATAGTTTCAGAAGGAATGGTATCAGCTCCTCTTTGTATGTCTGGTAGAATTCCGCTGTGAACCCATCTGGACCTGGGCTTTTTTTGGGTGGTAGGCTCTTTATTGCTGCCTCGACTTCAGACCATGTTATTGGTCTATTCAGGGTTTCGGCTTCTTCCAGGTTTAGGCTTGGGAGGGTGCAGGTGTCCAGGAATTTATCCATTTCTTCCAGGTTTACTAATTTATGTGCATAGAGTTGTTTGTAATAATCTCTGATGATGGTTTGGATTTCTGTGGAATCTGTGGTGATATCCCCTTTATCGTTTTTTATTGCATCAATTTGGTTATTCTCTCTTTTCTTTTTTATTAATCTGGCTAGTGGTCTGTCTATTTTGTTGATCTTTTCAAAAAACCAGCTCCTGGATTTATTGATTTTTTGAAGAGTTTTTTGTGTCTCTATTTCCTTCAGTTCTGCTCTGATCTTAGATATTTCCTGTCTTCTGCTAGGTTTTGAGTTTTTTTGATCTTGCTCCTCTAGCTCTTTCAATTTTGATGATAGGGTGTCAATTTTCGACCTCTCCTTTCTTCTCATGTGGGCACTCATTGCTATATATTTTCCTCTAGAGACTGCTTTAAATGTGTCCCAGAGATTCTGGTATGTTGTGTCTTCGTTCTCATTGGTTTCTAAGAACATCTTTATTTCTGCCTTCATTTCATTGTTTATCCAGTCAACATTCAAGAGCAAGTTGTTCAGTTTCCATGAAGCTGTGTGATTCTTAGTTTCTGCATTCTGAGTTCTAACTCGATTGCACTGTGGTCTGAGAGACTGTTTGTTATGATTTCTGTTCTTTTGCATTTGCTGAGGAGTGATTTACTGCCAATTATGTGGTCAATTTTAGAGTAGGTGTGATGTGGTGCTGAGAAGAATGTATATTCTGTGGATTTGGGGTGGAGAGTTCTGTAAATGTCTATTAGGTTTGCTTGTTCCAGGTCTGAGTTCAGGTCCTGGATATCCTTGTTAATTTTCTGTCTGGATGATCTGTCTAATATTGACAGTGGGGTGTTAAAGTCTCCCACTATTATTGTGTGGGAGTCTAAGTCTCTTTGTAGGTCATTGAGAACTTGCCTTATGTATCTGGGTGCTCCTGTATTGGGTGCGTATATATTTAGGATCGTTAGCTCTTCTTGTTGCAGTGATCCTTTTACCATTATGTAATGTCCTTCTTTGTCTCTTTTGATCTTTGTTGCTTTAAAGTCTATTTTATCAGAGATGAGAGTTGCAACTCCTGCCTTTTTTTGCTCTCCATTTGCTTGGTAGATCTTCCTCCATCCCTTTATTTTGAGCCTTTGTGTATCCTTGCATGTAAGATGGGTTTCCTGGATACAGCACACTGATGGGTTTTGGCTTTTTATCCAGTTTGCCAGTCTGTGTCTTTTGATTGGGGCATTTAGTCCATTGACATTTAGGGATAGTATTGTTATGTGTGATTTTGATACTGTCATTTTGATGCTACCTGGCTGTTTTGTTGGTTAGTTGATGCAGATTCTTGATTGTGTCGATGCTCTTTTACCATTTGGTGTGTTTTTGGAGTGCCTGGTACTGGTTGTTCCTTTATAAGTGTAGAGCCTCTTTCAGGAGTTCTTGTAGAGCAGGTTTGGTGGTGATGAAATCTCTGAGCGCTTGCTTGTTCACAAAGGATTTTATTTTTCCTTCGCTTATGAAGCTTAGTTTGGCTGGATAGGAGATTCTGGGTTGAAAGTTCTTTTCTTTAAGGATGTTGAATATTGGCCCCCAATCTCTTCTGGCTTGTAGGGTTTCTGCTGAGAGATCTGCTGTGAGTCTAACGGGCTTCCCTTTGTGGGTAACCCGACCTTTCTCTCTGGCTGCCCTTAGCATTTTCTCTTTCATTTCAACCTTGGTGAATCTGACGATTATGTGCCTTGGGGTTGCTCTTCTTGCGGAATATCTTTGTGGTGTTCTCTGTATTTCCTGGATTTGAATATTGGTCTGCCTTGCTAGGTTGGGGAAGTTTTCCCGGATAATATCCTGAAGAGTATTTTCCAGCTTGGATTCATTCTCTTCATCACATTCAGGTACACCTATCAGACGTAGATTAGGTCTTTTCACATAGTCCCACATTTCTTGAAGATTTTGTTCATTCCTTTTTGCGCTTTTTTCTCTGTTCTTGCCTTCTCTTTTTATTTCATTGAGTTGATCTTCGACCTCTGATATCCTTTCTTCTGCTTGGTCAATTCGGCTGTTGAAGCTTGTGCATGCTTCACGAAGTTCTCGCGTTGCGTTTTTCAGCTCCATCAATTCACTTATACTCCTCTCTATGCTGTCCATTCTCGTCAGCAGTTCGTCCAATCTTTTTTCAAGGTTCCTATTTTCTTTGCGTGCGGTTAGAACATGTTCTTTTAGCTCGCTGTAGTTTCTAACTACCCACCTTCTGAAGTCTGATTCTGTCATTTCATCACTCTCCTTCTCCATCCAGTCTGGTTCCCTTGCTGGTGAGGAGTTGTGATCCCTTTTAGGAGGAGAGGTGTTCTGGTTTCGGGAGTTTTCATCCTTTTTATGCTGGTTTCTTCCCATTTTTGTGGGTTTATCCACCTGTTGTCTGTCTCTGTCCCAGGGAGTTGGAGCTTTATGAGTTTCCGTTGCACTACTGCCTTTTTTTGATTTTTCTTTCAGGTCTGACCCGCCCAGCTAGCAGCACGCCTAGCCACTGCCTGCCCGCAGGGGCTTTGCTGAGCTGCTGTGGGCTCCGCCCAGCTGCCCTGAGCTCTTCCCTGTAGTCCTTTTTATATGGGAGTAGTTAGAACTGTCTCGGCAACGGTGGCCCCGCCTCTGTTATGGCGGACTCTCTCTGTTGTGGGAGGTTGCCTCGGCAATGGCGGGTTGCCTCGGCAACGGGGGCCTACCTCCGTAGCGGTGGAGAGTCTCAGTAATGGTGGAAGCCCCTCCCCCACCGAGCCGGGCCGTCCAGGTTCAGCTGTGCTTGGTTTGAAGGGCTCAACCCAGAGGGTTTCCAATTACTGTTTTTGTTTTCGTTGTTGTTGGGGGTGGAAGGCTGGGACCAACCGAGCCTGATCACCTGGCTCCCTGACTCCGAGTCTTTTCTTTTAAGTTGAACGACCCCGAGTTCCGGTCGCTTGTTGAAAAGGCGCCAGGATCTCCCGTGCTGCGACTCACGGAGTCGGCTCGGACTGCGGCGCCGGCTCCTGGCGGATTTTCTGCCTAGGAATCTCCTGGCCTGACTCGCTATTTCAGATGAATGGCCCACTCTGCCGTCTCAGGGCTCTGCTCGCCAGCTAAGAGGGCTCCCAGACCAGTGGTTTTTGTATGGAGAACCGCAGCAACAGGGAGTGGTCACAGCAGCCGCGCGGGCGGAATCAGCCCCGCGGGGGCCAAAACAGCCGCACCGGCTGGGACTGCGACGCTGGCGACCCCTCTGCCTGGGTATCTCCTGGTCTGTGGGCAATAACAGTTCGTCTGTAAATGCGGCGTTCACTCACCCTCTGCACTTTCACTGGGAGCTGAAGTCCTGAGCTGTTCTTAGGCGGCCATCTTCCCAGCATTCTCCTCGACTCTATTTTTAACATTCTAGATCTTAAACTAGGTGGTGAATCCAGAAATGTTCATCATGTTATTCTTTATATCGTTATATATATGTGACGTATTTCATGATATTGTTTTAAAGTTGCTATTAAAAGTAACTACATGGCTGGAGATTTTTGTTTGTTTGTTTGTTTGTTTAAGCAGGATTAGTGGAATGGTTAGAGCAAAGCACTCTTCGCCTACGCAAACACCAGGAGTGTGAATCTGTAGCTTTAGTCACAGGTAGCAATATGGCCTTACTGGCTGTATAGCACTTACTGAATTTTTCTTGACAATTCTAAAATTTGAGAGTGGTGCCAGATAAAATTGCATCAGGAAATCTGGAAGGAATGGTTTCTTCTGACTTCAAGAAAACTAATTTTATATTTCTGTGACATAAGGCAGGTTTTCTTTTTTTCAAGAATTATCCTCCACTCTGAATAACTAAAATTTCAGTTTGCTGAATACATCAAAATCATTAGTACATCAAAATTCTCTTAAATATTTTATAGTAATCTTTCTAAAAATCCTTGTCTTACTGTACTTGCCTGGAGTTGCAAAAAATGTAGTGTTAGCATTAATATTCAAAGCACTTTAGAATAATTTCAAATTAGAAATATTTGAAATATGTGAAATATTTGGAACATTCAGAAACGTATAAAGAAAAAAAAATCACATACTATCCCAATATCCAGAAATTTCAACAAAATTTCTAAATTTCTAGGAGCCAACCCTCTGAGTTGATACTTCAAAGTAGTATCTATAAACAGAGTTAATTTGTTCCAATTTCAGATGAAATCAAGCTGGTAACCTAGAGAACTGCCCCCCAGGATCTAGGGAATGGTAGTCAAGTCCTAAACTTCGGAAAAACGAGGAGCGGAGTACGGTCTTACAAGCTTCGTGCATTTTGCTTTTCCCCCTTTATTTGATATGTTGTAATACGGGAAGGGATTTATGGGTGTCTCACAAGAGATCAAGTGCGGACCAGACCTGACTCTAACCTGTAGCCCGACCTCACCTCTGCTCTGCATCTGCTCGCCACAGCACGAAAAACCACAACCCCCGACAGGCCTTAGGGGGCTGGGGCGGGACCATTCCGTCGATTGGTTGTTCCGCAGTCCCAGCAAAGCGATGATTGGCCAGATCTAAGGATGACTGCTAGAGGGAATTAGAGCAGAGCCCGGGCCAAAAGGGCAAGTCCGTGGTTTCAGGTCAGAACTCCAGCGGCAGCCCGGCAGCAGGAGCTCGAGAGAAGCATGGCTCAGAAGCATGTTTGCGTGGTGGCCCTGGCGGCTGTGCTGCTCCTACTTTTCGCCACCGACTGCAGATCAATGGGCCTGAGGAGCCAGGAGCATCAGAGGGCGTCGCGAATCCCTTCTCAGTTCAGCAAAGAGGAGCGCGTCGCGATGAAAGAGACGCTGAAAGGTGAACCCGGCTCCCTTTCGCCCCACCTATGCTCAGATGTGCGTCTCACCCTCCCCAGGTCAACCCGTGACTCCCCGCTTCCACCTCAAAGGGTCCGCTACTGCAGCTGGAGCCCCGCCACGCACCCCGACACCCTTCCCAGCACGTGTGCCCAAGCTTGGGGAGGCCACACTTCCCCATACCTGGCTCCTGAAACTCTGGAGTGCCCTGCCTAACCTGGAAGCTCCGGTTTCACCCCTCTTAGCGTGACCACCGTCCCCTCTCTCCCCTGCTTGCCTGGAGTATTACACCAGCTGTCATTTGTAGAGCACTTTTAACTCGTGAAAGTTTGCATGCCTGTTAAATTACTGCGGTATGGTAAAATAAGACTAAATGATCTTAGTGTTATCTACAGAGGCGAGAAATTGAGGCCTAGGTCAGCTAAATGATCTTCCCCAGGGCCCCACGGCAAAGAATGGGCACTGGGTGACAGCATCTAATGCCTGTTGGACTCGCTGGGATCAGATGGCACTAAAGAAAGGGAGTGGAGTGTTCCTGGGGTGTGGGATCTTCCTAATTGTCAATCATAATTGAAGAACATGTCTCCCGCAGACCTCCAATCCAGACCAAAAACTCATTCCCCTTCTGAATCGGCATTTTCCAGGAAAGTTTCTGTTGAGTGCTAGATCCGATGGGCTGAAATCCTCCTTTACCATTCAGCTTAGCTCCAGTCTTTTGCCTTTCATTAAGTAATGGATTAAGCTAAACCGCCTGCATAAACATAGGCAGATGCTGGGACCAAAAGCTAACTTCAATGGTTGGTTATAGATTGTGTATATGCTAGAGTGACAGGCCTGGGAGGCGGAGCGGGGCTTTCCCAAAGCGTAGTATAAATAGTCCTCTAAAAGACATTAGGCAGCCACTCAAAGTCTCTGCACAGAAGAAAACAAAAGCTACGTAAGAACCTAGAATAGGGACCTCATAGCAACACAGCTTAGAACTCTGAGCAGGGAACAGAACACCTGAGCTCAGATCTTGGGTCTGCCCTTGAGTAGGCACTTGAATCTTTCTGAACCTCATCTTCCCCATCTATTTGGTGGGCTGTGCTGTTGCGGTGTTGATCCTTAGCAAAACTGATGGAGTTTGTCTTTCAGAGACCCTTCCTGGATGTTAAGCTGCCTCAGGTGAATTTATTCTCATGTGTTCTTCTTGGAGAGTGGTCTAATTCAGTATTCTCGTGACTCATGCTTTCCCTCCCAGTGCTGTTTGTCTTTGATCATGGAACTCTTTAAAGCCTGAAAGACTCAAAGGGATGAGCCTAGCGAAGAAGGTTCAGGATCTGAGACAACCGAGTAGGGAGGATGAGATTGTTTTAGGACTGAGGAAGTTGTTTGGGGGAACTTGACTCTTTAAATCCACCCCTTCCCAGGCATTACATGCCCAAAAAGCTGGCCTTGGTTGAGAGACTAGTGAGACTCTGCATGAGGAATAATCCTTTACACACAAAAACACACAAGCCTCATTGATGTAGGGACCCAGGACAGTGGGTGCCTTGAGAATGATTAAGCTTGGATTCATCAGAAGAAGTGGTGATTTCAGAGGCAGAGTGAGGCCTTAGGAAGAAATTTATAGTAGCTTCCCCTCAAGACCAGGGTCCAAAATCCATTTCCCCCTAATCTTAGACCGTATTTGTCTTTAAGAACCACATCGGCCTAAATAAACCCAGAAGACATGGGTTTAAATCTCTAGTCTACGTGTTGCTTGGGCAGCTCACCTAACCTCTCTAAGCTTTTTCCTTCATCTTCGAATTAGGGGAAAAAATAGTGCCTACCTCACATTAGTGTTTTGCCTCTGCAATACGATAATGAATACAAAAGAGATTTTCATGCACAGAGGACTGTAGAAAAAAACAATGATTAATTTATTTTTAATCTTTCATCTCTGATTATTTGACTCTGACAGGTGCCGTTCAGATTCCAACAGTGTCTTTTGGCCCTGAGGAATCCAATAGTACTGCCCTGGCTGAGTTTGGAGAATACATTTACAAAGGTCAGCTGCAAATCAGGAGCAAGGCGTGGGTGGTAGAAATAACAATAGAGATACAGTTCTTTTACAAAGTAATAAAGAAGTTTATTTTGTGACTTCTCAGAGGTTAGTCTAATTTCCATGGGCAGCATACAGACTGTAGATTAGCTCTTGGAAAAACTAAGCCACATATATAGGGCAAAGATCAAGAGTTCATCAAGCCATTGTGTTAGAGTATAAACTCTCTCAATCTTTTCCCTACATATGTGTCATTCAATAAATAGGAAATCATCAAAAGGTAGAACTAGGATTTCCTTTTACCTGTGGAACTGCCCAGACCTATGCTCCATGTTCCTCCTACCCCTACCTCCTTACGCACCCCCACACACCTGTACACATACACTCCACCTGCTCAGACCTACTCCAGATTCCTTACTAACACATTTCTAGGCCTCTAGGCAGTCAACAACTTTGAGCTATAACATCTGTCCCTTTCCCTCATCCCTACCACCCACGGAGTACAGAGCTATAGAAGGATGGGTCAGAGGAAAAAAGGATTCTTGGAACTCCTCCCTCCCCTTATTAAAATCTCATAAAGAGTAATGAGATTACATTCCTAAATCTTTTTTTTTTTTGAGACGGAGTTTCGCTCTTGTTACCCAGGCTGGAGTGCAATGGCGCGATCTCGGCTCACCGCAACCTCCGCCTCCTGGGCTCAGGCAATTCTCCTGCCTCAGCCTCCTAAGTAGCTGGGATTACAGGCACGCGCCACCATGCCCAGCTAATTTTTTGTATTTTTAGTAGAGACGGGGTTTCACCATGTTGACCAGGATGGTCTCGATCTCTCGACCTCGTGATCCACCCGCCTCAGCCTCCCAAAGTGCTGGGATTACAGGCTTGAGCCACTGCACCCGACCAACATTCCTAAATCTAATTAAAAACAGCCCCTCCAAAGTTATCGGAGGTGGGAGAAGCTGGCCTAGGAGCAGCAAGTAACCCCCTCTCTAACACCCTGGAACAAATGTCTCTGGGATTAGCCATGCATGGTGGCAAGCACCTGTAGTCCTAGTTACAGGAGGCTGAGGTGGGAGAATCGCTTGAGTCCAGGAGTTCAAGGCTACAGGGGACTATATGAATGTGCCACTGTGCTCCAGCATAAGTGAGAGAGCAAGTCCCTGTCTCTGAAAAAACAGAAAGGAAAGCAAAAACAAAAATGAATGACTCAGGGATTAGTGCCCAGTAGCCAAGCTAAGGCCAGCCTGAAAAGGCTGGAAGTCTTTATTAAATAGGAGATAAATATAGGAAAATACGCTGGGCGCGGTGGCTCATGCCTGTAATCTCAGCCCTTTGGAGGCCAAAGCAGGCAGATCACATGGTCAAGAGATCAAGATCTCCTGGCCACCATGATGAAACACCATCTCTACTAAAAATACAAAAATTAGCTGGGCATGGTGGTGCACACCTGTAGTCTCAGCTACTTGGGAGGCTGAGGCAGGAGAATCACGTGAACCCAGGTGGTGGAGGTTGGAGTGAGCTGAGATCACGCCACTGCACTCCAGCCTGGTGACGGAGATAGACTCTACCTCAAAACAATAAAATAAATGTCTAGTGACAGTAAAGTAGATAAGCTAGGTAACAAGATAAAACCATATTCTTCTTCAGTTTTTGGGTAACCACAGAAGTATATGTGAATTCTTCCAACAAAGCCAGAGAGAGAGAAAATTTATTTCTCCTATGCAGCTAAAGTCACTTGAATAATTGACCCTAGGAACATCTACACCTGCATGCAGAAGTATGATCTTGTGTTAAAAAGAATAATCTTATGTTCACATAGCACATACACTAGATGTATTATTTTTAAAAAAGAAAAATGTCTCTGAATTTTAAAATATAATATTTAAATATAATTCGGTTAACGGGGCCTACTAATTTAACATAATAATTTAATATAATTTAGTTAATGAAGCCTACTACAGTTACAATTTAACACATACCTCATCTTCATAGCTCTTTAAAATGTTCTTGCAATAGCATGTTATAGGTCAGACCAAGCCTGAGCTTGAGATATTGACCATCTTAATAGTGAGTCTTTTTTTTTTGAGATGGACTTTCACTCTTGTCGCCCAGGCTGGAGTGCAATAGTACAATCTAGGCTCACTGCAACCTCTGCCTCCCGGGTTCAAGCGATTCTCCTGTCTCAGCCTCCCTAGTAGCTGGGATTACAGGTGTGTGCCACCACACCTGGCTAATTTTTATCTTTTTAGTAGAGATGGGGTTTAGCTATGTTGGCCAGGTCGATCTCAAACTCCTGACTTCAGGTGATCTGCCCATCTCAGCCTCCCAAAGTGCTGGGATTGCAGGCATGAGCCACCACACCTGGGCTTAATGGTGAGACTTGATTTGCCTGTTACTACGTACTAATAGCACATTGAAATATAGGGAAGACAAATTTCAGAGATTGTCCAGGTAGATCAGGAATCAGACTAGCTTTGTCCTAGAAGGCTTCCTAAAGAAGGATGAATTTTTTTTTTTTTTAAAAAAAAGGGGGACAGGAAGCACAACATGGTAGAAAAACCTAAGGAAACTGTTAATCCTGGTTTCTCTCCCTGCCCTTTTTGCCTCTAGTCTTTCCTACAGTGCTCAGCACCAGCTTCATCCAGCATGAAGTCGTGGGAGAGTACAGCCACCTGTTCGCTGTCCTAAGCTCGGACCCCAGCTTGCAGCCCTGTCTGCTGCTGGCTCACTTTGATGTGGTGCCTGCCCCTGCAGAAGGCTGGGAGGTGCCCCCGTTCTCTGGGTTGGAGCGTGATGGCTTCATCGATGGTGGTGACACACTGGATGACAAGAACTCTGTGATGGTCTGAGATGCAATGTTCCCTCTGCCTTAGGGCCCTAAAGATCAATTCAGGATGGGGGTGCTTGGCTGACCCTGGGAGGAGGGAGATAACGGTAGAAAGAACCTGGGTTCCAGCCATCAGTTTGTCACTTCCCTTCTCTGGGCCTTGATTTCTCAACTATAAATAGGGATTGGAGTAGATGGTCCCCAGGGACCCTTTCAGCCCTGACACTGATATGTTCATGCTCTTCTCCCTGCGATAAGGGTTCTCTTTCTCCACATTCGGCCTCCTGTACCATTTGAGTCTGTTCTCCTTCAAGAGAATCTATCAGATCCTCATCCCACCAGCCCTAATGCAGGCAACTGAATGTTACTGATATCCTGGTACTCTCGCCTAAATAACGTCTTTCTGCTCTTCCATTGTACTTCTGAACCCCAGGCATTCCTGCAGGCCTTGGAGCTCCTGCTGATCAGGAATGACATCGCTCGAAGATCTTTTCTCATTTCCCTGGGCCATGAAGAGGAGGTAGAGCCTCCTTACCCTATACTTATCTCTGTCCTCTGGTGGGGAGAGGGGAGTGGGTGCTTAACCCTAGTCCAGTTTGCCCACAGCTGCAGGGTCTCTGTAATATGGTAGTTTGCCAACTTCTCTGTGTGTCTGCATGCCAGGACTATCTAAGGAGCTTGACCAAAATTCAGATTCCTGGGCCCTGTGCCATGCATCTGGATTTTCAACAAACTCTTTCATAATATCTTCATAATATCTGAGGGAGGCAGAGGTCCATCACCTATACCCTGAGAAACATAGGTGTGATGGAAAAAGAACTGACCAAGGAGAGCAAATGACTACGTTTTATTTCCAGTGATGCTACTTACTTAGACCCTGAGCAAGTCAGTTCACTCTTTTGGCTCAAGTTTTTTCATTTGTGATGCAAGGAAGGGTGGGCTCTTCCAGCTCTGACATTCCAGAATTCTGTGAGGCAGGATTGCCTAGGATCCTGTCCCCCAGGAAGGAGACTAGGTAGGAAGTTTCTGGAGCCCCTAGCTAGGCTGAATGGGTCCCCATTAGCTATGTCTGGAGGTCTGTCTCTGGCTGAGGACTGCAGCTCTGGGTTCAATGTCTGCTTCTTCAGGGGTTGGGGCTCAGAAGATCTCAGTCCTGCTACAGTCAAGGGGCGTCCAGCTAGCCTTCATTGTAGATGAGGGGAGCTTCATCTTTGATGGTTTCATTCCCGACCTCAAGAATCCCTTCACCACGTAAGTAAAGCACCCCATCCCTGACCTTGAAAGGAATTCTCTCCCCATTTGAGATGACCCCAGCCTGGTATCTGTGAGCCATGCTGAGACAGTTCTTTGTTTACACCTCTCGCATTAATTGCCCAGATCTTTAACTTCTCCTAGGCTTCCCCTTCTGTTTTTTCTCTAGCGTAAAATTTTTAAAGCAGCATGAAGCTACCTCCTTGCCCACTAGATTATTGCATAGATGGACCTGTGGGCCTGTGGGAGAATTCAGAGACAACAGAAGTCAGGAGGGTGGTTTCTGATCCTCTTCTACAGGATTGCAAACTCAGAGAAGGGTTCCATGAACCTCATGCTGCAATAAACATGACTCTAGGTCACTCTTCAGGTCCTCCAAAGGAGATGAGCATTGGCATCCTCGAAGCTGCTGTCAGCCAGTAAGCAAGTCCTGGCCCTCCTCCTGTGCCAGATTTGAGATGGAAGACCTGGAACTTTCCCACGTTAAATCTGAGGACACTAAGCTTCCTGCCCTAAAGTTGGGTTGCAAAGCTATGCTTCAAAAAACACTAGTGGAAGAACGGAAGGGGAAACCTAGAACAGATTAAAGATGTGGGAGATTAACACAAGAGGTGTAAACAAAGAGTTATCTCAGCATGGCTCACAGATACCAGGCTGCAGTCATCTCAAATGCAGTGAAAATTCTTCCAAGGTGGGTGGGGGTGGGGTGGGGGGAGGCCACAGGAGAGACAGAGCCACCGGTAGCCTGCAAAGGCTGGAGTAAGAAGAGGATCTATCAATATATCCATATGGAAAGCAAGGACCAACAGCCAGAAGCTAGGTCTGGCAACCAGAGTAGTCCAGAGTCCAAACATTTACAAATCACAAGCTGGTGCCAGGCACAGTGGCTCACGCCTGTAATCCCAGCACTTTGGGAGGCCGAGGCAGGTGGATCACCTGAGGTCAGGAGTTTGAGACCAGCCTGGCCAACATAGTGAGACCCCATCTCTATGTCTCTACTAAAAATACAAAATTAGCCGGGCATGGTGGCACATGCCTATAATCCCAGCTACTCAGGAGGCTGAGACAGGAGAATTGCTTGAACCCTGGAGGTGGAGGTTGCAGTGAGCCCAGATTGTGCCATTGCACTCCAGCCTGGGCAACAAGAGCAAAACTCCATCTCAAAAAAAAAATACAAAAATACAAAAATACAAAAATTAGCCAGGCATGGTGGCATTTGCCTGTAGTCCCAGCTAGTCAGGAGGCTGAGGCAGAAGAATTGCTTGAACCTGGGAGGCAGAGGTTGCAGTGAGCCAAGATAGCGCCACTGTACTCCAGCCTGGGCAATAGATCGAGACTCTGTCTCAACAACAAAAAAAAAAAAAAAAAAAAAAAAGAAAAAGAAAAAAGAAATCAGAAGTTGGCAATGACTGGTAGAGCTGTTGATATTCTCTACCTGTCCTGGCAGGAGGACAAAAATAAACAAGAGCTGCTGGCTATGCGTGGGGACAGCAGAATCTGTAACAGTAGAGCTCACCCCTGGCTGGCTTTTCTTAGCAAAGTGGGAAGGAGTGCTAATATTCATTCAAACCGTCAGGAGACTGATAACTCTGCCATACTATGGGATGTGCTACGAGAGTGGACACACAGGATTCTGGAGAGCAGCAGAGGGAGGAAAGACGGACCCTAATGCGGACTTAGTAGACAGGGAAAGCTCCTGCTGGTGTTTTGAGATCTTCAGAATGTTGAGTTGGTGGAGGTGGTAGGGAAGTGAATGGGAGACCACTTGGCCAGGAGTGTTGAAACTTCCTTCTATCTCCCTCCTTCTCTTCTTCAGACCACTGATCTTTGGCTGGGGTTCACTAAGTCTTGAGGACTCTGTTTCTCTTCCAGACTGGAGCAGACACCACTGCCTAACATGTTTGGAAGCTGGACACTGACAGCGACATTGGAGCAACTGGCACATGAGGTAAGGGAAGAAGTATTACATACTTCCAGTCAGCTAGGAACAAAAGAGTGACAGAAAAGTCACCCTCAGAGTAAGAAAAGGACCCCAGTGCTGGCCAGTGCTCTGCCTATTCTCACCTATTCCCAGCCAGTGGCTGAGCCAACAGAGGGATCTGGCTTGTTCTCTAGGGCTGTTAGTGTGTTTCTGAGACCCTAAGACCTGATACACCCTTTGGGAGCTGGTTCCCACTTATCCCTGAGGCTGCTGAGCAATTTTTCTAACCAATCAGATACGCCCAGCCAGGCAGTAATTGCCTCCCCATTCCTGACCCTCTAGCAGGGATTGAGCTAACTGAACTTAGAAACACTCCTGACCCCTAAGGGCCCCTGAGACAATTCAGAAGTAGAGAAAGACCCAGGTCTCAGAGAATCAGGCTAAAGTAGAGGTGACCCTGTGGTGCTGACCCCTCTGATATCCTGCTGACCTTGTTCTTTCCCAGCTTCCCTTCCCTACCAATATAATCTTGATCAACCTGTGGCTATTTAAACCCCTTGTAAGCAGGTTAAGTATTATCTTTCCTTCCTTCACATCCCTTACCTCACACCTACCCACCTCCCAGTCCCCTGTCTTTGGCCTTAACTGGGACTTACTAATCAATCCCTCAGCCACCAGACACTGCGTCTGTAAGTGTATATATTTAAGACATCTCTGAGATGTCTCTCAGTCTTAAAGATCTCCAAGGTTCAGGAAAGTGGGTAATGTTTCTGCTCTTTCCTTCACCCCATTGGTTCTTTCCAACATCTGACCTCGGTCCTTTTGTTTTAGGTATTTGGAGAGAAATTATGTAACCAATGCAATGGTCAGGACTACCACGGCATTCACCATGTTCAATGCAGGGGTCAAGGTAACATCGTTGGTTCTATCTAGTAGAGAGTAGCTCTATCTTCTGGCTCCTCCCTCCTCTGTGTGTCAGCTGCATCCAAGCCTAGCCACGCCGTGACATGGGCCTTTCTGAAATCTTGAAGGGAGTTAAACCATTCCTGTAACTGCCAGTACCACCAGCACAACTCCAGGGGGCACCGTTCACCTAGAGTACATTGTGATCTTGAAGCGCTCTGGTAATCTGGTATATAAGTGAATGATGCCTCTGAATTAATTCCTGGCATAACTTACTGGAGTGTCCAGCGTATCAGCTGCAGTGTTCATCAGAATAATAGCACTGTGTCCTTACAATTGAATGGCGTTTTCATTCCCCCGGGATACTCTGTTACTCCCTTTGAGCCTTCTAAGAGGCCTATGAGTATTGCCCCAATGACCAGTTGAGGAAACAGAGGCACAAAGAAGTTGCAACAGCTCATTTGCAGTAGCCCAGTTCCCCTGTCTCTGACCTAGCGCTTTTTTGCACCATACAAGTTCAAAGAAAGCTATGCATTTAGGGAGTCTCCTGACCTCCAAGGAACAATCCCTCCATAGCCTAATTCTGTTCTCCAATTAGTCAGATTCCTCCTGGTCAGGCAAAAAAGTGAGATTTTGTGGCCAGGCGCGGTGACTCAAGCCTGTAATCCCAGCACTTTGGGAGGCCGAGGCGGGTGGATCACGAGGTCCAGAGATCGAGACCATCCTGGTCAACATGGTGAAACCCCGTCTCTACTAAAAATACTAAAAATTAGCTGGGCATGGTGGCGCGTGCCTGTAATCCCAGCTACTCAGGAGGCTGAGGCAGGAGAATTGCCTGAACCCAGGAGGCGGAGGTTGCAGTGAGCCGAGATCGCGCCATTGCACTCCAGCCTGGGTAACAAGAGCGAAACTCCATCTCAAAAAAAAAAAAAAAAAAAAAAGTGAGATTTTACAACTGGACCTGGGAAATCACCAATCCCTGCTAGAGGGTCAGGAATGGGGAGGCAATTACTGCCTGGTTGGGCTTATCTGATTGATTAGAACAATTGCTCAGCAGCCTTGAGGATAAGTGGGAACAAACTCTCAAAGGTCTTAGGGTCTCAGAAACACACTAACAGCCCTAGAGAACAAGCCAGATCCCTCTGTCTTGGCTCAGACACTGGCTGGGAATAGGTGAGAACAGGCAGAGTGCTGGCCAGCGCTAGGGTCTTTTCCCTACTCTGAAGGTTACTTTTCTGTCACTCTTTTGTTCCTATGTGACCAGGAGTATGTGAGGAGTATATGTTCTTCTCATCCCCCTCAAGGATCAAATCTGATGTGAGCTCCGTGCTACCACATAATGAGGGCCAGCAGAGCCTCTGGCTGCCCCGTCTTGAGTAAGCACTAACGTTAACAGCTGCAGAAATGTCCTGGGTGTGCTGGGAAAGAAAGTGCACACAGAAGGCTTCTAATGGCACAGCATGGGGCCAAAGCAGAGATATCTGGATGATCAGAGAAAGCAGTCTTGCTCTGAACTTCTCTGTGACCCCCTCCAGGACCAAGAAGCACGAAGGTCTTGCTTAAAGCAGAGACACCCCTTCAGCTCTGAATATAACCACATGTCACTTCGCTGAGAGAAGACAGGAGGCAGATTAGAAAAGCTAAGCCTTGGGTCCTCAAGTCAAATCAGCCAGCTCTACCTGAGCTGAGGAAATTAGCATTTCCTGATCAGGGATCAAATGCGGATTTCAGGTTGCTTCAAGCCAGGGTTTTATGGTTCTCTCCCCAGGTGAATGTCATCACCCCCACGGGCCACAGTCAACTTCTGGATTCACTCTGCACAGACAGTCCAAGGGGTACGTACCATTTGTTCCAGACAACTCTTTCAGCATCAGAGAGTCGCAGCCCTCAGGGCACACGTTTAGCTGCAGTCCTAGGGCTGGTCTAGTGTCCTATTTGTTCAACCCACATTTTACAAAGACACGGGTACTTCACTAGGACTGGAGATCTCTGATTTGGGAGAATGTGGGGTCTGAAGTGGAAGATGAGTATGAATAATGATAGCAATATCTGTAGTAAGACATTATGTATGTAACATTATATATATGTAGTAGGCTTGCTATGTATTTGGCACCTTTCTAAGGTACACGCGTTTTAATCTTCACAACCACCCACCCTAAATCTGCATTTAACTGGTGAAAATTGAGGTACAGAGTACCAGAGCAATCAAATAGCATACCCAAGATTATACATCTAGCAGTCTAGCTCCAGAGTTAGTGCTTTTAGCTGCAACCCTAGACTATGATTATAAAAATTAGAGGTGAACAAATTGCCATAGAATCACTGCAAAGAAAGAAATTCATGCTGCCTCTTAGGGTCAAAAAAGTCTTTTCTGTGGCTGGGCATGGTGGCTCATGCCTGTAGTCCTAGCATTTGGGAGGCTGAGGCGGGTGGGTTGCCTGAGCTCAGGAGTTCGAGACCACACTGGTGAACACGGTGAAATCCCGTCTCTACTAAAAATACAAAAAATTAGCCAGGCATGGTGGTGTGTGCCTGTAACCCCAGCTATTTGAGAGGCTGAGACAGGAGAATCGCTTGAATCCGGGAGGTGGAGGTTGCAGTGAGCCAAGATCGCACTGTTGAACTTCAGCCTGGGCAACAGAGTGTGACATCATCTCAAAAAAAAAAAAAAAAAAGTCTTTTCTGACTGCTACAGTTTTGAACTGGACCTTAGAGGACCAACAGAACTTGGCTAGAAGTAAGACATTCATTGGGACTAAGGAGTAGGATACATTGGGGAAAGGTAATAGGAGATGAAAATTGATGGGAAATGGAGTTGTAGTTTAGGGATTTAGGCCTTGTATGCCATGCTGAGGAGTTTGGACCCTAATCTGTGAAATCTGTGACAGGCGAGAACTTTCAGAGGTTTTCAAACAAATACTGAGATTTGCTTTTAGAGTGGTCCTGCTGGCAGCAATGCAGAGGGAGTGCTGGAGGAGGAGACAGGAAGCTATTGCAACCTCTTAGGGAGTGCATATGAAGGTCTGAACAGAGGCCATCGTCATGGGGTGGAGAAGAGGGCTTCTCCCACCAGAGCTGGGAGAGAGGTAGGTTCAATAGGATGTGGTGTGTCTGCGGGTGTGGAGTGAGAGAAAAGCAGGGTGGCTCCAAGGTTTTTAACCTGGGTAGTTGACCAAGTAGTTAATGCCTTTGTCTAAGATGGGAATTCAAAAATAAGAACAAGTTCAAGAAGAAATATAATAGTTTAGAGGTGTGAGAAGCTTATATGAAATAGGCAATTATAAATACCTCAGGTCTGGAGAGAGATGAACTAGAGATACAGCTGGAGCGTCATTAACATATTGGGAGCCTCTAGAGTCAATAAAAGCCCATGAGAAGGATGTGCAGAGAGTTAGGAGGGAAAAGAGTGGAGGCCAGAGCCTTGCAATGGTCTGCTATGAATATCAGTTTTAAAATGAATGTATCATTGCAAACCACAATGAGTACTGTGATGAAGAGCAACCTGGTGCTTGTTAGATCATATAACAAGATTATCCATCTAGCAGTCTAGTTCCAGAGTTTCTGCTTTTAGCTAAAACCCTAGTTTATGATTACAGAAATTAGAGGTGAAGCCAAAGGGTGAGTAGAAGTTACGCAGAATGTCTGACATCCACAGTAAATGTCAGCTTATTTAAACATCAGGCTGGGCTAAACGGAATTAAAAAGGTAAACCCGATGCTTAAAAAAAAAAAAAAAAGATCCAAAAGGCAACCCAGTGACTGTCAGATGAGTAAGACCTTCCAGAATACGGTTAGGGACAGTTCTGTAACACAGCTCATCGAGGGTCAGTAGCCCTTGGACTTCTGTGGTCCTTTCTCCTAAGTTCTTCCCCAGGGAGGACTTTATTTGTCCTCATGCAAGGTGAGAGGCACACACTCCTCATTGTAGAGCGGGGAGCAGGTTGACATCCTGCCCAGAGCCAGCCAGCACTGAGGGGGCCTAGGCGGGGGGGCGAGTTAGGACCAATGTGAGCCCTGGGTTCTCCTGCTTTTCATCAGGTGCCAACCTTTGTGCTCTCCCTGGGGGCTCATGAGGTCAGGAAATCACTGAATTCCCCTCATTGAGCTTCTTTCCACCAGTTTTTTTCCAGCCTCCTTCTGACTCCATGCCCTTTCCAAGGGCTGTTTTCCACCCAGCTGGGGCTTTCATCTCCCCAGGTCCTGGCACTCTTCCCTCCTCTCTATTCCCCTGCCACAGTGGCCTGCCTTCCGGTCTCTCTGATGAAACCCCTGGAACCCCTGGGCCCATCCTGCCCATGTACTGCTGTGAGGAGTGGAAAGCCTCCATGTTCAAAAAGTTTGTAGGACTCATTCGTCCTGGTTACTCCTCTCCCTTGGGCCCCAGTTCCATGCATCCGGAACACTCCCTGCTGCACGAGCACAGAGCCTCGGGCTGGATCCCACAGGAACACAGGCCGCCCCCAGAGTTCTCCTCCTCCATATTCAACTTGAGATGCAGACAGGTCTCCAGCACTTACCTGTGAGGAACAAGAACCTTCAGAAATGGAAGAGGCTACCATGCTAAAGGAAGGTGTGTCCTGAATGGGCCTGAAGGAGTAGGAAGAAGGCCAGTGGGAGATGTTTGATGGAGTCTCCACTTGAGGGAAAGTTTTGGAATATGCTCTCTTGGACAGAAATTGTGCTCCTCATCACTAAAAGGGCTCAGTAAGAATGTTGAACAGGTTCTTTCTTTTCTTCCTTCATTGATTCATTCAAGTGTCTGCTGCTAGCTACTGTGGACTAGACATTCTCCTAAGCATTTGTGAGAATGGTGAATAAGACAGACAGGATTCCCATTCTAATGGTGCTTACAGTCTAGTGACGAGACAGCAGTAAGCAAGGTGATTTTTTTAAGTGGTAAATACCACAAAGAAAATAATAGGATGCTGTGTCACAGAGTAATCGTGGGGTAGGGGTAGAGCAGTGAGCTCCTTTAAATGCAGTGGTCCGTGAAGCCCTCTCTGAGGAGGAGCAAAGACCTGGCAATTGCATCCAGGCAGTAAGAGCACAAAGTAGGGAGCAGTACAGATGTCCTCTAATTTTGACAGGTAAGAACATGCTGCGTGTTTGTGATGCATCTAGTACTGTATTACTTCCTGTGGAGTTTATTCTATAATCCCAGTGCTTCGGGAGCCTGAGGCCAGAGGATTGCTTGAGGCCAGGAGTTCAAGACCAGCCTGGACAACACAGCAAGACCCTATCTCTACAAATAAAAATAAAAATTCACCAGGCACACTCCTATGCTCCCAGCTACTCACAGGAAGCTGAGCCAGGAGGATCTCTTGATTCCAGGAGTTGGAAGTTACAATGAGCTGTGATCACACCACTGCATTCCAGCCTCGGTGACAGAGCAAGTCCCTGTCTCAAAAAAGAAGAAGAGGGTTAGATATTACGTGACACCATATCTGAGTCCATTATAAGGAAGGCATTTATAACCGAATTGCTCAAAAATTGAATGGCATATGGCATGCAGTGACGAGCTTTCTGCCACTGGAAATATTCCAGCAGGTGGGAAGACAACCTGTTGTGAGTTTTCTAGTAAGCAGCCTTACAGCAGGCCAGAAGCTGGACTTGCTAACTCTAAAGACCTTACCTGTTTTTAAGTATCTACTGTCCTTGCCTTTAGCAGCTGTACCATCCATTTACAGGAAAATATCTCTACACATAAAACAGAACATAGTGTTGTGGGAATGCACTGTAAGAACTATAGGAGATCAGAGAAATGAGAGATTCATGTGCTCTAAAGTCACCTTTGAGGTCTCTCACCATTGACAAGTTCCTCTCCCTAATCCCATTCTTGTACCTCTGATTCTTGCCCAAGAATTCTATTCTAAACAAGCAAATAACAGCTAACATTTTTTGAGTGCTTACCATGTGCCAGGCACTGCCCTAAGCACATCACACATATTAGCTCTAGTAAACGTCACCACCGCTTATGAGGTAGGTGCTACCATCATCTACATGTTAACAGATGGACAGCCTGAGGCACAGAGAAGTTAAGGAGCTTGTCCAAAGTCACACAATGGTGAGTGACTGCCCGAGGCACAAAGTTGGTTGTCACATCTCAATTTTTGTGCCTGCCCCCTCCTTGCTCAGATGATCTGTTGCCTCTTCTTTATCAGTTTCATATCCTTCCTTGAAACTCAAAGCTAAACATTCGTACCACTAAGGAGTCCATCTCAGATGAACACCTCCTCTCACATTCTAGTCCACACCACCTCAAAGTGTATATACTTAGGAAGCAGTAAAGCATTGTTCCCGTAAAGTCAGACAGATACCCAACCTGTCAATACTAACTATATAACCCACGGTGGTTGTTAAACAAAGCAACGCCTATTCTTATTTTTATTGGTTCACATCTTTTAAATTTTATGTATCCAAGATTTATTGCATACCTTTTATGTGCTTGCTACTGGAAATGCGGAAATGAGATAGACACAGTCCGTGCCCTTGAGTCAGGGCCTGGCCTGGCAGCTAGTGGGAAACCGGAGCTCTTGCAGCCTCTTACTGCAGGGCTCCAATCTGCATGCCTTCTTCAATTTCTGGAGACAGGACCTTTAAGGAATTTGGGGTAGTGGGCACAGCCCCAACCAACCTCATGGAGGCTGACTTCAGAAACTTGCCAATGGGCTGAGAATATGTCAAGACTGTGCATTAATTCTTGTATTAGAATATTTGTATTATAAGGGCTAGAGTGAAAACATGTTCTGAGAAGTGAGAATACACTTTGATGAACCCCTTCACCCATTCAACAGCAGGGTATTTGTTTTGATTCGAATGATGGTTTCTAACCCAGAAGTGGGAAACTCCACTTCCTCTCCAGACTCAGCTCCTAACATTCTTCTGGCATATAAGAGGTACCCTTGGGGCCGGGCATGGTGACTTATGCCTGTAATCAATCCTAGCATTTTGGGAGACTGAGGCTGGCAGATCATCTGAGGTCAGGAGTTTCAAGACCAGCCTGACCAACATGACAAAACCCTGTCTCTACTAAAAATAGAAAAATTAGCCACACATGGTGGCACATGCTTATAGTCCCGGCTACTTGGGAGGCTGAGGCAGGAGAATTGCTTAAACCCAGGAGGCAGAGATTTCAATGAGCCGAGATGGCGCCACTGCACTCCAGCCTGGGCCACAGAGCGAGACTCTGTCTCAAAAAAAAAAAAAAAAAAAAAAAAAAAAAAAAAAAAAAAGGTACTCTTGGCCAGGCATGATGGCTTATGCCTGTAATCCCAACACTTTGGAAGGCCAAGGCAGGCAGATCACTTGAGGTCAGGAGTTTGAGACCAGACTGACCAACATGGTGAAACCCCGTCTCTACTAAAAATACAAAAATTAGTCAGGCATGGTGGCACATGCCTGTAATCCCAGCTACTCGGGAGGCTGAGGCAGGAGAATCACTTGAACCTGGGAGGCAGAGGTTGCAGTGAGCTGAGATCACGCCATTGCACTCTAGCCTGGGCAACAGAGTAAGATCCTGTCTCAAAAAAAAAAAAGTTACTCTTAAGGTAATGTCCCTCATTCAGGTGATCTGCAGCTATGGGACAACGCTTTTCCTAGAGCAGAGGCAGTTTATTTATTTATTTTATTTTATTTTATTTTGAGATGGAGTTTTGCTCTTGTTGCCCAGGCTGGAGTGCAATGGCGCGATCTCGGCTCACTGCAACCTCCGCCTCCTGGGTTCAGGCAACTCTCCTGCCTCAGCCTCCTGAGTACCTGGGATTACAGGCACACGCCACCATGCCCAGCTAATTTTTAGTATTTTTAGTAGAGACGGGGTTTCACCATGTTGACCAGGATGGTCTCGATCTCTGGACCTCGTGATCCACCCGCCTCGGCCTCCCAAAGTGCTGGGATTACAGGCTTGAGCCACCGCACCCGGCCAGAGCAGAGGCAGTTTTAAAGCAACTAGTGAACAAATGGTTTGGGACTAGTGCTGGGGCTTTGGAGAAGGGGAGGTCCCTCTAAGCCAGTGTCCTGGTCCATTCCTACATGGCTGTATGTGACCTAATCCTCAGGGTCTGGTCTACTTCCCGACTGGGGCCAGGAATTTTTCTGGATTCACTCTAGCCATTTCAGACTGAATTTTCTAGAAGTTTCCTCAGGTGCCTTCCTGAGGAAAGGAGTCAAAGAGAGAAAACTTGAATACCAGTATCACAACTTCTGACTTTTTGTCTGTGTTGAGCTCATCTTCCTGGCTCCAGTACAGTTGGTTACAAACAGGAAGCCGGAATGCCCAGAGAGGGGAGAGAAAAGTGTGTGACCCTTTTATCACCTGTCTGAGACTCCCTGAGGCTGAAATCAGGTCATCACATCTATCCCCCAGCCTCGAGATGATTGACATTCGGCTGTCTCCTCAACACTCATCCAGCCTGTGGCTCACCATCCAAGGGGAAAGATGCATAACTTCCTGATTTTCCAATTCCCCACCTGATTCATGACTGTAAGACAAGTCTCCCAATGCATTTAACCTAAATCTATCAAGCTATAGATTGCTTTCCAGGAAGACCCAGCTCTTACATCACCTATAGCCAGTCAGCTGAAATTGAAGTCCCAGTGCTTAAAAGAATGAGTCCTCTCTGTAAACCCCCGGGCTCTGCCTTTCTGGAGAGAAATCAGGATATTTAAATTAATATTGTACTTGCATAGCAAATCCATGAGAAATTGAACCCCCTTTGTTTCTACCTTGGAGGTCCTAGAACTCACCAAGAAGATTGTGGCTGATGACAGAGTCCAGTTTCATGTGTTGAGTGCCTTTGACCCCCACCCCATCAGCCCTTATGATGACAAGGCCTTGGGCTACCAGCTGCTCCGCCAGACCACACAGTCTGTCTTCCAGGAAGTCAATACTGTCACCCCAGGTAATGACTTCATCAGCTGTGACTAGAGGGAGGAGGGGGCTGGAACTGTTTCCTATCCAGTGTCTACTTCCCCACCCCCACCCCAGATGTTCAGCCTGGAAACAGCTGGCTGCTTCCCCTCCTGAGGGGACTGGAACTGTATTTCCCCCTCAGAGTGGAAGTGAGAACGCAAACAGGAAAGGAGCGGAAACAATAAATTAGGTCAGTCAAGCCTGGGTCCTTGCTTAACCTAGGCCAGCCACTCTGGCGTAGAGGCAAGGATTGGCTTAGACTACTGCCTCCTCTCCAGGGGCCACAGAAGGGGCCCAGATCTTCCCCGTGTCTGGTTCTGATCCATTCTAAGATAACAACTCAGCAGCAGAGCTCAGAATCCTCAGCCCAGAAAAACCTCCCAGCCCATACCCTTTGCCTTAACCTAATTTATGCCTCACAGACCAGACCAATCCCAGCACCACCCCTCTGGCCCCCTTCTGCAGCCTTCTGGCACACCATCCAAATCTATGCTTTGCACAGGGTGGTTCTCCAATCTAAGAAGCCTCCGGGGAACTATTAAAATACAGATTACCTGAACCCACAGCAAAGATTTGGGTTAACCAAATCTGCAAGGGACCCTGGAATTTGCCTTTTTCACAAATACTCTCAGGTGATTCTAACACAAGGTGATGACTGACCACAGTTTGAGAATCTCTGGTAAATGATTGTTGCTCTAATATTAAGATATTGCTCAATAATAATGATATTGCTCAATAATTAATGCTCTAATATTAAGGCCTGTGTCTAGTTTTCTTTTCTCCTGGTTTAATCAGAGATTGCTCCAAACATCCAGGAACCCAGCTCTCACAGTCCCAGATTCTCCTCTCTTGGCCCTCAAAGGCTACCTACTCTACTCTCTCTCTTCTGGAGCACTTACTGTACTCCACCAAGGGGCCAGGCTTTCACAGAAAAAAGATAGGCAGAAATCAACCACAAAGCAAGGAACTGTGAAGGGCCTGGATGTCCATTTGAAACCAGGAGTGGAAAATGGAACAAAACACAAATCACCATCTCAAATAACCCCACACACTTGAACTGATGCTCCACGTGTCTTTTCCCAAAGAACACAGTTATGGGCACAAGTCCCAGCCCCTGCTAGGTGACCTGCTACCACCTCAGGAGAGTGGGAGACTGGAAAGAGAGTATCCTGGCACTTTCCAGACCTGAGGTTTGACTCTAGGAAGACAGAGTCACTCTCCAGAGAATGAGGATAACAGGAATTTCTTTTTTCCAATTCAAGAGGATTGCATTTTATAATAGTAAAGTTCTCCCAAGGGTATTTATTTCTGACCGAGGGTATTTATTTAGAGTGATACAGAATAAAGATCAAGTGATAAAGAAGTGCTATCTAGATTCTGGTTTCTTAAATAGCAAATGGTCATGGCCTTGGGTATGGAACGAACATATTGACCTCCCTGCTCGCCACGGGGAGAGGACACTTCCAAGGGCATTGGTAAGCCATCCTTTGAATCGTCCATCCAAGGGATGGCTCACCAATGCCCTTGGAGAATCCATGTTCCTGGCTGAAATAAATGGTGCTTCTCGTAAGGATAGCTATAGGCTTTCAAGAGAGCCCAAGCCTTGCTCTGTAAAGACCCAGCACAGGTGTAGTCCTAATTTTCCAGCCAGGCCACCAAGCTGCCACTTGCTTGGTTTGGTTGCTCATGTAAAGCCCCTTTCCTGTTGATCTTCCCTCTCTAGGTACCTGTATCGGCAACACAGACAGCCGACACTTTACAAACCTCACCACTGGCATCTACAGGTTCAGCGCCATCCAGCTACAGCCTGAAGGCTTCAGAAGGTGAGTGGAACAAGTTTGAGCAGCAGGTGGGAAAAGAGAAATACACTTGACATGTCCCTTTCCCACCCCATGCTCCCGACAGTTCACAGGATCAGGGGAAAGCTGGGATTTGGCAAAGCGAAATGGAGACATTGTAGAACCTAACCCATCTACCATCCTCATTGCCAGAGTCTTGCCACCCCCTAGAATTTATGGAAGTTGGCCCCTCTTTTACAAAGAAGGAGATAATTGGGTGATTGGGGGGAACCTGGTGGAATCAGTACCCTTGGGTGCTAATCCCAACTCTTCCTCTCTTTGGGAGAGGGCTTATGCTCTGGACCCCATTTTCTTCACTTACATGAGGTCAAAGGTGGGTGCGTGCTTTGACTTCTCAGAAGAAAGCACTATGGAAATCCAAGATGTGACCACCAATTTTAACTGCTCTGTGTGAATTACTATTTCTGTGGGTTCTTCGGCAAATTTTTAATCCTGGGGCATGGGAGGATGATTTCCATTTGCCTCTCTGCTGCTTACCACATCCAGACCTGATTTCCCCATCCTAAGTGCTCTGTCTGTAGACACAGCAAAACTATTTGAATAGGAGCTTAAGAACAGCTTTCATGATTTTGTTTTTAAATGGGAGGTAAGTAGGTACCCTGTGTTTCCTTTTATCTTTGAGATTACATGTATAGTTTGGTCCTTGTTTGTTTTGTTTGGCTCTGTTTCACTGTGGGGAGGCAGGTTGGTGGATGTGAGGTCTGATAGTAAAGTTCCCTAGGTGCCACAGGAAAATGGGTAGGTACCCTGGACAGTTGCCTTCCCTAACTTCTCTTAACCCTAGAAAGTGGGAGAGTAGGGAACTGGCTTAGAGATAAGTCTAGCTAGGCACGCTGTCCTAAGAGAAAGAGATTTGGAAAGATAGTTCTTGTCCGAGTCTGATGACTCACACATATAATCCCAATACTTTGGAAGGCCGAGGCAAGAGGATCGCTTGAGCTTAAAAGTTTGAGACCAGCCTGGGCAACATAATGAGACTCCATCTCTTTAAGAAAAAAATTTAGAAAAGAAAAAAATTTAGAAAAAAAAAATTAGCCAGACACCTGTGGTCCCAGCTACTCAGGAGCTGAGTGGGGAGAAGCACTTAAACCAGAAGGTTGAGGCTGTGTGGGTAACACCCTCCATGAGCACTGAGGAAGGAGAGCTGTGCAGACCCCAGGCACAATTAGTGCCCAAAGTATAACTCACTGCTTACTTATATCTAATATATGTATACACACATATATATATGTATATATGTATATATGTGTGTGTGTGTGTATATATATATATATATATATATATATATAAAAATCCTACTTAGTTCCATATAACCTTTCTATATAATCATATAGGTATTGTAGTCAGAGCTGTACCAACACATTTAGTGCTGGTTTATATAATCCTTCTATATAATCATATAGTAGTTAGTAGTAGAAGGAATGCCTAGAGCAGTCACAGAACAGAAGCAGTACATGGGAAAACAGCCAGACCAGGACAAGAACCAAAGATGCAGGCGGTGGCATCCCTGCCTGAAATAGCATATGCTGTATGGTAGGCTTGGAGCAAGAGCCTCTCTTCCTGATAAAGGAGTTGTAGTGCCTTGCATCCAGTTCCTGTGCAAAGTAGGCCTCAGGCCTGAGATCCTGGAAATAACCGAGGGAGAAGAACCCCTCTGGTGTGCCCAGTCATGGTGACTGTACACCCTGTCAGTCTTTTCTCGCTTCTGTGCTAGCTCAAATCATCTTCCCATAAATATCTTAAGAGAAGAGCACAAGTCTGTCAGCTCCCACTGCAAGGCTGCAGTGAGCTGTGATTGCACCACTGTATTCTAGCCTGGGCTACAGAGTGAGAACATGTCTCAAGAAAAAAAGATAATTCTCCTGGAGGACAAATGATTGAATGGATTTCAGAGCAGGAGATGATTTTGGACTCCCCAGGAGTTTATTCCACACTTTTTTGTCACGACCATGGATGGATCCCTGAGAAATGACCAGCATGTCATATGAAACCCCAGACGGCCCCTCCCTTGCCTGTTTCCTATCCCTGGAGGGCCAGTCGTTTCCAGGTTGGCGAGGGAAGTAAGGAAAGTGCAGTAACACTGGTGCTGTGGCACTTGGCCCTTCCTTCCCCAAATGTACCTAACTTTCCTCAGCATCCATGGAATCAACGAGAAAATCTCAGTCCAAGCCTGTGAGAACCAAGTGAAATTCTTTTCTGAGTTGATCCAGAATGCTGACACAGACAAGGAGCCAGTTTCTCACCAGCACAAACTGTGAGGTCAAGGGGCCCACTGGGATAGGCATGCTCGACCCTGGGCCGGTACTAACCCAAGGGGGTAAACCCAGTGTTGATGAAACTTTTGATCAAGATCACATTGTAAAACATTGCTCATCTATCTTGCTCACTCTTAAACTCACCCAAGAACAAGGCCGGGGGTAAGGTAAAGTCAGCAGAAACCTGGCTTCCCCCTTTCTCCTGACATCTGCATCCCTTGATCCACTGGCATTTGCTGCCCTCTTGTCTATTACCTGTCTTACGCTGGTGGTTTCACTGCTTCGCCCTCCGGGCTTGACTTAACAAATGTAGATTTGAAAAATTCTAACCAGGTGTTGCCTGATAGGAGTCTTTAGTTTAGGGCACTCTTGCTGGGATGCTTTCCCCAGGGCTTATATATTTCTTGCTAGAACTTTCTTTCCCCTTGTATCCTCTCTTCCTGGACTCATGAGCTGTCTCTTCATCTCTCCTCTCTCCTCTGCGTCTCTCCCCCTACTCTCCAATTTATTCTACTTCTGGAGCTGGGCTTGCTTAAACTGTGATACTACCATGATTGTCACCACAATTAGTCAAATAAAGTGATCTATGCCTCACCAGCTGATCACTGAGGGGTGGAACTGAGGCAGGGGCTTTGGAGGAAACCCAACCTCCTGGTTCTAGAGGCCAGAGACTGGAAAAGAAAGCCTCTGTCCTTGGGCTCCTCCCAAGGGCTCCCTGGGCTTTGTTCCTACCCTGCCCTGTTCCTGCCACCTGCTGCTACTGTCTCACCCCAGGAGGCACTAATCTGTGGAAACATTTCCCTGGCACATCCCATGGGCTGAGCTCCCAAGGGAAGGCCTCTCAGTGGGGCTCAGGACCAGCCCTGGCATCATGTCCTGATTCAGACAGATCAAGAGAAAGTGGAGGGCATTAGGGTGGAAGAGGAGGAGGAGGCTGGCTTGAAGGGCTCTGCCCTGCCTGGTGGGGTATGAGGAGGCACAAACTAGCCTCCGCTGGGGACAGCAGAAGTCCTATCTTTTTTCTCTAGGCTCCAACCCTGAGCATATTTGAATCTGCTCAGTAGCTGCCAGGTGGGGGGCATTGAAAGGCAGCATTTCTTGGCTCAAAGCTGGGAGCTGTGCTTTGTGGATCACAAGAGAGTCTGGCTCGCGGAGGAAACAGAAGGGGAGCTGGGACTTGAGAGACACCATCTTCTTTTCCTCACGAGACAAGGACCTTCCATGTCCTCCCGGGCTTTGACAGCAGTGGGCCCCTTCTTCCTCTCCTCATAGCCCACTTCGTCCTCAACCCTCAGTCTCTCACCTCCCTCCCTGGAGGTGTGCTAGTCCCCAGAGCGCTGGCTTCATGAAAGGTGTTGGAAACACAGTGTGGGGATTATTCCAGCTTTTTTGCTACTCCCGCTAAGATTCACATTCCTTCCTTTGCCCTCCCTTTTTGGGCCAATTCAGTACTTACTCAGCCTTTGTTAGAGGGTGAGCTGAAGAACAAAAATAATCCTTCACATTTGTACAGAGCTTTACAGAATGCTTTCCTACATCTTATCTCACCAGAGCCCCACAAGGACCCTGTGAAGAAGGCATCGTGTGACCCCTTCTTACACAGAAGGAATTGGTTCTCAGAGAGGTTATACATTCAGCTGCGGGCAGTCAGCTCAAACCCAAGTCACCTGGCTCCAAACTCACTGTTACTCTGCCATCCTCCATTACCAATAGAATCTACTTCCCATCAATTACCTTATTTACTCCTAGCAACAACTCTAAGGTGTTGTTCATTTTACAGATGAGGCAACTGAGACTCTTAGGTTAAGTAATTTGTCCAAGGTTGTGCAGGTGCCAGGAGCAGAGTCTATCTGAATCCAAAGCCTGTGCTAAAAGTACTAAAGAGGAAACTGAGACTCAGAGAAGTCACTTGGCAGAGTTCTTAAGGGGCAGCCCCAGCACTGAAATGCAGGTCAAAAATCCCCAAGTTGAGTGCTTCTTCAATTGTACTGCACTGCCTGCCCCAAGAACCTGTGGTGTGTGGCTCACTCATTCTGATCCAGAGAGATGTCAACGACAAAGGCTATATTCTACTGTTGACTTGGTTTTTAGCTCTAGCTCTCTGTGTTCCTCCGGCTGACCTCCCCCTATTCACACCTCTCCTGCTGTCTGCCAGCGTTTCTTACCAGCCCCACCCGCAGCTTCTGGGTTCAGCTCTTTTCCCTTTTCTCTGAGTTTGGGAACAACCAGGTCTATCATGATCATGGAGCAACTGGACGAAGAATGAACCGCAGACCCTGTCCTCATCTATTCTCACGACCCTCTTCCAGCTGCAGAAAAGAAGCCCCAGAGTGGGTAGGAAGCCCATGAGAGGGAGCTGCTACAAATCCTGGCTCCACAAACACAGACGTTACAGCCCAGTGGCCCCTGAGGGCTTCTGGAGAGAGCAGCTCAAAGTGCCTGGCCTGGCTGGAGCAACAGGAGCCTCCAGACTGGTTGGGGCTTGGTGCAGTAGCTCTTGCCTGTAATCCCAGCACTTTGGAAGGTGGAGGCAGGAGGATCGCTTGAGGCCAGGAATTTGAGACTAGCCCGGGCAACAGAGTGAGACCATCATCTCAAAAAACAAATAAAAAGACTCTGGATGGGATGAGGCAACAAATCGGTGACTTTCCTCCACCCCATCCCCATTCATCTACCACTTCCCAAATCCCCCAGTGAAAGAACTCCAACAGATAATCACAGGTACATCCTACCCCTCTATCAAGGACTTAGCTCAAGCTTTTTATACCTCACTACCTAAGGCAAGAAGGAAGACAAAATATTCATAAGCAAAGAGAATGGGAAAAGAGAGGAGTAAAGTTTGGCTGGAATCCCTTGATTGTGAATCTGGGTTGCTAAAAACATGGCCATCCTAAACCCAGTATTTGTTTTATTTAAGGGAGATAATAGGAGACAAAGTTCCTACTTGAGAGCTGAACATTTTCATTAAATGTTTTTTTGAAAATTGAAATCTAATCAAAGAGCATTGTTTTTTGTTTTGTTTTGTTTTTTTCTTGAGATGAGGTCTTATTCTGTCACCCAGGATGGAGTGCAGTGACGAGATCATGGCTCACTACAGCCTCAACTTCGCAGGCTTAAGAGATCCTCCCACCTCAGTCTCCTGAATAGCTAGGACCACAGGTGCATGCCACCACGCCTGGCTAATTTTTTTCTATTTTTTCATAGAGACAGGGTCTCCCTATGTTGCTGAGGCTGGTCTCAAAACTCCTGGGCTCAAGTGATCCTCCCAGTTTGGGCCTCCCAAAGTGCTGGGATTGCAAGTGTTAGCCGTTACACCTGGCCTAATTAAATATTTTTATAAAAACAAGCCTACTTACAATTCTAGTATTCAGTGTCCATCTAATGTCAATAAAAAGAATCAATATCATGTTTTACATGTTGTATCTGGAGGTACAAATATAAAAATGTAAGAATAATATAAATTATTTAATACTACAAAATGCTCCTTAGCAACCACCTGTAATGTTGCAAACACTACACTAATTCATGGGTTCCTCCAGGACCAGAAATTGGAACTCGAAACAGAGCAAGAAAACGGACACTTAGCACTACTGGTAGATAATATGTCATGCAAGAATCTACTACCCAGCCAGGCGCAGTGGGTTAAGCCTATAATCCCAGCACTTTGGGAGGCTGAGGCAGGTGGATCACCTGAGGTCGGGAGTTCAAGACCAGCCTGGCCAAGATGGCGAAACCCTGTCTCTACCAAGAATACAAAAATTAACTGGGTGTGGTGGCAGGCACCTGTAATCCCAGCTACTCGGGAGGCTGAGGCAGGAGAATCACTTGAACCTGGGAGGGAGAGATTGCAGTGTGCCAAGATCGTGCCACTGCACCCCAGCCTGGGCAATAGAGCAAGACTCTGTCTCAAAAAAAAGAGAATCAACTGCAACCATGCTATCTAAGAGAAAGGATTTGACAAGTTAATTTTCTTTTCTCTTAGCTAAGCACTTTGATGGCTCAATTCCTGCCTGTACTCCAAAACCATGGCAGCCTCCAAAGTTCACAGTGATGCAACTCACAAATCTTCAGGGCATCCAGACACAGTTATCTATTTTTCTAAAGACATAAAGTGTGTTTACTTGTAGCACATATACTAAAATTGGAACAATAAAATTTTCCAATTAAAACAACGCAATTGCACAAGGTTAACAAAAATGAAGCTCTCCATATTGTTAGTGTATACATATTTCAAAACATCATGTACATAATAAATACATACAGTGTTTATCAACTTAAATAAATAAGACAGATCAAGATATATAAATAAGTGATCCCCTGGGTCCTGAGCTGTATTAGACTCAGGGGTGTGTGTTCAGTGTTACTGGTTGTTCTATGCCAACACTGAGCACAGAATCCCAAGGGACAGAAACAGTTCTGTGTTTTTAATGGATTTATTTCCTTTGTGGTTATACTATATGATGCCTTCTAAAGCATTAAGTTCAGGGCAGGGGGCTTTCTTACCTGGGTCTGAGAGATAAAGTGTTATGTTATATACCACGTGGTGCCTGGTCTGGAAAATCAGGAAGGCCTCTGTGATGAGGAAGTCATGATTTAAGCTGAGACTTCAAGGTTGAGTAAGAGTTAGCTAGGCAAAGCACAGAATGGGAAAAAATATTTGCCAACTTTATATCCAACAGAGGTCTAATATCCAGAATCTATAAGGAGCTGAAACAATTGAATAAGCAAAAAACAAATAACCCCATTAAAAAACGGGTGAAAGACATGAACAGACGCTTCTCAAAAGAAGACAAAACAGTCAAAAAAACTTATGGAAAAATGTTCCACATCACTGATCATCAGAGAAATGCAAATCAAAAGCACAATGTGATACTGTCTCACACCAATCAGAATAGCAGTTATTAAAAAGTTAAAAAGAAAAAAAAAAGCAGATGTTGGTGAAGCCACAGAGAAGGGAACACTTACACACCATTGGTGGGAATGTGAATCAGTTCAGCCACTGCAGAAAGCAGTTTGGAGATTTCTCAAAGAACTTAAAACAGAACAATCTGACCCAACAATCCTATTACTGGGTATACATCCAAAAGAAAACAAATCATTCTGCCAAAAAGACATATGCACTCACATGTTCATCAACAGCACTATTCACAATAGCAAAGACATAGAATCAACCTAGGTGCCCATCAATGATGGTTTAGATCAACAGAATGTACATATACACCATGTAATACTATGCAGCCATAAAAAAGAGCAAAATTGTGTCCTTTGCAGCAACTTGGATGAGGCAGAGGCCATTATCCTAAGCAAATTAATGCAGGAACAGAAAACCAAACAGCACATGTTCTTACTCATAAGTTTGGGTTCTCATGGATATAAAGATGGCAACAGTAGACACAGGGCACTGTTAGAGAGGGGAGCAAGGAAAGGGGAACAAGGTTAGAAAACTAACTGTTGAGTACTATGCTCATTACCTGGGTAACAGGACCATTTGTACCTCAAACCTCAGCATCACACAGTATACCCAGGTAACAAACCTGCACAGGTACCCCCTGAATCTAAAACAAAAGTTGAAAAACAAAAAGAGATGAAAACATATCCCTAAAAAGACTTCCACACATCGCTTATAGAAGCCTTATTTGTAATAGCCCCAAGCTGGAGACAACTGAAATGTCCACCAACAGGTGAACGAATAAACAAACAGGGGCATCCATATGATGGAACACTACTCCACAGCAGAAAGAAACAAACTGTTGATACATATAACATGGATGAATCTCAGAATAAGTATGCTGAATGAGAGAAATCAGACAAACAAGATACATACTACCTGATTCCATTCATATGAAATTCTAGAAATGAAAAACATCTGTAGTGACAGTCAGCGGGTTGCCCAAGGCATGGGTTGAGAGAGAAGGATTAAAAGAAGCAGGAAGAAATGCAAGGGTATATGGATATACTCTTTATCTTGATTGTAGTGATATTTTGCTAATGTATACATATGTCAAAACATCAAACTGTACACCTTAAATCTGTGCTGTTTATTGCACATTATACCTCAAAAAAGCTCTTAAATTTAAAAAAAAAATTGAGTTAGCTAGGCAAGGAGTTTGGGGGCAAGGGAAAGAATTGTGTCAAACAGGGGGAATAGAGTAGGCAAAGACTGTAAGAGCCTGAAATGAAAGCCTGAAACTTTCATGAAATGAAAGGAGTCCAGTTGGGGCCTTATAAATTAGGAGTGGAATTGTGGACTTTGACCCAGGACAATAAGAAAGGGAAGTGTAGCTAAGAGTTCCTTCTTTCCTTCTGTTCTTTTGTTCCTTTTCTACTTTCTTTTGGGTTGGTTGGTTGGTTGGTTGGTTGGTTTGTTTTTGAGACAGAGTTTCACTCTTGCTGCCCAAGCTGAAGTGTAATGGTGCAATCTTGGTTCACTGCAATCTCCGCCTCCTGGGTTCAAGCGATTCTCCTGCCTCAGCCTCCCGAGTAGCTGGGATTACAGGCACGCGCCACCATTCCTGGCTAACTTTTGGAACTTTTAATAGAAATGGGGTTTCACCATGTTAGTCAGGCTGGTCTAAAACTCCTGACCTCAGGTAATCCACCTGCCTCAGCCTCCCAAAGTGCTGGGATTACAGGTGTGAGCCACCATGCCCGGCCATTTCTTTTTTATACTTTTACGTTATTTACTATATGTCAGGCACTGTTCTAAGTTATATGTGTATATATAATCATTTAATCCTAATAATTACCCTATGAGGTAGGCAAATTCGAATGTTACTTAGGTTAGTCATTTGGGAAACGCAAATCAACCTCACAGTGGAACACCACTTCACATCCACTAGGTTGGCCATAATCAAAAAATGGAAAATAATAAATGTTAGTGAGGATGTGGAGAAACGAACCCTCGTACCTTGCTGCTGGGAATGTAAAATGTTGCAGCAGCTATGGAAAGCAGTTTAGTGTTTCTTCAAAAAGTTAAACATAGGCTGGGCACGGTGGCATGTCGCTGTCGTCCCAGCTACTTGAGAGGCTGAGGCGGGAGGATGGCTTGAGCTCAAGAGTTCAAGTTTAGCCTAGGTTAAAAAAAAAAAAGTTAAACAGAATTTCCATATTACCCAGCAATGGTATATGGTCAAAAGAAATTTAAACAAAAGATATTAAAACGAAGCTTGTATATGAATGTTCACAGAGGACTGTTCACAGTCAGAAAAAGTGAAAATGACCCGTATGTCCAGCTGTGGATGGGTGAATAAACAAAACGTGTTATATCTATACAATGGAATATTATTTATTCATAAAAAGGAATGAATTATTGATCTATGCTACAATGTGGATGAACCTGGAAAACATTTTGGTAGAAGAGTATTTGAGGGCAAAAAATAAAACAACAGCAACAACAAAATTATGTTAAGTAAAAGAACCAATTCACAGAAAGTTATGTATTGTATGGTTCCATTTATATGACATATCTAAAATAGGGAAATCTATAAAGACAAAAACTGACTAGCAGTTGACTAGTCAGAGAGGGGAGGGGAGGGGAGAAGAGGGGAGAGTGATTACTGACTGCTTAATGGATATAGGATTTCTTTTTGGGGTGTTGAAAATGTCTTAAAACTAGACCAGGCGTCCCCAAACTTTTTACACAGGGGGCCAGTTCACCGTCCCTCAGACCGTTGGAGGGCCGTCACATACTGTGCTCCTCTCACTGACCACCAGTGAAAGAGGTGCCCCTTCCTGAAGTGCGGCAGGGGACCGGATAAATGGCCTCAGGGGGCCGCATGCGGCCGTAGTTTGGGGACGCCTGAACTAGACAGAGGTGATGATTGTCCAACATCGTGAATATAATAAACACCAGTGAACTGTACATTTTAAAATGGTTAAATTTGTGTTACGTAAATTTTACCTCAATAAATAAATAAATCCAAAAAAATTATTTAGGAGGTAGAGTTGATGGATGGCAAGTGGTGATTGATGGGTGGTGGGCAAGGAGGCGGGGAAGTAGATGAAGGAGTCAAGAATGAATCCCAGGTGGCTGACGAACAAATGGGAGGGGAACCCCCTTTTCTGGGATGGAGAAGACGGAATACAAAGCGTGTATCTGGGAGATAACTAGCTGCATTTTGGATATCACAAGTTGGAAGTGCTGAGACATCCAAGTTCAGAGCTCAGAAGAGAAGTCTAAGACAAAGATATTTGGGCATCATCAACAGAGCATCATAAACGGGCACTGTGCAAGTGAATGAGACTCCATATGTAAGGGTCTGATAGAGAAAGAAGACCCAGATGTGCCAATTACAAAGTGTCAGCAAACATCGCAGAAATTTTAAAATATAAGGCATTTAGAAATTAATATAATTTTTAATATATAAAATCTCTGTGTTCACGGACCTTATTATCAAGCATAAAACAGTAAGTTCACGTCAAAGAAGCCTTCAGCTGTGTAACGTATCACCAAAGCTTACCACTTCATCTTTCACTTTACATGTCTCTGCATGCATCCAACTGGATATTGAAGAATCTGCTGTTCCTTGAAAATGCCACATTCTCCCTTGCCTGCCTGCCATTTCACTCTGTTTTCTCGAACTGTAATAATCGTTTCCCTGTTTTCAATTCTTTTAGGCATATACTTAGAAGTGAAATTGCTCAGTGATGTGGTAATTCTGTGTTTAGCCTTCTGAGGAAACACTAAACTGTTTCCTATAGCAGCTGCACCGTATCATATTCCCACCAGCAAATGGACAATGTTCCAATTTCTCCACACCCTCACCAACACTTGTCATTTTCTGTTATTTTCTCTCTTTTTTATGGCCAGCCTACTGGATATGAAGTCGTATCCCATTGTGGTTTTGATTTGCAATTCTCTAACAACTAACCTAAATAACTTTTTAATCTTTTTACCATTCCCCAACACACTAACCTCATTTTCCACCTGATATATTGCAACGGCCTACCTCCTAGGATAATTATTAGGATTAAATGAGTTCACATATAAACCCACACAGTCAGATTCAATCAAAGCACCTCCATGGCTTTGAAGACCCTGAGCCTTGCCTTTCTGTGACAACATATGCCTTTGTCACAGTGTTTCCTCCTGTGACAGAGGTATATTTTTGTTAAAGCTCCCAGGAGATTCTAATATGCAGCCAGGACTGAGAACCACCAGACTGGGGCAATGTTTCCCAACCCGGTCAGATCATGGTAGTCACCTGGGGCACTTATTTAAAAGGGTGGGTTTCCTGGCCCAGCACCAGACATTTGGAAACAGAATTTCCAGGAAAGAGGCCTGGAAATCTATATTTTAAAAGAAGTTCCCAACAGGTGATTCCTATGACCAGGCCAATTTAGGAAACCCTGGTCTAGAGGATAATCACAGGGCAGCGGGCAGTAAGCACAGAGGGTAGTTTGAAACTAGATAATCTCGTTGGCAAGATACAGTCTTTTTGCATCCTGGCTCTTTCGAGATAAAGTTTGCTCATCATTGGCTTGTGACCCACTGTGGGGATGCTGCCCCTATTAGCTCCCACCTGCATCTATGTGAGAGACTGTCCATCATTAACCCTTTCTAGGTAGGTATGCCCTCACACTCTGGGAAGTCTAAAATTCCGTGTGAGGCCCAGAGAGAGCCTGAGCTGCCCCTTCCAAATGCCTAATCCCTGTTTATGGCTCTCTCTCTTCGGTAAAATCTTAAGAGTCCTACTGTGTGCAGGGAATGTTCCAAATGCTATATTATCCTAATCCTCTCATCATCTGCGAAGGCTAATGCAACTCCATCTTGGATGCTAATCCACCATGTTGACTTCTGATTAACTACAATTCTGAGAATGCCTCTACGATTTCCATTCCTTGGTAAGAGCATGTACTTCTCATAAATCCTGCTCTTAGGTAAAAACAATTGACCATGAATCCTGCACTTAGGGAGATTCACAATTGCCCTACACTTTCCTTCCCTATAAGGTATAAGTATGCCTTCCTTATAAGGTATATAAGCCCTGGTCTCACCACTACCCAAGATATCGACAGTGTTTGCAAGTCCCTATTAAATACTTCTTTCTAAGAAACTAGATTTATCAGCATCTTTCTTTGGCCACTCAGCTTTCTCAGACTTTAGGGGTAGGTTTGCATAGAACTTCTCACCATGAAACATATGCTGCAGAAAGGAAATTATGTCTCCATTTGGTAGACATAGCCCAAGGTCACATACCTAATAAATGGCTGAGCCTTTCGTAGATTCAAATCCACGTGATTACAAAGCTGTGGCGTATTCCATTCTCAGCACTGCCTCTCGAAGATTACTTTTCTATATCCAGTTATAGTTCGCCAGACCATTTTGTTTGCTATCAAGTCTTCCCAGCTATACTCAGTAATCTCAGAGCTGTAGCTCCAAAACACCTGGAACCATCCTGCCTAAGGGAGTCGTAGGGTGGGTATCCAGGTGGCTTTGGGGAAGGGGAGCTAGGTTATAGAGAAGCAAAGGGAATGATGACAGTGCTGAGCACAGATGGCCACACTTCCTTATCCGACCCCCATCACTACATCCTCCTAAAACTGAATGAAGCCGGAAGGGGATGTCACCTCAGCTCTGGGCAGCAGGAAAGAAGTTGACCTCTGGGAGGGAGGGAGCAGCGGAGGGGTCACAGTAAGGGGGAAAAATGGGAGGGGGCACCCTCCCCCACAGAACAAAAGACAGAAAAGTTTCCAGCCGTGTCAGGTTAGTGTTATGACTATGCCATGCTGGTTAGGAGGTCCAGGATCTATGGGGCACTGGAATTTTAAGATGCTTCAAGATGAGTACTCAGGTAGTCTACGGAGAAGTCATTGGTAGACAGTACTTGGCCCAGGAGGAAGGCCATGGGGCTAAGAGGACCTCAGGATATAGGCTAAGTTAACCATTGCCAAGCAAGACTGAAGAAGGCTGCCCCACAGAGGATCTTCCCACATAGGCCACAGGTCCCTACCAGTAATCAACAATTCCTTTTGCCACAACCCTCTTTCCCACTCCACACCCAACATAGACTCATATTCTAAGTGAAAGCACTATGCCTGCTATACAAATGCAATTTCATGACAAGTCACCCAGCCTCTCTCCAACTAGATAGCTGCCCAAGCTCAGTTTACATAAAAATTTGGGATGCTGCTACCAGCTTCTGGGTAAATGCCACATTATGTTCTGAAGGACATGAGGAGGGGACACTGAGTTTGTTAGGGTGCTGCAAGGGGAAAATTCTTTCTCCTAAAGTAATAGGAATCAGTGAGAGACTCTTGACCACATCTGGTCAAGGACACTGGAGAGAAAGACAGCAAGAGAAAAATGCTGTAGAACGCAACAGACCCATAAAAACAGTACGTGGAGAAGAGGCTGACTCGGTGGTTTTCCATACTCAGGATGAACATTACAGGCCACGAGGAAGTTGAAGCTGATTTTTTTTTTTTTAAAAGAGTTGCCCAATGGGGGATAGGAATAAGACCCTGCAACCAAAGTTTCAGGGGAACCTCCTTTGGAGAAAGAAATGTGTTTCTAAGTGTGGAAGAGCTCTCTTGGCCAACAAGCTCTAAGACTGGACATGTCTTGAGGCAAGGGAAGGTCCACGTGACCTTTAGAGGTTCTTGTTATACAAAGGTCCACGGTGATGTTCAGAGACCCTCACTATCTTTTTGACACCCCCAACTGAGTGTCTCCTTCTAAAGTATCTGGCTGGCCTGCTACTTGCTGCTAGTTCCTGTCTTTTCATCTGTAACCTCTGTTCCCCACATCTGTGCTCCTCATTTCAAGACTGTAGCTATTTCTGCTCTTTTAGTAGAGAAGGGCCAGGATGTCTTCCTCTTCCCAAGGTCACAGCTGGCTAAGCCAAAGGAAATCTGCTTCCCCCGGGTCCTCTTGGTGTTTGGCTGTAGGGATCAGTACAACATAGAGCTAAGTACCTACATTAGTCTTATCCACCTCATCCATTCAACATATTTATTGAGTACCTACTAGGTGCCAGGAGCTGGGTTTACACTAGTGATCCAAATAGATATAGAGATTATATGCTTGTTTCAATGGCCCTGATGCTTCAGAAGACACCAAAACCAAGGGCTTTTGTACTTATTTACTCATAGAAATATTTGTAATACCTATAAGCAACAAAGGACTCATATCTGATATTTATAAAGAAATCCTATAAAGTAATAAGGCAGGGCCGGGCTCAGGGACTCACACCTGTAATCCCAGCACTTTGTGAGGCTGAGGCAAGCAGATCACTTGAGGTCAGGAGTTAGTGACCAGCCTGGCCAACATGGTGAAACCCTGTCTCCAGTAAAAATAGAAAAATAAAATTAAATTTTAAAAAATAAAGTAATAAGACAGAAGGCCTAATAGAAAATGGACATAATACTTGAAAAAACATCTAAAGGTCAAGTAAATGTATGGAAAGGTGGTCAACCTCACTGGCTATCAGAACAAAACAAATTTAAACTATAATACCATTATACACCCACCAGAATGGCTAAAGTTTTTAATCTTTCTAGATTGACAATATGAAGCATTAATGAGAATATAGAGCGACTGGAACTCACAAGATGCTGCTGGCAGGAATGTAAATCAATATGAGCACTTTGAAAAATTAGTTGCATTGACTAAAGCTAAAAATATGCCTATCCTATGACCCAGTCATTATATTCCTAGGTATATATCTAATATAAATATGAGCATACATGTACCAAATGACATGAACAAAAGTGTTATTGCAGCCTTTTATTCATAAGAACCCCAAAGTAGGAACAACCCAAATGTCCATCAACAGAATAACATAAATTGTGGTATATTTAATGGCACACCGTACGGCAATGAAAACAAACGAGCTACTGTTACCACCGTGTTGTGGATGAGTTTCCTATGAGTGAGAGAAGCCAGACACAAAATAATATCCACTGAATGGTTCCATTTATATAAAGTTCAAAAGTAAGCAAAGCTTACTTGGGGTGCCAGTAATGCTCTTATTCTAGATCTGGATGGTGGTCATAAGGGGATGTTCGCTGTGTCATCATTTGTTGACCTGTAACACTTAGGTTTTGTATTCCTTTCCTAAATGTCTGGTATATTTCAATTAAAAAAAAAATAGACACAGGAGAGGGGAACTGTTTTCAAGTAAGTAAAAACATGGAAGGTAGAAAGGAAATCAAGGTCTCTAAGACAGACCGCCCCCACCCCGGGGGCAGCACCCTGCAGTGAACCAGCTGGTAGCTAAGCTTTGGCAAGATTAAATGGGGTGTTGGAGGGGCAAGAACTGTTGAATAGAACTGGGCAGAAGTTGACTCCAGCCCTACCGAAGTCTCTCCAGATACATCAGCCTTAATTCCCCATCCAACCCCACACCCTGTATTCACAGACCTCACCTTTCTGGACAAGGCCCCGGGTTTCCCAATCTAGCAGCTACTTCTCCGGGCAGAGAAACCCAGTATTTGAAGCCAAAACTGGGGTCTGAGACCCCAATGTTTTGCTCTACTAGGTCCTATGAGTCTGCAGGCCCTTGATGCAAATCCCCCAGAGCTGAGCGGGAATTATCCTGGGGGTACTGGTTTGCGGTGGGTGAGAACAGGTTTGGGTATGTGTATTTGCCATCCTTGTCAAAAGGAATGACCCGCTCAGCTTGCTGTGTGTGCTCTTGTGTACATGTGCCCAAAGTTTCATACACAGCACTGCGTTCTCCTTTTCCCAGGCACATCTCTGCTCCAAACCCTATTCAGGGGTCTAGAGCGATGTTCAAATGCCACTTGAGCCACTTTCCGGGAGAAAAAGGACAGGAAGGAACCGTTGGTCACAGGTCCCACTGACAAGAGGGGAAAACGTGGGGGTGGGGGTTCCTTTATGGGTGAGGTCACAACCCCTGCACAAAAACATCCCAAAGAGAACTGGCATTGAGCTTGTGTTGGAGAGGTGGAGATACCCCAGGGAGGAAGTGGCGAAAGGCGAGCATGGGAACACCCCTCTTTGATCCGAAAAGGTGCGTCAGGGAAAGTTGAGTTTCGTTTAGCCCGCGATGGAGACATCTCTCCCCACGCTGCCACCAAGCTCAGTGGTTCAAAGGAAGTGAGGCTCCCCTCCGCCCCGACCTCAGGCCAGGCGTGTGCGACCCCAGCCGTGAGTGTGACCTCCTTTCCCTCCCGCCCGCCCCCACCCCTTTCAAGGCTGGGACTTTTTTAAGGCCGGATTCGTCAGGGGTGAGCCATTTGCTAAAGGAACGCGGAATCTGTAGGGAGCCGAAGGTGACGAGCCTGCGGGAGAGGAGCTGTGTCCCAGAGCAAGGTAGGGACTGTTCTGTCCGGGTACCTAGAGCGAGGAGGGAGTGAGCACGGGATGGCTGGTTGAGCCTGGGGGTCAGAGCTGTCGGGCAGGCTGGCTCCACGGGGGCGTTTGCCTGTCTTTCCGAAGGCCAGAGGCTCCAAGGAAACATCCAGAGGCAGGAGAGGACGCGCACTGGCGCACACGCCTCTCAAAGGCTGCAGGGGCTGCGGCGCGGCGCAGCGGGCCCCCGGGGGGCAGCACCCTGCGGTGAACCAGTGGCAGCGGGCACCTCGGACCCCGGTCGATGGGCGCTGGGACCCGCGTGCTCCAGGCGCGTAGAGCCAGCTCCCGGTTCCCGTCAGTCCTCACACTGCGTTTCCCCGGCGCCCCGCCTCCTGGGCACGAAGCGAAGGAAAGGGGCCGGGCCGAGGTTGAGCCCTCCCCCTCCCTAGTCCCTCATTGGCTGCTGCTGTTGTCCATCCGAGAATCTATTTTTGATGGGGGGGTGCCACCCAGTCTGCCCCAGATCACGTTTGCCACCGGCAGCCAACCAGTTGGGCCCAAGTCCGCGGGCAAGAAGTGATTGGGGGGAGTGAGCTCGGCCGCCCCCCCCGGTTCCCCGTCCGGGTGCCCCCCCGCCGGGCCCGAAGCGGTATATCCTGCCCTCCCCGGCCACCTCCCCCGCGTGGAAGCGGAGCGGCGGCCTCGTTGTAAAGCAGAAGGGAAATGTAGCCAGCCGGGTGTCGCGGCTGGACGCTCGCCTTGGCTGGGGGTGTGGGGGGGGGCACGCCGGGGGCCAAGGAGGACTGCCGAGGAGGAGTGATGAGAAGAGGGGGTACCCTGCACCCCCCGAGAGCACAGGCCCAGCTGCCAGTCGCCAGGCGGCCCCCTTCCTCCCAAGCGAGGGGCAGGTCAGTCCTGCGGGGTCCTGGGGCCGGGAGGGGGTGGTGGAGGGCGGGAGACCTGGCGCGCTGCGCATTTGCTGAATCTGAGTGGTGGAGAGACGGAGGAGGCCACCCAGTTACTTTCTCTCCCTCCTCGGGGTTGGGGATACTAAAATGGGTCTTTTTTGTCCCCGCCTGGGAGGAGGGGATAGGGCGTCCTGGGTCACTTTTGCTTCTTTCGTCCCAGGGCCTTAGGCCCATCTGAAGTCTCTTTGCTGGGGGAGTGGTGAGGGAGGACTGGCTTCCCCTCCTGCCTGAGAGCCCCCTCGCAGGTTCAGTGGCCTGCCAGGAACACAGGAGGGAGGCGGGGGTGTCAGCATTTAGCGGACTCAGAAACTTTTCTGGCATAGGGGCAGTGGACTCAGAGGTTTCCTTCTGGATCTCTGGGGAGGGACTTTGAAAGAACCACAGTACTGTGCTTAAGGAGATTGGAAAAGGGAGTCCTGGTGGGTGACTGAATTGATAGAGGAAACCAATTCTCCTGGGCCAGTTCCTGGGCTTTGATGCTGCCTTTCCTAACTGAAGTTGACTAATTGTGTGTGTTTGGAATACTTAAGGACCTGTTCCTCTTACCTGGTGGAACTCTCTTTAAATTTATTTTTTACGAATAAGAGCTCTTCTGGTGAATTGGAAAAAGATGGAAGTCCATGAGGAATAAGGAATCTTCGGGATTCCTTTAGGCGAAGAGAAGTGGAGCCATTACAGCTAAAGAGATGCATTTGGAGCAGCTGCATATTGGCTTATGGTGCTTTGGTTTTTGTTTTGGGGGTTTTTTTTATTGCTACTTTTGTTTTTTTGTTTTTTGTTTCTAAGAATTCCACTATATTTAACTCTCAGTAACCCTGGGGAACAGGAGGAGCCTAATTAACTGAAATGCGTGGGTAATAAGCAGTCGTTTTATGCTCTGTCCCTTCTAACTGAGATAAGTCCCTTGTCCTATCTGACAAGCTCACAGGGCCAAGAGCAGGAGGAGAGGGGGAGAGACAGAGGCCTGGATCCCAGTCAGCTGTCTGAGCTCTTTGTAACACTGTTGACTCTCAAGGGCAGGAGTGGGTAGGCCTCTGGCTCTTGGCCTTGGTCGGGCAGGCTTGCCCTACTGCCCAGAGAGTCCTCCTAACTTTGTTTTGTTTTCTCAGAAGCTGGAACATTTGGGGGTCTGGGGGACTTCACTCAGCAATCAGTTTCTCCCTGTTTCTTTGCCCTGGGTGGCTTTCTGTTGCTGTCTTGTGATGATGCTAAGCAGTCACTTTATACAGGGGTGGCTGTGTGGCAGGGAGTTAGTGGCTGAATTTGTAACTGAACCCCACTTAAAATAATCCAGGGTTTTTAATGGCATTGAAGAAGAGGCTCGCTGAGGATATGCTTACCCACCCCCGGTTGCCGAGGAAACAACGCCAAGGGCTCTTGCACAGCATCTTCCTAATCCCAGGCTGGTCACATCTCAGTGCTGGTGACCAAGGTGGTGATCACCCAGGAGGGTTGCTGCTGGGCAGGATGGCAGGAATAGCTCCCACTGAGTCTCCAGATGGAGCAGTGCAGGACTGAGTAATTTATGCAGAAAAAGGGAGGCAAATAAGAAACTATAACTATATGCAAACTCCTAGCTGCCTTTGGGGGGGATGTTCTCCCAGTAGGAGCCGTCCTTTGCTTTAGCATAACGTTCTTTTTTTTTCCTTCTCCTTCCCACATAGGTGTTCCACACTGATTCTCGTGACTTTAAGGACCAGGGATTTGAAGAGGTATTAGCTCTTCCCAGGAAGGAAGGAAGTTTCCGGAAGAGAGAGGAAAGACAACAGACGCTGTGCTGGGACCAGCAGAGCCTGAGGAACTGTGGAAAGCTGACGGAGCCCAGCCTAAGGAGCGGGAAGGAGCCGCAGCCCCGGGGTTGGCACTGTGTTCCAAAAGATTTGAACTCAAGCTGCTTTCCGTGGAAGAGGGCCACTTCAGAGGGCACCCCAGACTCTGGTTGAGCTCTTCTACTCTGGATGCCCCCTGCTCTGAGGAGCCTGCCTCTGAGAACCAAAGAAGATAAGAGGACACACACATTTCCCTCGAGCACAGAGCTGGTGGGTTGGAGTCAGGCCGCTGCACCCCTAGTGGCTGGTTGCTGAGTGTGGTGAGGAGTTTCTTGTTTCTCCCCAGCTTGTGGCTTCAGTGCTTGATGGGGCTGCCTGTTGGTGGATCAGTTTTTGCAGTGCCTGGCAGGAGTGGAGAGCCGTGGGAAGAGGTCCCGCGGCGCCCAAGCCTGGGTTTACCCCAAGACTAAGTTCTTTCCCAAGTTAGAGAGGGAGAGAGAAAGCAAAAAGAAGAGAGAAAAGTTCTCCCTTCCCCTCCTCCCTGCCTGTCATGTCCTCTAAGCCAGAGCCGAAGGACGTCCACCAGCTGAACGGGACTGGCCCTACTGCCTCTCCCTGCTCTTCAGATGGCCCCGGGAGAGAGCCCTTGGCTGGGACCTCAGAGTTCCTGGGGCCTGATGGGGCTGGGGTAGAGGTGGTGATTGAGTCTCGGGCCAACGCCAAGGGGGTTCGGGAGGAGGACGCCCTGCTGGAGAACGGGAGTCAGAGCAACGAAAGTGACGACGTCAGCACAGACCGTGGCCCTGCGCCACCCTCCCCGCTCAAGGAGACCTCCTTTTCTATCGGGCTGCAAGTGCTGTTTCCATTCCTCCTGGCAGGCTTTGGGACCGTGGCTGCCGGCATGGTGTTGGACATCGTGCAGGTAGGACCTGAGGAAGGCAGCTCTTAACTGGGAGCCCAGGGCCACCTTTGCCCACTGGGAAACTTGGAACTTCCTCTCTACCTCCCTGTCAGAAGTGGCTGCTGCTTCCTAGAATGCTGTTTCCCTTTGGATCATGTCCTGGGTTTCTTCTTGGTCTAGTTCCTTTCTAAAGAAGCCTCAAGGAAGCGGAGTAGCCCCGGGGAGGTGATCAGGGCAATCTTGCTAAATAGAAACAGAATTGGCTCCGCAGCTCAGGCTTGGGAGAGGAGAGCCGGAACAGGGTGGTTGCTTGCCATCTCTCCCGAGCATTCCTGCCTAGCCCAGCTCAGTAGGAGACATTTACAAGGGTGTCCTCTTGATGCCTTTACCCCCTGCATTTAGGGTTTCAAGGATACCCATAGTAGAAAGCTCAGTTTCAAGCCTCTCCTCCATCCCCCTACTGGGCAGGAATTTGTTCAGCTGCCAAGAGGGTCTCAAATTAAGTGGGAAAGCTCTTAAAGGCATTTGTGTTGCTTATCTTCCTGTAACCTTGGCAGAATCCCCTTGGGGGCTGGGGTTGGACACTTGCTGTCTGATGCACGATTTGAAGATTTGGTGTAACCAGACTCATTACCTGCTGTAAATGGGGACAAAGTGAAACTAGGCCTGTGCAGAACTGTCTCTCCTCTTTGCTCCTTACCTGTCATTCTGAACCTGCCCTGGGCAAAAAGGGCTCGTTATGAGGCCATTGGATTAAAGGAAGGATGAGAGTCGGAAGGACCTGGAAGCTAAGAGCCAGAGACATGCTATGTTAGTTTATTGTGAGTCAGGACTTATGAAGAAGGTCCGAGAGAGAAAGTTTTGATTCTAGATAAACGTTTTTGAGGCACAGTGTGGCACACCAAACTTCTTGAAGGTGCTGGGTTTCTCTAAGTAAATCAGCAGTGTGTGTCGAATTCCTGCTGAGTGCTGTCCTCTGTCCTAGGTACTCAGAGAAATATTAATACAAAGGCAGGAAGAGATCTGGCCTTTGCTTTTCGGGCCCCCCGGTGTTCCCTGCCTATGATATCTCCCAGAAGGACACGAAGCTTAGCATCACCTTCCCTGTGCCAAGCCAGCCCTACAGACCATAGTGATGTAGGGTCCTGCTGGTAGGTCTCACCATGCCTGTGTCCCGGGATACTGAACGTGGTTGGTTCTTGATAGTGCACACACATGGAGCACTTTGACTTGAGCCCTTCGGGGAAACCCTGTACCTTTGGTTGCTCATGAGCATGGTGTTAAGTCATGCCAAAGTGCCTTGCACTGCCTCCCCTTTCCCCAAACCTGTTATCTTGAAGATTGTTCCTACATAAAGGTTGGGAAGCCAGGCTGGAGCTTTGGGTTCCTCCTTCTAGTGGCTGCTCCTCCTTCTAGGGCAGTGACTGGGACAGGAGGAGGAGGAGAAAGAGACTGGGTAACATTTTTCTCCACCTCTTCTCTTCCTTTCCTGTGGCCTGGGTTCTCATTCTTGGAGTTTTTGTGTTCTAGTTTGATACCTACAAAGGGTGCAGAGCCAGGGTCTAGAGGTGAACTGAATAGGGTTGCCTTATTTTCTGGGTAACAATAATGGTAGTGGGGAAGCATTTTGGGGGCTCTTCTGTAGGCCCATGTGGTAGGATCCATAATCATCTCCATTGTGTAGGCAGGGAACCTGTAGCTTAGAGGGATTAGGTAACTTGTCCCTGGTCATCTGACCCCAGAGCCCACACCACTAACCCTTGTGGCCTTCACATGGCCATGGTTTGCCAGTTGGTTAAAAACTCTGAGAGGGGGCTGGGCTTGGTGGCTAATGCCTGTAATCCCAGCACTTAGGGAGGCTGAGGCGGATGGATCACTTGAGGTCAGGAATTCAAGACCAGCCTGGCCAACATGGCAGAACCCTGTCTCTACTAAAAATTTTTTTTTAAATAGCTGGGCATGGTGGTGGGCACCTGTAGTCCCAGCTACTTGGAAGCTGAGGCAGGAGAATCATTTGAGCTCGAGAGACAGAGGCTACAGCATGCCAAGATCGCACCACTGCACTCCAACCTGGGTGACAGAGTGAGACTCCATTTCAAAAAAAAAAAAAAAAAAAAACTCTGGCTGGGCATGGTGGCTTATGCCTGTAATATCAGCACTTTTGGAGGCTGAGACAGGAGGATCACTTGAAGCCATGAGTTCAAGAGCAGCCTGGGTAACAAAGACCTTGTCTCTCTAAAAAAAAAAAAAAAATACCCTAGCATGGTGGCATTCTCTTGTAATTCCAGCACTTTGAGAGGCTGAGATAAGAATGATCACTTGAGCCCAGGAACTTGCAGTTGCAATGAGCTACCACTGCACTCGAGCCTTAGCGACAGAGCCAAACCCTGTCCCCCCACCAAAAAAAAAAAAAAAAAAAAAAAAAAAAGACTCTAGGAGGAGCCTATTCTCTTTGTCTTTCCCAGAAGAATAGGGTGAACCGGAATCCAGATGAATTAGAGTTATCTTCTGAAGTGAGCAAGAACAAAAGTTCTTAGAGGGGACAGGGAGGGACCCCCACACGCAACACATCCCTGTCCATCCCACACACTCAGATTCCAAAGCTTCTGATATGTTGTCCCACCCCCACTCCAGCCCCATGAGCTGGAGACATTGAGAGGCCTTGGTAGGGAACCTTTGGAGCTGCCCTCAGTGTGGCACCTAGGCTCACCCCAGAGCTAGGGTCCACTTGGTGTGGATGACAATGGCAGGTTTGTCCTCGTCCTCCCTCCCCCAGCCTTGCTGCTACAGCTGGGCTGGAGCAGGCCCTGCAGATGGCTATAGGGAGATGGCAGGAGTGGGCGAGTGCAGAGGGACCAACACATGGGACCACAACAGGGAGATTCTTATTCCACATCCACGGGAGCGAAAGGGGGACTGGCAATCTCAGATTCAGGAAGAGCAGGACAGTTTCTAAGGATTCACACCTATATTCCCCCATCACAAGCTAAGATGGCCTTCAGTGAGACAGAGTCTGAAAGTGCCTAAGAGCCTGGGGCCATCTGGAGAAGTTGGCTATGGGGCATCCCTGGCATCTTGGAGCAACTGAGCAGGAATCCGTGTTGGCCCTGGTTCCAGTGTCTCCTTTGTCCAGGGGCCCCATCTTTCCTTGCTGCTGCAGAAAACTTGGTTTCTCTTTTACCAACGCAATACAAAAAAATTAAATTTTTGCTTTCATTTTTGTTTGAGACGGAGTCTCGCATTATTGCCCAGGCTGGAGTGCAGTGGCACCATCTTGGCTCAGTGCAACCTCCACCTTCTGGGTTCGATTCTTCTGCCTCAGCCTCCTGAGTAGCTGGGACTACAGGTGCACACCATAATGCCCAGTTAATTTTTGTATTTTTAGTAGAGACGGGGTTTCACCATATTAGCCAGGCTGGTCTGGAACTCCTGACCTTGTGACTCGCCCACCTTGGCCTCCCATAGTGCTGGGACTCAGGCGTGAGCCACTGCGCTGAGCCCTAAAATTGAATTTGAATTTAAAAAAAGAAAAAGAAAACCCACTGTCTTCCTAGAAGGCTCATTTCTGCCTCCTCTTATCTGCCCTCCCCTAAATGTGCACAGCAGCATCTGCAGTGAAATAAGGGGCTGGTGTACTGGCCCAAAGAAGGAAATGGATGAATGGACCGCGATCTGCTCTAACTTCCCAACCATGGCTGAAAGTGCCTGCGGCATCTGGAAGGGAAGCAGGCTGGAGCCTGGTGTTGGCTTCTGAAGGGGATTTGGGATACGGGAGCCTCCTCACTGTAGGGGCCTTGTGCCCGTCCCCCCTGTTTGGTCTTAGGCTGCTGTGGACACCTTGCTCCCTTTTTCTGTCAGCCTTTGTGAGGGATGGGGTGGCAGGAGGTAGTGTGCCCATCTGCACTTTATTTCACAGCTAGGTTAAGACAGGTGACTCTCAGGTCCTTATTTTAACTCACTGCACACCGGCTAAGGATCTCAAAGAAAGTAGACCCTGCTGTGTATACAGAAGTCTACAGCAATGAAAGTGGATAGCAAGCGTGGCCTTGGGGAAGTAGAGTGGGAAGGAAGTATTCCTCCCGTGCGTGGCCTGCTCCTGTCGCCACAGCATCCCTGGGCAGGACCCTCATCTCTGCTTCACTTGACCACCCCTTCTGCTTTTCCCATCTCTGTCCCCTGCCTGCTGTCAGGGACCCGTTTGCTTTGCATTGTACCACATCATATATCCAGGTGTTGCCCTAAAGCCCTTTCCTAGACACCTAGAGGATGCCTCTGGGAAAAGCCTGAGACAAGTGAAACCTGGGGTTGCTGTGATCTCACCTGACCCAGTCTTTATCCTAAAAGGTCAGCTCCAGCACAACATCTCCCACAGGAGCCCAGATTCACCCACAGCCTGGAGCCTAGAGCTGATATCTGGGAATGTAAGTCTTCTGAGGTGTCTGAGGCTAGAACCCTGGAAGGCAGGTGGGGGTCAGTGTATGACCTTGGAGGAGGATTGGAAGAAGCGTATTGGAAGGGCAAGGAAGAGGTACTGGCAGGACCACTGAGGATGGAGACTTAAGGTGATTTTTGTGCCTCAGGATTCGTTTTGACTATGGGGTAAGCAGTCTCTTCCCTCACCTCCAGAATGCCAGGGAACTATGAGCCCCTCACCCCAAGGTTAGAGAAGGAAAGGGATGAGGGGCTGCATTTCTGAGAAGCAGTTAAAATCTGGCTGCTCCCCTCACCCCCAAGCAGGGCAGCACTTCCTGGAACGTGCCCTTTTTCATCCCCATCAGGGCAGGAAGGCGTGGGTGGCTGCTTGGCGGACGGGTGTGACTTCAGGGGCAGATACTTCCAGCCTGGATGAACAGGACAGGGCTGAATTTGGCCACAGGAAGAAGAAGAGCTATTCACTGTCTGCCCCTGCCACATCCTGCCTACTCCTAACCTCGGGGCCACCCTGATTCCTGGGCTGGTTTCACATCTCCAGCCTCCAGCATCTCTTCCCAGAGTCCTTTGCGTGCCCATGTGTCAGAGGCTTTCTGGCTGAGCTGCAGCTTTGAGAGTGTTGTGGGTGAAGAAAGTATGTGTGTAGGAATTGGCTTCTCTGACCCAAGTGCCAACTCAGGGCTTTGCTAGCCAGGGGGTCAGGTAGTGTGAGGTTCCAGGCTACGTTCTGTAAGAGTCAGGAAGACATTGGCATAGGGGCTGTTACTGTGACTGCTCCCTCTCCTTGCGTCTGTCTCTCATCCCATCGCTCCTAAAATTCCGTACTTCCTAGGTCCTCCTGTAGCTATAAGAAGAGTGTGGGCTGGGCGTGGTGACTCACGCTTGTAATCCCAGCACTTTGGGAGGCGAGGCAGGTGGATCACGAGGTCAAGAGATCGAGACTATCCTGGTCAACATGGTGAAACCCCGTCTCTACCAAAATACAAAAATTAGCTGGGTATGGTGGTGCACACCTGTAGTCCCAGCTACTCAGGAGGCTGAGGCAGGAGAATTGCTTGAACCCGGGAGCCGGAAGTTGTGGTGAGCTGAGATCGCACCGTTGCACTCCAGCCTGGGTAACAAGAGCGAAACTCCGTCTCAAAAAAAAAAAAAAAAAGAAGAGTGTGCATTGTGCTGGAAGGTGGAGAGATTTGGGGGTGCTTATGGTAGCAGCCAGAGGAACTTAGCTGAGCTTTATTCATTAAATAATAATAAAAGCAAGCAATATCCCTTACAAACAGTTCAGAAGAGTTGCTTACATACACGTAGGGTCTTTTCTTCTGGGCTTTTTCTTTCTACAAGTACATCTACGTTACATATACCTACCTGGAGAAGTGAGATTTTCATGGAGCTGGCAGCTTGGAAGCAGGGTGGAGCCGGTGAAGATGAAGTGTGAGGCTGTGCTCTGAGAGGAGCTTTGAAAGCCCACAAGAGAGGGGAGAAGAGGGGGGATTGTTCCCGTCTCTGGGGCTGGTTTGGGAGGAAGAAGGTGAAGCAGAGCAAGGCTGGACTGCAGGGAGCTGGAGCCTCAGTGGTATTTACCAGTCCTGTCCAAGAGTAACAGTCCCCAAGTTGATCCAGGGCAGATGGGGCTCACTGGGGCTGCCTTCTCTCTGCAGGGTCTGAGGGTGGGAAGGGATTCACCTCCTTTCAGTGTTTGAAGAGGACTGGCTCATCCTGTGGCTGCCTGGAAGCCCAGAAACTGTTGCTGAGATGGGAAGCCATCTCTTTCCCTTCGTTAGTCCTCACAGAGGGGCTTCCCTGAGGAGAGTCCCAGGTCTTGGCCAGACCAGGAGCTCAGGCAAGCGTATGCTCCAGCCCTGATGAAATGAGCCCTTCCCCAGGGTCCTGTGAGGCCGCCCACCCCTTCCACACAGAGAGCTCTGACAAGAGAGGTTCTTGCCTTATACAGCCACCCAGCACCCAGTCTCTCCTGGTCTCAAGCCCTAGCCCCATCCCCTCTGATAGCCTTGCTTATCTTTTTGGTTATTGTGGTTAAAAAAAAAAAAGTAACATAAAATTTTCCATCTTAACCCTTTTAAGTGTGCTGTTCAATAGTACTAAATGTATTCACCTCGTGTGCAGCCGATCTCCAGAACTTCTCATCTCCCCAGCTGACACTCTGCACCTGTTCAACACTCACTCTTTTCCCTGTTCCCTCAGCCCCTTGTTCCCACCCATTCCCCCTTCTGCCTCTATGAATTTTACTACTTAGTCTGAGCACAGTACCTCATACCTGTAGTCCCAGCACTTTGGGAGGTCAAGGCAGGGATCCTTTGAGCTCAGGAGTTTGAGACCAGCCTAGGCAATATAGTGAAACACCTGTCTCTACAAAAAATACAGAAATTAGCCAGGTGTAGTGGTACATGCCAGTAGTCCCAACTACCCAGGAGGCTGAGATGGGAGGATGGCGGGAGCCCGAAGCCATGATTGCACCACTGCACTCCAGCCTGGGCCACAGAGTGAGACCGTGTCTCAAAAAAAAAAAAAAAAGAACTTGACTACTTTGGATACCTCAGATAAGTGGAGTCATACACTGTTTTTTCTGACTGGATTAGTAGTGTCATGTCCTCAAGTTTCATCCGTATTATAGCATGTGACAGGATTTTCTTCCTTTCTAAGGCTGAGAACTGTTCCGTGGTTTGGATGCACCACACTGTACATGTTGTTTAGCCCTTCATTCCTTGATGGACATTTGGGTTGTTTCCACCTCTTGGTTATTGCTTAGAGTGCTACTGTGAACATGAGCATACAAATATATCTTCAAGACCTTGCTTTCTATTCTTTTGGAGACATATCCAGTAGGATTGCTGGATCATGTGGTGGTTTTATTTTCAATTTTTTGAAAACCCGTGCACCGTTTTTCATAGCAGTTGCACCATTTTATAGTCCCACCAAGAGTGCACAAGGGTTCCAATCTCCATATCCTTTTTTTCTTTCTTGAGTTGGAGTCTCGCTCTGTCACCCAGGCTGGAGTGCAGTGGCACTGTCTCAGCTCACTGCAGCCTCCGCCTCCCAGGTTCAAGTGATTCTCCTGCCTCAGCCCCCCCAGTCAGTAGCTGGGATTACAGGTGTGCACCACCACTCCTGGCTAATTTTTGTATTTTTAGTAGAGACAGGGTTTCACCATGTTTTGGCCAGGCTGGTCTCTAACTCCTGACCTCAAGTGATCCACCCGCCTTGGCCTCCCAAAGTGCTGGGATTACAAGCCTAAGCCACTGTGCCCAGCCCAATCTCCAGATCCTTGCTAACACTGATCATTTTTGGTGTTTTTAAATAGTAGCCATCCTAATAGGGATGAGGTGATCTCTTACTTATCTACAGTACTGCTCATCTTAACGGTAGAGTGTCGGTGTTGGAATTGCCTTGAGAGACCATCTGATCTGGTCCCTGAGTTGAACATTCTTCGAAAGCTTGAGGTCCTTGTAACTTGTCTAAGGTGTCCAGCTGGTCTACATGGGGAGGCATATTGGGGAGATAAGCAAGAGGCCCATCGCTGCTGTCTCCTGTAGGAGACCCCCGGCTCTCGGTCCAGTGTCCTTGCCCAATACAGTGCTTGGCCTCCCAGCCATGATACCCAAACCAACCCATATACACCCACCTGGCCACCTGCCTCCTCTTCCCTCCCCAAACCTGGAGGCTTCCCATTCTTAAAGGGAACCACGTACCCTGTCAGGGCCAGGGAGAGAGACACAATCCTCACCTTTTTCCAAGTCCTCAGTTTCAATTGCAAGTAAAGTAGCTTTCAAATAGCCAGTCCTGGCTCCTACAGACCTCTTAGCACTGACTAGTAGAATACTCTCTGAACTTCAGTTTCCTCATTCACAAAATGGGGATAAAAATAGCCCCTGCTGGCTGGGCATGGTGGCCCATGCCTGTAATCCCAGCACTTTGGGAGGCCGAGGTGTGCAGATCACAAGGTCAGGAGTTCGAGACCAGCCTGACCAACATGGTAAAATCCTGTTTGTACGAAAAATACAAAAATTAGCTGGGTGTGGTGGTGCATGCCTGTAATCCTGGCTACTTGGGAACCTGAGGCAGGAGAATCGCTTGAAACCAGGAGATGGAGGTTGCAGTGAGCCCAGATGGCGCCACTGCACTCCAGCCTGGGTAACAGAGTAAGACTCTATCTCAAAAAAAAAAAAAAAAAAAAAAAAAAAAAAAAATAGCCTCTACCTTATTGGGTTGTTAAGATGATTAAATAGGAAAATACATGGAGAGCACTTAGCCTAGCACACAGTCAGTCCTTAACAGATGTTAACCAAAGACTTTGGTAGGACACCCAGGATTGATTGTCTTGGGAGAGAACTCAGGTCTCCTGACTACCAGTCCAGGGCTCTTCGTATAGGAATACACTTGCTTCTCCTTGCTGAGAGATTGAGGAAGGTGTGTGGGGTAAGGGACTGCATGGAGGAATAAGAAGCCTCTTGCAGGCCAGCATTCAGAGGTTTGGAGGCCACAGTCTTCATTCAGAGCCTGTTCAGAAGGAGAGTTGCTGTGGCTGAGGCCCAAAGACCTTGGAGATAGAAACCAAACAAACTCTCTCATCTCCCCAGCCTCGGCCCCAGCCCCGTGGAGCCCAACTCTCCACAGCTGAGACAACAGAGAAACTGGACCGAAGGCAAAGGGGCCAGGGATTGCACTTTGAGGGGGGATTGGAAAGGAGTTTTGGGGTGTCAGGCAGCCCAGGGCAGCTCCGCCGTGTGGGTCCCCATTATGCTTCCCCACCCAGCTCCAGGAAAGCAGACAGAGGAGGTAGACCAGGCTGAGAGTCTCCCAAATGGCAGAGACCCTCTCCATCTCCCCGGTTCTGGGTGGCAGGAAGGGGGGCTGTGTTGTTTGAAGAATCATGGGCTTGGTTTGGTTCCAGGGTTCTTGGACGAAAGGTGGCTGGCGTGCTCACTCCCTGCTGATTCTATTTCCTCCTCGAGCCCCTGATCTCAGACTATCTGTTCAAACTCAATGCCCGCCCTTTGGGGCACTGAAATTCCTGGGTTCTGTTTTCACCTTGTAGCACTGGGAAGTCTTCCAGAAGGTGACAGAGGTCTTCATCCTAGTGCCCGCACTGCTGGGGCTCAAAGGGAACCTGGAAATGACCCTGGCATCAAGGCTCTCCACTGCAGTGAGTGTTCTGGCTGGGAGGAATGGGGCACAGAGAGGACTCTGGGCGGCACAGAGCCGGAGACTGGAAGAGGGCTGTGGGCCCTTCTCCACTGCCCAGTCCTGGAGTGTGGGGCTGGGGTGGGAAGGGAGGGCCTGGCTGGGCAGGTGTAGGGAGATCCCAGATCTGCTCCTGGGCAGGGGCTCCCTGCCCAAAGTGGTTCCCAGGCTTGGTTTCTGGATGTCCCAGCCGTCCCTGGACTCCTGCCCCACCCCCTACCTCTCAACCACCTCGTGACTGTTTGTGCAGCTTTGACAGGCAGGCATCATGCTGGTTCCTCCACCCGCACAGATGGGGGCCTCCTCTGATCTCCAGCCCTGCCTTGCAGCTGGGCAGGAGCAGAGCCAGGCCCTCCCAGCACCCCTAGCCCCCCGGCCATCCATCCTTTTCCCCGTGGCAGCTTGTTCTTCTTTAAGGGAACAGAGAGGAGCTGCTCATCACTCCTACCTCCCGCAATCATCAGCCATGATGATTCAGGGCCTGAACAGATAGACAGTCCTGGGTTGAAGGTGGGAGATGATAAAACTCAGGAGCCCAAGGATGTCCCTGCATAGCCAGGAGTCTAGAGAAGGTGACAGAGAGAAGTGGCATCCAACTTAACCCGCCCTGACTTGCCCTACCCGACTTCTGGCCCATGCCACCCACTCCTTCCCAAATACTCTTGGAGTCTCAGTCCTGCCGCTGACCTTTCCTTCCCTGGGATAGCAGGCTGGCTTCAGAGTCAGGAACTGGATTGTTCTGATCCATGCAGCAATGGACTGCCCAGATAAGCAAGACAAAGGATGGAATTTGCCTCTGCTCAGCTGGTGTCCTGAGAGGAAGAGAAGAGAATGCTTCTAGGGGACCCCCTTTCCCAAGCTCCACCCAGCTGCAGGAGCTCAGCTTTAGCTCCTTCCCTCTCACCTCACTTTCCCTGATCCTGCCTCACTTTTCCAGGACTTTCAGGTCCTGCTGTCTGAGTCTTAGGCCCCATGTACTGTCTCGTGATCTAAGCAGGAGCCTAATGGATGGAGCTGCAGGCCTTTTCCAGCCTGGAGCTCTAGCCCCTTGCCCTCCCTTTCCCAGGCCAACATTGGACACATGGACACACCCAAGGAGCTCTGGCGGATGATCACTGGGAACATGGCCCTCATCCAGGTAAGAAGGCAGGGACCAGAGAGGGTGGGCTAAGCTTTCCCCTTAGGAATCTCTGAAAGGCTTAGGTCAGCCCCAGCTGGCTCCTGAGCAAATCTCCAATGTCCCACTGAGGTGGCTTCCCCCAGAGTAACTCTAGGAGGTAACTAGGTTATCCAGGAAAATGCCCAAGATGAGGAGGGTCCCTGCATCATCCATTCCAGTTCTCAGTTCCTAGTGGTGTGGGCGCCTTTGAGTCCCAGCTGATCGTGGCAATATGAGCAAACTCAGGAGTGCCGAGATGTCCTGTGCCACTGCTGTCCCATCTCCCCATGAGACCACACAGGTTCAGACTGGGAGCCTTCAGGCTTTGACTCTGGGCAGAAGGCTCCAGCTCTGTTGAACCTCACTCCCATCCCCAGAGGCACACTCATTCAGCCAGTAACGTGTTCTGGGCTCCTGCAGGGTGCACTGCGCAGTACTAGTGTCTGGTGTGAACCTAAATAAATAAAGACATCCTTCCAGCCTGGGAGGACTGGACAGTGCAGTCCAGCCTGCCTCATGGGGCTACAGCCAGGAAGAGGTCTGCCCAGATGCTCAGTGACCTCAGTTTAGGAACCCCACTGAGTTCAGGGCTTTCCAAGTTACCACTCCTCTCCCCAGGTGCAGGCCACAGTGGTGGGCTTCCTGGCGTCCATTGCAGCCGTCGTCTTTGGCTGGATCCCTGATGGCCACTTCAGTATTCCACACGCCTTCCTGCTCTGTGCTAGCAGCGTGGCCACAGCCTTCATTGCCTCACTGGTACTGGGTAAGGAAGGGAGGGCGCAAAAGAGTAAGGGGTGCTGCCCCCAGAGGTGTTGACTGCACCTGGCACTTCCACTCTCTCTTTTTGTTTGTTGAGATCCCTTTATCTCTTCTCTCCCTCCCTGACCCTCCCCCCACTTCCTCAACAGGTATGATCATGATTGGAGTCATCATTGGCTCTCGCAAGATTGGGATCAACCCAGACAACGTGGCCACACCCATTGCTGCCAGCCTGGGTGACCTCATCACCTTGGCGCTGCTCTCAGGCATCAGCTGGGGACTCTACCTGGAACTGAGTGAGCCACCAAGAGTGTGGCGGGGGTGGACTCCTGGGTGGGATTGGGAGAGATGATAGCAGTTTGCAAATGTGCTAGAGTTTCTTCTGTGTTCTTAAACCACTTGGTTTGAACACAGGTTGTAGTAATTCCTGATCTTAGGGATATGAAGCTAAGTACTGATCTCAAATCCAAGCAGATATCAGGGGCAGGGGAAAAGTGTCAGAAGTATATTTCTGTTTGGTCCTCCAGATTCTTGCTTCTCTTGGAGGGTTGAGGGGGAAAGCATAAAGGAAAGGAACCAGAGGCTGGGATCTGCTTACAAAATGAAGAAGGGGGTAGGAGATGGTGATTTCTGGGGTCCAGTCAGGAGACCTAGAGTCTGGTCTCTATTCCAGTTCAGTGCCTGGGTAGCTTTCTACCTTGGTTTTCTCATCCGTAAAATGGAAAAGGCTGGTCCCACTTACCTCCTGAGCTGCCAGTGAAGATCAAATGGGGTAACGTGTTTACTGGCATTTAGTGTAGTCTTGCTATTGACCTGCTGGGACATTTTCAGGCTGAGCCAGGGAGAAACTGGGAGTGGGAAACCACAGTGCTTATCTCCCTCTGATCTCTGCCCTCTCAGATCACTGGCGATACATCTACCCACTGGTGTGTGCTTTCTTTGTGGCCCTGCTGCCTGTCTGGGTGGTGCTGGCCCGACGAAGCCCAGCCACGAGGGAGGTGTTGTACTCCGGCTGGGAGCCTGTTATTATTGCCATGGCCATCAGCAGGTAGGCTGGGGCCCTGAGTAGCTACTGTACCCCACTGCTGCCCTGCCACAGACTTCCTTTTAAACCCTGGAGAGATGAGGTGGGGGTCAGACCCTAGAATTGTATCCGTCACATGTCCTTCTGTTGAAAATGACAGAACCATCTAAACTGGGTTGCATTCCAAGGCAGAACATACTGGCCTGGAGAACCCAAAGAGGCACAGCTGAATTCAGGGACATAGCTAAGATCAGGGCTCTCAGCTCTGCTCTTCTCTGTCATGGCCTGCAGTCCAGATTTATGCTTTTCTTACTCCTACCAATTCCAGTGGAGAGAGGGATTCTTTCCCCCAACAGTTCTACCAAGTTCCAGAATAGAGTTGCCCTGCTTCTCATCTGGTGACACGACTATCTCCAAAGCAGTCAGTGTGGCCTTGGGGCTGCGATACTCTGATTGGATGGACCTGGAGCCTAACCATCATTGAGGCAATGTCACCTGAGCCACAGTCACTGAGCTTGAGAGGAAAAGCCCGGTGCTAGTACCAGAAAGGGAAGCAAATGCTGAGTGGGCAGAAAACAGAGGTCGTCACAGGCAGGTGGTCCTGCAGGCTGCTCCTCCCGCCAACTTAGAGGGCAGGTACAGGAGGTGGTTGTCTAACCCAGTACAACCGGTTTGTTCTGGGGTCACCGTGCCCAGTGGGAATGTTATGAGCAGCACCTAATCCCGTCAGGGGCGGCAAGGACTGGATGCTGAGGAACTCCTGAGAGCCATGGTGCTTCCCCTTCATCTCCAAGGCTAGGTGGGCCCGACCTCTCTTCCCAGAGACCACAGCAGAACCCTTAGTGGTCTTTGTGTCATTTTGTCTTTGTGTCTCTATAGTGTGGGAGGCCTCATCTTGGACAAGACGGTCTCAGACCCCAACTTTGCAGGGATGGCTGTCTTCACACCTGTGATTAATGGTGAGGTCTGGGCGTCAGCTGTCGGAGGGCAGGGCTGGGGGGAGGAAAGGGACAGGAGAGGACTTGAGGGGTTGGCTTCTGTATCAGTCAGGATTCCAGCAGACAAGAGAATCTAGCTCAGATGATTCAAGACTTTAATGAAGGAACTGCTTACAGAGGTGGGAGCAGAGTAAAAGGATGGATAAGGGGTGTTGAAGCACCCAGAGATTAGCGACAATGGGAAGCCTGTAGTCCTAAAGGGTCGGGGGAGTATCTTAGTCCATTAACTGTTGCTAGAACAGAATACTTGAAACTGGCTAATTTATAAAGAAAAGAGGTTTATTTAGCTCACAGTTCTGGAGGCTGGAGAGTTCAAGATTGGGTGGCTGCTTCTAGTGAGGGCCTCATGCTTCCTCCAAACATCCAAATGGAGAAACAGGAGGAAAACTGGGCGGGTGCAAAATGGGCAAAACAGGAGAGGCAAACCTCGCTTTATGACAGCCCACTCTTATGGGAACTGTACCTTTCCCAAGGAAGACATTAGTCCATCCTAATGACCTATTTACTCTTAAAGGCACCACCTCCCAATACCACCACATTGGGGACCAAGCCTCAACATGAGTTTTGATGGGGACAAACTATATTCAAACCGTAATCGGGAGGGAATAGCATTATGGGAGCCCAATGAAAGCTCTGTCCTTGCTTCCAACCGGGGGAAGCCACTGCTAAAAAGCAGGAGGGATTGCAAAAGAAATACCCGGTCTCTCTCTCTACCTGCCCTCTGGTCACCTGCTCTTGCCTCCCACTGAACAAACACAGTGGAAGCAGCCAGCAAGGAAAACTGGGTGATCCAATCTGTGGAGACCGTTCCCCCGGCGCTCAGAGCAAGGCTGAAAAGAGCAGGGCCCAGGCTGGGATGTGAGGGCAACAGAGAAATCAGCACAGGTTCCGGCAGAGACACCAGGTTCCAGGAGTTTGGAGCTCAGACCTGATCCTTGAAACTGGTTACCAGAACCAGCACATGAGCATGGGTGCCTGGGTCTGCTCGGAGCATTGGAGAGGGGGTGGGGTTAGGCAGGGCTTTGTCACCTCAGCATAGGAAGGCAGGTGCACACACTGTCCTGGTGGAGAAGTCAGGCTCTCTGAGTCTGCAGATCTGCACAGATCCTTTCCAGCACTGTCGTAGCTATGCCAGGAGAACATGGAACTGCTGCATCTCCGTAGAGGGAAGGATGAGGGAGGCTGGGAGATGCCCTGGAAGCAGGGGTCTTTGTCTTCCTTCTTAGTGCCTTACTCTTCTCTTGGGGACTGGTGAATGGGTGATGCCCACATAGACCCCCCTGTGTAGGGGCCTATAAAGACAGAGGGCGGTGCCTCTGTAGATATAAGACAAAGAGTGGGAAGATTATTTCTTTCCCATTCCTCCTCCTGATCCTCATCTGTGTCTAAGCCTGTCTGTGTCTCTGCAGGTGTTGGGGGCAATCTGGTGGCAGTGCAGGCCAGCCGTATCTCCACCTTCCTGCACATGAATGGAATGCCAGGAGAGAACTCTGAGCAAGCTCCTCGCCGCTGCCCCAGTCCTTGTACCACCTTCTTTAGTCCTGGTAATGCCAGATTCCCAGCCTCCTAGCCCCAGGGGGAGTGGGCCTACTGTCAGTGAGCATCACTTAAGAGACAGCTGAGACCCAGAACCACAGCTTCTCCTTCTCTGCTGGGCTGTGCCAGCTGTTCTGAAGGGCAGAGCCCAGACAGGAGGTCTTTTCCTGGGGCACCCTAGGGGTTGGAGACCATAGGATGGAGAAGTAGAGACATTCATCTGTCTGTTGCCCTGGGGTATGGTGCAGTCCCTCCTGACTTTGAAAGGCCTTCTGGGGCCAGGTCTTCTCCTCACCTCCTCTTTACACCCTCTTTTCCCCAATTCCAGATGTGAATTCTCGCTCAGCCCGGGTCCTCTTCCTTCTCGTGGTCCCAGGACACCTGGTGTTCCTCTACACCATCAGCTGTATGCAGGGTGGGCACACCACCCTCACACTCATCTTCATCATCTTCTATATGACAGCTGCACTGCTCCAGGTACTAAGTGGCAGGAGCAGGGGCATGGGCATGGGAAGGGGCCGAGATGCCCTGCAGGGATGGGAGAGGAGGCCAGACTTGGCCTCTTGGACACTCAACTGACCTTTTTCTCTGCATCAGGGCAGCTGATAAACACTGGACAAGGGTGCAGGAGAACAGATGGTGGTTCCAGTAGAGTCACTACCATGCTGTGTAACTTTGACCCTATTATTTTACTTCTCTGATCCTCAGCGATACATTTGTAAATTGAGAGGAATGGAACAGTGGTGGTAGTTTTCATGCAGGTGGTTGTAGGATGCTGACCACATGGGCTTTGCATGCCACCCGCACTGGACACAGAGCTCCAAGTGGCTCTGTTTTGCATGCTGGGCTTTCTCAAGAAATTCATTTGCATAAAGGGTCCGATAGCTTGAAAAACTGTCAAAGCCACCACAGTAGATAATCTGTCTGTTGGATCCTGCCAGCATTGCCATTCCTTAATACCATGATACTTTCTTCCTTCTTGTATTATTACATTTTTAAAGCTTTTTATTTTGAAAAGCTTCAGATCTGTAAGAAGTTCTCAAAAAAAAAGTTCAGAAATCACATATACCGTTACCCAATTTCCCTCCATGGGAAAATAACATCTTGCATAACTATAGGACAGTATCAAAATCAGGAAATCAGTTTTGATACAATCCACAGTGCCTATTCAGATTGTACCAGTTTTATCTGCACTGTATGTGTGTGTGTGTGTGTGTGTGTGTGTGTATGTGTGTGTGGGTGTGTGTGTGTTTGTGTGTGTGTATGTGTGTGTGTGTTTGTGTGTGTGGGTGTGTGTGTGTTTGTGTGTGGGGGGGTGTGGGGGTGTGTGTTTGTGTGTGTATGTGTGTGTGTGTTTGTGTGTGGGGGGGTGTGGGGGTGTGTGTTTGTGTGTGTATGTGTGTGTGTGTTTGTGTGTGGGGGTGTGTGTGTGTTTGTGTGTGTGGGTGCGTGTGTGTGGGGGGGGGTGTGTGGGTGTGTGTGGGTGTGTGTGTGGGTGTGGGTGTGGGTGTGTGTATGTGTGTGTGTGGGTGTGGGTGTGGATGTGTGTGTGGGTGTGTGTATGTGTGTGTGTGGGTGGGTGTGTGTGTGGGTGTGGGTGTGGGTGTATGAGTGGGGGGGTGTATGCTATGCAGTTTTCATCACAAGTGTAGATTTGTGTGATCACCGCTATAACTAAAATACAGAAAACTTTCATCACCACAAGTCTCCCTCATGCTACCCCTTTACAGCTAGATCCACCCTTATTATTATATTTTAAATTTTTATTTGATTTTTGAACAGTCACATAGTTCAAAAATGTTTTAAGTTCATAGTGAAACCTCAGCGGAAAGTCTTCTCTTCCGTCCTCTTCTTCACAGCCATCCATTTCACAGACCATCAGTATTATCCCTTTGTCGCGTATCCTTCGAACATATTCTCTCTTTATAAAAGTAAACATATGTTTTTTATTTCCCTCCTCTTTATTACACACATGTGGTAAACTGTACACACTGTCCGTGCCCTGCATTTTTCACTTTAGTTGATCTTAAAGATCATTCCGTATCAATACATAAAGAGAAAAACACCCTGATTTTCTTACGGCTGCGTTTTATTCTATGATACACAGACTCTACTTTTATTTCGCCAGTCCTGTATTGATTAACACCTATCCCTCGAGCCCCTTCACCCCCAGCCTTAGAAAGGTTGTATTCCGACCTCTTGGCAGGGGCAGGCTGAGAATCAGCCATATGCTGTTGCCCTGCAGCAGTTAGACAAGCTGCCGTGTTTCACTGCTAGTGGGTTCCAGTGCAGCACGTGGTGGGAAGGTGGGGGTGGGGGTGCCGAGGGTCTTTGTAGGAGGGTCTTTGGTGGAGGTTTTCAGCTCATCCCTTGGCCTGGATTGGAAAGGATGAGACTCGGTGCCATTACCTGTGGTGAATACCCTGGGAGACACTCTTGGCTCTGCTCTCCTCTCTAGATCTGCGAAGGGCCAGAGCATGACACTTGATCCCCTGTAAAGGCTATTATTGATCCCTTTGCTACCTCCTCCCAGCCACGTGTTCTGGGGCCTGCTTAGGAGACTGGAATATGAGGACAGCGGCTACCATTCCCTTCCTAGGGCATGTCCCAAAGGCCTCCTGCCCATACTTTTTATTTGGGACCCTTCTGCAGCTGCTACAAAGGGTGTGAAGTTATGGAGGGTGGGGAAGCCAAGGCCGTGGGGGCACAAGACACCAATGTGCAGGGGAAGGGAGAGTGTGAAAAGTCACCTCTGGCTTCCCTGGAGAGAGGGCAGGATTTTCTCAGGCAGAGCCTAAACTTAAAAAAAAAAACAAAAGAGAGAGAGAGAGAGAGAGAGGGCGGGTGGGGGGAGAGGACAGGAGAGCAGCCAAGATTGCCTAAAAATAGATATCAGTTCTGGCTTCTGGATCCATTAGGAGCTGTGGTTCCTGCATCTGGATCCCTTAGGGCAGAATTTTCCTACTGTGCAGATTCTAGGAGATTCAGGCCTGCCCCACCGTGGTATTCTAGATCAAGGGCATCACCAACTTAAAAGTGCATATAAATCTTGTTAAATTCAGACTGACACAGGAGGGTCAGAGATTCTGCATTTCTGACAAGTGCCCAGCTGTTGCTGCTGCTGGTCCTGGGCCCACTAGCAAAATTCTGATCTGAATCATTCTTAATTATCTGTATTGAAAGAAGGTAAGCAAGAGCACGGATAAAATCATAGTCGCAGATCATCTCAAATTAGTTTAAATTGGGATGTATTGTCTGCTTTATATTAATATTGAGGTGACTTATTCACAATTCAGCTTTATTAGGACTAACGTTAAAATAAACTTCCATTCTTGGAGCCCAGAGAATGGAAAGGAAATGGAATGGAAAGCCACAACAACAAAATGAAAAGGGTCAGGAGGAAGCCAGCTTGGGATAATCATCTGTTACTCAGACAACTGCCAGCAGCAGCTTCAAACGCTATCCTTATACCACTTTGTCTAGAGAAGAAATCCCTTTAGGAAAAGCTGACTCCAACAGCCAGCCCCCTGCCAGGCTCCTGGAAAGGCCAACATGGCAGGAATTGGAGTGATCCCAGAATGAGGTGACCCAGAGTTAGAAGCAAGAGGGCTGAGTTCCTGCAACAAGTCGGATTTAGCCCAGGAAGCTCCTTGTTTGGTAAATTTGGGAACAGAATATAATGCTGATGTGGGTGACCCTGGGTCATAGCAGCATCTTCCTTTCCGAAGAGCTCTTACTGTCTCTGTTGTCTGCTCAAGGTGGTAATTGTGGGGTGGAGGAACACAGAGAAGCTGCTGGGGTGGAAAGATGAAGATAAAAAGGACTGTGGCCAGCCAAGCCTTGTGATGCACTGAATGGGTCTGATCGTGTGGCCTCTGGCTCCCCCTGGAGAGAGGGGATGGCTACAGGCCGGGCCCTTTTGTCTCCACAGGTGCTGATTCTCCTGTACATCGCAGACTGGATGGTGCACTGGATGTGGGGCCGGGGCCTGGACCCGGACAACTTCTCCATCCCATACTTGACTGCTCTGGGGGACCTGCTTGGCACTGGGCTCCTAGCACTCAGCTTCCATGTCCTCTGGCTCATAGGGGACCGAGACACGGATGTCGGGGACTAGCTTCATCACTCAACCTTTTCCCCATCCCTCTGCACTTTCTATTTGAAATTTTTCTTTTGTTCCCCTGTCCCTACTCCACCCCACACTCCCACCTCTTTCTGGGACTTCACTTTGATACCAAATTCTCATTATTTTCAATGGGAATTTTTATACGTTGAGCCAAGTTTGTATAGCAGGAATTCAGGAAAGACAGACGGACTGAGATAAGCAGTACAAGTAGATTTTTGAGACAATCACCAAGTGCAATTTCATGGTGGGTGCCTCCAGGTGAGGTGGATTGGGGCAGGGGAGTTTTGTCTGGAATCTGGGGACACTGGGTTTGGCTTTAGCAACTTGTCTTGGCCCTAATGAGAAACGCTTCGTAGGTGGGCTCTGGATTTTCGGTTTTGTTTTCTTTTTGTTTATCTATTTTGTTTTTGGTTTTGGTTGAACAGAGGGACAGAGGAATAAGTAACACTCCCAAACACACACATACTTTTGTAGAAAAGGACCAACTTCAACGCTCTGGACAGGAGACAGCTGCTCCAGGGCCCTGTGATCCCAGCTCTATTCCTTGCCCCCTGGACCTAACCCCTCCCACTCGCAGAAAGAGTAAGGTGGACTAAGCCCTCAATTTGTGCACGTCTCTTGCTCGATTGTCTGATCAACGTCAACAACCCATCCCTCTGATCATTTGCAGTTGATCATCGTATCCAGGAAAACGTGAAAAGTGGACTCTTCTCCCTGTTGACCCATGTCCACCTATAGGTTCCCCAAAATCCAAATTCTCCCTGGGCCCAGAGGACTGATTCTTGGTCTCTCTTCAACCTTCATCTCAAATTGTCTCTAAGCACTACCTTCCTCAGAGCTTGCCAGGTTGGGTTTTGAGATTAGGGACAGGTCATGGCGATGTGGAGAGCAGTTGGGAGGTTGAGGACAACCAGGGGCGTCTTACTGCTGCAGTTTCTCCTGAGGACATAATCACTTGGTCACCTTGGGCCCCGTCACCTCCTAAAATTACTCATTCTGTCATGCCCTAGAGGTCAGCTTTCCTCTTTCTTGGCTTCTGCCCACAAACATTCACTATTCATTCATTCGCTCATTCAACAAATATGCAGCCTCTGCAAGATTAGCTCCTCTGCAGGCATGGTCTGAAACGTTCTTTGAGCAATATTTATTGGGTGCCTACTATGTGTTAGGTACTGTGCCTGGCACTGACTAGCCAGTGGTAAGGGAAACACAGCTCTAACCTCACCTCATTCTCAAGGTTACAAATGCCATGTGCCCCTTTCAATCTGGTGGAGAAAGTTTCCTCGTTGTAAGAATTTGCATCTACTTCAAGCCAGATTCTTCTGCCTCTTTCTCCTTCCTAGACTCCAACTCTGTGCAATGCTGACCACAGCTAGAGCCACCAGCCCCATTGCTCAACGAGTGTCTATTTCCCTAAACGACCCTTCCTCACATTCCCTTTCCTCCACCTCTCCTCACCCAGCACCCAAAAGAGGATTTAGAATTAGCAAGCTGGACATCAACTGGTTGTTTCTACTTTTCTCTGCCTAGCACAAAATTGGGAGAAAACCGGAGCCTCCATCCGCAGTCACACGTGATCTGGGCATTTGGATGTAGGCTTTTTCTAGCTTCTCAGAAGCCTCCGCAGAAACCCTTCCATCTGTAGCCTCCAGGGCCCACCTCCAAGGGAAGGCTTAGGCAATGATCCCATTTCTACCAACACCATGCCTTATCCCAGGAACTTGCCCTAAACCTCCAGAGACCATCTTTCCTCTCCCTCCATTTCTACCCAGGCCTCCACGCCTCCTTCTGGAATCGTAGAACCTTAGAATTGGAAGAAATTGTAGAGGTTACCTAGCTGGAGTTGTGTCCAACACAGTTCATTAACACCAGCCTGGGTTTGTTTTTTCTTCTCCCTCTGGACTTTCTTCATCTTTTCCTCCACCTCAGAACCTACTTGCACACACATTCTTCTTGTACAGGCAGCGAAACCAACTCTCTGCCCCTAAGGCTATGTCTCTGTGGTCTCCAGCCACCCCTTCCCCAGTCACTCACTCCCTCCTTCATCTCTGGAATTTGGCCAGGCAGTCCCAGAAGACTCTGGAGTGACCTCCTTTGCCTAAAAGGCAGACAAGTAGGCATGTCCCAGGCCCTGAGTGTGTGAGCAGAGGAGGACTGTAGGGTGAAAGGGAAAGAAAATGAAGTTGGCTTTCATGGAAGATTCATTTCTTTTCCCCGACTGTACCAACTGCATGTACTTTTGGCCTGGCTGCAAGGAGCAATATTGGTTTACTCTCGTATCCTTAAAAAGTTACAGAACTGTGTCTTAAGAGAATTATTTATAGTTACTATAACTGAATTGACAAATGTCAACTTAACTGATAAATTATATTTGGTAAAATAAAGAGGACGTTTATTTAGATGGTGTTTCCTGTCTGTCTCATCAAAAAGCAGCTTCAGCTGTTGTCTTGGGCCCCTCTGTAGGCTTTACCCTCTCCTCACTCAGGAGTAGAAAGGGGCCAAAGTATGACAAGAAATGAAACATCTCATGTTCGGGCGCAGTGGCTCAAGCCTGTAATCCCAGCACTTTGGGAGGCCGAAGCGGGTGGATCACGAGGTCGAGAGATCGAGACCATCCTGGTCAACATAGTGAAACCCCGTCTCTACTAAAAATACAAAAAACTAGCTGGGCATGGTGGCGCGTGCCTGTAATCCCAGCTACTTAGGAGGCTGAGGCAGGAGAATTGCCTGAACCCAGGAGGCGGAGGTTGCGGTGAGCCGAGATCGCGCCATTGCACTCCAGCCTGGGTAACAAGAGCGAAACTCCGTCTCAAAAAAAAAAAAAAAAAAAAAAAAAGAAATGAAACATCTCTAAAATGCAAGGATTGTGTGACAGAAAACACAGCATCGCCAGGCACAGTGGCTCACACCTGTAATCCCAGCACTTTGGGAGGCCCAGGTGGGTGGATCACCTGAGGTCAGGAGTTCAATACCAGCCTGACCAACATGCCGAAACCCCTCTCTACTAATAATACAAAAATTAGCTCGGTGTAGTGGTGGGCACCTGTAATCCCTGCTACTCGGAGGCTGAGGGAGGAGAATAGCTTGAACCCAGGAGGCGGGGGT